>NC_057412.1:49122764-49792063 GCF_019320065.1 Cervus canadensis | reverse complement strand
GAAGATGCCACACAGCCTGCAGAGGGCACTCTGAGGGCATTGGGATTCGGTGACCACATGGGAATATGCCGCTGGGCCCCATGCGACACCTCTTGGGCCTGTAAAATCAGAAAACATAACCAACACATAAAGGGAAACAGAGATTTCTGCGATGTGCGAAGATGGAGGAGTATGTTCCAAATAAACATGACAAAACCTCAAAAATGAACTAATTAAAGTGAGGATATGTAATATATCCATTAAGAAGTCAAAGCAATTAATAATCATAAAGATGCCCAACCAATCAGGAGAAGAATGAACATAGTGAGCAGTTCAGCAGAGAATTAGAAAATATAAAAACCAAGCAGAGATTAACAATGGAATAGCTTAAATAAAAATTATACTAGAAGGAATCAACAGTAGATGAGATGATACAGAGGGGTAGATCAGTTAACTGGAAGACAGTAGTAGAGATCACCCAATCTGAACAGAAAAAAAAAGAAAAGAAAAAAAAATTAATGAGGACAATGGAAGAAACCTCTGAGACAACATCAAGCATAGTACCATTTGCATTAGAGAAGTCCCAAAAGAAGAAGAGACAGATCAAGAGGCAGAGAACGTATCTGAAGACATAATGGCTGTAAACTTTCCTAACCTGGGAAAGGAAACAGACATCCAGGAAGGAGAGACACATAGAATCCCATACAAGATAAGCCCAAATAGATTCATAACATGACACTATAACTAAAGTGACAGATATTAAAGAGAATCTTAAAAGCATCAAGAAAAATTCAGTGAGTTATGTACAATAAACCTACCATCAGACAATAATCTGACTTTTCAGCAGAAGTTTGCAGGCCAGAAGGGAGTGGAATGATATATTCAAAGTGATAAAAGAGAAAAATCTAGACCAAGTATACTCACCCTAGCAAAGCTACCATTCAGATGCTAAGGAGAGAGAGTTTTACAGACAAGCAAAAGCTAACAGAGTTCAGCACCTCTAAGCTGACTTTACAAAAAATGTGAAAACAACTTCACTAGTAGAAAACAAAAGACTACAGCTAGAAATACAAAAATTATGAAAGGAAAAATCTTATTGATAAAGGCAAGCGTACATTAAAGATATTAGGTCAAACATTTGTACAACTAGCAGAAAGATTAAAAGATAAAAGTAGTGAAATCAATTATATTCATAATAAGTATCAATAGTAAAGGATACACAAAGGATGTAAAATATGATGTCAGAAATATTATACATGGTAAGTGGGTAAAAATGCAGAGTTGTTAAAATGTGTTTGAATTTGAGAGTATTAATTTAAGATAATCACTATTATAGATAGTATATTTAGTAAATAAGCATACTTATGTGTCTATATATATATCTATGTATGATACATGGGTATATATGAACCTCATGGAGACCACAAACCAAAAACCTATAATAGATATATGCACAAAGTAGAGAAAGAAATCCAAATATCACATTAAAGAGGAGTCATAAAGTCACAAGGGAAGACAGCAAAAGAATAAGAAACAGAACTACAAAAACAACCAGAAAACATCTACAAACTGGCAATTGGTACACAGTCATCAATAACTATTTTAAAGGTAATTGAGTTAGTGTAGGTCAATAACTGTGATAAGGATGCAAAAATCCTCACAGAATACTAGCAAACTGAATTCAACAGTATACAGAAAGGAACGTACAGTATGTCCAGATGGGAGACAGAACAGAAACCACAACAGCAAACTAACCAAATTGATCACATGGATCACAGCCTTGTCTCACTGAATGAAACTGTGAGCCATGCTGTGTAGGGCCACACAAGACGGACGGGTCACAGTGGAGGGTTCTGACAAAACATGGTCCACTGGCGAAGGGAATGGCAGACCACGTCAGTATTCTTGCCTTGAGAACCCCATTAACAGTTTGAAAAGGCAAAAAGATATGACACTGAAAGGTTGGTAGGTGCCCAATAAAGAACAATATTGCATAGGAACCTTGAATGTTAGGGCCATGATTCAAGGTAAATTGGAAGTGTTCAAAAAGGAGGTGGAAGAGTGAACATTGACATTTTAGGAATCAGTGAACTAAAATGGACCAGAATGAACGAATTTAATTCAGATGACCATTATATTTACTACCGTGGGCAAGAATCCTTTAGAAGAAATGGAGTAGCCCTAACAATCAACAAAGTCTGAAATGCAGTACTTGGGTACAGTCTCAAAAATGACAGAATGATCTCTGTCCGTTTCCAAGGCAAACCGTTCAATATCGCAGGAATCCAAGTCTATGCCCCAACCACTAATGCTGAAGAAGCTGAAGTTGAACAGTTCTAGGAAGACCTACAAGACCTTCTAGAACTAACACCCCAAAAAGATGTCTTTTTCATCATAGGGGACTGGAATGCAAAAGAAGGAAGTCGAGAAATACCTGGAGTAACAGGTAAATTTGTCCTTGGAGTACAAAATGAAGCAGGGCAAAGGCTAATAGAGTTTTGCCAAGAAAATTCACTGTTCGTAGCAAATACCCTCTTCCAACAACACAAGATATGACTCTACATGTGGACATGACCAGATGGTCAATACCAAAATCAGATTGATTATATTCTTTGCAGCCGAAAATAGGGAAGCTCTATACAGTCAGCAAAAACAATAACAGAATCTGAATGTGACTCAGATCATAAATTCCTTATTGTAAATTCTGTCTTAAATTGAAGAAAATAGGGAAAACCACTAGACCATTCAGGTATGACATAAGTCAAATCCCTTCTGATTATACAGTGGAAGTGACAAATAGATTCAAGGGATTAGATATGATAGATATAGTGGTGCTTGAAAAACTATGGGTAGAGGTTTGTAACATTGTACAAGAGGCAGTGTTCAAAATCATCCTGAAGGAGAAGAAATGCAAAAAGGCAAAATGGTTGTCTGAGGAGACCTTACAAATAGCTGAGAAAAGAAGAGAAGCTAAAGGCAAAGGAGAAAAGGAAAGATATATCCATCCATCTGAATGCAGAGTTCCACAGAATAGCAAGGAGAGATAAGAAAGCTTTCCTCAGTTATCGATGCAAATAAATAGAGGGAAAAAATAGAATGGGAAAGACTAGAGATCTCTTCAAGAAAATTAGAGATACCAAGGAAACATTTCATTAAAAGATAGGCAAAATAAGGGACAGAAATGGTATGGACCTAACAAAAGCAGAAGATATTAAGAAGAGGTGGCAAGAATACACAGAAGAACTATACAAAAAAAAAAAAAAAGAAGAAAAAGAAAAATATCCTAATGAGCGAGATACTACAATGGTGTGATCACTCACCTAGAGCCAGACATCCTGGAATGTGAAGTCAAGTGGGCCTTAGGAAGCATCACTACAAACAAAGCTAGTGGAGGTGATGGAATTCCAGCTGAGCCATTTCAAATCCTAAAAGATGATGCTATGAAAATGTTGCATTCAATATGCCAGCAAATTTGGAAAACGGAGCAGTGGTCACAGGACTGGAAAGGGTCAGTTTTCATTCGAATTCCGAAGAAAGGCAATGCCAAAAATGTTCAACCTACCACACAATTGCAATCAACATACACGCTAGCAAAATAATGCTCAAAATTCACCAAGTGAGGCTTCAACAATACATGAACTGAGAAGTTTGAGATGTTCAAGCTGGATTTTAAAAAGGCAAAGGAACCAGAGATCAAATTGCCAGTATCTGTTGTATCATTAAAAAAGCTACAGAATTTCAGAAAAACCATCTATTTCTTCTTCATTGGCTACACTAAAGCCTTTGACTTTGTGGATCACAATAAACTGTGGAAAATTCTTACAGAGATGGGAATACCAGACCACCTTACTTGCATCCTGAGAAATCTGTATGCAGGTCAAGAATCAACAGTTAGAACCATACATGGAACAATGTATTGGTTCCAAATAGGAAAAGGAGTACATCAAGGCTGTATATCATCACCTTGCTTGTTTAACGTCTATGAAGAGTACATCATACGAAATGCCTGGCTGGAATCAAGATTGCTGGGAAAAATATCAATAACCTCAGATATGCAGATGACACCACCCTTATGGCAGAAAATGAAGAAGAACTAAAGAGCCTGTTGATGAAAGTGAAAGAGGAAAGTGAAAAAGTTGGCTTAACGCTCAACATTCAGGAAACTAAGATCATGGCATCCAGTCCCATCACTTCATGGTAAATAGATGGGGAAACAATGGAAACAGTGGCAGACTTTAATTTCTTGGGCTCCAAAATCACTGCAAATGGTGACTGAGGCATGAAACTAAAAGATGCTTGTTCCTTGGAAGAAAAGCTGTGACCAACCTAGACAGCATATTAAAAAGCAGAGACATTACTTTGCTAACAAAGGTCTGTCTGGTCAAAGTTATGGTTTTTCCAGTGGTCATGTATGGATGTGAGAGTTGGACTATAATGAAAGCTGAGCCCTGAAGAACTGATGCTTTTGAACTGTGGTGTTGGAGAAGACTCTTGAGAGTCCCTTGGACTTCAGGGAGATCAAATCAGCCAATCCTAAAGGAGATCCGTCCTGGATACTCTTTGGAAGGACTGATCCTGAAGCTGAAACTCCAATACTTTGGCCACCTGATGTGAAGAATTGACTCCTTGGAAAAGACTCTGATGCTGGGAAAGATTGAAGGCATGATGAGAAGGGGACGTCAGAGGATGAGATAGTGGGATGGCACCACCAACTCAATGGACACGAGCTTGAGCAAGCTCCGGGGGTTGGTGATGGACAGGAAAGCCTGGCGTGCTGCAGACCATGGGGTCACAAAGAGTTGGACACGACTGAGCAACTGAAATGAACTGAACCAATCCCATATATTTCTTAAACCACCTACTTGCTTGTATTTTTTTATATTGTTAGTAAATTTTTCTCTTAATACGATATCAGATTTGTCTGAGTTTTATTTGACAATTTGTTCCTTTATTTTTCCCAAAGCCCTTTTAACACACAAACACACACACAAATATCTTAGTCACAAATAGAGATGAAATATAACTACAAAATTTAAACAGGTAATAAAGAACAAAGGATTCAGGATGATGGCTACCATCAGTAAGGGGGAAACAGGATGGGTTGATAAAAGGACAAAATCAGATGTTTAATTGATTACAGTCAATATCTTAGTTTTCATTTGAATTAGTGATTACATGGGTGCTTATGGCATTCCTAAAAATAACTATTAAGTTACAATCACAGTGAGATATTACAGCATGGCTGTTAGGTTGGCTATCATCAAAAGGGTAAGAGGTAAGTATTGGTGAGGATGTGGAGAACATGGAATCCTTATGCACTTTAGTGAAAATGTAAATTGGTGCAGTCAGTATGGAAATCAGGACAGAAGTTCTTCAAAAACTTAAAAAAGGGAACTACAATCTGACCCTGCAATCCCACTTCTAGATATATACCTGAAGAAAATGAAAACAGGAACTTAAAGAAATATCTGTTCTTCCGTGTTCATTGTAGCATTATTCACGAATAACCAAGATGTAGAAATGACTCAAGTGTCCATCAACAGATGAATGGATAAAAAAGATATGATAAACATACTCACAGATAAATACATATAATACACACACACACACACACATATGTATATAGTGGAGCATTATTCAGCCATGAGAAAGAAGAAAATTCTGACATTTTCAACAATATGAGGACATTGTGGACATCATGCTAAGTGAAATACTAGACCAGACATGAAAGTCGAATGTTTCATAACATAATAAGTGTAATTTAGATGTTTAAAAGTCAAATTCAATACTAGAAAAGTGCTTTTTTCAGGGGCTGGAGGGTGGGTGAAAGAGGGGGAGGGTGGCATACGGGCACAAACTTTCAGTGACAAGGAATAAGATCCAAAGATGTAATGTAAAGCGTAGTGATTATAGTTCACAATACTGTACTGTGTAGCTGAATATTTTCTACGAGAGTCACATTTAAAAGTTCTAATACAAACAAATGATGAACATGTCAATTATCCAGATGAGGGGGATCTTTTCCCAATGTCTGTGTGTGCGCTTGGTCACATCTGACTCTGCAACCCCAGAAACTGTAGAGCACAAGGCTCCTCCATCCGTGGAACTTTCCAAATAAGAATGCTGGAGTGGGTTGCTATTTCCTACCGCAGGCACCTTCCCGACCCACGGTTCGAACCCGTGTCTCTTGTGTTTCCTGCATCGGCAGGTGGATTCTTTACCGCTCACTGCCTGGGGAGCCCATGCATCAGATCACTATGATGCACACTTTAAATATCTTATAATTTTATGCACAAACTAATCCTCAGTAAAACTGAAATTAAAAATAAGATAAATAGAAGGCACGCAAAAAAGATACAATTTAAAAATATACATACATAAACACATATATACATTTAAAAAATGTCAAAAGTAGGTTCACCCCAATACTGTTCTGCTGTCATATTTCAATAAATCAATGAAATGACAAAATAGAAATATGCTTCCAGACTCGACTACAAATAAATACAAAGGGATATAGAATAGAATCTTAATTAAATTTTACTTCCTAATACTTATTATAGTAGCTGCTATTTGATATAAACTTCTTACATATATGATTGAGTTTAAGGAACATTAAGTAGCAACTATCAACTTGTAGAAATATTCAGGGGGTAGAAGGAACATATGCAATCTTCCTCCATCCTCAAATTCATTCAATAAAGCAACATGTAATGGCACAAAAAAGTTAAAATGAAGCAGTCAACTCTTAGTTAAGTATGAAAAATTGACTGGGAAAAACACATTCCCTTCTGTTCCCTTTGGAGGCTGTCCTTGAAATATAATAACAGTCTGGCATGCTTTACACACTTTAAGGGAGCATTGGCAATTCAGAAAAAATTGATCTCTGTATCTGGCATTTAAGATTACCCTCATGAACATCCTGTTAGGTAATGTAAGTAGAGATATGAATATAATATTGCTCCAATCTAGGGGAGAGAAAGACACATAAATATCTCTTTAAATAGTATATTCTATAATAAAAGTGTGATTATGGTGATGTAGAAGATTTACAAGATAAATTAACCAACAAACTTAAGATTGCTACATAGACACTGAAATTTGCCAGTCTCAAATAAATGATTCATTTTATAATGAGCACATAAAATTTGGTAATTAAACAGATAACTTGGAAAAAAATAATTCACACATGAAAATATTAGGCAATGTGCAGAAATATGAACAATAAAGAAAAACTCTCCACAATTTAAATTTGCATAAAAGCAAATAAATAAATAATCACAATATTCAACATTTGCCAGAATGTGAAAAATAAACATTTATGCATTGCTGGTGGCAGTACACATTCATAATTTTTTTTTGGATGACAATTTAGCAGTATTTTTTTAATAATAAAATCACTCAGATCTCTTATTCTAGAATCACAATTTGGGGAACATAGTCTATAAATATAGATTTTAGTGCTAAGTTAAATAAGCCTGTGGAAATTTCTAAAGTAACCATTCAAAGTTTCTAAAGTAACTATTCAAAGAATATCGATCAAGTACTTAACTTCCAAAGCACTAAAGGAACAATAAAGGAAAATGAAATATAATTCAAAAGTCAACTCAAAAGAAGGCAAATGAAATAGAGGGGAAAAATGAATATAGAAAAGTCTAAACGAAGAAAGAACAAAATAGAACGTCAGAACAAATACATATGTAATCAAAGTGAATAAATTAAAATTTATGAATTAATGTCAGAAAAGCCTTATTAAAACAAAATCCAGTTACACACCACACCCAAGAAGTATAGTGGCAAAAAGGCAAAGGGAGATAAGAAAAAAGATACAGGCGCAATGGAAAATGCCAAGAGGAGCTCTAGTTCATATGTGTGTGTGCGCGTGTGTGTGCGTGTGTGTGTGTATGCGTGTGCGTGTGTGTGCGTGTGTGTGTGTATGCGTGTGCGTGCGTGTGTGTGTGTGTGTGTGTGCTAAGTTGCTTCAGCTGTGTCCGACTCTGTGCGATCCTATGGACTGCAGCCCGCCAGGCTCCTCTGTCCATGGGATTCTCCAGGCAAGAATTCTGGAGTGGGCCGCCATGCCCTCCTCCAGGGGATCTTCCCGAACCAAGGAGCGAACCCGCCTCTCCTCAAGTCTGTTGCGTTGGCAGGCAGGGTTTTTTTTTTACCACTAATGCTACCTGGGAAGTCCAAGCTGGTATAGCTAGACAAAAGCTTTACAGATGGGCTTCAAGACAAAAATGTGCAACTAGAAATAGTGTCACTAAGTAAAGAAATGTCATTTCTAAATGTGTTAAGTACCTAATACATCCTTGTAAATAAAATTGTAAAGAATTCTGAGGGAAAGGTAACCAGAAACAGCAGCATAGTGACTAGTTCTAGAATGAAAGGCAGACGGCAGCAGTGTTTACACTGGCATTTGAAGATAAACAGTGATGCCTCTGGTTTTATTATCCTTTATAAATTGAACATATATGTTAGCTAAATATATTCATTTTATATACATTTCATAAAATTAGCATTATAATATAATGCACAGTTAAACAAATTTCAAGGTTTATGTAATAGTTTCTGAGTTGTGTTAGAAAGGTAGAATTTTTGTCATATTCTTGAAAATATTTTCAACCACCTTCTTACTCAACACAAATTATGAAATATAAGTTTAATACTAGATATGAGAATACAGATGAGTGACATATCTATTATTAACTAGTTAATGAACAGAGAGCTTTTAGAGTGTGAATATACCTTCTGCCATTAACTTGCTTGGAAATTTAAATTTATGTCACACAATACAGAAACCAGAGGTTAAAGGAGATGAAGAGCTTCCAAAGCATAAAATAAAAGCCCAGAGTTGAATGAGTCCCACAAGCTTGTGTTGTAAATTTTCTAGTTTAAAAAACATCCACATAGCCTTTTACCCACACCTAAGGTTTAAATTCCTACTAAAGATAGAACAAACCAAACTACTCCAATTGAGATATATAAGATGGTGAATGTAGAAATGATTCTTCAGAAAAGAAATCAAAAGCTGAAGTACAAATATTTAAGTTTTTAATAATTAGTATTTTTAATTTTTCCTGAAAGCATTTACTTGCAGATATAAAATAAAGATATAATCAATTCTTTATAATGGCATTTTTCTCTTTTCGGTGGAAGGCAAAAGGCTCTTTAAAGTGCAATTTTGCTTGAGATATATAATCAATCATATTTAATTGATTTAATTATATTTAATATTATTCAGCGACAAATACTTAGACTGAATAGGTATATTTATTCACTTTGCTTCCACTGAGAAGACTAAGAAATATAAAGGACCAGAGAGTCTATGAACCTGTAACTACATATAAACACTGTTTAACCCTGTTTTATGGGGAGCGGTAGCTTCGCACTGTACATTACTGAATACTTTATTAAATGTTGAATGGGTTCGGTGATGAATTAACACAATTTAAGCAAGGGTTAAAGGTGGTAGTACACTAACTCCACAGAATGTCACTATAAGCACTTTCTATTTAGGATTATTACTTTTTTACTTATTTGTCAGATATGTGGACTGTGACCTCTGTTCTGAGTTCAGTGTAGTAAAATCTTCTAAAGGACAAAAAATAGTAGAAAACTCTAACAGAGTAGTATAAAATATATTATGGTCCCTCAGTAATTATGTTATAATTCTGCTGGAGAAAGCAGTTCTATTACAGTTCTTATTTTCAGACACTTCTTTTAACTGTCTGGAAAAAAGAAAACTATTCTTGTTAGCTAGAATTTTTGCTTTTGGCATGTGCTCAAAAATAACTAATATTTCCTGACCATTTTTAAAGAAGAGAGAACACATACACACTCATACACACATCTGTATCTACACACACACACACATATGTGACAGACACACATATATCTTTATGCTATGACAATCTTCTTTAAAACACCAGTCTTGTCCTTTTCATTCGTAGAAGCACAAGAACTTACTAGTTTGCTAAATCTGAAAAGGAATCTCAAGAGTTCAAATGGAGATCCTAGACAAAAGTGTGAGGGTTAGTAGGATTCTCATTTTATTTTTGGAGAAAGATTCATGACATATGAATTCATTCATGACATATTCATATAGTACAAGTCAACCTCATTTTGAATTAAAAAAAATTGCTTCAAATTTACTCACTGAGTAAATTAGCACAGAATCAGTTCACATACCTTCTCATTTGCAATAAATTTTTCAAGAATCCTGATGGGCCAAAACATACTATAAATAACGAGAATCTTCACTTGTACTATGACAATTATATTTGACTTTCATACTGCTTTTGGTCAAAAATACTAAATGGTACTTGCATGCTCCTAACTAGAACATAATACCAAGGACTTCCTTACTTATCTGCCAGAATGTTTCCCTCCTAAACAATGTGCTGGTTACCTTTTAGAGCACAAATAAAATTTCCATTTTACCTCTGAGGTAAAGTATGTTCATTCAGAACACAGAGATGGCTTTGAGGATCTTTTTCAGTGTGGTAAGTCTATGGAACACCTATAATTCTCTAAGATTATATTTGCAAAGATCCTATCAATGCTATCCTTTATGGGAACCCACTAACAAGGTATCTTGTTCATTGGCTAACTCATGCCAAAGCTATTTATAAGTAACAATAATTAATGGATTTTGGCATTATTTTACATAACAGTAGTGCCATTTCCTAAGAATTGGATTAATAATGGATGTTATTGCAGTAGTTGATTATATTATTTTCCCAGACTCTGCCTAACTAACCAAACAGCAATAGTGGCCACCATAATTCAGCTACTTGGTAAAATACATCAAAAGATTGAAACTACTAAAGAAAATCAATATTTTTTTAAAAATCTTCATCTTTTACAAAGTTAACACATGGCAGCAGCGAGTCAAATTTATTAAACTTGGCAAAGAATCTTGTCAAATATCTAAGAACTACAGGCATCTGTGAAATGCTAGAATTTGCCTATTCCTATAGGCATCTATGAAATAATTTAAAAAGCAGGGAATTTTGGCATCATAACTGCAGAGAATCTGATTGATTTACTTAAGACAAGTTATACAACTTTCCTGAGTTCTGCTTTTACTCATTTATAAAATTCGATAATAATACATAGGACTAAATGAGAAAAATAAATGAGATAATGCATATAAATTAGGGGTCAAATACTAGGCCTTTGTCAGTAACTTAACTGACAACAAAGATGAAGAATTTAGTTTCTTAAGAATGGATGAAATAGAATAAGAAAGTATTAGAAAATCTTAAACTTGGAAGCCTGTCTGTGATGATTAATGAAGAAAAATACTCTCTCCAAAAAAGGTTGAAAAGGAAAAAAATCTTATGGGGAGAGATTATAAGTATATATTAGATGAAAATAAAAATAAAAATGACACAAATCTCTAATGTAGGGGATGAGGCAAATAAAACTTAAAGAGGAAATAAAATTTGGAGTAAGTTATTGTCCCCAAACAACTGGAAGATAACATCAATTGAATTAATTTCCTAAATATAAACAGATGTTTGACATATTTTCCAAAAGTTTACCTCATATATCGGTTCCTTGTGTTAAGGTAACTAAACTGGTTCTATAGATACATGTAAAATTATATCTCATTTCTTCTCACCTGTGTTTTATATTTTAAGATAGTCATTTAATACTCTGAAGCAAAAAATGGGTAGGACTAATGTAGATATAAGAGTTCAACCGACTGATATACGTGAAGTACTTGGGATACATGCAAAGTAAATCTGCAGATAGAAGTATCACAGGTAAACAGCATCTTGATTAAGACGTAATTTGCTATTCAGTTGATAGTACAACCAGTGGCTTGTGACTAAGCCTGGTGTAATTCTCAGCATTGGGATTAATACTGAGGAACCGCATCGCAGCACAGAAGATGGTTCCTCCACAAAAAGTGACTCTGCTGTAGCTTTAAACACCAACACGAAGCCACCACTTACAGGTTTGATAGCTGAACCTGATGGCCAGTGCTAAGCAGAGAGCATCAAGGATGCTAAAGCTGCTCATGGATGTTTTTGGGAAACTAATGGCAGTGAACGTACATCTTAACAAGTATGAGAAATATTTATTTTCTCAAGTGAATATAATTTCTCTTTGTGATCGAATTTAACTTCAGAAACTCATCCACAGGTGGGAAAATTACCTTGTTGTTAATTTGTTGAATAAGACTAGTTATGTTGAATATTTGATTTGAATTTGAGTATCTTCATTCATTTACACATTTATTCAACAAATTTTGATTGAGTCTATTATATATCTGGCTTCAAGAATGCCAATGATAAAGAAAAAGAAGCAGGTTGTTTTAATTTTTCATTTAGGTATTGAGTAAAAACTCAACTTACCAGTCTAGCCAGCAGAATACTTCTTCGACATTTTGATCTCAAGTTACAAGCTCATTTCTATGTGAGACATGTTAAAAGGATAAACTAGATATAATAAGAAAACTAGGTGTGATGTTTTATTAATTAGCATGTAATATATATTAAATATGAGAAAATAAAAATATGTAAAATGACTTGGATGTAAAATACATAAAAGATCTGACTAAAGTAGCCACATACTGAATTTAGTCACCAGATCACATAGCATTGATGAGATTTATTATTTAACTAATTATACTATGAGACCAACCCAACTCAAAAATACAAAGAGAAGTGGCATTGTTATCTTCTATGTGAGAGAAGCAGCAAAAAAATGCCCTTCTTTGAAGATAGGGTATCACTAGATTTGAGTAACTTTGGTGCATTAGGTCATAAACAATGTCACTGAAGAGCTCAATACCCAGTTTTGGAGAACAGGTATGTAACATGTTCTTAAAGTATGCTGTCTCATATATAAGAATAGACAGTATACCTTAAGTAACTGAATAAGTTGTGTAGATAATTACTAAACAGATATGAATGAACAGAGAATCCATGAAGAGGTAAATATAGTAATTTAGTCTTAAAAGCTGAGGTATTGAACTTTTAATCCTAGGAAGGTATTTAAATAAGAATCAAAAACTGAATATGACAGATAGAATCACTCTAACATAATCTCCAAGAGAAGTGCTGTTTAAAAACAAGAGAAGAAGAGAAAAGATAAATTAAAAATTTAAAAAGCCAGAGACAGTTTTGTATGTTATAGGAAATAGATACTAGAAATGAATAGGGCTTTGCAATAAGATGGATTTGGATTTATATCTAAAGAATTTGAGATGCTCTACCACCAATTAGGAATATGGGTTAACTTAAGACTCAAAACAAATAAGTCGGCAGGTCATGAGAGATTTAAAAGGTAAGCCTTTTGAGAATAAGACTATGCTAAAACTTTGGGATGTCCACAGTCAGGAGCCAGGAGAAGAAAGACCCAGCAAGTTTTACAGTGGTGTCAGAGAAAAGGAGGGCTAAAGTTTAGTTCTTCAGGGGACTGTGGAATAGTCACCAGAAAGGAAGCAGGAATACCGCAGTGGAGAACTGTGCTTGCGTGCTCAGTAGCTCAAATGTGTCTGACTCTTTGCGACCCCGCGGACTGTAGCCCCCCAGGCTCCTCCATCTATGGGATTCTCCAGGCAAGAACACTGCCATTTCCTTCTCCAGGGGATCTTCCCAACCCAGGGATTAAACATACAACCCCTGCACTGGCAGGCAGATTCTTTACCACTGAGCCACCGGGAAGTACCCAAGGACTTGTCAGCAATAGAATTAAAGGACAGAGAAAACTCTAAGCTGGTTATAAGTCAGCTTCTGCTGGAGACAAAAAGGTGCACATAATCACAGTAATTTAGTGCCGTTCACATCAGCTTGTATAAATGCTTAATTAAAATAAAATGACATACAGCGCGTGTGTGCATGTGTATATCTTTATGTACATGCACACATTTTCTTGCCAGAAATCTTAGGGGAAAGAAGAGACAGAAAATGAGGGAAATAACAAAAATGTGTACTTTGCTAGCTAGAATGTTTTAGAACCAGTATGTCAGTCATCCGTCCTTCTAGCCCCAATACAAATATTTGCTGGAGAAACCTGATCAGAGAAACAGCTCACTGTAACTCAGCTGGAACCCTACTCAGAGGAGTCAGAAGCGGCTGCTGCGAGGGGCGGAGAAGGGATGCTCTCCCAGCACAGCCTCCACTCTGGCCTTGAAGACACGGCTCCGGGCCTTCTTTCCTGCAGCAAGGCTGAAGTCCTGCCCTGTCACTACTTTTGTGACTGCCAAGGGCAAGGCGAAGCCAGAGGCCGTCCTGCAGCTTCTACAGAAACACAGAGGCGATGAGCCCTTGTGGAGCACTTTTCGCAACTGCTGTGTACTAAACCTGGATTGTCCCCTTTCCTCCTTAATAATACACTGTGTGGTGGCTGGGATTAGAGGAGGAAATTGAGTTTAAAGAGGTTTATGTAATGTCCAAGAGAAATAGTCCAAGGCAGAGCTGAAATCCAAAATCAAGTTTCTCTGTCTTATTAAATGTCCTTTTCAAAGACTTATTTCAATGACATGAATTTCAGAGCCCCTTCCAGGCACAAGAGGAAGGCGGCAGCAATAACAGAGTAACCATTTGTAAACTGCAGTGCTTAACTCTCTCTTTTCCAAGGCTTTAGGTCCAGCACTCGATTAATTATGTAAGTTAACAAGTGTCATAGACTGTCATTATTTCCTAACATTTCTAAAATTTTAGAGTCCTTACAAATTACTCTTGCTTTCAGTGGGTTATAAGACCTTTTCTAAGGACAAGCCAGAATAGCTGCATAAATGTTAGAATGTATGAGTCCTTTTGAGATAACACCTCCTCCACTGGGAAGTTTATATGTCATGCTAGTAGCCTGTAACCGCATATAAATATATCGCAAAGAAAACACTTAGAGGTAACAACATTTAGATAACACCTCGGCCATCCTAGGATAAAGGAAAAACAAATGTCCAAATTGCATTTTATAATTTAGAACTCTCCCTCACATGAATTTAAAATCTCAGATTTTATATCTCTGTCTTCATAAAGCTAAGAGCAATTAGATTTCGAACATCGCCATAAACAGAGACAGATTTTGTTACTGAGATACCTGAAATTTGATACTTGATAACAACAGACAAGCAATCCAGTAGCTACACAGACACCACTGATCAATAAGCCAAGTGTATTATAAAGCAGTAGAGCATCAGTGTTAAGAGATCCAGACTAGCAGTCATGAGATGCTCTATCCATCCCACTGGGGAAAACCAGCGCTCACTCAACAAGCTGGCACAGGGTCAGAGGTTCATGCTAAAGCAACAGAGGTATCTTTAAATAGAACATAATAAACTCAACATCACTGAAGCTCTAACATTTTGGATGAGGGTAGTACATTAGATGGTACTGTATGTCTTTCTTATGTACATATTTATGTATGTATTGGTTTGTTTTAAATGCTGATACATATTTGAGTAACAATAATTATTTGCATAAATGTAAAGGTAAAGCAAGTTTGTCTGTGTCCAGCTGATAACGGATTTAATTTATACTAATTTACAGAGTTGACATTAAAACTTCTGGAGCTAGATGCTACTCAGTCCTGAAACAGTAGGCTGGAGCTGCCATAACAGAATACCACAGACTATGTGGTTTAAACAGAAGAAATTTATTTTCTCCCGACTCTAGAGACTGCTAGGCTAGGATCAAGGTTCCAGCAAAGTTGGTTTCTGTGATACTTTTGACTTATAGAAGGTTGCCTTTTCACCATGTCATCACATGACCTTTCCTCTTTTTAGATGTACTTGTGGTATCTCTTCTACTCCTTATAAGGATACTGGTCCTATTTAATTAGGGCCCCACCCTTATGATCTCAATTAACTATTTAAAGGCTCTATCTCCAATATAGTTACATTGGGTATTAGAGCTTAAACATATGGATTTTGAAGGAACAGAATTCAGTCTCTAAGAGACATCTTCTGGTCTTTCGGTTTAAATCTCCTTTATTACTGCTTGATGCTTTCTCTTTAACTTTTCAGTTCAAATACAGATGGAAAGGTACTTATAGCAGCAGACACCAGTGGTACAGATAAAAAATGAGAAAAAAAATTTCGTTTTGTTTTTCTCTCTGCAGGTTTCCCTTTTTCCAATTGCATAAATTATTATAATTACTCTCCTTTTATTAGATAACCAACAAATAATTATTTACTAATTTATAATATTTGTATAAAAACAATCCCCTATAATTTTGAAACCTGTCCTTAGACACAGCTAGCCCTCTTTGAAGGGGAGTACGACCCTTTCCACAGAATGAAAGACTTTAAATAACATTAAACAAAGCATATGAAGATTATTAAGCTATGATGGGGTACTCTGCAATTACAAACAATTTCACTTAATTATACGCTGCTCTGACACTCAATAGAAAATGCAGATGAACCATTTAATGCTTGGGTAAGTAAGACCAAATTTGAATATTCCCACTAAAGACGCCACTGGTATTTGCTATTAGCTCCTTGTTTGGGTCTTGTTGTCTTCCTCACCTTTGGCATAACCTTATTATTAGAACAGAAATACTGGCTTCAGACTTTAAACACTGCAAAGCAGTCAAGAGAGAAAACTAGAACATCATTCAAATAATCATTTTTGAATTGTAAGCTTAACCTGACTGACATTACTAGAGTCAGGCCAATAGAGTTTTGCTCCAAGATGCTTTCTTTAACACAAAGTCCACATATGATAACTTATACATTCTTAATTATGAAATGAAAACATGGGAAGCATTGGCCTGATTAAGACAAATGTATGATCATGGAAAGAAACAAATCCAAATTAAGACTTTTTTTTTTTTTCTTTAATGTCTCCTTTTAAGAGTTGCCTTTAGAAAGAGTCAAACCAGCATATTTTACTGGGTCTCTGCTGTCTCAAAGTCAGGACAATTTGGAAGGAAAAACAGTCTCAGGATGATTTATGTTCAAGTGCAAACACACACACACACACGTGCACACACATGAAAACACATACACACTCACACTTCCCTGGAGAAGAATTATTAAAATATTTGATTTTCCACTTTAATTTTACTTTATACACATATATTTAGTTCAATTCCAATATGTTGTTTTCCTTGGAGTGTTTTTTGTTTTCTTTTCTTCTCTTAGCTGGCCATACCTCTATTTTTGAAAAGTCACTAAGGGTATAGTTTTAGAAATCCACATTGGAAAATAAATACTAGTTTTACTTACAAAATCTTTTCATCAAAGTTAAGCAGCAGAACTGAATCATGTTGATATTCCAAACATATTTTTGAAGAATGATTATATCATACACATATTCTTAGAAATATTATTAATAGAAAGCAAACATGAAGGTCTCAGTTCAGTTCAGTCACTCGGTAGTGTCTGACTCTTTGTGACCTCGTGGACTGCAGCCGGCCAGGCTTCCGGGTCCATCACCAGTTCCTGGAGCTTGCTCAAACTCCCATCCAGTCGGTGATGCCATCCAGCTATCTCATACTTTGTTGTCCCCTTCTCGTTCTGCCTTAAATCTTTCCCAGCATCAAGGTCTTTTCCAATTACTCATTCTTCACAACAGGTGGTCAAAGTATTGGAGCTTCAGCTTTAGCATCAGTCCTTCCAATGAATATTCAGGACTGATTTCCTTTAGGATTGACTGGATTGATCCCTTGCAGTCCAAAGGACTCCCAAGAGTCTTCTCCAACACCACAGTTCAAAAGCATCAACTCTTTGGCCCTTAACCTTCTTTATGGTCCAACTCTCACATCCATACATGACTAAAGGAAAAACCGTAGCTTTGACTAGATGGACCTTTGTCGGCAAAGTAATGTCTCTCCTTTTTAATATGCTGTCTAGGTTTGCCATAGCTTTTCTTCCAAGGAGCAAATGTCTTTTAATTTCATGGCTGCAGTCACCATCTGCAGTGATTTTGAAGCCCCCCAAAATAAAGTCTTTCAGTGTTTCCACTGTTTCCCTGTCTATTTGCCATGAAGTGATGGGACCAGATGCCATGATCTTAGTTTCCTGAATGTTGAGTTTTAAACCAACTTTTTCACTCTCCTCTTTCACTTTCATCAAGAGACTTTTTAGCTTCTCTTCGCTTTCTGCTATAAGGCTTGTGTCATCTGCATATCAGAGGTTATTGATATTTCTCCTGGCAATCACGAAGGTCTAGTCTTTGTTTTTCATATGATGCCATCTTTACAGATCAGGTTGACAAATTCACCTCATCTCCCTTCCTTCTACTGCTTACTGTCAATATAAGACTGAATGACAAGTTGGTATTAATCAAATCTGAAAGATTCTGCTAATTAAAAAAAGCACCATCAAGAAATAAACAGGTATAGAGGAAGAAAAGATAGCTCTTTCCTCCACACTTTTAAGTTCTCAAATAAGATCCCTGTAACAAAAGGCAGATAAGCAAGAAAAAGCAAACACATTTATTTAAGTTTTACATAATAAGAAACTTCATAATGAAATGAAGACTCAAAGAAACTGTTTAACATTTTCTATGCAGTCTGGGCTTCCTCACAACATGGTGGCTGGTTCCAAGGTCAAGTGTCCTAGGACGATCCAAGCAGAAATCATATGCATATAATGATTTAGCTGCAGAAGTCAGTTGCATCACCTCACCATATTCTACTAATCAAGACATCTACAGCCCATCCAGTTTCAAAGGTAGGTAATAAAGACCCTCCACCACTTGGTGATGGCCAGGGAAGCCCATGTGCTGCAGTTCTTGAGGTCACAAAGAGTCAGACACCAATGAGCGACTGAACTGAACTGAACTGAACCCCTTGATGAAGGCATGTCAATCTCGAATTTGGAGAAAAGTGTCTGTGTGTGCCAAGTCACTTCAGTTGTGCCTAACTCTTTGAGACCCCATGGACTGTAGCCCTCCAGGCTCCTCTGTCCATGGGATTCTCCAGGCAAGAAGACTGGAGTGGGTTGCCATGCCCTTCTCTAGGGTGTCTTCCTGACCCAGGGATCGAATCCATGTCTCTTAGGTCTCCTGCATTGGTAGGCAGCTTCTTTACCACTATCACCACATAGGAAGCCCTGAGAAAAGTATATTGGATGAGATACATACACACGCACTTATTTGAAGAAACAGTCTTCCACGGACATCACATAAATCACAGATTCCCTAGTATGAATTTTACAAAGCAATCTTCACATTAAACACATGTAAGGAAAAGAACTGAAAGGAAGTACAGGACCTCTAAAGAAGAATAGGTAAATGAAAGACCAACTTCACTCACTTTTGGCCAGCCCTCCAAAAGCAGGTAGGTGAGAATACACCGTTAAAATGTTAACATCTCAAAATAAAGTGCAATTTCAATATAGAAAAATTACATATATTTGTTAAACACTTTCATTTAAATACAGTTACTTTCTTTGAATCATAATAACTGTCATTTATTGAATGATTATTGAGCTTTCAAAGTGATGAGAATTTCGAATGAAATGCACTCATTATATTTTGTCCTTAAGACTCTATGATATAGGCTTATTTTAATCCCCATCTTATGGGTGAGAAAAGCAAGCAGAAAAAGGTTGAGTGATTTCTCCAAGCTCACACAGCTTGTTAATTCAAGGCTGGGATCTTGACCTTTAAGTATACTGTAACTATTCCACTTTCCATGTTTTCTTTTTAACTCTAGTTTTCCTTATGCACATGGTTAAGTTGTAAAGACCCAATAGAAGAACGTACGTTCGGATCCTAAAAGCACACATGCCATAAACTCCAGTATCTTTAAATTTGTCCATGAGTAAACTTGAGCTCAGCTTTTTGTCTCTATCCAACTTCCACTTAAAGTTTCTGAAGAAAAGAGGATGAAATAAACACGAGACAGAAAATGAAAACCTAAAAACTCTTCAGGCAAAGTATTAAATCCAGGAAGAGAGGGACACAGCTAGGTGTCCAGTGGCTAAGACTCCATGCTTAGAATGCACTCCCTGGCTGGGGAACTATAATTCCACATGTGACATGGCCAATAAATGGATACATAATAAAACTACTATTGCAGAAATATAAGCTCAATATAAAAAATCATTCCCCACCCATAGCAACAAAGAGAAATTTTCATTTTAATAAATTACATATATATATATATAATAACATTAAAATATAAAGTCACTGGAAAAATATGGAAAAAAGTTTATAAGACCTTTTGGAGGAGATTTTTAAACATTATTGAGTAACATTAAGAATTAAATAAACAAAAAGTAGATGGGTAAGAATATTCAAAATCATAACCGTGTCATTCACGTAACATTGGCCCACAGAGACAATTCGATTCCCACCAAGATACCAATAGAGTTTGGAACGTATCTGTAAAAGTTTCTTTTAAAACTTGTGTGGGAAAGCAAAGGCTAGAAATAGTTAAAATACTAAAATTCTTTTAAAAAATTAAAGATGCAACAAACTGCCCTATTAAATATTGTTTTAGTTATTAACTGCCTTGTAGAAAACTATCCCAAATTTCGGCGGCCTAAAACAACATTTATCTATTAATATTAATCTCTTGATTCCATGAATTAGGAATTTGGACAGGGCATAGCTAGTGTATCAGTAAAAGTTCAATCAAAGAAGCAAAACCAGTAGGGTTTATTGCAAAGGTTTATTTATTTCAAGGAACTGGCCCACTACAATTGTGGGGGCTATCTAAGTAAGTCTGAATGGCAGGACATCAGGAACGGAAGATCATATTGAGGTCTAAATTCTATGGAAATAGGCAGAGCTGCTGTCCAAAGGTGGAATTTCTTCTCTTCCTTACAAAACACCCAAGCCTGCTTTTTTAAGGCCATCCAAAAGGCTTCCCTGGTGGCTCAAATATTAAGGAATCTGTCTGCAATGTGGGAAACCTGGGTTCAATCCGTGGCTTGGGAAGATCCCCGGGAGATGGGAATGGCAACCCACTGCAGTATTCTTGCAGGGAGAATTCCATACAGCGGAGCCAGGTGAGGTCTAGTCCATGGCGTTGCAAAGAGTCAGACATGACTGAGTGACTAACACACACAACCAATTTAATAAGGTCCAGAGAAATAACCGGAAATACCTATCCTCATTTAAAGTCAGCTGATTAGGGGCCTTTGCTGCATCTGCCAAAGCCTTCCACAGCGACCCCTAGAAGACTACTTGACCTAAAAAAGAACATAAAGTTGACATATCAAGATGGCATCACAGCTAGGTTTTCTTTCTTGATTCCATGTGGTGTCTGTTGGGTTCATTCAGTGGTACTCAGTTCGATGCTAATTGGTCTGGAGTGCCCAAGATGACTTCACTGGAATGCCTGGGACCTTGGCAGGAATAGCCGGAAGAGTGAATTAAGCTGACCCCTCTCCCTCTCAATGCAGTCTTAAAGGTCTCACCATGTGGCATCTCCAGCAGGCAAGCAGACATCTTACTTGGCGGCACACAGATTCCTAGGGCCTGATTGGAAACTGCCAGATCCTAAAAACCCCAGATCTGGAGTCATACTCCACCGGTCAAAGCAATCACAGGGCAGGACAACTTCTCGTGGAGGGGAATAGATTCTATTCCCATTCTGTCTGATGGGAAATGTGTCAAAACTTTTCTGCCATTTTTAATGGTCCCCAAACATCCAGACGTTTTAAAACAATAGTAGTAAAGAGAATGTGGTATTAGCATATGGACAGAAAATGAGTAAAGGAAAAGAAAAATGCCAGAAACAGACCGGCATGGACATGAAATTTGAAATAAAGTAGATGGCATGGAGGATCGTTAGACAAGAGGTGCGCTAAACAATAAGCAGCTCTGGATAATGATGTGAAAAACTGAGATCGAATCTCTACTTCAAACCACATGGAAAAATCAATTCCACTTGGGTTAAAGACTTAAAGATGAAACAAAAAACTTTCAAACTTTTAGAACAAGTATAAGAGGAAGGTATTTTTTTTGTCAGTTTATGCTTTATTAGAATTGTGTAAATATTTTACTACAGATTTCACAGTGCTTATAACTCATTTTGTGCATTTAAAAATACTAATTAAAGCAAAATTTTCCTTTTTGGGAAAGTACCTTATATTTTCTTCATTAACAGATGAGGAAACCTCAGTAGAGGGTTTAAGACACTTACTAAATTTCCTTCCCTTCAGGAAGAAATAGTTAATGGCTTTCAGATTGATTCTATTTGTCAATTAGAACTTTTATTTCTACAATTAAATCATAGTAAGTAGCAGCAAAGTTTATTTAGTTTAAGGGGACTTGTCCTCTATGTGTTGTGCAGATATATTTCATTTTCTCATACGTCGAGTTTTTATGGCATCACTGACTCGATGCACATGAGTTTGAGCAAGCTCCAGGAGTTGGTGATGGACAGGGAAGCCCCGTGTGCTGCAGGCCATGGGGTTGCAGAGTCAAAGCACGACTGAGCAACTGAACTGAACTGACCCTAAAAAATATGCCTTTCTTAAAAAATAGGGTTTCATTCACATATTCTATTTTTTTCTCATGACAGTTATGATAAATTGCATTTTCTGAGGAAATTGACTATTTCATCTAAGCTATCAAATTAATTAGCAGAAATTAGTTCATAATATCCAGCTACTACTGTTTAAATTTCTGCAGGATATGCAGTGATGACCGCTTTTTCTTTGCTAATGTTGGTAATTTATATTTTTTCTCTTTTCTTCCTTGATTAGTCCTGTCAGTGTTTTCCTAATTTTACTAAATTTTTAAAAGAAACAAATTTTGGCTTTCTTAATTTTCTCTATTGTTTTAAAATTTCTACTCCTATTGTTATTACGTATTTCTTCCTAATTATTTGGGTTTAATTTATTCTTCCTTTTCTAGCTTCTTAAAGTGGAAACATAAATTACTGATGTTCACCTTTGTTCTCTTCTATTCTAGCCATGTAAAGTTATACATTTGTCTTTTGCTGTGCATATTGTTTTAGTGAATCCAATAAAAGCTTATAAATCGTAAAAAAAAAAATAGGGTTTCAAATACTATCACAATTAAATATTAAACTTCACAAACATTTATACTATGAATAGTTTATATAAGAAAATAAATTTTCAATATCTGAATCCTTTTACAATAATGTTGAACACTCAGATGTGAATTTATCAACTTTGAAGAAAATGCAAAGATTACATTCATTTTGCCTTTGGAAAAAAATAAATAAAAAAATAAAAAATAAAAATAAGAGGAAGATATTTTTATAAACTTTGGGTAAAAAAGAATTTTTCACCGAAATCAGTCAGTTCAGTTCATCCATTCAGTCTTGTCCAACTCTTTGGGACCACATGAACAGCAGCATGCCAGGCCTCCCTGTCTATCACCAACTCCCAGAGTTTACTCAAACTCATGTCCATTGAGTCAGTAATGATATCCAACCATCTCATCCTCTGTTGTCCCCTTCTCCTCTCATCTTCAATCTTTCCCAGCATCAGGGTCTCTTCCAATGAATCAGCTCTTTGCATCAGGTGGCCAAAATATTGGAGTTTCAGCTTCAACATCAATCCTTCCAGTGAATATTCAGGACTGATTTCCTTTAGGATGGACTGGTTGGATCTCCTTGCAGTCCAAGAGACTCTGAAGAGTATTCTCCAACACAACAGTTCAAAAGCATCAATTCTTTGGCCCTCAGCCTTCTTTATGGTCCAACTCTCACATCCATACGTGACTACTGGAAAAACCATAGCTTTGACTAGTGGAACTTCGTTGGCAAAGTAATACCTCTGCTTTCTATTATCTAGAAATTTCTGCTGTCTAGGTTGCTCATAACTTTCCTTCCAAGGAGTAAGCATCTTATAATTTCATGACTGCAATCACCATCTTCAGCAATTTTGGAGCCAAAAAAAAAAATAAAGTCTTTCACTCTTTCCATTATTTCCCCAACTATTTGCCATGAAGTGATGGGACCGGATGCCACGATCTTCGTTTTCTGAATGTTGAGTTTACAGCCAACATTTTCACTCTCCTCTTTTACTTTTATCAAGAGGCTCTTTAGTTCTTCTTCACTTTCTGCCATAAGGGTGGTGTCATTTGCATATCTGAGGTTATTGATATTTTTCCTGGCAATCTTGATTCCCGCTTATGTTTCATCCAGCCCAGCATTTCTCATGATGTACTCTACATATAAGGTAAATAAGCAGGGTGACAATATACAGCCTCAATGTACTCCTTTCCCAATTTGGAACCAGTCTGTTGTTCCATGTCCAGTTCTAACTGTTGTTTCTTAACCTGCATACAGATTTCTCAGGAGGCAAATACAAAGCTCTAATCGTAGAATAAAAAAATCAATTAGACTGCATTTACCTGAGAACTTGTGTTCATCAAAATATTTCATAAAGAATGTGAAAAGATTAGCCAAAAACTAAAAGATGTTTGCAACATGTTCAACAAATAAATAATCAAAATTCAGAATATATTTTTAAATCTCTACAAAATAATAATAAAGGCAAACAATCCAGAAGAAAATGGGCAAAAAGGTATGCATTAGCATTGCACAGAAGAGGAATCATGAGTTGCAAGTAAACAGAAGGAAAGATGGGCTTCCAAGGTGAATCTAGTGGTAAAGAACCCCCCTGTCAATGTAGGAGATGTAAGAGGCACAGGTTTGTTCCCTGGGTGGGGAAGATTCCCCAGAGGAGGGCAAAGATCACCTGGAGGACGGCTTGGCAACCCATTCCAGTACACTTGCCTGGAGAATCCCACGGACAGAGTAGTCTGGTGGGCTATAATCCACGGGGTTGCAGAGAGTCAGACACGACTGAAGCAATTTAGCACATATACATAAAGATAGATGTACATCTTCATTAGTAAGTTAGTAATCACTGAAGTGCTATTAAACACCAAAGTGTCACGTAATTTGACATCTACTAGATTTCCTAAAGTTAGTAAATCTGGAAATAAGTAAATCTAGCAAAGATGTAGAGAAAATGAAAATTCCCATAACCTCTAGTTGTACTGTCAATTTGAACAGTTATTTGGATAAACAATTTAGCAGTCATTTTGTAAATACAAAAGGAAGCATATCCCATGACTGAACAATCTATTCACAGTTATTAGTATAGGCTGGAAGTCTTCAAATTGTGCATATGTAACCCTGGGTACATAAGGAGTTCCTTACAGACACAGATACATTTAAAGGAATAAACTGTTAGATTCCCATCTTCCATGCGAAATATATATATTTTGAAGTGATCTGAGAACATGCCTATATTAGAGCCTAGATATTTCATGAGAATTATTTTTCACCTCTTTTCACAAAATCATCCTTTCTTACACTTTATTTTTTAAAAAATAGCTCTCACTCATCTTTGATTTCACAATGCATTATCCTAAACAGTATAAATTCCAAGGAAGCCAAATTATTGGAACCATTAAAATTACTGGTGACAGAGAATCTTCTTTTAATGATGGGAGCATCCACAATGACTTTTTGATCATATGGCCTTGCATTTTTCCCAGTCTTGTATATAAATGTGTTTCTATCAAGGACAAAGTGGATATTAGAAATAACACCCACCCACCACCACACACACACACACACACACACACACACTGTATCAGATGGCAATTAATATATAAATATCTATGTGTGTGTGTATATATATATACATATATATATTGCAGAGTGAGAATAGGGTGTCTAATGAATACTTTCACTCAACAGCCTCACCTTCCCATGCCCTACAACTGTGCGAAAAGGTATTGTCCCTGAGGAAAAGACCCTTGTTCATGAGAGGAGAGCAAAAAAGGGTGAGGGTAAGAAATGTCAAAGACAACAGCACAAGACAAGTTTCCATGTCTTATCACTCTATTTATCATATAACTAAAATATTCAGAACATTTGAAAATGCACCCTAGAATTAAAACAGTGTGCTTCAGATTGCATGCCCTGACTTTGTCTGGAACTGTTTTTGGATTGGATATTTTACACGATTTCAAAATTTTTAAATGAAAATGTTTATGCTATTTCTGACATCTAAGCATCACATCTTTGAGAAAATGGAACATATATTGGAGGTTAAAAATGTTTTGTATCTTCTTGAACATTTATTATTCATAGGAGAAACATTTCCCAGCATTTTACCAAGAAAAAAAAATTATCAGACACTTTAAAAACATATTTTCTTTTGACTCAGTAATAAATATCCTTTCTGGCACTTACAACCACTTTTCTGCTTGCTGAGTCCTTCCTATGGGAATAGAAAATTCTACTGTGCACATGCACACTTAGCAATGATTACTCCAATACTTTGTATAAGCTCTACACTTACTGGTGGACTAGAATTTTCTCTTATGAATTTCCATTGAATTTGTCTCATTTCAGTAGTCAGTGACAGTCACCCTAGAACCAGAAACAAATGCAAATTAATAGTATTTAATTTGTATTAACTTAAATACATCTAAATACATTTTCAAATAAAGTTTTACTTTAAGTTCAATAATTGTTGTCCAAAATGGCTTTAACCAATCTATAGATTCAATGCAATCCCTATCAAGTTACCAACAGTATTTTTCACAGAACTAGACCAAAGAATTTCACAATTTGTATGGAAATACAAAAAACCTCGAATAGCCAAAGTAATCTTGAGAAAGAAGAATGGAACTGGAGGAATCAACCTGCCTGACTTCAGACTCTACTACAAAGCCACAGTCATCAAGACAGTGTGGAAACGGCAAAAAGACAGAAATATAGATCAATGGAACAGAAATAGAAAGCCCAGAGATAAATCCACGAAGCTATGGACACCTTATCTTTGACAAAGGAGGCAAGGATATACAATGGAAAAAAGACAACCTCTTTAACAAGTGGTGCTGGGAAAACTGGTCAACCACTTGTAAAAGAATGAAACTAGAACACTTTCTAAAAAAAAAAAAAAAAATAAACTCAAAATGGATTAAAGATCTAAATGTAAGACCAGAAACTATAAAACTCCTAGAGGAGAACATAGGCAAACACTCTCCGACATAAATCACAGCAAGATCCTCTATGACCCACCTCCCAGAATATTGGAAATAAAAGCAAAACTAAACAAATGGGACCTAATGAAACTTAAAAGCTTTTGCACTACAAAGGAAACTATAAGCAAGGGAAAAGACAGGAGGATCCTCACGAGCGGTGCCGTTATTGGAGTCGTTCTAGAGGATGGGATTACTCGACCGGTCCAGATATGCGGCGGGGTAGGTGAAGGTCTTGAAGCAGTGCAGCTAGGAGGTGTCGTTCGTGATGCGTCTGGTGAAAGACGACTGGGCTGTGGAGTTCGAGGGTGATGCAGTCGTGGGGTGGATGTGGATGGCGTAGTAGGAGAGGGAATCGCAACGCCACGGCTCGAGTCTTACGTGGGGGAGGCTCAAGGCACCGACGGGGGCGGCAAGCTGCGCGTGTCAGAGTCAAGAATCTAGGCGGTTGCAGGCTGTTTCCAGTGCCGCAAAGACACGTTATCGCTAGTGACCGGCGAGGTTAGCGTGAGGGGAACGCCCAGGACAAGAGCTAAGTGTAGAACGAAGGGGCTGGTAGGGGAAATCTATAAGCGATGTGCTCTAAAGGGTAGAAGCGGTCACAACAGCTATGAAGTCGAAGGGAAGCGGGCCCTCAAACAGGAAAGATTGGGAGAAAATAATAGCAAATAAAGAAACAGACAAAGGATTAATCTCAAAAATATACAAGCAACTCCTGCAGCTCAGTTCCAGAAAAATAAATGACCCAATCAAAAAATGGGCCAAAGAACTAAACAGACATTTCTCCAAAGAAGACATCAGATGGCTAACAAACACATGAAAAGATGCTCAACATACTGCCATTATAGAGAAATGCAAATTCAAAACCAAAATGAAGGTCCAATTAACTCCGCGCGTCAGAATGGCTGCTATCAAAAAGTTTATGAACAATAAATGCTGGAGAGGGTGTGAGAAAAGGGAACCCTCTTACACTGTTGGTGGGAATGCAAACTAGTACAGCCACTATGGAAAACAGTGTGGAGATTTCTTAAAAAAACTGGAAATAGAACTGCCATATGACCCAGCAATCCCACTTCTGGGCATACACACTGAGGAAACCAGATCTGAAAGAGACACGTGCACCCCAGTGTTCATTGCAGCACTGTTTATAATAGCCAGGACATGGAAGCAACCTAGATGCCCATCAGCAGACGAATGGATAAGGAAGCTGTGGTACTATACACCATGGAAATATTACTCAGCCTAAAAAGAATTCATTTGAATCAGTCCTAATGAGATGGATGAAACTGGAACCCATTATACAGAGTGAAGTAAGCCAGAAAGATAAAGAACATTACAGCATACTAACACATATATATGGAATTTAGAAAGATGGTAACGATAACCCTATATGCAAAACAGAAAAAGAGACACAGAAATACAGAACAGACTTTTGAACTCTGTGGGAGAAGGGGAGGGTGGGATGTTTCAAAAGAACAGCATGTATACTATTTATGGTGAAACAGATCACCAGCCCAGGTGGGATGCATGAGACAAGTGCTCGGGCCTGGTGCACTGGGAAGACCCAGAGGAATCGGGTGGAGAGGGAGGTGGGAGGGGGGATCGGGATGGGGAATACGTGTAAATCTATGGCTGATTCATATCAATGTATGACAAAAAAAAATTAAAAAAAATTAAAAAAATGGCTTTAACCAACTGTATAATAATAACAATTGTTATAGCTAAATCCAGAAAATAATTAACACTTAATGGTCTTAAAGGCAAAAGAAACTTTTTTAAAAATCAAGTTTATATACATAACTTTTATTTTAAAGTATAGCAGGGTGACTAATAAAAAGAATGTAACTGCAAATATATATTGCATTAGGATAAAATTATATGGGAGTAGTGAAATGAAATATGACTCCAGGAGGAAAGAACATTAAAATTTTGACTTTTAAAAAAGACCTTATCATCTGCATTTTTATATAAATGATAATGAGTTTAAAAAGCACAATGGTATTTGTACTCCTTTGGCTCTATTTTTAAAAAGAATATTGCAGTGTCAGTTTAAAATGTAAAATTAAAAGTATACCAGAAATTACATCACTTAAACTGTTGATTTTTAAAAAATTAGATGCCAAGTTAAAAATGTATGCAGTCACACAAGTTTTCAAAATTCTGTTGTAGGATATGTGAACAAAATTTTGACTATATATAAATAAATATTTATATGTATATAGATCTTCTTGATCCAGGGATCAAATCCAGGTCTCCTGCATTGTAGGCAGATTCTTTACCATCTGAGCCAACAGGGAAGCCCCATAATATACAATATACAAATATATATATATAAGAGGAAACCTTTTGCATAGGTACATTTAGGAATCACATACAATATTTTTTGTTCTTTTTTCCTCTCAACAGTGACAAATATTTATTGAGCACTCATTACATCGGGTAACTTTCTGGGCTCAAAAAAAAAAAAAAAATCAATACACAAGCATCACTGTCCAGGTGCAATTTATACTTTAGAAGCATATTTATAGCAACATGGTAATACAAAAAAATAAAGAAAAGAAACCAACCATAGCCAAATCAAGTGTCCATACAAAGAAGAAAGGATAATCACTGAATTAACATTAAACAGTGGTAAATGTAAATATACTTAGCTATAGGCAACAATTTAACTCAAAAATATTACTTGTAGTATGACAGAATTTTTACAAAGTTCAAAAAAATTAGGATAAAACAAACATTTGAAAACATTAACATGTGACAAAATTATCAATATGTGGTTTATAATACGTGGTGAAAAGACATAATTCTTACCCATATGGGACTGTCACAAGAATGGATTCACTAACAATGAACAAAAATAGTTTCCAACATTGGAAATCAAGTTCTGGCCCTGAGGTTCTTTAGGTCCAGTGACAGATTCAGAGGTGTTTATTTTCATCCCCCATTTTCTAAATATATTAGCTATTATATACAGAGTGGATAAAGGCAGAAGTTAACATGGCTGAGTCTCTTTACAGTCCTTTGCAACTATTCAGAAACTGAGAGACAAAGCAGGTCTCCAACCATCCAGGAGGATTTGTAGCATTTCTCTCTAACAGCAAGCACTGCTCCCCATGACTCCAACCTGTCTCCTCGTTCTGCCAGCCGTTCACACAGCCACTCTCTTATTTGACATTAACTGATTGATCACTGTTTGCTGGACGCCGGACCAATTATTAAAGAAAGTGTTTTTCAACACTATTCAAGACCAAGGAATCTGTCTGATACACAAACGCCTTTTTCCTACCATTCATTAGGACTATTTTAGTGTCAAGATCGTCTGCATTTTGCCTTTATCTTAATAGAACAAACTGATAGGCATAATTTAAATGAAAAACAAGGCTTTAGGTACCTATCACTACAAAATTCACTCAAAGTCGTGAGGAACTGCTGCTCCTTGTGACAAAGACCCTCTCTATTAATCCGTCTAACTGTCGCCAGTAGCCTGGTGTATTGTTGTTTACTCACTGAGTTGTGTCCTTTTCTTTGAGACCTCATGGACTGCAGCGCGCCAGGTTCCTCTGTCCATTGGATTTCCCAGGCAAGAATAATGGAGTGGGTTGCCATTTCCTTCACCAGGGGTCTTCCCAACCCTGGGACTGAACTCATTTCTCCCGCATTGCTTTCTGATAGCTCAGTTGTAAAGACTCGGCCTGCAATGCAGGAGACTGGTTAGATTCCTGGACCGGGAAGATCCACTGGAGAAGGGATAGGCTACCCATTCCAGTTTTCGTGGGCTTTCCTTGTGTCTCAGCTGGTAGAGAATCTGCCTGCATTGCAGGAGACCTGGGTTCCATCCCTGGGTTGGGAAGATCCCATGGAGAAGGGGAAGGTTACCCACTCGGTATTCTGGCTGGAGAATTCGAGGGACTGTACAGTCCGTGGGGTCTGAAAGATTCGTGCAGGACTGAGCCACTTTCACTTCACTTCACTCCTGCGTTGCAAGTGGATTCGTTACCGCTGAACCACCAGGGAAACACAGGCCTGATATATGGCCTGAGCTATACATGTCTTGTACGCCCCACCTCATTCCAAAACGTATTTGAAATTTAGCAATTATTCAATGAACAACAAGACATAGAATGGAGCACTATTCCTCTCTGCCAGCTGGCATACAGATACCTTTTCACCGGCATATGCAGCATTTTGATTAGTGAAGGGATGCTTGTTCAACAGACATTTTTATTATTAAAAGAGTTATTTTAACAAAAAGAGACTTCTGTCATTTTTTTTACATTTAAGTGTTTCATATTTGCTACAGAAAATTATAAAGGCAAAAAAGAAAAACTATGTTCTTTAATTTCAGATTTTCAATAATAGTCATGATTTTAAATATTCTGCCTCCTACAGATTCATGTTTACCCATATGAAAATATGTGTTAATATGTGAATGTTAAAACCTATGTTCTGCGGCTTCCTTACCACTTCTTCCTTCTCCTTTTCCTTCCCTGATTCAGCATGATCCGGAATATTCTCAGCAGAATTCAGACTCATTCCATAGGAGCCATGTTTTTGTATTTAGACATTTTACAGTGTACACATTTATTTGTATACAGGAAAATTATTAACATTTTCAGCATGGCAATGTTAGAAAACATGAGAAAAGCTGAGTTTTAGATTTGGAAAAGATGCAGTATTTAGAGTTTAGAGTATTCATTCACTGGGATCATTTTCCCATTATCAACAATATTATCTAGTTTCTTGTGATAAATTATCTCTTTATTCCAGCAATTACTACTTATCTGAGACAAGATTCTAGAAAAAAGCAAAAAATAAAAATCAATTGCAAATTTCCTGGTATCACAGTTTATCAATCACTCCATTAATAACAGTCTTAAGATACATGGTAAAAACAGAAGCTAAATGGCCATCCTTCATTATCCATCACAAGAGAAACTCCAGGATGATCCTAATCAATGCATTTTCTGAGTTAATTCCTGTTTACTAATAGTCTTCCAAGCTTCATCTCTCTAATATCAATTATACGTTTTCCTATTTTTATGTTGCTGTTCTCGTTTAGTCACTAAGTTCCTGACTATTATGATACCCCGTGGACTGTAGCCCGCCAGGCTCCTTCTGTCCATGGGATTACCCAGGCAAGAATATTGGAGTGGGTTGCCATTTCCTTCTCCAGGGGATCTTCCTGACACAGGGGTCAAACTCCTGTCCTCTGCATTGGTAGATGGGTTCTTTACCACTAAGCCATCAGGGAAGCCACTTTCCTGTTACATTTTCTTGTAAATAGTACTTACATATTTCTACACAGAAAAAGGAGAAAGAATCCAGTATCTCAGTTATCAACTCGAGTAAGAATATTCTGCCTGTGATAGATTTTAGGAATAAAAGAATGGCAATAAGAAGTAGAACAAGAAGGAGGAGAGAGAGAGAGAGAGAGACAGAGACTGAGAGAGAGGGATATTTTATTAGCTTTAGTTCAGTTCACTTCAGTCACTCAGTCGTGTTTGACTCATTGCCACCCCACGGACCTCAGCACGCCAGGACTCCCTGTCCATCACAAACTCCCGGAGTTTACTCAAACTCAAGTCCATCAAGTTGGTGATGCCATCCAACCATCTCATCTTCTGTCGTCCCCTTCTCCTCCCGCCTTCAATCTTTCCCAGCATCAGGGTCTTTTCAAATGGGTCAGCTCTTCACATCAGGTGGCTAAAGTATTTGAGTTTCAGCTTCAACATCTGTCCGTCCAATGGATATTCAGGACTGATTTCCCTTAGGATGGACTGGTTGGATCTCCTTGCAGTCCAAGGGACTCTCAAGAGTCTTCTCCAACACCACAGTTCAAAAGCATCAGATCTTTGGTGCTCAGCTTTCTTTATAGGACAACCCTCACACGTATACATGACTGCTAGAAAAACTATAGCCTTGACTAGATGGGCCTTTGATGGCAAAGTAACGTCTCTACTTTTTAATATTTTGTCTAGATTGGTCATAATTTTCCTTCCACGGAGTAAGTATCTTTTAATTTCATGGCTGCAATCACCATCTACAGTGATTCTGGAGCCCAAAAAAATAAAGTCAGCCTCTGTTTCCCGTTTCCCCATCTATTTGCCTTGAAGTGATGGGACCAGATGTCATGATGTTAGTTTTCTGAATGTTGAGCTTTAAGTCAGCTTTTTCACTCTCCTCTTTCACTTTCATCAGGAGGCTCTTTAGTTCTTCACTTTCTGCCATAAGGGTGGTGTCATCTGCATATCTGAGGTTTACTGATATTTCTCCAGGCAATTGATTACAGCTTGTGTTTTATCCAGCCCAGCGTTTCTCATGATGTACTCTGGATATAAGTTAAATAAGCAGGATGACAATATACAGCTTTGACGTTCTCCGTTTCCTATTTGGAACCAGTCTGTTGTTCCATGTCCAGTTCTAACTGTTGCTTCCTGACCTGCATACAGGTTTCTCAAGAGACAGGTCAGGTGGTCTGGGATTCCCATATCTTGAAGAATTTTCCACAGTTTATAGTGATTCACACAGTCAAAGGCTTTGGCAAAGTCATTAAAGCAGAAATAGATGTTTTTCTGGAACTCCCTTGCTTTTTAATGATCCAGCAGATGTGGGCAATTTGATCTCTGGATCCTCTGCCTTTTCTAAAACCAGCTTGAAAATCTGGGAGTTCATGGTTCCCGTATTGTTGAAGCCTGGCTTGGACAATTCTGAGCATTACTTTACTAGCATGTGAGATGAGTGCAATTGTGAGGTAGGCTGAACATTCTTTGGCATTGCCTTTCTTTGGGATTGAAATGAAAACTGACCTTTTCCAGTCCTGTGGCCACTGCTGAGTTTTCCAAATTTGCTGACATATTGAGTGAAGCACTTTCACAGCATCATCTTTTAGTATTTGAAATAAGTCAACTGGAATTCCATCACCTCCACTAGCTTTATACATAGTGATGCTTCCTAAGGCCCACTTGACTTCACATTCCAGGATGTCTGGCTCTAGGTGAGTGATCATACCATCGTGATTATCTAGGTCATGAAGATTTTTTTGTGTAGATCTTCCATGTATTCTTGCCACCTCTTCTTAATATCTTCTGCTTCTGTTAGGTCCATACCATTTCTGTCCTTTACTGAGCTCATCTTTGCATAAAATATTCCCTTGATAACTCTAGTTTTCTTGAAGAGATCTCTAGTCTTTCCCATTCTATTGCTTTCCTCTATTTCTTTGTGTTGATCACAGAGAAAGGCTTTCTTATCTATCCTTGCTATTCTTTGGAACTCTGCATTCAAATGGGTATATCTTTCCTTTTCTCCTTTGCTTTTTGTGTCTCTTGTTTTCATAGCTATTTGTAAGGCCTCCTCAGACAGCCATTGTGCTTTTTTGCATTTCTTTCTCTTGGGGATGGTCTTTAACCCTGTCTCCTCTACAATGTCATGAACCTCCATCCATAGTTCCTCAGGTACTCTGTCTATCAGGTCTAGTCTCTTAAATCTATTTCTCACTTCCACTGGATAATTGCAAGGGATTTGATTTAGGTCATACCTGAATGGTTTAGTGGTTTTCCCTACTTTCTTCAATTTAAGTCTGAATTTGGTAACAAGGAGTTCATGATCTGAGCCACAGTCAAGTCCTGGTATTGTTGTTGCTGACTGTATAGAGCTTCTCCATCTTTGGCTGCAAAGAATATAATCAATCTGATTTCGGTGTTGACCATCTGGTGAAGTCCTTGTATAGAGTCTTCTCTTGTGTTGTTGGAATAGGGTATTCTCTACGGCCAGTGTGTTCTCTTGACAGAACTCTATTAGCCTTTGCTCTGCTTCATTCCCTACTTCAAGGCCAAATTTTCCTGTTACCCCAGGTGTTTCTTGACTTCCTACTTTTGCATCCCGTCCCCTATAATAAAAAAGACATATTTTGGGGGTGTTAGTTCTAGAAGGTCTTTTAGGTCTTCATAGAAACATTTAACATCAGCTTCTTCAGCATTACTGGTCAGGGCATAGACTTGGATTACCATGATATTGAATGTTTGCCTTGGAAATGAACAGAGATCATTCTGTCATTTTTGAGATTGCATCCAACTACTGCATTTCAGACTCTTTTGTTGACTATGATGCTACTCCATTTCTTCTAAGGAATTCTTGCCCATAATAGTTGATATAATGGTCATCTGAGTAAAATTCAGCCATTCCAGTCCATTTTAGTTCGCCAATTCCTAAAATGTCTATGTTCACTCTTGCCATCTCCTGTTTGACCACTTACAATTTGCATTGATTCATGGACCTAACTTTCCATGTTCCTATGCAATATTGCTTTTTACAGCATCAGACCTTGCTTCAGTCACCAATCACATCCACAATTGGGCGTTGTTTTTGCTTTGGCTCCATCTCTTCATTCTTTCTGGAGTTATTTCTCCACTGATCTCCAATAGCATATTTGGCACCTATCAGCTTATTATACATATATTAAGCACTCTGTTCTTATGGCTAAAATACACTACTTTTTAAAAGCAACTCCACAGCTTCTTAAAGACAATATTTTTGCCCCAATTTTTCTCCTGCTGAGAACACACACACAAAAAAAATAAAAAATAAAAATACAAAAACAAATGAGATTACCAACAAGTAATGAATATTCTTTAGTTTTCCTTCTTTGTTTTGTTTTGGTTTGGCAGGGTGGCAGAAAGTGCAGTGAAAGGCAGGAAATGACTGATGTTAAAAAACTTCAATGGGTCAATATTAACAGAGATTTTTATATCTCATCTCTATGCCTTAACTAAGCTAATACAAACTAATGCAGTACACATAAAAACAGAATAAATGAGAAAATTGTCTGATGCCTCCTCTCTGAACAGGATATAAGACTTCTGGAGTTCCATTGGACTTGCTACTTTGTTTTGTTGTGTGCAATGCTCTTTATCTCTGTCCTAAATGAGTCTGCATAACAAACTAGAAGAAAATGACTAAGAGGTGCCAGATAACCATGTCCTAAGAACACTCACAAGACCTTGGCTGTTTCCTGGAGCAGGAAGTGACAACCCACTCCAGTATTCTTGCCTGGAGAATCCCCTGGACAGAGGAGCCTGGTGGGTTTCAGTCCAAGGGGTCACAAAGAGTTGGACACAACTGAGCAGCTAAACAACTTGGATATTTGGGATGGAGAATTAGGACATATGCCGCCCATAGTCAAGTGCTATAGGGAAAATTTCCACTTCTTTGTGTACCAGGAATGCACTCTCAGTAACTAACTGAACCAGAAATCTTTATTACTAGGCAATTTTGTGTTTTCATAGTTCAGGAGTAAATGACTATGTAAGCTAATCCTAAATACAATAAACATATTTCAAAAAAACTAAGTCATCAAAGAAAGACTATAGTTAGTTCTAATAGTTACATATTTAAGAATATGTGATCTAACAGAGTGAGTCGTCAGCATTTACTGTTGAATACTACAATGATCCATTTACCCCAAAATAGACCATTTTAAGAAAAGAGATTCTTAAGTTCTTGGGAACAGGGATCCCTTCTTATTTGTGTCCAATTGCTAATCAAGTAGGCCAAATCTGACAAGGTTTTACCTGGCTAATATTAGACACTCAGTCCCTAATTCATAATTGCCAGAGAATAGACTATTGTGAACCATCAAGTTTTAACCTATTTCCATATAGCAACATACTTTGAATGAGAAAAGCAAAGAGAAAGCTACATACTCACACCAAAATAGCAACCAAGAAAATATACCTAAGGAAAAAGAGTAGAAAGGAAAAAATACAAACTAGAACGTCAATTACTGAGTACTGGTATCATGAGTGATTTTACTTCTGTTTTCCAAAACTGTTTTCCAAGTAATGGATAGTTTCTTTTTTTTTTTTTTTTTTTTTTATTAATATTATCCAGCCTCTCTCCTTTAGGCTACCAGGCTCCTCTGTCCATGGGGTTTCTCAGGCGAGAATACTGGAGTGGGTTGCCATTTCCTTCTCAAGGGGATCTTCTCGATATAGGGATCAAACCCACATCTCCTGCATTAGCAGGCGGATTCTTTATGATTGAGGCACCATAGTTGGGTCTTTTTTAATTATCCATCCTTTCTATTTTGTGCTTCCCTGGTGGCTCAGTGGTAAAGAACCCACCTGCCGTGCAGGAAACGTGGGTTCCATCCCTGGCTTGGGAAGATCCCCTGGAGGAGGAAATGGCAACCCACTCTAGGATTCTTGCCAAAATCCCATGGACAGAGGAGCCTGGCAGTCAACAGTCCACAGAGTCTAAAAGAGTCAGATACAACTTAGCTACTAAACAACAACAAACTTGTCTTATCTTCTCAAAGAAGGACTTTTCCTCTGATAGCTGTCTTACAGCATGATGCTCATCCTTCCCCCAAGATCCTCCCCTGCCCTTTCTGTTTATCGCCAGACCAATTACTGGCCACTGTTCAGCATTTCTTGAGAGAGGAAATTTGGTCTCTGCTTTACCTACCAAAGGAATCACAGGAACGGACTAAAATATACCAGCAGGAACTGGCAGGACACATGGGAAGGTGCAGCGGACTGTGTCATAGGACCAGGGTGGGGTGTGGGCGGGAGAGGGGAGAATTTGCTGGCCTGGGACACTCTCCGATGGTTCAGGGCTCAGCACCCTAGCACAGACATGTGGAGCTTGTCACGATGCACTCCTGAAACAGACCTGTTAAGATTTGGAGATGGCAATGACGCTCATAAATAATGTGACAATCCAGACTGCCTTTGCAAAGTACTTAAAATGGTTCAAAAGACTCAAGGATTAATCATGGCCAAAGCCATTTACCCGGTATGGAGAAATACTACTTAACTCTATTTCTTGTGAGGACCAGAGGAAACTTCCTTCATTTAGACCTTGAGAAATTCCTTGGTGAAGCAGGTCTTTGGCAACAACTCTCCCTTTTAAATCGGGGTGTTTGGATCATTAACACTTAATGTGATTCCTGATATGGTTAGGTTTAAATCTATCAGCTTGTGATTTCTACTTGTTTCATCTGTTCTTAGTTTTCTCATCCCTCTTTTTCTGTTTTCTGGATTGATTATATAGAGATATTCAATTTTCTATCCTAAGCTGGATTATTAACTATAACTCCTTGTGCTGTTTTAGTGCTTGCTTTCAGATACATAAGACTTCCCTGGTGGCTCAGATGGTGGGAGACCCGGGTTCGATCCCTGGGTTGGGAAGATCCTCTGGAGAAGGAAATGGCAACCGACTCGAATACTCTTGCCTGGAAAATCCCATGGACGGAGGAGCGTGGTAGCTTAGAGTATATGGGGTCACAAAGAGTCAGATACCACTGAGCGACTTCATTTTCTTTCTTTCTTTTTCTTTCAGATACATAATATACATCTTTAACTTATCGTTAATAATCTATCTTTAAATGATACAATCCCACTGCACATCTATGTAACAAACTTGTAACAGCATTTTTCATGTGCTTTGCCTTAGTACTATTGCTGTCATACATTCTACTTCTGCATGTGGTTTAAACTCTGTAATGCACTGCTGCATTTGCTGTAAGCAAAAATTACTTTTTAAAAACATTTAAATAATAAGAAAACATTATTGATATTTACCCTATACTTATACTTTCTGTCACAAAGTAGATGGCAAGATACAAAGATGTATTAAATTGCATATATATTTATATATTGCATAAAGACAATAGAGTGATGGGATTTTATCTTTCCTCTATTTTACTTTTATAGACTTACATTAATTTTATAAGGAGAAAGCAGTTAATATACCTTCGATTCATTCTGTTTATGGGAAGTATAAAAATGTTTGAGGTATAATAAAATATTTAGTGGAAAAGAAAGAATAAAGATATGCTATATGGCCATAATTACTATTATGTTCAAAATAAGAAGCAATCCTTATGAACTTATATATGAAGTCCGGATGATACCACTTTACTGAACGGCTGCAGGCTGGGGCAGGATAGGGTGGAGTGGGACCCCAGACTGCAGAAAGAGCATCGACCATCTGCTAGGTATCTCAAATCCTAAAGAGGAAATTACTCTTCCTGCCACAAAATATCTAAAACCTCCACCTTATCCTGATACACAGAATGAATGCTGATTGAGAAGTAACTAAAATGGCAACAGTCAGAAAACAATGAGATTCGCGAGGGAGCGGCAGCATTAACTGGATAAGCAGATGTCACTAGGGTGTGCAGAGTCCTACAAATACAGACGAGGGAGCGGACTAGTTATCTGAATAAAGATTTCTTTTGAGTACTTTGACTATAAATTGTTTAAAGACTAAGTGCGTGTGTGTTAAGTCACTTCAGCCATGTCCGACCCTTTGTGACCCTATGGACTGTAGCCCACCAGGCTCCTCTGTCCATGGGATTCTCCAGGCAAGAATACTGAAGTGGGTTGCCATGCCCTTCTCCAGGGGATCTTCCCGACCCAGGGATCGAACCTGCATCTTCTGCGACTCCTGCACTGCAGGCAGATTCATTACCTCTGAGCCACTGGGGAAACCCAAAGCCTAAGTAGCATGGCCTTAAAATATCTTTCAAATAAAAATGTATGTCAGAGTGTAAATCAGCATGGATTACAAATGGTTTAAAGCATATCAAGAAAGACAAGTAAAATTTGGAGGAATAGGAATCTAGAGTGTGTTACTAATATAGCAATGAGTACTTTTAACCACAGTTCATGAGGTACTTCTACCTGTTCCTATTTTACATACCCATTGTAGTTTATAAAATATGTTTGTACCAATGTAATCTTCATAATAAACATACATGGACTCATTCCAGAATTGGTATTCAGTAATTTGCAATAGATTGTTTTGCTGTGGTTTTAAAGTCCCACATTGAAGGAGTCTTTAAAATGCAACAGAAAGTTACTGACTTACTGGACTCCATGGGACTAGCAAACAGGAGTGTTTTTGCCTAGAGTGGGAGAAAACAGATAAGCTCTGTCCTTTACAGAATTTTTAATTCTGTAATTAAATAAGCTGTTTTAATAAGACTGCTTTCCAAAATTAAAAAAAAAAAAAAGGTAACAGCACAAAAAGCTGACAGAATTTGTTATTGAAAGATGAGCTTTCAAGTATTCTTAGCCTAATCTTTGCTTTTTCCCATATATTTCTAATAATTTGACTATGAAAACCTTTAAAAGTTGAAACTTTCCCTAATTTAAGGAGATTAAACACAATATATGTAAAGCTTCCTTTGGTGTCTAGGAGCCATCTTTATGATTCTCAATACATCTCTGGAGAAGTGGCTCTTCTCTTGGAATGAGTAAAGTGTGCGGAATACAATGTGCAGACATCCTCTTAGGATATCATGTTTTCTCTATCTCCTTCTTCCTCACGGTTGAGATAACCCACATGTCAATTTCTAGCATCATCTTGTAATTTGGCATTTGTTATAGAGTGTACCACTTCCCTGGTGTCCCAAGGGTAGAGAATCTGCCTGCCGGTGCAAGAAACCTGGGTTCGATCCCTGGGTAGGGAAGATCCCCTGGAGAAGGAAATGACAACCCCCTCCAGTGTTCTTGCCTGGAAAATCCCATGGACAAAGGAGCCTGCCAGGTCACAGTTCATCGGGTTGCAAAGAGTCAGACAGAATTCAGCAACTAAACAAAAACCAAAAAATATATACAATATATATTGTTATCATTGTCTACTAGAATCACTCAAGGTTCTTAAAACAGCTTATTTTGCACATAACCCTAATCCAATAGTGCTTTCACTGAGATGTGTGAATACATACATATTCGCACCAGGAATATTTTTCCCTAGAGCTAAGGTCCCCCCTCTGGCTCACGTGTGCACTTTTTCTCTCTCTCCCTCCCCACTTTCCTTCCCCCTGTCTTTCTCCCTTTCTACTTCGTCCCTCCATCCCTTTCTCTTTTTCCCTTCTTACTGAAGGCATTAGTTTTGACTCCAGTAAAGAGAAGCTGCTGCTAGTCTAAGAAATTATAGAAACGTTCTACTTACCTTAAGGCACATATTCCATTAGCTTACTCCTGAGTTAAGAACTGTATCAACAGATCGCAGGGTCCCAGACACTCAGATTTAAGAAACCCGTTTGTGAGTTCTGACTAGCCAGCAACGCAAGCTTCATGGCACCTTTCCCTAACTATCTTGGCCACCCCTTCTCACCGCGCCTTTGGCTGCGAACCCTAAGAGGCAGAAAAGGGGAGGGCAGGCATCTTGGGAGCTCCTTGCTCAGCTCCTTGTTCCCCAGGTATGCCAGCCTGCAGGCAGCTCCTAGGGACCATGGCCAGTTCTTAGAACCCGGCACTTAGTCCAAGGGCCTTTTAGAGCTCAGAAGCATTTGGGTAAATAACAGTGGAAGCAACTAGCATAGTTTTCTTTATGGGAGCCAAATTAGCTAAGACGTGCTGAGACGCCGAGAAGTGAACCATCTTCTCATCCCGCGGACGGTTGTTTAACCTAGACCCTCCTGTTGCTCTCAATCTTCCACCCTTTTAATCATGAAGGTAGATTCCTCAGCTTTTGAGTATTTTCTTTTCAAGTATAAAATCACTGTATTTTCTAAGAGAATTTCCTCATATGTAACAGCATGCCATTAAGAGACCAATAATTGTGTGTGTCTTAGTTTTCAATGGGGGATACACCAGAATTACTAAGAAAATTTTTCAGAACTCGTATGTCCTGCCCACAGATATGCCCTGTTGGAAAAGGAAGTAGGGGAAAGGGAAAGTGTGGCTGGTGACTGTGCCTTCTGGCCGAAACTCCTGACTCATGCCTTCTCCTCACTCGTGGCTATGATGAAAGAGACCGCCCTTCTGAATCAGGAAGCCCAGACTTGAGTGAGCGCTCAGCCATTCTTCATTAGTGTATTCATTCAGCGAGTACTGAGTGAGGATTTCCTGTCAGGCACTGGGCTAAGTTCTAAGTACGGAGTGATAAACAAAACAGAGAAGCTCATGGCCTTTAGAAACTTAAAGTCTAGTGGGTATGACAGATATTTAGCAGATGATCACCTAAGTATAATTAAATTTGAGATGCATATGTAAAGGGGAAATACTGTGTGCTCTGAGAACCTCAGCCATGTCCCTGCAGAGAAGTGACCAGGCCTCTGGGTCTCAGCCTCACCATCTGCACGATGGCATAATACAGATTTGGCAAATGACCATCCTTAACATATGATAAGAATACTGAGAGGAAACAGATGTGTGGGCGGGAAAATTGCATGCAGTAAATAAAAATGAATGTTTGCTATCAGAGAATATTGTTTTTAAATGCACAGTAGCCACATCTTCCCCTTTAGCTAGCGTGTGTATTACGGGGGCCCTGCCACCCGAGAGAAGGAAGGCACAGTGTATAGAGGTGTCCTCAGCGAGGGCTACATGGATGCGGAGCCGTTTAAAGTGACTGTTAAATGACGGTTAAATACAAACTGTTCTAACTACATACATAATTTGCTCAACGAGCTACCTCAGATTTTGGTGCATTAATATAGTTTAAGAGTTCAGGAAGGGCTCTTCTGGAAGACTATTCTGCTCCCAGAAGAATGCAGCATCAATGGCAGTCACTCAGTAGTAATATTCAGCTGGTGGCTGCACTTGGGCCGGAAGGTTCAAGTCCGGCTCCTTTCAAGTAGATCTCGAAGACTTGGCTCCACCGGCCCCCTTCTCCCTTCACGCAGTCCTGCTCTTTTCATGGTCACTGTGTTGGGCTTCTTACAGGGTCGATTAGGAATCGAAACTGAGAATTCTGAGAAATAAAGTACCAGCTATCGAAGTGTTAGGGCTTCCCTGATAGCTCAGCTGATAAAGAATCCACCTGCAATGCAGGAGACTCCAGTTCGATTCCTGGGTCGGGAAGATCCTCTGGAGAAGGGATAGGCTACCCACTCCAGTAGCTGGACTTCCCTTGTGGCTCAGCTGGTAAAATATCCGCCTGCAATGTGGGAGACCTGGGTTTGATCCCTGGGTTGGGAAGATCCCCTGGAGAAGGGAAAGGCTACCCACTCCAGTATTGTGGCCTGGAGAATTCCTTGGACTGTATAGTCCATGGAGTCGCAAAGAGTTGGACATGACTAAGCGACTTTCACTTATTGAAGTATTAAGCCTGGCCCTAGAAAGAAGCATTGTGTCATAGTCACAGTACGGTATCAGTCAAAGCAATCAGAGAGTCTGCCCAAATTCAAGAGAAGGAGAAATAAACCTCACTTCTCTAACTAAAGAATGTTAAAGAATTTGCAGTCATCTGTAATCTGCTATATAACTAGGACAATCAACTGTAGCTTAATTATTTCTCTGTTGGCTTCCACCCTGAATCATCCATCCTTGTTTTCACAATATGTATAGACCCAAGAGCACTCCTGCATTTATATTAAATTTATAAGAGGGCAATAACAGGAAAAAAAAAAACTTCTCCAGGAGTGACTGGAGAAAGAAATCTGAAACTGCTCCTCAGATCCACAAGCATAGATGATGCATTCAATCCACAAGCATAGATGATGAAGAGTGTAGTTCTCATTGAAATTTTCTCCTTCTTGCATTGAGTGCAAAAATTATTTCATTTTTCCATTTCATAACTTATAGAAAAGGAGAAAAGCAAAAAACCTTAAGTGACTGTTTTCTTATGTTCAATCCTGACTGAAAAAGGGATTTTTAACCACATGCTCATTATGATTAATTGACAAGTGAATTTGGAGATCTTAAGGAGTTTATGATGACAGAATTTAAATTGTAGTATATTTATATTTGCTATATAAAATGTACAAAAACTTGAGCTTTATCCTCAAGGAAAAAGCCTGGCATAAAAGAAGAGTTTGGGTTTTGGAGTCAGATAGATCTGAGTGAGCAAAGCATTTCTGTCACATAGGAACTGTGAGACTGACAATATATACTTGAGCTTCCATTTCATCAACACCATTGTGGCTGGAGAAACAGAGAATTAACTGTGCCTAACACCAACTAAATTTTCAGAAACTTTTTGCCAAGAGAATGAATGAAATCACACTATCAAAATAATCATCTGAAAAAATAATATTTGATCAAGAAAATTCTAAGATAATAGAAGACCGTAGCTAAGGTTTATTAAGTACCTGCTTATAATAGGCATCACACAAATTACTGGAGGGAAATATGAAAAATACAGGCTTTCTTCTCAAAGAAAAGCATGTCACACAAGGGCTGCAAGAGAGGAGAACATGGTCTGCCCTGGAAATGCAGATGCCTCTGGCCTGCAGGTCCTGGAGGGGGCAGGTGGGCTGGTGCCTGGGTGTATTTTTAAGAACAAGTGGAAATCAAGTGAAAAGTAGGCAGGCAGAAAGATTACTGTGCAAAAAAGTCCATTTAAACATTTTTGAGATTAGGGCTAAGAAGTGGGGGAAAATGACCCTGCAAGTCTGTATTACTTTTTCATCTTTGGATCCTTGGCGATGAGCCTAGTTCCTGGCACATAGTGGGTACTCTATATAATCTCAAAAAGGGAAACAGGGAAGGGGAATGTGAGGTACCTGATGAGTTTCATACTCCTTCTAATGACTTTGGATATTACACTGAAGGCCCCGGGGACAGGTTGAAGGATTTCAAGTGAGGCCAATGAAATGACATTCCTCTTTTCTAACCACACAGTTGACAACATTCTGGGGAAAATAACTGAAGCAGATCTAACATATGCAAGGAACAGTTAGGGATTATAGTAAACTTCCTCTTGTGGGCTGCGAAACTTCCACAAAGGTTAAGGCAGATGTAAGATTGTCTGTTTCGTCTGAATCAGAGAAAAGTCTGCTTCCACAGCTGCCTTGACTATGAAATCCAGACATGGGTCAGGGTACCAGACAGCTCACAGTGCATTTCTATTGACCTGCCTGGTGCTCTCTTGGCTAACAAAACTCTCCTGATAGAGTGACAGTTTGGTTTCTAAGCACGATTTTGCCGTGAGAAGTTGTGTGAAGAACAGACAAGTAGAAAATGTCTTATACAAAGGTCCTTTTTTTTTCAATGTCTTTTCAGCTTCTTTGGAGATTTTGCTCTAAGCTCTGGTTATCGGTAACTTCTCACACTTAAAGGTTCAATCGAAGAAAACACTAGTTTGTACATGATTCTCATCATGGCAAAATGACATTATCTCCTTGAGGCTGTAAGACTGCAGATGAAAGGGGATTGGGCATCAAGTCACGAGTATATCTGGCTGTCAGGTGGAAAGGGGCAGCTGGTCAGCTGGATGAAATGACTTACAAGCCTCTCTCACAAAGTCAAATATTTATCTAAATGTCCTCAGAATATAATCTTGACCTACCCAGTCTTATTTTTGGCTTTTCACTTACTTGAGTTACATCCATTCATTCATTCAACAAATAACTCTTGAGAGCCTATTTTACCAAAGGCCCCACTCTGAATGTGGGAAGTAAAATGATAACTAAATTAAAAAAGGCCCCATTTTCACTGCACTACTTCTTGGAAATTTAGTTAGGGCAATCATCTCATGACTTCTGAAATACAGTCTAATTAATCCTATTCTCACACTTGGTTTGTGCCCTCATTCTCAGAATAAACAATTCTACCGGTTCAAAGATTTACCCTTATCTCTTCTGTGAGTCTTCCTTATTATTCTGGCTCCAAATAATTGCTTTGTTTCACAAATTTTAGCTCTTGGTTATATAATGTGTTACTCTCTCACTGATACATCACCTGAAAGAACATATACAGATACACTGATAAATAGATATCACAGCATAACATTTTCTAAATATCCATTTACACTGCAAATAAAGAAGAATGTTTACAATTGATAATGTCTCTGAAACACCTTCAGCAGGACTGAATTCCAACTAGTTCATAATAGCTTCGGAAAAGACAAACTTAAAGTGATTGTTTTATCCTTTAGGTCAGAATCCACTTAAGAAGTACGATTAGATATGTCCCACGTTCAATGGGAGGATATTATTAGGACCTCAGTGTGACAAGTTACATATTTCAACTGTGAATTTTTGAAAGTTGGCATATAAAGAAATGAAGAAAAGAGAAGAAAAGAAATTCTACTGCTCATCATCCTCTAAAGAACATATAAAGCTGTCACAGAGGAGAACAATGGAACTCTTCTCTACCCTCCAGCTGAAATACTCCAGAAACAGGAGATTAAAATGTGATTTGATCCTCAATGCCGTGCCTGAAAGAAAGTGTGCTGTGGGTTTTATGAACAACTTGACAGTAGGGTCAGGCTTAGGAGATAGTCTGAAGACCTTATCTATCTTTATTATCTATAAATTGCTTAATACAAAAGAGGAAGCAAAGTCAAATAGGACATAGAAAACTGAAAAAATACTGAGACTTCTGTAGTGTAAAAATTTTCCTCCACCTCCTCATCTCAGTTTCCCATTCACTGTCTGAACTCTTCCCTTACCTCCGAAAAAGCCTGAAAATATGTCTTCACTCTTCACAGGGTAAGATTTTCAATCTCCTTTCCTCTTATATCAAAATATCACAGGGATTGCTGTCTTTCTACATTGCACTGTCATATGAACACTCAAGAGGAAAAAAGAGCGCTTCTCATTCTTTTAAGTAGTGAATTCCCCTCCGTCCATTAAGAGCGGAGCAGAGCATTTGCTTGAGAGCTGTCAAAAAGGCCAAATGTTATGGAGGCATACTGTGATGTATATGATTATAAAAGATATCATTTAATCCAATCATTTGTAATCACAAAAATTCATTTTCCATAACCATCAATCAATTCAACTGAATGTTTTATAACCTATGTACATACTATCCCTGAAAAGCAGAAAAAATACCATTATTTCAATTGCAACTCTAGGAATTTTCAAGTTACATGTAACAAAAAAAAAAAGCCTTTTAATATTGGCACTGATTAATAATGAGTTCATTTTTAATTAGAAGTTGAAAGTAAGAACTATTTAAGACTGTTCTAATTTTTAGAAGGTATGTCAGTAATTGTCAGTGGGGATGGGTGTTTAAACATAAACTGAAATGCCTGGGATACATATTAGTGCCTTAAAGTATTGAGTAAATGAATATATAATTACTATTTTCAATATTTTGATGGGAAGAAAATTGGACTAAAATTCTTTGGCACTGTTGAAGTTATCCCAAATGAACATGCTTGCTCCTCAAGTTCCTCCTGAAAGAAAATGCCTTGAGTAGAATTCAGCCCGAAGCAAGATAATTCTTCAACTAGGCACTTAATCATCAGCAGTGGCTGACCCCAAGCCATCCTAGGCAACTTGCAAAAGGGCAATGAAAGAAAAAATTTATCTGAGAAATGTTGAAGTGGGGAGTAGTATTATTTTGAGTTGCTTATTTGTTTGATTTCCATGCAAGGGTAAAAAAGCAAAAAACAAAAACTCTCACTTTTCTTACCTCTTCCAGTATTAATTGTGATATAATTGACATACAGCACTGTATAAATTTAAGATGTGCAGCATAAAGATTTGCCTTACATATATCACAAAATGATTATCACAGTAAGTTTAGAGAACATCCATCATCTAACACAGATCCAAAATTAAAGCAACAAGAAATATATTTTCCCTTGTGGTGAATCTTTAGAATTTACTCTCTTAACAACTTCATGTGCAACAACTTCATAGCAGTGTTAATTATCCTTATCTGTTGCACATTACATCCCTTATTTATCATATAACTGGAATTTTGTACCTTCTGACTTCCTTTGTCCAATTCTCCACCACCTTACCCACTGCCTTTGGTAACCACAAATCTAATCTCTTTTTCTATGAGTTTGTTTACTTCTGAAGCATAAGTGACCTACAACAGCATGTTAGTTCCTGTTACACAACATAGTGATTCCATAATTCTATATATTTCAAAATAATCATCATTCTAAATCTAGTTCCCGTTTGTCACCATATAAAGGTATTACATAATCATTGACTGTATTCCCCACACTATACATTTCATTCTGTTGACATTTGTTTTTCAACTGGAAGTTTTTACCTCTTTGATTCAGTTCAGTTCAGTCGCCCAGTCGTGTCCGACTCTTTGCGACCCATGAAACACAGCACGCCAGGCCTCCCTGTCCATCACCAACTCTTGAAGTCCACCCAAACCCATGTCCATTGAGTCGGTGATGCCATCCAACCATCTCATCCTCTATTGTCCCCTTCTCCTGCTCCCAATCCCTCCCAGCATCAGGGTCTTTTCCAATGAGTCAGCTCCTTGCATCAGGTGGCCAAAGTATTGGGAGTTTCAGCTTCAGCATCAGTCCTTCCAATGAACACCCAGGACTGATCTCCTTTAGGATGGACTGGTTGGATCTCCTTGCAGTCCAGCAAACTCTCAAGAGTCTTCTCCAACACCACAGTTCAAAAGCATCAATTCTTTAGTGCTAAGCTTTCTTTATAGTCCAACTCTCACAGCCATACATGACTACAGGAAAAACCATAGCCTTGACTAGATGGACCTTTGTTGGCAAAGTAATGTCTCTGCTTTTAATATGCTGTCTAGGTTGGTCATAAGTTTCCTTCCAAGGAGTAAGTGTCTTTTAATTTCATGGCTTCAATCACCATCTACAGTGATTCTGGAGCCCAAAAATATTGTCAGCCACTGTTTCCCCATCTATTTGCCATGAAGTGATGGGACTGGATGCCATGATCTTAGTTTACTGAATGTTGAGCTTTAAGCCAACTTTCTCACTCTCCTCTTTCACTTTCAACAAGAGACTTTTTAGTTCCTCTTCACTCTCTGCCATAAGGGTGGTGTCATCTGCATATCTGAGGTTATTGCTATTTCTCCCGGTAATCTTGATTCCGTCTTGTGCTTCCTCCAGTGTTTCTCATGATGTACTCTGCATATAAGTTAAATAAGCAGGATGACAATATACAGCCTTGACGTACTCCTTTTCCTATTTGGAACCAGTCTGTTGTTCCATGTCCAGTTCTAACTGTTGCTTCCTGACCTGCATACAGGTTTCTCAAGAGGCAGGTCAGGTGGTCTGGTATTCCCATGTCTTTCAGAATTTTCCACAGTTTATTGTGATCCACATAGTCAAAGACTTTGGCATAGTCAATAAAGCAGAGACAGATGTTTTTCTGGAACTCTCCTGCTTTTTCAATGATCCAGCGGATGTTGGCAATTTGATCTCTGGTTCCTCTGCCTTTTCTAAAACCAGCTTGAACTTCTGAAAGTTCACAGTTCACGTATTGATAAAGCCCATCTTGGAGAATTTTGAACATTACTTTACTAGCGTGTGAGATGAGTGCAATTGTGCGGTAGTTTGAGCATTCCTTGGCATTGCCTTTCTTTGGGATTGGAATGAAAACTGACCTTTTCCAGTCCTGAGGCCACTGCTGAGTTTTCCAAATTTGCTGGCCTATTGACTGCAGCACTTTCACAGCATCATCTTTCGGGATTTGAAATAGTTCAACTGGAATTCCATCACCTCCACTAGCTTTGTTCATAGTGATGCTTCCTAAGGCCCACTTGACTTCATATTCCGGGATGTCTGGTTCTAGGTGAGTGATCTCACCATCGTGATTATCTGGTCACGAAATCTTTCTCGTTTATTACTCTCTTCCACCGTGCACCCTCTTCTCCTCTGGCCACCACCTATTTCTTTTCTGTATCTATGATTCTGTTTCTGTTTTGTTGTGCGTGTTCATTTTTTTTTCCACATAAAAGTGAAATTATGTAATTTTTTCTTTCTCTGATTATTTCACCTAGGATAATGCCTTCTGGTTTATCCATGCTGATGTAAATGGTAAGATCTTATTCTTTTTCTCGTTGAGTATTATTCCATTTTATATGCATGCCACATCTTATTTATCAATTCATCTATTGATGGACACTTAGGTTGCTTCCATATCTTGAAACTGAAATCAAAACATTTGCTTAATTGTGTCTGACTCTTTGCGACGCCATGGACTATAGCCCCCAGGCTCCTCCATTCATGGGATTCTCCAGGCAAGAATACTGGAGTTGGTTGCCATTTTCTTCTCCCCTGGACTGGGATTGAACCCAGGTCTTCTGCATCACAGGCAGATTCTTTGCCATCTGAGCCACCAGGGAAGCTCAGTTATTGTAAATAATGTTGTAATGAACACAGGTGCATTCATATTTTTAAATTAGTGCTTTCATTTTCTCCAGATAAACACTCAGGAAAAAAATTGTGGGATAATGCAATAGTACTGTTTTTTATTTTTTGAGAAACTGTCTTGCATAGTGGCTATACCAATTTATATTAACACCAACAGTGCACAAGGATTCCCCTCTCACCAGATCTTTGCCAATACTTGGCATTTTTTCTGTCTGATAACAGCCATTCTGATAGGTGTGTGATAACATTATGGTGCTAACTTGCATTTCCCTGATGTGTAGTGATATTGAGCATTTTTTTCATGTGTCTATTGGCCATTTGCACATCTTTTTAAAAATATTCAAGTCTTCCACTTTTTAATTGTGTTGTCCATTTTATGATGTTGAATTGTATGAGTTCTTTGTAATTTTGGATATTAAGCCCTCATCAGATATATAATTTGAAAATTCTCCCATTCGATAGGCAGACTTTTTTCACTTTGTCAGTATTTTTCTTGTATGCAAAAGTTTTTTGGTGTGGTGCAGTCTCATTTGTTTCTTTTTGCTTTAGTGTCCCCTTGGCTGAGAAACATTCACAAAATATGTTTCTCAGACTGCTGTCAGAGAGCACATTGCTTATGTCTGATAATGTCAGGTCTTCCGTTTAGGTGTTTACTCCGCTTTGACTTTATTTTGGTATATGGTATGAGAAAGTACTACAATTTAATTCTTTTGCAGGTAGCTGTCCAGTTTTATTAATACCATTTATTGAAGAGACAGTCATTTACCCATTTTGTATTCTCACTTCCTTTGCTGTTGATTACCCAGAAAAAAAGTGTGGGTTAATTTCTGCACTTTCTCTTCTGTCCCATTGATCCTTGTGTCTATTTTTGTGCAAGTACAATATTATTTTGGTTATTGTATCTTTCTTATATTCAGAAATCTGGGAGCATGGTACTTCCAGTTTTGTTCTTTTTTCTTAAGATTGTTTTGGTTAGTTGGGGTCTTGTGTTTTCATAAAAATTTTAGAACTATTTGTTTCAGTTCTGTGAAAAATGCCCTTGGTATTTGATAAGGGTTACACTGAATCTGTAGACTGTCTTTGGTATTAATAGTATGGCCACTTTAATAATACCAATTCTTCTAATTAATGAGCAAGATATGTTTCCACCTGTTTGCGTCATCTTTAATTTCTTACATCAACATTATATAGTTTTTAGAGGGCAGAGTTTTCATCTCCATAATTAGATTTATTCCTAGGTATTTTACTTTTTTATGTGATTGTAAACAGGACTGTTTTCTAAATTTCTCTTCCTAACAGTTCACTAACAATATATAGAAATATATTTGTTTATTAATTTGTTTAATTAATGCATCTTGACCAAAATCATTGATGAGTTCAACTATTATTTTGGGGGTATATTTAAGATTTTCTAGTGTGATATCAGGTTTCCCAGGTGGTGCTAGTGGTAAAGAGCCTGCCTGCCAGTGCAGGAGTCAGAAGAGACTAGGGTTTGATCCCTGGGTCGAGAAGATCCCCTGGAGGAGGTCATGGCAACCCACTCCAGTGTTCTTGCCTGAAGAAACCAAAGGACAGAGGAGTCTGGCAGTATTGAGTGCCTAGGATCACAGAGTTGGACATGGCTGAAGCGACTTAGCACACGCATGCGGAGTATCAGCCTGCCCTTGTGGCTCAGATGGTAAAGAACCCTCCTGGGATGCAGGAGACCTGGGTTGGGTTATCTGCAAACAGTGACAGTTTTACTTCTTCCATACCAATTCGGACGCTTTTAATTTCTTTTTCTTGTCTGACTGCTGCTTTTGGACTTCAGATATTACACTGAATAAAAGTGGTGAGAGTGAGAATCCCTGTCTTACTGCTAAGCTTAGAGATAATGCTTTCAGCTTTTCATCCATTAGTATGATGTTAACTGTGGGCTTGTCATACATGGCCTTTATTATGTTGAGGTATGTTTCCTCTATGCCCACATTGCTTAGAATTTTTATCATGAATGGATGTTGAATTTTGTCAAAAGCTTTTTCCACACCTATTGAGATGATCATATGGTTTTTATTCTTTAGTTTGTTAATGTGGTATATGACACTGATTGATACATGGATATTGAACAATATTTGCATGCCTGGGATAAATCTCACTTGATTATGATGTACGATCCTTTTAATGCATTATTTTAATGCATTATTGATTTTAGTTTCTTATATTTTATTAAGGATTTTTATATCTATGTTCATCAGTGTTATTGGCTTCTAATTGTCCTATATTTTAATATCTTTGTCTGATTTTAGTATCAGGTTGATGCTGGCTTTGTAAAATGAGTGCAAAAGCATACCTTCCTCTGTAACTTTTTGGAATAGTTTGAGACGGTTGGGTACTAACTCTTCTCTAATGTTTAGTAGAATATTCACCTGTGAAGCTCTCTGGTGCTATCTTGTTTGTTAGGAGTTTTTCCATTACTGATTCAACTTCGCTACTGGAAACTGATCCGTTTGTATTTTCTATTTCTTCTTAATTTAGTCTTGGGAGACTACATTTCTGGCAATTTGTCTGTTTCTTCTAGGTTGTCCATTTTATTGGTGTATAATTATTTACAGTATCACTTATAATCATTGGTATTTCTCCAATGTCAGTTATAACTTCTTTTTCATGTCTGATTTTATTTACTTGGACACAATTATTTTCTAGATGAGACTGTTAAAGGTTTATCAGTTTTTTTAAGTTTTCAAAGAACCAGCCATTATTTTCATTCATCCTTTGTATTGCTTTTAGTCTCCATTATCTATTTCTGCTCTGGTCTTTATGACTTCTTTCCTTTTACTAACCTTGGGTTTGTGTATTCTCCTCTTTCCAGTTCCTTTTATTAGGTTTCTGATATTTTTGTTTGTTTGTGTGCTTCCTAAGGTAGACTTGTATCACTACCCTCTTAGAGTTACTTTCACTGTACCCCATAGACTTGGATTGTTGTATTTTCATTTTCATTTATCTCCAGGTATTTTTTTTAATTTCCTCTTTGAATTCTTCAGTGAGACATTGGTCCTTTTATAACATATTATTTAGTCTCAACGTATTTCTGTTTTTTGCAGTTTTTTCCCCTTGTAGTTGCTTTCTTGTCTCATAGCATTGTAGTCAGAAAACATGCTTAATATGATTTCGATCTTCTTAAATTCATTGAGACTCATTTTGTGGACAAGTATGTTATCTTTCCTAGAGAATGTTATGTGCACTTTGAAAGAATGCATATTTTGTTGCTTTTGGATGGATTGTTCTATTTATATCTATTAAGCCAGATGATCTAATTTTAACTTTTTTTAATGTGTTTTTTTTTTCCATTTATTTTTATTAGTTGGAGGCTAATTACTTTACAATATTGTAATGGTTTTTGTCATACATTGACATGAATCAGCCATGGATTTACATGTATTCCCCATCCTGATCCCCCCTCCCACCTCCCTCTCTACCCGATCCCTCTGGGTCTTCCCAGTGCACCAGGCCCAAGCACTTGTCCCATGCATCCAACCTGGGCTGGTGATCTGTTTCACCATAGATAATATACATGTTTCGATGCTGTTCTCTCTAAACATCCCACCCTCACCTTCTCCCACAGAGTCCAAAAGTCTGTTCTGTACATCTGTGTCTTTTTTTCTGTCCTGCATATAGGGTTATTGTTACCACCTTTTTAAATTCCATATATATGTGCTAGTATACTGTATTGGTCTTTATCTTCCTGGCTTACTTCACTCTGTATAGTGTGGAGATTTCTTAAAAAACTGGAAATAGAACTGCCATATGACCCAGCAATCCCACTCCTGGACATACACACCGAGGAAACCAGATCTGAAAGAGACATATGCACCCCAATGTTCATCACAGCACTGTTTATAATAGCCAGGACATGGAAGCAACCTAGAAGCCCATCAGCAGACAAATGGGTAAGGAAGCTGTGGTACATATACACCATGGAATATTACTCAGCCATTAAAAAGAATTCATTTGAATCAGTTCTAATGAGATGGATGAAACTGGAGCCCATTATACAGAGTGAAGTAAGCCAGAAAGATAAAGACCAATACAGTATACTAATTTTAACTTTAAGGCCAGTGTTTTTTTGTTGATGTTCTGTCTGGATAATCTGTCCTTTGTTGTAAATGGGGTATTAAAGTCCCCTATTATTATTGTGTTACTGTCAATTTCTCTCTTTATGTCTGTTAATATTTTAGGTGCTTCTGTGATGAGTGACTGTATATTTACAATTGTTATATCTTCTTCCTGGATCAATTCCCTTGATCATTATGTAATGTCCTTCTTTGTCTCTTGTTAAGGTCTTTGCTTTAAAGTTTATTTTGTCTAATATAAGTATCGTTACTCACCTCTTTTTGTTTCTACTTGCAAAGAATAACTTCCTCCACCTCCTCACTTCAGTCTCTTGTGCATTTAGATCTGAAGTGAGTCTCTTATAGGCAGCATATATATATATAGGTCTTCTTTTAGTACTCTCTCAGCCACTATATATTTTGACTGCAGCGCTTAGTCCATTTACATTTAACGTAATTATTGGTAGGTATGTACTTATTGTCATTTTGTTAACTGTTTCTGGCTGTTTCTGCACTTACTTGTTTCTTTCTTTTACTTTCTTCTCTTGTGATTTAATGACTATCTTTATTGTTATGCTTGGATTCTTTTCTCTTTTTTGTGTTTCTGTCATAGATGTTTGGTTTCTGGTATACCTTGCTATATAGAGGGGTGTGTGTGTGTGTGTGTGTAATTAGTTTAAGTTGATGATCTATGTATGAACACATTTTCACAACCCTGTATTTTTATTACCTGTCCCGATGTTTACTGTTTGTGACACCATGTTTACATCCTTTTGTTCTGTATAGATTTGTCTTTTAACCTTCCTACTAGTTTATAAGTGATTACTACTTTTATTCTGTGTGTGTCTTTACCAGTGAGATTTTACCTTTCATAACTTTGATACTTATAGTTCTGGCTTTTTCTTTTTCATTTACAGAAGTCCCTTTAACATTTCTTATAAAGCTGATTTGTGGTGCTGCATTCTTTTAGTTTTTGCTGGTCTGTAAACTTTACATTTCCCTTCATATTTAAGTGATGCCCTTGGTATTCTTGGTTGTAGGTTTCTTTTTTTTTTTTCTTTCATCACTTTAAATATATCTTCTGAGCAGCAAAGCATCTACTTAAGTCAACTGATTATTTTATGGAAGTTTCCTGGCATGTAATGTGTTGCTTTCCCTTTGCGGCTTTTAATATTCTCTCTTTATCTTTTTCTTTTCACTTTAATTACAATATATCTCGGTTTGATCTTTGGGTTGATCCTGTTTGGAACTCTCTTTGATTCTTGGACCTGGATGTTTCTGTCCTTTCCCAAGTTAGGGAAGTTTTAGCTATTATGCCTTTAAATATGTTCTCTGCCCCATACTTTCTCTCTTCTCCATCAGGGACCCCTATAACATGAATGTTAGTATGGTTAATGTTGCCCACAGATCTCTTGCACACTTCTCTTTTTTAATTCTTTTTTCTTTTGTGTGTCTACTCCAGTGACTTTTCCACTACTCTATTTACAGTTCACTGATCCATTCCTCTGTTTTATCCAATATGCCATTGATTCCTTTCAACATATGTTATTTCAGTTACTATATTCTTAAACGCTGTTTCATTCTTCCTTATATTTTCTAACCTTTTGTTAAACTTCTCACGATGTCTGTTCATTCTTCTCCCAAGTTCTCTGAGCATCTTTATCATCATTACCTTGAACTCTTCACTGGATAATTTGCTTATCTCCATTTCACTTGGCTCTTCTTCTGGGGATTTATGTTATTCCTTCATTTAGAACATATTCCTCTGTTGCCTCATTTCACTTAGTTTTTGTTTTATTTATATGTATTTGGCAGGTTGGTTATGTTTTCTGATCTTGGAGAAGTGGCCTTGGGTAGGAGACTTGTCATATGTCCCAGCAATGCACCGCCCTGTGGTCCCCAGGGCCATGTGCTCTAGGCGGGCTGCATGGGCCCTGCTGTTGTGGCAGAAAGACTACTGTGGTCGGTCTGATAGGCACAGCTGGCCTCTGGCCCATCTGGCTGCCAGGCCTTGCCTGGGTTAGAGGCTGCCATCTGTTAGTGAGCCTGGTCAGGTCATGAGGTCACCGATTCTGAAGCTTTCGGGGATCCCAGAGCTAGCGCGGGCCCACTGGTGGGTGATCAGTCCCAGGGTAGCTGACTGTGGGGCCAGTGATCCCAGACTAGAGAGAGCCTCCCGCTGAGTGGAACTGGTTCCTGACATGCCTTGCTGCAGGGTCCACTGTGTCCCAAAGCTGGTGTCAGCCTGCTGGTGAATGGGGTCAAATTCCAGACAGCTGGCTGAATGGCCCAAGGTGCCCTGGAGGAGGTTTCAGCCTGCTGCTGGCTGGGATCTAGGCCTAGAGGGTTCTAGGGCTAGTGCTGACTCACTGGTAGGCACTGTAGTCTCTGACTGCAGGGCCCTGGGGATCTCAGAGTTGGAGTCAGCCCACTTGTGGGAGAGTCAATTCCTCACATGGCTGGCTTGTCGTCCATGGGGTTCCAAAGCTGGTGTTAGCCCACTGGAGGGTGGTATCATATCCTGGGATGACTGGCTGAGGTGGCCAAAGTATCTCAGAGCTGGTGTTGCCAGCCTGATGAGTAGGGCTAGGGCACAGAAGTTCTTTGGGCTAGAACCAGCTTGCTGTTGGATAAGTCCGTTCCTAAGACTGTAGACTGTGAGGCCCCAGTGGTCTTGGTGGGTGTGGACAGGTCCCAGGGCACCTGGGGCTCAGGGGATTCTAAGGCGGCTGACCTGCAGTGCATGCAGTTACATGTCTGCTTGGCTACATGCTTGGCCTGAGGTGTCCCCATGCCAGTACCAACAGGCTGGGACAAAAAGAAAAGAAAAGAAAAGAAAGAAACCACTAATTCAGGGAAACAAAAATAAGTTATAATCTATATTTCTCCATTTTTGTAAAGAAAAATCATGTGAAACTAACTGATCCTGCTGTATATGCTTGTGTGCCTCGTCTCCAAGCCCCCCTCAGGTTTATATGCTGAAACTCTGTTCCCCAGTGTGGCTGTCCCTGGAGTTGGGACTCCTCCTAGGGAAGCTGTCGTTGTTCAGTTGCTCAGAACGGCAGCTTGCCAGGCTTCCCTGTTCTCCACCATCTCCTGGAGTTTGCTCAAACTCATGTCCATTGAGCCAATGATGCCAGCCAACCATCTCATCCTCTGTGACCCCCTTCTCCATCTGTCCTCAATCTTTCCCAGCATCAGGGTCTTTTCCAGTGAGTCAGTTCTTCACATCAGGTGGCCACAGTATTAGAGCTTTAGCTTCCACAGAAGTAATTAAGTGTAAATGAGGTCATAAGGGTGGGTTCCTAGTTTGAGAGCGTTAGTGTTCTTATAAGAAGGGGCATCTTTCCCCACATTCAAATCCTGAGGAAAGGACAGGTGAGGACACAGCAAGAAGGTGACTACCTGCAAACCAGGAAGAGGGCACTCACCGGAAACCGAGGCCCTGATCTTGGACTTTCAGCTTCAAAAAAGGGGGTGAAAGGTTCCTTTTCAACCTAAAACAGATTTTCAATAACTTTGAATGTACAAGGCCTATTCCTGTATCCTCAATTGTGTTCTCTCTCCTCTTCTCAATTCACCTTAACTAAAACATTTTGGAGATCATTCCTAATATAACAAAAAAAATAATTGGGTGGCCATTGCTGGCTATGTTTTAAGAAGAATAAAGCAATACTTTCTGACATTTTTCCTTCCAAAGTCTTAATGTCATACAAAACTTCTCAAGCAAAATATCAGTTTCAAGACTTTGTAAAAAGAAAACACAGAATCTGTGAAACTAGGTGGTCAGAAGGAAAAGAGGAATAGGTATAAAGAAAACACATTAAAGTGTTATTTTTAAGTTCTACCGGGGCCTATTTGAATATACTTTTTAGCTAGTTAAGGTTTTAGCTAGTTAAGGTTTCAGCTAGTTAAGTTTTATTTTTAAGTTCTACCAGGGCCTATTTGAATATACTTTTTAGCTAGTTAAGGTTGTTTAGCTAGTTAGGCCAAAAGAAAATTAAAATAGAGAGCAAATTATGCCTCATGAAGATGTAAAGAAGAAATACCTAATAGGAAAGATTTAGCAGACAATACCTCTGACAGTTGTTTCCACTGATGGTGTTGGAGTAATAGTACCCACATTATGATACTGTAGCTAAACGTAAACAACACCTCAGTGTTAATATTGGGCAAGTTATTTAAGATGTCTAAGGCTCAATTTTCTCCTTTTCAAAGTGCACAACATATTGTGCTTGGTGCACAATAAATACTTTTAAAATAGAGGTGCGTTTTTGCAAAAACTAAATTCTACAGATTAATATGCTGAGAAATTTTTCTTTTCACACATTTGGATGTGTGAATCTAACAAATGTGCCTCCTTTCATCAGGTTGGTTAGCGAAGGCTATATGGACTGCTTGTTCCTACCTGCTCACTGGAGCTAACAAAGGACACGATGTTGATTTGACTAGGCAGCAACAAGCTTTATATGCCTACTTCTCGGAATATTGTGAGTTTCCAAAATAAATGAAATATTTACAAATATTGTTGAATTAATTAATACCAAAAATTAAGCCAGCCCTTCTTTACTGGTTAGAACCACTGAAGGCTAACCTGTAGAATATCAGTATTCTGCTTAAGGGGTATCAGCTTTCTCCAAACGTCCCTGTTCAATGTTACATACGGATGAAGGTTACAGACAGAGATAATCTATCTGTGCAATTTATGGATTAGAATGTCCCCCCGATTCTTTAGGTAGAAGACAACTTAGACATTCATGAAAGGATTACTTCTACCTTTCTTTAAAAGTCTGTATTGGTGGATGAGAACTGAAAGGTAGACACTAATTGAGAAACTTTATACAGTGCAACTGGAACATTCCAGGTCTCTTTCTCCATTCTTGTAGTAAGAACATTATTCCCCACATCCCCTCTCCCCGCCCCCCCACCACACTGACAGGACAACAGTTGCCTATTTTCTGAAAGACTCTAGATTTTGTAACAGGAGCACAGTGGAGAGAAGGGTGCATAGGAGTGAAAACGAAATACAATGACGCCTATATACTACACACCCTCCGCTTCTCTTGCCTAGAAACTATACGTAAAGATTCTCTCTCCACTTTCTACCACAAGAAGCTGGAAAAGGGAACATCCTGGGTGTAACTCTACAACCCAAGAAAATTCTTATTGTGGCATTTTTGTGGTCCCTAGATCAAAAAGTTGGCTTGCTTTCAGCTCACGTATGGTTAACTATTCTTACAACTAAGAATCTACTCTTCCATGAAGACACTCAGCTTCAGTGAGCTGTTTGATATCTCTGGAATGTGAATGGACAAATCAAGATCAGCTGTTATGTAAAAAGTGTTTTCAATGTCAAACAAAGAAGTCAAGGAAATTCAAAGCAAAACACAAACAAGGAAGGAAGGAAGGAACTAAATAAGAGCAGAGAAGAACAGATGGAAACCTGTTATTAAGAAAGAATAATAAATAAGTATCTAAATTAAATATAAATAGTAAATATGAAATATAATAAAAAATCAGAAGTGCTACTACATAAAGCCAAGTAAACCTCTCAGAAAAGAACATAAAAGAGGTAAAGTGAACTATGATAATTCTTGAGAATCAATCTGGAAGGTACAAAATCCAACAGTTTTTTTTTTTTTAATTTCACCCCTACGCCACCTCCAAAATAAAGAATTGAAAAATTAGAAAGAGATAAATTATGCATATGAAAATTTCTCAGAATCACCAGGCTAATGACTGAAATAAAAGTTTCCGAACAATAAGCTTGAGAGGAAACTCTAAAAGCTTCCAAGAAAAAAAAAAAATAAATAAATAAAAGCTTCCAAGATATAATGCAAAAACAAGTACCCAAACACAATCAAAGGAAAAGAAATCACAATAGCATTTGGAATTTTTATCAGTCACGCTGGACGCCAGAAGACTGAGGAATGAGGCCTTCCAACAGTGAGAGAAAAACGAAAATGGGTCAATATTGCTCAGACAGCTTGCTGAAGCAGAGCCGGGAAGCCATTTAGAAAGTGTGACTTAAGCACACATCTCAGCCTGGATGGAGTCTGACTACTGGCCTGATGAAGTCGTCTAGAACACCTGCCAGAAACTCAAACTCAAACCTATTTGCCCCTTCCTCTAAAATAACTCATGACGCTCTGTCTACTCCTCAGACCCCACCTTAAGACAACTCAGATCTTAACGACAAATATTTTCTGACTCTCATCAATCACAAGTCTTTCCAAATAACTTTTAGCAACTGTGGGACGTTTTGTATGTATAAGCCTCTTCCTCTGAACACTCTTTCAAGCTTACTCAAATCTGTGTCCCCTAAATTGCCATTCTTAAACCCTCAAATCAATTATGTTTTACATTTGCAGCCTCCTGCCGCAGTCGGACATGACTGAAGTGACTTAGCAGCAGCATTACTTTTTCTGGTTGACACAATAGTCAGGGAAAATTATTTTTACCCTACCTAAACTACCATTCAAGAGGGAAGGTAAAAATGAAGTTATTTCCAGACACCTGGTAATTGTAAAGGTAACTAGCCACCTTCCTCTTCGTGACAGCTTACTGGAGAACACACTTCAGCAAAATAAATGGAAGAGAGAAGACATGATGTGTAGAAAACTGGGGGTTCAGTGTAGGGAATTTACCAAGAGGCCCCAGGGCAGCAGATGTGCCGCAGGCCTCAAGAGCAACAATTCATGTCAGAACGTGATGCTAATGGGTTGGAAGTGGGCAGTTTCTAGGAAGAATGATAAACAGAACTATAGATTATTTGATAGCTTTGAGTGTTTGGCGAAAATTATTACAAGGCATTACCCAGATCTGTTCAAACATTTAGTAAGGGGTTATTGACAGACACGCAGAATACTAAGCAAAACAAAAGCAACTACCAACTCCAGGGCAAGCTAAATGTAGCACACTGTTGAAATAATAGTGCATTCTTAAGCTCAGTAATAATACTTACATAATCATAATAATGTAAACATGGACTATTGATTTAATGAAAGTTGTGATAAAATAATTTTTGGAAGACAGAGCTAGAAGAAGGATGGTGGTAATAGCCTAAAACTCAACTAGTCAATAGGCCATATTTAAAATGGATGCATCAAGAGAAAGCAGAATAAAAATATTACTTTAACGTGCAGAAGTAAAACAGAATCTATAGCTGGTAGAGTTAAATGTGAGTAGAGCGGCATATAGAAGGGGAAGGAAAGCGTTGCCAGGCAAGGAACTGCTGACTTTCAGTGGAAGCCCTTTAGATCCATTTGACTGTTTTTAATTGTATACTTGCATCACTCTACTTTAAAAAAAATATAAAAAGATGTTTAGATGTTCAAAGAAAGAAATGAGGAAAACTGAAATGAATCAAAAGATATAATCAAAACATAACTGCAAAAAGTTCTATGATTAAAAAAATAGGTATAGGGAATAAGGCAAAATTATTTCAAATAAATTCATCCTTAAATACAGTATGGAAGAATATTTTAATTAACAAGTTTTAAAAAATCTCATCTCCAAGCTAAAATATATATATTATATGTATAATATTATGCAACTTTGACGATAAAGGCTATAATTCAATACTATTGAAAGAAATTCTTGTGTTATGTATGAAAGCAAACTAAGTACATTTTCAGTCAAGCTTTAAAGTTTTCAGAACTAAAATATTAACTACCTACATAGCATTTTAGAAAGAAGTTGCATAAAGTTTTCAGATGATCCAAAAATGACCCAAAATTAATCTGAACAGAATAGAGGTGCTATGTATTAAAAAACAATATTCTTGCTTCACTGTGGGAAAATCAATAGACAGAATGAAAATTAATTATAAGATTCCTGAAGGGAGTGGCTCCCTAAACAATCTTTCCAGAAACGATCCCAAAACTGAAAAAAATGTGGAGGGGATTTTGCCACCCTTCCCTGGGACATCTGGCTGAAACTTAAAAGCAGAAAGTTTTATTAAGCTTTATTTCTTGTAATGGCAAGAGCTCTGTGGTTAGAACAAGAAATCCCAAGGGAAATATCTACACTTTCTGAAGTCCAACTAAAATTGATTTTCATCTCCTTTTTAATAAAGCAAACAGAAAACTAAGACATGGTGGAATGATTTTTTTGTTTGTTTATCTTGCTTATATTTTCTAAATCTTCCTTAACAATGAGATTTATTTTACTTATGAAAGAAAAAAAATTTAGATTGTAAAGAAAAATTCGGATATAGAAACAAGCTGAAAAAAATTGAAAATTATGTGATTTTAAATGCACGGTTACTCAAAAGAATTCATTTAAATATTTCTAGAAAACTACTGTGTGTTAGGCGCTGAGGATACAGAATACATATGTGTTCCCTGATTTCCTGAAACTTTTAGTCTAGTGAGAAAGAGAGGCATTTACTACATAATCATGAAAAACATTAATAAAAATTTAAAACTCAATGCTTGCCACTAATGTCTGTTTAATGATGATAAAGAGGTATTTATCAAAGTGTCAATCTTAGTTCAAGTTTTATTTATTTCTTTTACTTCTGACATACTATGAAAAAATGGACACCATATCTACCCCAGAGGTGACTGAGATATGGATTTGAAGTGTTGGAAAAGATTTGAAGATTTCGAAGTATATTTGCTTTGATAAGTAAAAGTCTATTTGGCCATCTTGGTTACTCTTTTTTTTTTTTTTTAACTTAACACAGGAATGTGGAGAAATCATATCACTACTCTGAACTTCAGATTCTTCTTTTATGAAACACAGATACCTTTTTCATATTGTTTATATAAGAATGAAATAAAACAGAGCATCCATATCTGGCTAGAAACTTTGAATAGGTTACATCACTAATTCTTACAATAACTTATAAAGTTATTATTATCCCCATTTTCCAGATGAGGAAAGTGTGATTCATAATGATTAAAAAATATATTACACAGATGGTACACAGGGTCAGAGATGGAGCTGAGAAATGAAACAAAGTTTTTCTGATTCCAGATCCTTTTCTCTTTCCATTAAACTTTACCTTATCTCACAGCTATTTAGATTTTAGAAGACTATTTTTACAAACAAAACATAATCCAAGACATGAGGCTCTGGGAATGAAATGGCTATTGCCATGATTGGCAAATAAATGTCTCCCAGGAGTAGGTATAATTATGTTTGAGAACTGGGGGAGGGAGTTACGACTGAATATTATTTGAAATCCCTTTCAAACCTAAGAATGTACGTGTGTGTGTGTATTTAGACATAACCACTCTTTCCTTCAACTACTGGGGAGACCTGCAAAAAGCAAAAGTGTTAGTCACTTAGTCATGTCCAACTCTTTGGGACCTATGGACTATATAGTCTGCCAGGCTCCTCTGTCCATGGGATTGCCCAGACAAGAATATTGGAGTGGGTAGCCATTCTCTTCTCCAAGGGATCCTTCTGATCCAGGGATCGAACCTGGGTCTCCTACACTGCACATGGATTCTTTACCATCTAAGCCACCAGGGAAACCCAAGTTCCTCTTAAAAAAGCCAAGAGCAGTAGCAGTCACCAGAACATATCTTGCATTCTAATGCAGGTGGTTGAAATTTGAGGAGTGCTGAGACACAATAGCAATTTATGTGTTGGAAAGCTCCCATGTCTGTCAAAACATGTTAGATACTGCATCAACAGCAAGCTGCTTAAACTGTCACAGTGAATTTCTGAGCTATTTGCAAACTGTTTGGAAGTATGAAAAGGAAAAGTATAAACAATTCATGAAATTTACAAAACCATTTCAGCATCCTGGAAATATAGCTATTTAAAACCTTGTGTGTCTTTTAACATTAAGGTACAAGGAAATGTTAAATTTAAAATAACCAGACTCCAGATCATCAGAAGACTGAAGCTGGTTTTGGTAGCCAGGGGTAACTAGTTTATGTTGCCTTCCCATTGCAATGAACTGGGTAAGGAAGCAAGGACAATGGCCATGAAATCTGCCATTTGTAAACTTCTCTTTCTCAGAACAATTTGTTTTTGGTTTGACCCACAGAAAAGAAAGCAACATGCAAAAGTTTGTATTAAAAAAGATTTTCTGTTACTCCTTTTTTATCAAAGTAGCTCCGTCAAACAAAAAACAAAGCAAATGGGGAAGGCATTTCCCCCTGCTCCCTGGCCTAGGACAGTCACTGGGCTCCTGTGATTTCTAACTGTTGTTTAGTCGCTAAGTCACGTCTGACTCTGCGACCCCATGGACTGCAGCCCACCAGGCTCTTATTTCCATGGGATTTCCCAGACAAGAATATTGGAGTGGGTTGCCATTTCCTTCTCCAAGGGATCTTCCCAACCCAGGGATCAAACCAGTGTCTCTTACATTGCAGGTGGATTGTTTACCACTGAGCCACCAAGGATTTACTGAGGGCATTAAAATATGGCTAGAAAGCAAATAAGCTGATTAAGATCAAAGAAATGTAGCAAATATACCTTCTGGACAGTCTATTTCTGCCTTCAATGTAGATACTGGGCCTAAAATTAGAAATTCTAATCTTGGTTTCCTGGCTTTTTGAAGTCATTACACTGTTCAACATTTCAGTTTCTCTCTCTCTAAAATAAAGACAGTGTTTGTGTGTTCTATAAGTTACACAAGAGTAGAGAAGAAAATATCTGGATAATACATTCTCTAAATCTCTTTAAAAGCAAGGGATGATTTATGCAAATCATCATCATCATCACCATTATTACTAGACAAAAGAATGAATTTCATTCCGATTTTGATATTCACAGCTTACCTAAATGTAAATTAACAAGAAAAGAAGTTCCAAAACTCTTCATTACTAAATGTCAGGTGCTGATCAAGTCGTTTGAAGATCTTTTGTGCAGTACGTCTGGTTGCAGAGAGAAGCAGGAGCGTGTGTGTGTGTGTGTGTGTGTGTGTGTGTGTGTGTGTGTGTGTGTGCGCATGCTTGAATGTGTGTTAATGCTGAGTGGCACAGAGAGCCCGTCTTCTGGGAAGATCCGCCCGATAGCGCCTTCACGACAGTCCTCTGTTTCCCAGGTGTTGCTCAGGACCCTGTCTACCTACCTTCTGCTGTAATGCGACCCTGAATCCCAAGACTTGCTATTTTTCGTGTCTTTATTTAGTTATATCTCCAGGTGTATTTTGTGTGGCTAATTTCTAATCTATATGACTAAACAAATCACTCTGAGAGATACAATTGTGTTTTCAAGGTGATGAAAACAAGAGCAGAGGTCAGGTTTTATATTCATCTCCTATCTTCCTTCAACACCTAATGCAATGTCTGGCACCCAATAAATGTTTGCTGAAAGGAAATTAAATACTAACCAGAGATTGAGATTGTGAGCATGGAGGGGAAAGGCAGCTGATGGTGGGGGCTAGAATCCCAACTAGGAAAGTGGCTTTTGTGTTCATTCAATTTCTGTTTAAGTCTGCAGATTGACTGATAGACAACGTAACAGCAGTCTGCAACCAGAAAGAGATCTTTTCTGCCTGTTTTCCATTAGGCAGAAACTAAAAACCACTGAGGCTTCCCCGACAGATTCTGATCACGGAGATTCCCGAACAAAGGACGTGGGACACAGTGTCTTCCTGTGAGTCCCAAATCCCTGATATTTATCAAAGCTGCGCCTTCAAAACCCCGTCCACCCCCGCTGCCGTCACCTGCTCTTAGTGCTAATCACACTATCATGAGTCCAAAAATAAAGAGAACCAGTAAAATAGTCTAGGGTTGCTAATCTATACAAAAGTCCTAAACAAAGCAAGTACAGTTAATACCATGTCTTATTAAATTCATCCCTTCCTTACCAGAGTGATAAAAGTGATAGGATCTATAAGACTGAATCCATTTTACACACCACTATGCGAACTAATCCTCCCTGTGGTTCAGGGAACAAAGAATCCTGCAATGGGAAAAACAGGGGTCCTGCTTTTTATTCCCTAACTCCCCTGTTCTAGCCGGTCAAAGCAAAAGCCATTAATCTAATACTCTGCACTATATTCAGTGACACAGCATCGTAAAGCAATCGGTGGTCTGGCCAACTAGCTATTAAAAAACAAATAGTCTTTCCAGCTTTAGAATCTTCTCGCATACACATCATGACCACCGAGAAAGCATCAGCCAAAGGTAATAGCTGGGCTGAGAGAATTTCTATTTTGTATCTCTGGCTTAGTCTTGAATTTAACTAAAGCTCTTTGAAAAATTTTAATACTTTAAAAGGTGAATTTTCTCTCCCTTGTGGAGTTATCCCAATCAGTACTATTTTAACCTGGTGGTCTTTAAGTCATTTTCAAAACAGTTACAATAAATCTGTCTACTAAAGCAAGGTCAAACTTTTTCCCTAGTATTGAATAGGAATCAATGTGTACAAAAGAATACAGATGGGATAGTTATACATTATTATACAGAAAAATATCAGTATTATTCCAAACAGTAAATTTTCAAGACCCTATTATTTATGAGATTTCTGAAAAATTTTCAACTTCCTTGAAAGTGTGTATGCTTGGACACTCAGACTCTATGTGACCCTATGACCCACAGCCCACCAGTCTCCTCTGTCTATGGGATTCTCCAGGCAAAAATAATGGAGTGGACTGCCATGCCCTCATCCAGGAGATCTTCCCAACCCAGGGATCAGACCCAAGTCTCCTGCATTGCAAAGGGATTCTTTACTGTCTGAGATACCAGGGAAGCCCTTACAAGTGAAAGGAAGTCCCCAAAAGCAGCCCTCTTATATTCACTTGACTCCTTAAATTAAGTGCAATAAAGCTGAAATTAACCTTTTGCTAATTATCAATTATTGTGATGTGCTCAAGGTATGCTCACAGAAGCAGAAGAAAAAGAACAGGAATAAATATGATGTATATCAGAGATCCAGAGACACTGACCCCAAAAGAGAACCAAGACTGCAGTGCCGGTTTTTCCATTCATTCATTAACGATTATTTACCTTCATATTACTTTTACAACTGTGTGTAAAATTCAAATATGAGTTCCTGACAGAGAGGGAGAAGGGGATGGGAGGAAGAGGAGGGAAAGAAATGAATTATACAGTATCCATTATTTAGTGAAAAACATTTTGAGAAAGACAGTTAGTTACCTACCATTTTTTCTAGGGAAAGAAAGTTTATTTATGGAAAAGTTAAAAAAATAATTAAGAAAAGTATATCGGAGTCCGAGCAAAGGATCAATGTAGAAGAATAGTGATGTTACTACAAGGAAGATAAACACCCCCATCCACGTGGGAGATGTCCAGAACCCAAGCAGACTGTGGAAAAAGGTTAAAGCTGTATTTATAAAACTGGGACTCACCAGCAGAGATGTGAGAAACTACTCATTACGGGGGTAAATGTAAAGAGTATAGCAGTGACTTAAGGGTTGCTCTTACAATTAACTATCTTTGTCAACTCATTTCTTGGTCACTGCCATTTATCCTCATTGGCCGTGGACCCAAACCTTTCTGGTACCAGGCACCAGTTTAGTGGGAGATAATTTTTCCAGGGACCAGGGTGGGAGGTGTTATTGGGGGATGACCCGAGCACATTACCTTTCTTGCACATTTTATTTCTATTATTATTACATCAGCCCCACCACAGATCAATAGGCATTAAATCCTGGAGGTTAGGGACCCTCCTGCTTTTTGGTACTCACTGTTCAAACATTTGCTGATCTGTTATTTTCCAGATTCTGTGGAGCACTGGAGAAGCACTGGTGAAAAAATGAATGGTTCCAGTTTTCAAAGAGTTTCCAGTATGGTGAGGATGGCAAAGGAGAAACACAGCCTTGCTCTGGGACCCCTGAAGCACAAGAGCAAGGATAGCAGGAGAAGCTCAGGAAAGCGTCCTGGGGCAGGTGAATGCAAACAGTTCTCAGGGACGAGGAAGAGCCCCAAATAAGGGGAGTCAAGTTTCAGAATGGATGAGGACCGTGCTGCCCAGGAAGAGGAAAAAAGGTTAAAAAAAACACCAAAGTATAAAACATCAAGTATCAATATTTGTGTAGGGGAGGGTAGATGCATAAAGCAAGGAGGATTGCAAGCAATTCAATATTCCTAAAGCTTTGAGTCAGGAAGTGGAAGCATATGTGAGATACTGGACTAAATCATCGAGGGGTTCATATGCCCTGTTGAGAAAGCTATATCAATAGATGTATCACGTCAGCTGTGGTACAGGCTGAACTAGACCGGTAAAGATAAGAGCAAGGAAAACAGGAAGAGATTAAGGCAAAAGGAAAACTGTGACAATGGCAATGGGGATATAGGGCAGCAATGTGTTCAGGAACACAATCTATGAAGCTACTGCAGATGGGGACTGCAGCCATGAAATTAAAAGATGCTTACTCCTTGGAAGAAAAATTATGACCAACATAGACAGTATATTAAAAAGCAGAGACATTACTTTGCCAACAAAGGTCCGTCTAGTCAAAGCTATGGTTTTTCCAGTGGTCATGTATGGATGTGAGAGTTGGACTATAAAGAAAGCTGAGCACCGAAGAATTGATGCTTTTGAACTGTGGTGTTGGAGAAGACTCTTGAGAGTTTGCTGGACTGCAAGGAGATCCAACCAGTCCATCCTAAAGGCGATCAGTCCTGGGTGTTCATTGGTAGGACTGATGCTGAAGCTGAAACTCCAATACTTTGGCCACCTGATGCGAAGAGCTGACTCATTGGAAAAGACCCTGATGCTGGGAGGGATTGAAGGCAGGAGGAGAAGGGGACAACAGAGGATGAGATGGCTGGATGGCATCACCGACTCGATGGGCATGAGTTTGAGTAAACTCCGGGAGCTGGTGATGGACAGGGAGGCCTGGCGTGTTGCGATTCATGGGGTTGCCAAGAGTCAGACACAACTGGGTGACTGAATTGACTGAACTGACTACTTGATGTTGAAGGAAATTTGAAGGCGAAGCTAAGAATGGCTACAGACTTTCAGGCTGAATCACTATTTAAATGTCTATGTGATTAGCTGAAATAAAGAATTCAGAAGAAGCAGGTTTGTTGGTATTTTATTAGGATGAAAGAGGCAAAAGATAAGATGCTATGGAAAAATCTGAGCAAACTTTTTGGCCAACACAGTATAACAAACTCTAGAAAATAAAAGTTAAATGATGTAATGGTTAATTTGTGCTGATTCCTATGGCATTTCTCCATGATGAATCCAGTAGCAGTTCTTTAATAGCATAAATTTTGTGATTTTCTTTTTGTAGCTTTCCCTCTAATGAACTCAATATCTTTCTCAGGCATTATAGCCATTATGTAAAGTCTGCAGATGGTTCTTCCACTGTTGTCTAAGTTCTTAGGTATATATTAAGTGGCTTTCTTGGTGGCTCAGATGGTAAAGAATCTGCCTGCAATGCAGGAAACTTGGGTTCACTCCCTGATTTGGGAAGATCCCCTGAAGAAGGGAATGGCTACCCACTCCAGTATTCTTGCCTGGAGAATTCCATGGATAGCGGAGCCTAGCAGGCTTCAGTCCATGGGGCCACAAAGAGTTAGACAGGATTGAGCAGCTAACACACAAGGTCCTTGAGAATCCCTTGGACTGCAAGGATATCAAACCAGCCAATCCTAAAGGAAATCAGTCCTGAATATTCATTAGAAGGACTGATGCTGAAGCTGAAGCTCCAGAACTTTGGCTACCTAATGCAAAGAGCCAATTCATTAGAAAAGACTCTGATGCTGGCAAAGATTGAAGGTAGGAGAATGGGACAACAGGGGATGAGATGGTTGAGTGGCATCACTGACTCAATGGACATGAGTTTGAGCAAGCTCCAGGAAATGGTAAAGGACAGAGAAGCCGGGCATGTTACAGTCCATGGGGTCACAAAGAGTCAGACACAATCGAGCAATTGAACAACCAATAGCCTAAACCAACTGTATTCAAGGAAAGGGAATATTGGTTTTATTTTCTCCTAAAGTCTGTGAAAAAATTTCCATCTGTCTGTCTAACTGTCTTCGTTCATCAACATCCTTATTCATCCAAGCGTCTTTACCCTATCAACTTTCATATTCTGACTTTGTATTCTTACATAAAGACTTCATAAATATTCTTTAAGTGATAGTAATTCTTAAGAGAATTTGCAGTTGATGGACAGCAGGTCATATTTTAGTAGAGCAGGTACTATACTATTGCTGTTTTTTTGTTCTGGTATTTCATGACAGGATAGAAAAGATTAGAGAGAGGAATAGAGAGACTGTCAACTCTCATGAGCTGGTAGAGGCATTAAGGAAGGGAGTGCTAGGTGAGCTTTTTCAGAGGTGATGATAAAGAGCACCCAATGCTATTGAAAATTAGTCCTCATGCCATCTTTAATAGATATTTCTTAGGTCTGATTGCTACTTAACATTCAAAATACATGTTTTAACTTACTAAAGATTTTTTAAAAATATATACTAATCTCTTTCTGGCTTGTAACAGTTGGACATAATACAAAGCAAAATAATGAAATACTGGTCTTAAATACCTACTCAAAATTTATATATATTTTTCCTATCAAAGTTTCTTTGCAGATGAAAATTATTTTGCTTTTTTTGAGGAGTTAAGAATCAGCTCTGGTTTAAGTTCCAGCTCTAAAATAGAAAGATGTATCTAGGTCAGATCTGGTAAACATTTAGCTGTCATTGACTATGTTGCAAATAATGTTTTTGTTAAAGATATAAAATTGAAACACTTCATAATGGTATTTAGGGAAACCTTAGCATTACCTTTATTTTTAGCCTACATATATTTGCTTTAGAAACTAAATAATAGAAAGAGAGAGAGAGCACAAAGCAAATAACCTTATTTGGTATTACTTCTGAAAAGCTATCAAAATCTTATTTTTCAAATTGGCATAGACTTTTTAAGCTTAGAAAATCTCTGTTGATGTTTATTGAAACAGTACAGCTAAAATCAATAAGTTTCTTATGAGGTATTGCAGGAAAAAATTGGGGAATATGTGGAGGAATTTTTCTGAATTGGGGACGGAGTGTTGGCTCTTATGAATTGAAGCAAATCTAGAACTGTAATTGGTTTCTGATTCCTGTTTCTATTTCTTCTACTGTACGTCAAGAGCTGATTCTTTATAGTACTCTGGAATCCAGGGACATAGTGACAAATTCTCCTAGGCAACAGCTGCTGTGGGTTATAGCAACAGCACTGGTAATGCCCACACGAACACTATCACCCACTGTACTTCTTTCTTATGTGAAACTAATAATGGAAACACATTTAAGAAAATCAAGTATGATGATTGTCCATTTACTAGCTATCCATGCAGACCATTCCAAACTGTAGTTTCTGACTGAATGGCTATTCCATGAGGAAGGAAGGGAAGAAGGAAGGGAGAAGAAAAAGAGGGAGGGAAGGTGTGAACCAGCCCTGTAAGATTGCATCGATGCTTTGAACTGGTAATACAAACAGCCAGAATTGTATTACTATGAAGAAATCAGAACAGGAACCCTAGGTAGCATTTCTTTTTATATTTAGTATGGGAAAAACAAACATATTCAGATATCCAGACAGCTGGACCGTGAGTGACATGGCAATTGTCATCAGTTTACAGAGCTTCAGAAATTAAAAAGAACTAAAGAAATGAAAAGAAGTGTGGGGTACAGAGAAAGCACTGTAATCAATGGGAATTTAAAAAGACCCTATGAGAACCAGCGAAAGTTAAAACTGTCATCACAGGGAGTCCAGCAGTCATTCATCCTTTTAACAGATACGTATTAAATACTTCCTGCATGCCAGAGGCCATCCTAATGTTAGGAATTCAACAGTGAACTATACAAAGTCATTATCCCCAGAAACTAAATCTGATGGAGTAAGCCCAATGCAACTGGTAAATAAATAGATATACAATACACATCTTAGGTATTTTAAGTGTTAGAAAGAAAAACAGATACATTAAGGAACTGAAGAAGAACTGAGGCAGATTTTAAGTGAAACCATTAAAAAGGCCTCTTTGATGAGATGAGACTAGGGATAGATTTGAATGAAACGAGGCATGGATCTATGCAAAGATGCAGAGGGAGAGAATTCCATGAAGGGGAAAGAGGATGTAGACAGTCCTGGACAGGCAGGAAGGAGTCTGGTAGGAGAGGACATCAAAGGCAGAGTATGGAGCATCTGTCATTTATTCTAAGAAGGATGAAAGTCCACTAGGGTGTTTTGAAGGGGACACTGATTGGTCACGATGAGATTGATCTGTTTTCTGAATGAGGAATGCATTTTTAGAAAGGCAAGCGTGGAGGAGGGAAACCAGTTAGATGATTCCTGCAGAAATCAGGGAGACACATAATGGCCTGAACTAGAAAGGTGGTGATGGAGCTCTGGTGAGACATGACCGGATTCTGGATATATCTCGGGGATGGAGTTCACTTCTGAACATGTCAAATTTGGATGAAATTAAAATGATAATGATGCCATATGAGATACTGCTATACAATCACCATACTTCACTTACTTTTCATCCTGAGCACACAGCTAAACTGTACCTCCCAATTCTTCCTGCAGTCGGGTGGGGTCATGTGACTGGATGCTGGTCAATGGGATGAGGAATCAGCTGATATACAGCACTTCTAGCCTTAGCTCTGAAAACGGTTCTTACTCTTCCACGTGCAGGCTCTCTTTCCTCATCTACCAGAGGCTGCAGAGGACTGCCTGTTTCTAGATGCAGAATATAAGCCGCGGAGCACACTACTCCACTGTGGCTTGGAGCCTGAACCACAGAAGCGCACAGATGTGAGCTCTGACCCTGGTTCCAGGGCTATGATCTTCTGCAAATTATTTAACTTTTCTAGTTCTCAGGGTTTTGTGTACCTGTGAAATGAGGACAATAATATTTACATAAGTTGTGAGGGTGGAATAATTTTTAAGCATACTGTACATTATTTGCCAAAATTGCATTATAAATAATAACTGATATTGTTACTGTTGTTTTATAAGTTGGAGATGCCTTTAAGAACAAAGCAAAAACTGAATGATAAGATTTAGGCCAAAATGACAGAACTAAGAGGTCACCTGACTATATGCCCTTAAAATAACCCTGTCCCACAGGAAAGTATCAGCTCGAAGCATATGACATGGACTGATAAGAATCAGGGGAGCAGGAAGACATATGCTTCCAGGTGGTGACTTAACCCTTTTCTATTTCTGCCACTTAGGAAAAAAAAAAGCTTGTCTTAATTTAGTTTCCCCAAAGAGAGGACCCTGAGATGAGGATTCAGCTTACTGAGGAGATGATCTCAGGAAGCAGACGGTGAGAAAGGAATGGGAAGTAACCTAATAAAATGTAAGTTGCTGAGCTGGTTCTACCATACGCAGAGGAACTCAGTCCCAGTGAAGAACCTCTGCGGAATGGTGTGGTCTGCTCCCAGGATTATCTGTCCAAAGGAGAGAGTCTGGGGAGTTCATCTTTCACGTTACTGGCTGAGGTTTGCTGCTCAGAGTTTACTGCCTCCTTCCAGGCTCTCTACCTCAGTACTTTCAGAACGCCCTGTGTTTGGGGTGAGTGACCTAGCAGACTTCACAAAGCGTCCTGAGGCAGGGGCGTGGAGAAGGCAGGCAGGAACTCAGGATGCAGTGTGGTCAGCGCACAAATGAACCGTCTACAGGGCCACAGCCAGTGTCAGGGCTGTGCCAAAAGACAGGTTTGGGTAGATGTGAAAAATCAGCTTCTCCTTAGGATCATCTAAGTATAAAACTGTTCATACTCAACACCATACCTATAATAGGTGAAAGATAATGAGACTCAGTGAGTTGGATCCAAGAGGAAACTAATAATTCACTTAGATCCAGACTTCTGAATGCTTTTGCACAAGAAGGTGGTAGTTGTACCATATCAGAAAGATTCCTTAATCATATACATTTTGGAAATCTTAACCTCAAAGTGTTAAACAGCTACCACTGGTCTTAAATTTTTCTCATTCTTCACCATGGGAATAAGTTACAGTGAATATTCAAAGGGATATACAGCATTTAAAAAATTTACTTAAATACTTGTTAACTTTTCATGATACCCTATTGACATTTCCCAGAACAGTGTTTTGAAGAATCTAATTGAGGAAGTGTTCAATAGGACTGTAAGGTCTGACAGAATAATAAAGATAACCTTCCTGATGATGTAAGTGGAAGGACGCTCTTAAGAGACTCACTCCCAAACTACCAGGCTCGACAAAGCTAGTCTCTGGAAACGGGGGCTTGTGTCCTACGACCACCTCAGAAGGGGACACATTTCTACCTTCCTGTTTAGGTCTGGCCTGGGTGTGAGGGGCGTAGAGAACACATGCACGGAGGCTACTGCTTTCCTCTTAGCCTGTCTCTTCTTCTTCACTTAGGCTTTAACTCAACACCCGAGCTGATGGCTCTCAAATTTTGACCTTGCCAGAATCTCTTGAGGTGTATGGGAATCAGACTGCCCCTTACTCTGGGAATTCAATTCTCTTTACATCAGTTTTTAAATAAATATAATAAGGTTTGAAATGATACAAAATGGGAAAATCGGACAAATTAAAAAAAAAAGACTAGAAGGCTCTAACAGAGAGTCTAAAGAGGACTTTAAAATGTAATTCAGCTTGGAAAACTGAAAATTAATACAATGAAGAGAAATTGTAGAGATGCTAAGTTTCAAATATCAGAAGAAACTTAGATATCAGTAAAATTAAAGAGAAATGTGTGTGCAGCAAAGGAATAATAGAAACTGTTTACATCTTGATATGAAAATTCTTCACCAAGGTTACTTTGACCACTGTGCAAGGAATAATATAATGAAGAATATTTGTGTGATTGGGTACTGTTTTAATGATCAAGCTAAATAAAAAATTTTGAGATATAACTATATGGAACAGTCATGCAGCTTAAGCTCGTGCCTCCATACATTTGTCAATAACATCAGTTCTGGTAGGCAAAAATCACTTACAATTTGATGCAACTTAAACAAGCAATGGAAGTCTAAATTAGCAAGGTAGAGCCTAAAAACAAGAAGAAGAGCAAAGTATAACAAAGCACAATATTTGAAACCGGTCAAGGAACAGGTCTAGAAGGAACCTTGGAAGTCTGAAAATAAAGGACACCATGATATCTAGAAACCTTTCAGTGAGGATCACGTTGTTTTTTGTTTGTTTGTTTGTTTGTTTGTTTTAAGCATGTTTTAACTAAATGCAAGCCCGCTTATGAAAACCATTGAGGACAGACCTCATCACTATTATTTCCACCACCTGGAATGCTAGTCCTTCCTAACCTGGCAAAGAGCCAGCATCTCTGGTGCTTCGGCGCTACCTCCTCAGCACCCCTGAACTCGGCTTCCGCTCCTCTCAGAGGTCTCTCCCCTCCATCACAGAACTTACCTAGTTTTCATTTTTCTCATTAAGTTATTTAGCTACTTAAGCACAGGGACTGTAGATTTTCACGTATTGCACGTCTGGGAATCAATACAGACTTAAGGCTCTTCAGTTCAGTTCAGTTCAGTCGCTCATTCGTGTCGGACTCTTTGCGACCCCATGAATCGCAGCACGCCAGGCCTCCCTGTCCATCACCAACTCCCGGAGTTTACTCAAACCCATGTCCATAGAGTCGGTGACTTAGTAGGTACTTAATTGATGATTGACAGAGTACAAGAATAATGGATGAACAGTTTAGGGGCGACTGGAATTAAAGTTAGACTTTGGGAAACATGTGAGAGATACTAGCTTTTGAAACAGAATCAGTTAAGCTAATCTAAGTCCAAACCTTAGTTTTGACCTAGGCACCCAGAATAACTTTGTTTTATTTATTTCCCTTGAAATACCAAAAAATCCTTAAAAGTGCTAATAGATTGTTCATCATTTCCACACCTTCTCAAAATTCACACTCTGGATATTTTAGAGCTTAAATTGGAAATAACCTTTTAATATTTCAATATTTGCTAATTTTTTTAAAGTCAGGTATTTTTCTTCTAATGACCTTTGATATACTAATAAAAAATTAATCTCTGATAAAAGGCCTGACTGGAAAGGGAGTAACACATAGTGGTTTAGCATGTGGCCTCTAGAGAGACTGTCTTGGTTTAAACCAGGGACTACCATCTAATGGCTGTTTGATTTTTGACTAATTATTTAGCTTCTTTATGTCCCCACTTTTTTTCACCTGTAAAGCAAAAATAATGATGCCTGATAAAGGTTTTATAAGAGTGAAATTAAGCAATACATGTGCTGACAGAAATAATCAATAACCAATCTATAAGACGAACAGAAGAGAGTAGTATTCAAGCCAAACTGAAGATTATAGCCCAGGAGACAGCCTCTAGGATAGCTCTAAGGAACTATTCCAAAGAAGCATGGTTTTCAGCACAGTCTTTTTCTGGGAGGGGAGAGAGTAACAAAGAGAGGTACTTTTAATTTAATGCGCCTGAGTAAAAAGACCCAACAATCTGCAATTTAATACTTTTCTTTTTCTTCCAAATCATTCTTTTGAAATACAGAAGCCAAATCATTGTTTTTAATAATCATTACTTTAAGATTAATTTAAGAAAAGAGAATGGGTTGCCAAGTTGGAGATTCCAAATGTACAAAAGAGATAAACCACAAATGAACACTTAAAGGATAAGATGTTTACCGGCTACAATTTTCTTACTTGGAATAACAGACAATAGACAATTCCTGGAACATCTTGCTTTGAAGAGCTGTGGTAGACATAGAGGACACAACCTCTGTTCCTACATCCATGTGACAGATATGCCTTTCAAGAAGGTAAAGTCTTGGGGTCTAATAGTTAATCTCACGTCCACACAGTCTTGTATCTTCTCAGAACAAAGAATGTCAAACATGACAGGGTACATCCCTTCAAAGTTCCTCAGCCCTTCAAAAAAGACAGATAAGCATGCACACAGCAAATCAGTATGGTCTGGGTGCTGGGGAAGGGAGCCTTATATAGAAGTACTGACACTGACATTCCACCAAAGGAGGCATTTATCACTATCCTATAAGCATCTTATCATCCATCTTGGTGTCATTAGAAGCATAACATAAAAGGAAAAAGACATTCATCTGGTATTTGAAACTTAGGTCCAAAAAAAAAAAATCACCTCCATCACAAAACAGAAACAGGTTGTCAGTTCTTCTATTGTGACTTTCACTTCCTCTCATTTCTAAAATGAGGATGTCTGTTTATTTTCAACCAAGTTTACAGAGTTCTCATAAGAATCAAATGAGATAGCATAAAAAAATAAGGCTTGAAAATGTAAGGTGTCAGTATAGTAGAATAGGAGGAACAACAATCTTCAAGTCAGAGTGACCAGGGTTTGTGATGACATTCTGACCCTGTAGAGGGGTATGGGACTAAAACTGAACAAGTTTCCAAATCACATAGGCCTCCTTCATAAAAAGGGAAATTAAATAGCCTCCTCTTGGAGTTTCATGATGCTTAAATGTTAAATACTGGAAGCACCAGGCAAAGTTCCTGGAACTTAGAATGTATCCACTAGGAGCTGATTGTCTCTTCCTCCAAAACAAATTAAACAGCCATGCAAACATTAAACATTTTTCACTATATAAATATGCCAAGGGTACAAATGCATGTCCTTTAGTTACATAATGTGTTTTATTTTGCTACATTGTGTAAAATAATCATCCTTTGAGTCATTCTTTTTCCTCTTAAGTCTTTGACTTATCTGGCCATGTTTCTGGGCAAAAGAGAAAATCTAATTAATATTTTTAGTTTTTGTTTTTTCTCTAAACACATGCTAAATAATTCTATTACTCCTTTTCAGCTTTCACATTTCCTTCTATTTCAGTGTTTTTCTTTGACTCATAGAATAAAACTTTTCTACATAATGTTTTAGAAACTGTACCCATAATGCCTCAAGGGTCTCTTGTCATATCATTTGTTAAACCTCCTGTCTTTCAGTTGCAAAGCACATTGGCTTTCTTTTCTTTCATTTCCTTCGTGAGATCTTATTTTTTTCCTGCTCTATAGATGCAGTACCAGGTAAAGAGAGTGCAAATTTTAGTATTTTCTTAAATAAGACTTCTCAAACTTAAAATATGAAATTATTTTTATGAAATTCATTGCTTTTTGTTCCTATAAAGATATTCAAAGTAGTGGTCATGATTTATCCTTCCATGCAACAGACAAATCTTTTCTTTTTTTTAATGTTTCAAATATAGCAGCATATATACATGCTGTGTTCTATTGAAAGGAAACATGTTATCAATTTGGTTTATTCTGTCGATTTTGAAAGTGTATCACAATATATGTGATATGTATTCAAAAATACAATATGCTTTTCAAAAACACCTTCTTTGTTTCATAGCTAACCTTGTTGATATCATGCATATCACACCAGGAATATTCTTTTGTCTCTCTATATGAACCGTTGTGTAACCTTCAGTAGCTATACATATCAAGTAGGTAAAATACCTTGAAAATAACATACTTAGTAGAAGGCTGTATGCCTTTCTATTCTTCAATCTCTCTTACTCTCTTTGAAAAGTTTCATTTAAATTTCTATATTAATGATGTTTATGTGTAGGCGTCTTTTTTCAATTTCAGGGCAGCTGCATGAACTTCCTTAAAGGTATTAAAACTCAAGTGCACATGAATTAAGGACATTGGTAAATACAGTATGAATAGAATTTATGAAAAGGTTTTTATGCAGGATTGAAAACTACACTTTTGATGCAAGATGTTGTGTCATGAATCTGTGTCCCTACTGACACTAGGAGAGATACAGTCCTCTGTATTCCCACACTGAAAGAGCTCAGTGAATTCTGTAACGTTGCACATCCATACTGTCCATCAGTATCTTCCATACATGCGTGTGCAGTCACTTCAGTCATGTCTGACTCTGCCATCCCATGGACTGCAGCCCGCCAGGCTCCTCTGTCTACTGGATTTCCCAAGCAAGAATACTGGAGTGGGTTGCCATTTCCTCCCCCAAGAGATCTTCCCAACCCAGGGATCAAACTCGCATCTCTTGCAGCTCCTGCATTGGCAGACAGATACTTTACCACTGAGCCACCTGGGAAGCACCTTACATTCCATACATATTTGGTTCAAACTGCACATAGTGGCCATTTCTAATTACTATTACTTAATAGAAAATACTTTTATAATTATGCATTAACTTCCCAATCATGATTACAGTCACTGGTACTGAGCAAGAACATTAAAAATCCAAGACCAGGCCCTGGAGTCCTGATTAGAATTGTACAGATAAACTTACAGATTGGAGAGCAGACACAAGCCAAGTCTGTGTGCCATATTTTAATGGAAGTTTGCGGTAATCCATGCAAGAATGACCCATACTTCCCAAGATCTTCTGGAGCTAATGGTCTATTGCAATTTGTATTTGAAGTTATCCTAAATCATATGTTTGGGGTATGCCAGTGCAAATATAAAATGTAAACATTTCAAAGACAGGGACTCAGTTTACATAAGACAAATAAAACAACTAAAAATTCATTAACATTTATTATATCTTTAAATAAAAGTTACCTTTGGAAGCTTCATCAGGCACCACAGAGAGTCTCTAGGTCCACACAGAGACTATCAGTATAAGCAAAGGGCCAGTTAGCCACAGTCAACTTGAGTTTCTGTATTGCACATGTGGTAACTACTGCTATAGCATGTGATATATTCCAGGAGACAGGACCACTAAGAATAATAGGGATTACTGAAGTTTTAAAATTTTGATTCAAAACTCTGATCAGTTAACAAAAAGGATCAGCAATATGTGAATTGTTTGGCTCCTTAGGGCCATTGCAGTTGTTAATATTGAATTTTGAGGATGTGCACAATGCAAACAGCATCCTCTCCAGGCATAGTCTGACTGCAGCTGACACCAGCCAAGAGAGTGAGTGGGTGAGTGAGGTCGCTCGGTCGTGTTGGCTCTTTGCAACCTCATGGACTATAGCCTATCAGGCTCTTCTGTCCGTGGGATTTTCCAGGCAAGAGTACTGGAGTGGGTTGCCATTTCCAGGGGATCTTCCCAACCCAGGGATCAAATCCAGGTCTCCCACAATGTGGGTAGAGGCTTTTACCATCTGAGCCACCAGTGAAGAGCATTCAGCCAAGGGAAGAGCATGAGATTTCTCTTGTTTTCACTTTTAATGACACTTTGCATCCTGTTTTTCTTCAAATAAATATCATAAAATAACTGGACTCTTAGACCAAAGTTGGAATAATCTATAATCTGGTATAGGTAGATCACAGTCCAACAATAATAGCAGAAACATTGTAGTCATGGTTTCAGTTCTACAGTACATTCACTCAGTGAGAACAGCGGTAGTAAGGCCTGTCAAAGATCCAAGTCTCTGCTGACTAAATTTTGCATCCTTGCATGCCAGCATGCGTCTTTCAAGATAAAATGTCAAAGTGAACCTATCTAGCAAGGGCTGACAGGTCTCTCCCAAAATATGTCCTATAAAAACAAAAATATACACACATGCCCATACACACATTCATTATAAACGGTCAGCAATTTTCTGTATTTTTCTTTAACTCCAGTCTATGAAAAATAATTGACCTTAAACAAAATGAAAATCTACCCCTTTGGGAATCAGGAGCTACAGAACATCATAACAACATGATAGATCTTTGAATACAAAGTGAATTCATATCAGCTCAATAGTTTAACATTCTTACCTTAGGTTGTAACTTCTATTTGTTATTAAGAACATGAGCTCTTAGGATGTGTCAGCTGGTTTTTCTAATAGTGAAATAATTTTTTATTTGGTAAATAGCTGCTTCTGTAGTAGAGCATGACTATAAAAATGGAAAATGATACAATAGTAATAAAATAATATTTGAGCTAATTTAGAAAATAGGTAACTTTCATCCCACCCTGTATATTAAGATCCAGAGTTTTATTCCTTTTTTAACCTGAAAATCACTTACCCTAATCATAACTTAATATAAGCTGGGAAAGTACGTGATTTGTTTTTGGAAAAAGAATAAAATGAAAATAAATAAAAATCCCCTTCTATTCAAGCATGCATTGACATTCTGACACCGAACTAAACGGAAGACTGGCCTTTAAATCAGTCACCTAGATAGCTATGAAGTATGCTTCCAAAGAGTTCATCAGGATTTCTCACCAGACATCCCTATGAAGTATAAACATCACCTTGTCTCATTTATTTGTATAGCACTCATTCATTATAAGAGATTTAGAAGGAACAGAAACAAGTGTTACGAACCTTTAAACATGCTTTCTCATTTGCCATTAAGAACTTTCTTCAGTCTATCCATCCAGGAAGCATTACTCTGCCTCATCTATATTTCATGTGTTTCTAAACTTCCTTCAGTTTTCTTAAATGCTTTCCAACAAGCTCTGAAACCTTTCGCTGTGAGATGGTACTCTTTTTCCGGGGAATGTATCACTGTCAGTCATACTCTATCATTTCTATTTTATGCTTGATCCTTCTTGTTTCCCATAGTGAAGGTTTGAAATATCAATAAGAACTTCGTAGCATATAAAATAACACTTCTATTAACAAGGAGCAGCAAAATGAACAGCCTTCTTGATAAAGGTTAATTAACAGAGTTTCATTTTAAATGAATATGGGGGAAAAGTTCAGAGAAGAGACACAAGGACTTCAAAGTGAAGTAAAGTTACTAGGAAATGATTCTATTTAAGAATATGGAAAATCCAAGTGTCACTATACTATGTGTTCCCAATGGGCTCACTAATAAATAATTTATCCTGGGTCATTTTTCTCCTTTGACATTACAGTGATCTGAATTATCTTCAGATAAATTCCCTTCACACATCTTATGCAGATGCTGTTTTGCCCACATGCTCTCCTGACTCACACAGGCTACTATAGCCCAAGTCTATTCAAGGGAAAGATCTGTTTAGAAAATGCTTACCCAAAGTCAGAGGAAACACCTACTTATTCTAACTATTATACTTTTTAATTAAAAAATTTATTCAAACTTATATGGACATATAATAAAGAATCATAATATATTTGCATCACAAGATATTAAAAGACTATCAATAGCGTAAAATAGGACATGTAAAATAAAGGATCCCAGTAGACAAAGTTTAATTACTTTGAATAATATCTTAAATTACTGTAACAGGTGATGAAGAAAAGATCAATCAGAAAACAAGACAATCATTGTGACCGTTCATAAGTCTGGAGTGAATGACAGAAAAGGAAATATAGTTGAAAATCAAGTTAGTGATTTTAAAGACCAACTGTTAGATGATAAAGTAAAACAGACACACAGAAATTGAGAATGAAATTATGAAGACTCCAGAAAGTCTGACAGTCTTCCAAAAATATTTTCAAAGGAGAAAGCACAAGCAATGGATACAAATGGGTCCAAACAATACAATAGACTATCCCCCTACTTTAAAGAAGTTTCAGATTGAAAAGACCTAAAGAATTTGTTAGAAAAAAGTCCAACTTCCAGACAAAAAACTGTGAATTTTAAGGCTAAAGAAAACATTTGAAAACTTCTAACAGAGGAATAAAATTTACCTACCTAAGTGGAGGTGTGCACTAAATACTTCTGTATCATTTAAGTGAAAATCATATACCACTAACACAGATTTTCTTATAATGAAACATTCTGAGAGAATGTCTTCAAATTGTTGTTAAGAAATAGCTGGAATAGCACACTCTCTATCCTGCCAAACTAACAAGAAAATGTGAGAACAATACAGCTTTAGACTCCAGTTTTATAATGCCAGAACTCAGAAAATTTACAATCCATGTACCACATTTGACCCAGAAGGCTTGCAGGAAGGCTTGCAGACAGAAAATTTTAAAAGAGTTTATTTGGAAGGGTCTTTTTAAAATGTAGATTTTAATTTCTTAGGACCATATTTTCTTCCTTATGGGTCAATTCACATTCTTGACTTTGCAGCATAAAATATTTAGAAAGACATGTAAATGTTGCCCTTCAGCCTTTGATTATTTGGAATCAAACTAAACACAGCATGAAGACTTAATAGTTAAAGAACAGAGTGAAATGCTCTAAAGTTTGACAACATAAAAATGGTAATAATATCAAGCAAATATTGAAGGTAAATGAAGAATTGAAAGAAAGTTGAGCTGCATATGAAAGAAAGTTGAGTATGCAGAAGTTCTTATTTCTATGGTGGAGTTGCATTCAGCTCAGTCATTCAGTCATGTCCGACTCATTGCAACCCCATGGACTGAGATGCATTAGACACGATATTAATTTGACAAGTCAGTAAATCATATACCAAATGAACTTTTTATTTGAAATTTGAGGGGCAATTAAAAGAAAAAAAATTGAGTAGTTTCCTTCAGACAATGAAATTGGCTAGGGATGAATACTGGGAAGGAATATGCCAACTAGATTTTAGATTCTGTATTATTTAATTCAATATATAGTGTGATTGTTTAGCCAATCAAAAGTTTTATAAGGGAGGGGAAGGTTGAAGATGGCGGAGGAACAGGACAAGGAGACCACTTTTTCCCCTACAAATTCATCAAAAGATCATCTGAACGCTGAGCAAATTCCACAAAACAACTTCTGAACACTGTCAGAGGACACCAGGCACCCAGAAAAGCAGCCCATTGTCTTTGAAAGGAGGTAGGACAAAGTATAAAAGATAAAAGGAGAGACAAAAGAGCTAGGGATGGAGACCCGTCCTGGGGAGGGAGTCATAAAAGAGGAGAAGTTCCCAAACACTAGGAAACCCTCTCACCAGTGGATCTGTGGGAAGTTTTGGAATCTCAGAGGGCACCATACTGGGAGGAAAAAAATAAATAAATAAAACCCACAGATTAGGCGCCTAACCACAACTCCCAGCGGAGAAGTAGCCCAGACCCTCGCGTCTGCCACCAGCAAGCGGGGGCTGGACAGGGAGGGGCGGGCTGCATTGCTTAGGGTAAGGAACTGGTCTGAATGCCCTGAGGGCAATCTGGGGGAGCTAACATCCCCAAACTGGCTATCTCTGGATAGCCAGAGAGAGAGGGGAAAAAAAGAAAGAAAGAGAGAGAGAGAACTTTCCCGTGGAAAGCTCTAACCTAAGGCACTGCCTACAGAACAAAGGACTGAGCAAATACCAGAGGAGAGCTAGCTGGCTGCAGAGTGGCCCATCCCCTGCCAGAGGCAGAGAGGCAGGCGGGCGACAGCCAGAGCCAGAAGACAAGGGGCAGGCTCAGCCCCAGAGATGGCATCGTCTACCAAACTGCGAGCAGGCTCCCAGTTGCTAACCAAGTCTTCGTGGGATCCTGGACGGTTGACACCCACCAGGAGGGTGGCAGCCAGAGATCAGCTCCCCAGAGGAGACACATGGCCCACCTGAGATGGCGCGCCCGCTGCGCACCCGGGATCCTGAGCAGCCAGGACCGGGGAGGTGATAAGACACACCGCCCATCTGCGGAGACTGCGCTTGCCAAGCACCAGGTCACTAAAGCTGCTCAGACCTCGGCAGGGCACAAAACGCAGGCCCAACTGAGTCTGTGCCTTTGTGGAGTACCCGAGAACCTGAACCTGAGTGGCTTAGACCTGGGAAGTACATTCAACCCAGGGCCTGCTTTAGACAGTTCCCCTGCAGAGCAACCTGGAGCCTGAGCAACCGGCAAATAACATATACCGTGAGCGGGGGCAAACCCAGTGAGGCCCAGACACTGCGAGCACTCCCCACACACGCCAGTGATGTTTGTTTCCAGCATTCCCCCCTCCCCCCAGCACCACTGAACAAGTGAGCCTAAATAAGTGACCACCTTTGCCCCCTTGTGTCAGGGCGGAAGTCAGATACTGAAGAGACGTGCAAACAGCCAAAATAAACAAAGACGAGGGAATGGCTTTGGAAGTGACAGGTGCAACAGATTAAAACCCTGTAGTTAGCATTCACTGCATTGGAAGGTGCCTATAGACCCTGAGAAGAAATATAAGCTGGAACAAGAAACTATCTGAAACTGAACTGACCCCACACTGCCCTCAACAGCTCCAGAGAAGCTCCTAGATATATTTCACTATTACCATTAAAAGTATATATATATATTTAAGCTGTTTATTACTCCTTTAATTTTCATTTTTAAAACCTACTATTCAGCTCAATATAGTTCAGTCGCTCAGTCGTGTCTGATTCTTTGCAACCCCATGAATCGCAGCAAGCCAGGCCTCCCTGTCCATCACAAATGCCCAGAGTTTACCCAAACTCATGTCCATTGAGTCGGTGATGCCACCCAGCCATCTCATCCTCTGTCGTCACCTTCTCCTCCTGCCCCCAATCCCTCCCAGCATCAGGGTCTTTTCCAATGAGTCAGCTCTTCACATGAGGTGGCCAAAGTACTGGATTTTCAGCTTCAGTGTCAGTCCTTCCAGTGAACACCCAGGACTGATCTCCTTTAGGATGGACTGGTTGGATCCCCTTGCAGTCCAAGGGACTCTCAAGAGTCTTCTCCAACACCACAGTTCAAAAGCATCAATTCTTCACCACTCAGCTTTCTTTATAGTCCAACTCTCACATCCATACATGACTACCGGAAAAACCATAGCCTTGACTAGACGGACCTTTGTTGGCAAAGTAATGTCTCTGCTTTTTAATATACTGTCTAAGTTGGTCATAACTTTCCTTCCAAGGAGTAAGCGTCTTTTAATCTCATGGCTTCAATCACCATCTGCAGTGATTTTGGAGCCCCCAAAAATAAAGCCAGTCACTGTTTCCACTGTTTCCCCATCTATTTGACATGATCTTAGTTTTCTGAATGTTGAGCTTGAAGCCAACTTTTTCACTGTCCTCTTCCATTTTCATCAAGAGGCTCTTTAGTTCTTCTTCACTTTCTACCATTAGGGGGTGTCATCTGCATATCTGAGGTTATTAATATTTCTCCCGGCAATCTTGTTTCCAGCTTGTGCTTCCTCCAGCATTTCTCATAATGTACTTTGCATATAAGTTAAATAAGCAGGGTGACAATATACAGCCTTGACATACTCCTTTTCCTACTTGAAACCAGTCTGTTGTTCCATGTCCAGTTCAAACTGTTGCTTCCTGACCTGCATACAGATTTCTCAGTAGGCAGGTCAGGTGGTCTGGTATTCCCATCTCCTTCATAGTTTTCCACAGTTTCTTGTGATCCACACAGTCAAAGGCTTTGGCATAGTCAATAAAGCAGAAATAGATGTTTCTCTGGAACTCTCTTGCTTTTTCAATGATCCAGCGGATGTTGGCAATTTGATCTCTGGTTCCTCTGCCTTTTCTAAAACCAGCTTGAACATCTGGAAGTTAATGGTTCATGTACTGTTGAAGTCTGGCTTGGAGAATTTTGAGCATTACTTTGCCATCTTGTGAGATGAGTGCAATTGTGCGGTAGTTTGAGTATTCCTTGGCATTGCCTTTCTTTGGGATTGGAATGAAAACTGACCTTTTCCAGTCCTGTGGCCACTGCTGAGTTTTCCAAATTTGCTGGCATATTGAGTGCAGCACTTTCACAGTGTCATCTCTCAGGATTTGAAATAGCTCAACTAGCATTCCATCACCTCCACTAGCTTTGTTTGTGGTTATGCTTCCTATGGCCCACTTGACTTCACATTCCAGGATGTCTGGCTCTAGGTGAGTGATCACACCACCTTGATTATCTGGGTCGTGAAGATCTTTTTGGTACAGTTCTTCTTTGTATTCTTGCCACTTCTGCTTAATATCTTCTGCTTCTGTTAGGTCCATACCATTTCTGTCCTTTATTGTGCCCATCTTTGCATGAAATGTTCCCTTGGTATCTCTAATTTTCTTGAAGAGATCTCTAGTCTTTCTCATTCTATTTTTTCCCTCTATTGCTTTTCATTGATTGCTGAGGAAAGCTTTCTTATCTCTCCTTGCTATTCTTTGGAACTCTGCATTCAAATGGGTATATCTTTCCTTTTCTCCATTGCTTTCCACTTCCCTTCTTTTCACAGCTGTTTGTAAGACCTCCTCAGACAGCCATTTTGCCTTTTTTGCATTTCTTTTTCTTGGGGATGGTCTTGACTCCTGTCTCCTGTACAATGTCATGAACTTCCATCCGTCATTCATCAGGCACTCTGTCTATCAGATCTAGCCCCTTACATCTATTTCTCGCTTCCACTGTATAGTTATAAGGGATTTGATTTAGGTTGTACCTGAATGGTCTACTTTTACCTTGTGAGGGAAAAAAAAAAAAAAAGACCCTATTTTTAAAGCAAATTTCATTTTTTTAAATAAGTTTTGCGATTTGTTTTGTTTTTTTAATATTGCATTTTTGAAAGTCTAACCTCTACTCTAGATTTTTAATCTTTGCTTTTTGGTATTTGTTATCAATTCTGTACCTTTCAGAGTCCAATCCTCAGGGCCCATTTTTACTTAAGAGTGTAATTACTGGCTTGATTGCTCTCTTCCCTTTTGACTCTACTTTCTTTCCCCCAGGTCACCTCTATCTCCTCCCTCCCCCCTCTCTTCTCTATTTAACTCTGTGAATCTCTTTGGGTGTTCTTGGCTGTGAAGAACACTTAGGGAACTGATCACAGGCTAGATTGGTCTCTCTCCTTTTGACTCCCCTCCTTGCCTCCTGGTCACCTCTATCTCCTTCGTTCCTCTTCTCTATGGAACTCCAGGAACCGCTCTGAGTGTTCCAGACTGTGGAGAGCAAATAGGGAATTGATTACTGGCTGGATGGCTCTTTTCCCTTTTGATTCCCCCTCTTCTCCTCCTGGTCACCTCTATCTCCCTCCTCCCTCTTCTCTTCTCCTTGTAACTCTGTGAACCTAACTGGGTGTCCGCCACTGTGGAGAATCTTTTCACCATTAACCTAGATCATCAGTGTTGTATGGATGGAGAAGTCTTGAGGCTACTGTAGGAATAAGACTGAAAGCCAGAGGCAGAGGCTTAAATCCAAAACTTGAGAATACCAGAAAACTCCTGGCTCCAGGGAACATTAATTGACAAGAGCTCATCCAAAAGCCTCCATACCTGCAATGAAACCAAGCTTCACCCAAGAGCCAACAAGTTTCAGAGCAAGATATACCATGCTAATTCTCCAACAAAGCAGGAACATAACCCTGAGCACAAAAATACAGGCAGTCAAAAGTCACACCAAGCCTATAGACACCTCAAAACTAACTGCTGGGCACTTCATTGTACTCCAGAGAGAAGAGATCCAGCTTCACCCACCAGAACACCGACAAATGCTTTCCTAACCAGGAAACCTTGACAAGTCATTCATGCAACCCCACCCACAGGGAGGAACCTTCATAATAAAGAGGAACCACAAACTTCCAGTATACAGAAAAGCCACCTAAAACACAGCAACCTAAACAAGATGAAAAGGCAGAGAAACATTCAGCAGGATATTGATGAGGAACATGATAAAAGCCCACCACACCAAACGAAGGAGGAGGAGATAGGGAGTCTAACTGAAAAGTAATTCAGAATAATGATAGTAAAAATGATCCAAAATCTTGAAAACAAAATGGAATTTCCAATAAATAGTCTGGAGACAAGGATTGAGAAGATGCAAGAAAAGTTTAACAAGGACCTAAAAGAAATAAAAAAGAATCAAACAATAATGAATAATACAATAACTGAGATCAAAAGCACTCTGGAGGGAACCAACAGTATAGTAACTGAGGCAGAAGACAGGATAAGGGAGGTAGAAGATAGAATGGTGGAGGCAAAAGAAACAGAGAAGAAAGAAGAAAAAAGAATTAAACAAAATGAGGACAACCTCAGACACCTCTGGGACAATGTTAAATGTCCCAACGTTCGAATCATAGAAGTCCCAGAAGAAGAAGACAAAAAGAAACGCCATGATAAAATACTTGAGGAGATAATAGTTGAAAACGTCCCTAAAATGGGGAAGGAAATAGCCACCCAAGTCCAAGAAACCCAGAGAGTCCCAAACAGGATAAACCCAAGGTGAAACACCCTATGACACATATCAATCAAATTAACAAAGATCAAACACAAAGAACAAGTATCAAAAGTAGCAAATAATGCACAAAGGGATCCCAAGCAGACCTCTCAATAGAAATTCTTCAAGCCAGAAGGGAATGGCAGGACATACTTAAATTGATGAAAGAAAAATCTACAACCCAGATTACTGTACCCATCAAGGATGTCATTCAAATATGAAGGAGAAATCAAAAGCTTTACAGACAATCAAAAGCTGAGAGAATTCAGCACCACCAAACCAGCTCTTCAATAAATGCTAAAGGATCTTCTCTAGACAGGAATCACAGAAAAGGTTTATAAACTTAAACCAAAAACAACAAAGAAATCGCAACGGGATCATACTTATCAATAATTACCTTAAATGTAAATGGGTTGAATGCCCCAACCGAAAGACAAACACTGGCTAAATGGATAGAAAAACATATATGCTGTCTACAAGAGACCCACCTCAAACCTAGGGACACATACAAACTGAAAGTGAAGGGCTGGAAAAATATATTTCATGCAAATGGAGACCAAAAGAAAGCAGAAGTAGCAAAACTCATATCAGATAAAATAGACTTTGAAATAAAGGCCTTGAAAAGAGACAAAGAAGGACACTACATAATGATCAAAGGATCAATCCAAGAAGAAGGTATAACAATTATAAATGTATATGCACCCAACATAGGAGCACCACAATATGTAAGGCAAATGCTAACAAGTATGAAAGGGGAAATTAACAGTAACACAATAATAATGGGAAACTTTAATACCCCACTCACACCTAAGGATAGATCAACTAAACAGAAAATTAGCAAGGAAACACAAACTTTAAATGATGCAATGGACCAGTTAGACCTAGTAGATATCTATAGGACATTTCACCCTAAAACAATGAATTTCACCTTTGTCTCAAGTGCACACGGAACACTCTCCAGGATAGATCACATCCTGGGCCATAAATCTAGCCTTGGTAAACTCAAAAAAATTGAAATCATCTCAAGCATCTTTTCTGGTCACAATGTGGTAAGATTAAATGTAAACTACAGGGGAAAAAAAAATAAAATTACAAACATATGGAGGCTAAACAACACACTTCTGAATAACCAACAAATCACAGAAGAAATAAAAAAAGAAATAAAATATGCATAGGAAAGTATGAAAATGAAAACACACAACCCAAGACCTGTGGGATTCAGTAAATGCAAAGCTAAGGGGAAGGTTCATAGCAATGCAAGCCTACCTCAAGAAACAGGAGAGAAATCAAATAAATAACCTAACACTACACCTAAAGAAACTAGAAAAAGAAGAAATGAAGCGCCCCAGGGTTAGTAGAAGGAAAGAAACCATAAAAATTAGGGCAGAAATAAATGCAAAAGAAACAAAGGAGACCATAGCAAAAATCAACAAAGCTAAAAGCTGGTTCTTTGAGAAGATAAATAAAATTGACAAATCATACTCATCAAGAAACAAAGGGAGAAGAATCAGATCAGCAAAATTAGAAATGAAAATGGATAAATCACAACAGACAACACAGAAATACAAAGGATCATAAGAGATTATTATCAGTAACTATATGCCAATATAATGGACAATGTGGAAGAAATGGACAAATTCTTAGAAAAGTGTAACCTTCCAAAACTGAGCCAGGAAGAAATAGAAAATCCTAACAGACCCATCACAAGCACAGAAATTGAAACTGTAATTAGAAATCTTCTAACAAACAAAAGCCCAGGACCAGATGACTTCACAGCTGAATTCTACCAAAAATTTAGAGAAGAGCTAACACCTATCCTGCTCAAACTCTTCCAGAAAATTGCGGAAGAAGGTAAACTTCCAAACTCATTCTATGAGGTCACCATCACCCTAATACCAAAACCAGACAAAGATGCCCAAAAAAAAAAAGAAAGAAAGAAAGAAAGCTACGGGTCAATATCACTGATGAATATAGATGCAAAAATCCTTAACAAAATTCTAGCAAACAGAATCCAACAATTTATTAATTAAAGAGATCGTACATCATGACCAAGTGGGCTTTATCTCAGGGATGCAAGGATTCTTCAATATCCACAAATCAATCAATGTGATACACCACATTAACAAATTGAAAGATAAAAACCATATGATTATGTCAATAGATGCAGAGAAAGCCTTTGACAAAATTCAACATCCATTTATGATAAAAACCCTCCAGAAAGCAGGCATAGAAGAAACATACCTCAACATAATAAAAGTCATATATGATAAACCCACAGCAAACACTATCCTTAATGGTGAAAAATGAAAGCATTTCCCCTAAAGTCAGGAACAAGACAAGGATGCCCATTCTCACCACTACTATTCAACATAATTTTGGAAGTTTTAGCCACAGCAATCAGAGAAGAAAAATAAATAAATAAATAAAAGGAACCCAGATTGGAAGAGAAGAAGTAAAACTCTCACTGTTTGCAGATGACATGATCCTCTACATAGAAAACCCTAAAGACTCTACCAGAAAATTACTAGAGCTAATCAATGAATATAGTAATGTTGCAGGATATAAAATTAACACACAGAAATCCCTTGCATTCCTATATACTAACAATGAAAAAACAGAAAGAGAAATTAAGGAAACAATACCATTCACCATTGCAACAAAAAGAATAAAATACTTAGGAATAAATCTACCTAAAGAAACAAAAGACCTATATATAGAAAACTATAAAACACTGATGAAAGAAATCAAAGAGGACAAAAATAGATGGAGAAATGTACCGTGTTCATGAATTGGAAGAATCCATATTGTGAAAATGAGTATACTACCCAAAGCAATCTATAGATTCAATGCAATCCCCATCAAGCTACCAATGGTATTTTTCACAGAACTAGAATAAATAATTTCACAATTTGTATGGAAATACAAAAAACCTCGAATAGCCAAAGCAATCTTGAGAAAGAAGAATGGAACTGGAGGAATCAACCTGCCTGACTTCAGGCTATACTACAAAGCAACAGTCATCGAGACAGTATGGTACTGGCGCAAAGACAGAAACATAGATCAATGGAACAAAATAGAAAGCCCAGAGACGAATCCATGCACCTATGGACACCTTATCTTTGACAAAGGAGGCAAAAATACACAATGGAGAAAAGACAATCTCTTTAACAAGTGGTGCTGGGAAAACTGGTCAACCACTTGTAAAAGAATGAAACTAGAACACTTTCTAACACCATACACAAAAATAAATTCAAAATGAATTAAAGATATAAATGTAAAACCAGAAACTATAAAACTCCCAGAGGAAAACATAGGCGAAACACTCTCTGATGTAAATCATAGCAGGATCCCCTATGACCCACCTCCCAGAGTAATAGAAATAAAAGCAAAAATAAACAAATGGGACCTAATTAAACTTAAAAGCTTTTGCACAATAAAGGAAACTATAAGCAAGGTGAAAAGACAGCCTTCAGAATGGGAGAAAGTAATACCAAATGAAGCAATGGACAAAGAATTAATCTAAAAAATATGTAAGCAACTCCTGCAGCTCAATTCCAGAAAAATAAACGACCCAATCAAAAAATGAGCCAAAGAACTAAACAGACATTTCTCCAAAGAAGACAAACATACAGGTAACAAACACATGAAAAGATGCTCGACATCACTCATTATCAGAGAAATGCAAATCAAAACCAGAAGGAGGTACCATCTCACTCCAGTCAGAATGGCTGCTATCTAAAAGTCTATAAACAATAAATGCTGGAGAGGGTGTGGAGAAAAAGAAACCCTCTTACACTATTGGTGGGAATGCAAACTAGTACAGCCACTATGGAGAACAGTGTGGAAATAGAAAACTGAAACTAGAACTGCCATATGGCCCAGCAATCCCACTATTGGGCATACACAGCAAGGAAACCAGAATTGAAAGAGACACGTGTACCACATGTTCATCACAGCACTGTTTACAATAGCCAGGACATGGAAGCAACCTAGATGTCCATCGGCAGACGAATGGATAAGAAAGCTGTAGTGCATTTACACAGTGAAATATTACTCAGCTATTAAAAAGAATGCATTTGAATCAGTTCTAATGAGATGGATGAAACTGGAGCCTATTATACAGAGTGAAGTAAGTCAGAAAAGAGAAAAACACCAATACAATATACTAAGACATATATATGGAATTTAGAATGATGGTAACAATGACCCTATATGCGAGACAGCAAAAGAGACGCAGATATAAAGAACAGACTTTTGGAATCTGTGAGAGAAGGCAAGGGTGGGATGCTTTGAGAGAATAGCAATGAAACATGTATATTATCATATGTGAATTAGATCACCAGCCCAGGTTCGATGCATGAGACAGGATGCTCAGGGCTGGTGCACTGGGATGACCCTGAGGGATGGGATGGGGAGGGAGGTAGGAGGGAGGGTCAGGATGGGGAACACATGTACACCCATGGCTGATTCATGTCAATGTATGCCAGAAACCACTACAATATTGTAAAGTAGTTAGCCTCCAATTAAAATAAATAAAAATTTTTTGAAGTTGTACAGGAAACATGTTAAAATAAATATTAACCCTGAATATTGTGAATAATTTTAAAATAAGGTATAATTTTACTCAAGTATTAAGAAAGCCATAGCCTCAGAAATCCCTTGAAGGTCACTAACGTATTGAGTGATGGCTATTAAATAAAACCATGTAATATCCAAGGGTCAAACATTAGTAGCATTATAGAAGTCTAGATGATGTCTTCTTTCTTTTCTTCACTGTAGTATGATCTGTACTGCCATTGCAGGAGACACAAGAGACGCGAGTTCAATGCCTGGGTCAAAAAGATCCCTTGGAGGAGGAAACAGTAGTAACCCACTCCAGTATTCTTGCCTGGAAAAGTTCATGGACAGAGGAGCTTGGCAGGCTACAGTTCAAAGGGTCACAAAGAATTAGACATGACCGAGCAACTGAGCACACATGCACAGACCAGGCCCGGAAGATAGGTACTTAGTAAAACCAGAAACTATGATCTCTGGCTGGACAAAGAGGCTGAATAAGCCCAGATGAGGCCAGTGCTCCCTACGCAATAGCTTACTCTGAGCCGCTGTCAGCGGTCTCTCCATTTAGCCAGTGATAGCCGCTCAGTCATGTCCAGCTCTTTGCGATACCAGGGACCATAACCTACCAGGCTCCTGTGTACATGGGGTTTCCCAGTCAGAAACACTGGAGAGGGTTGCCATTTCCTCCTCCAGGGGATCTTCCCGACCCAGGGATTGAACCCGAGTCTCCTGCGTCTCCTGCACTGCAGGCAGATTCTTTACGTGCTGAGTCACTGTAGCTTTAGCCACAGACACTAAATATAATCCATGATACACTCCACCTCCCCGTCTACCTACAGAATGTCATGCAGAGGGAATGACAGGCCTCATCAGGGAGTATATTTCACAGTAGTCCCAACTAAAAAAAAATCTTCATCCATTGAATATGTGAATGTTCCTGTCCTCATAGGAGGTGGCATTTTTTTTAAAGAAAGAGCAATTTGAAGTCAGACACCCATGAGTTTGAATTCGTACTTTACCTTCTGACCTGAAGTATCCGGATTAAGGAAACTGTTCATGATAACATTGCTCCCAATTCAGTTTTTGTTTTTGTTTTGTAAATACAGACAACAACTGCAACTGCTCAAAGTTGTGTTACAAGTTGAAAATAATTATCTTCCTATCTAGGATCTCACATAATTCTTTTTTAGGGTTTAGAATGAGCAAATGAAAAGAATAATTAATGTGAACATGTTCACTGTTATTACTAAGCCTAAATACAATTCAAGGCATCACAAACAGTAGCAGTTCCTTTCTTGAGAAAATGTTAAAAATAAAAGTTAAATTCAGATTTTAGACCATAGTACCATTCATTCAAACCAAACTAGAGGTTTAGAAACAATTATTCTTCATAGATCAGATGTTAGAGAATAGAAAGTCAGAAAAGGACCTAACATTATCACCTGAGCATTCCTAAATCAGTGAAGAATTAGCCGTTGCGTGACAAGAGATCCTGACTTTTGTTTTACTGTTGCTCTCTTTTAACAGCCTGGGGCCCGGGATTCTATCAGACTGTCTCTTTCACCATAATGACACAAAGAATCAAGGAGAGTTAACTATCACAGTTAATTTTTTAGGTGCTGACAATCTTACAAGTAAGAGGTCATATTGTCAAGAATACAATTAATGGAGGTAGTTTCCTATATAAAAAGGTCAGGCTTTAGAAATGCCAAGAATACGTAAAAAGGTGAGCTCTTCAAAACTGCATTGACTTTTCCTTAATTTTCTCATCTAATAGTTCCTTTATTATAACTCAATTCCTTTTTTGACCACATGCACCAACTATACACAAATCTTTTCCACTAGCGACCTGGCTCTAGGTAAAAGACAACACTCCAGGGGAAAATATAATCCAGCATTTCCCTTATTAAAAAAAAACTGAGTTATTTATCAATTTTAACTTCCTTTTACATTTACGGTGAGAATAATGTACATGTTTATACCCAGCTATATAAACTGGTTCTTCCAATTATTACTTGAGGGACTTGTGGTAGATGTGCTAAAGGATGTGCACAATTAAATACATCCTAACTTTCTATCATTCTCTGTTGTATTATAGCCATTGTGCTTATGGGTCACTTATCCTTGAGGCTCATTTGCAACTACATTCATGCTCCCCTCTACCTCCTTGCTATATAATTCAGTATTCATTGAAGTCCCACCCTATTCAGTTCAATGAGAGTCTGTTGAAGAACATATCCTCATTCATTTTTCTGAAGCTCTATATTAGAGAGACTGGGACACTTTCTTTTTAACAGCAGTAATATCAGAATGATTTCTCTACTTCTCCATCCTCAGATTATTCCATAGAGACCATTATCTTGTTTGGTTTCTCTTCCTGGAACTTCTTTTAGCACAGACTGTCTCCCGAAATCAAACTTTTTAAATTATTTACAATGATAAGTGTTCCTAAGTAGGATTAATGTACCAGCACTCAAAGTCAATTCCCCGGCTCCCCAAGGAAACTCTCCTACTCAAACATCGTACTTAGCTTGTACAGACAATGAAAGTATCTGTAGTTAACTACACTTGGCTCCTCAACTTTTTGCTGTTATCTTTTTTTTTTCTCCTTGTTTATATTGGGTAGGAAGGATAGGAGGTTTTCTTATGACTGTTGCTGAAATGCACTCTTCCTACTACTTTTTGGAAGGGATCCTGAGGTACAGTCAATTAAGGAAGCCACTCTACTATAAGGAAACAGACCTGTCCAATGAAGCCATCACTTTCAATCCTGTGTGCATCTTTGTCTACTGCATACTCCTACCAACAGGGACAAAAAACACAGCCTATTCAGTGTGACATGTGGAAGAGCTGTCTTTCGCATTTTACACTTTATTCATAGAATTTCTTTTTAGAAATGCTAAAATCTAAAGAATTTACCAAATGTCAAAAAACCCTCCCTTCCTTTTCCTAATGTTCTTTTTTCAGCTTTCAAGCAAGATCTGAACGTTCTCCTGCATCCCACCACTTGAGCCAGAACAACAGCCTGTGAGAGTATTTGTCACTCCGCTTCTCGTCCTCACTCCTGTCTGTACTGCACCCTTGTCTCCCCCACCTACCAGCCCTGGACCTGACTGTACCATATTCGTCTTTCTTTATTGATGTCACACCCCCATCACTGCTGTGCTTTCCAAGCCCTCCTCACCATTTTCCTGATATAGTTTTTGCTGCATTGTCCGCAGTTGAGGACATGTTTTGACCTTACGGTAAACTGTGTTTCAATAGGACAAACTAAGTTTGTTTTATCACTTGTTTTTATTCACAGGTCTCAAACTGTGAACTCACTGACACATCATAAAAAAATACCAAACTTGCTTCAGAACACGTGGCTTTAACTCTTAATTCTGCTACTTGCCAATGATTTCAAAAATTGGTGAATTATTTGATTTCCCTAATCCTCTATTTTCTCGCTTCTAAATTCAAGACAATAGTACTATCTACTTCACATGACTGAAATCCAGTGAGAATATGTGAAAAATCCCTTCAATTTCCCCAGAATAAAGTAAATAACCAATGAATGAATATCTTCTCATTCTGAACCAGCTCTCTGACTTTTTCCATGTTGAGGATCTCTGTCTCTTTCAATCCACGTTGTAATAAGTTCATTTTTTAAAAAATTTTGAGCATATTTTGTAACAAATTACAATTCATTCCATTAGAAGACCACCACCTCTACAAATTTCTTTGAGCTATACCATCTCTCTCTTGTGCTAAGAGTCAGTATGCTCTGGGACAAGTACATTAAAATTCCTGAAAAGTCCTTTTCTCTAAGGAAATGCATGCCCATAAAATGTGTTGAAAGAGTGTTTTCTGTACACAGATTATCTATATAGAATTATAGTATAGAGTGTGAATAAAGAAAAAAGATGAATCAAGGATAACTTGATACTTGATATAAACTTCAGTAACCTTGGCCTGAGCAACTGGAAGAATGCAGTTATCATTTCTGAAATTGGGTGATGATGAGAGACACAGAATTGAAGGGCGAGAATGAAGACACGAAATGCTCAGTATGCTATGTGGTACGTTGAGATGCCTGTCAGACGTGCAGGCGGAGATGTTGATCGATCCGCTGGATTTAGGTGAAAAGTCCAGACGGGAGAAACACACCTGGAAGACGCCGTGTGGTGACAGGGGGGTGGCCAGCCACGGCGCTGGCCCGCGATGGCGTGTGCTCTGGTATGGGATCCCTTATGTACACACTCCCGCACTGAATCAGAGCTAACGCTGTGGGACTAACAGAATACCGCAGACATGCGAGTATGTGGCTCCTCTGTTACGTCATAAAACGGCGCCACAGCTTCTGTCTTGGTATCTTGAATTAGCTGCTCTAAGGTAAGCCATCCTCCATGGAGACATTCAACCAGCCTTCCCTGGGGGCTCATGGAGAGGAAAACTAAGACCTCTGCAAAATAGCCCGCATCAACTCACTAGCCATTTGAAGAAGCCACCGTGATATTAGACTCTTCAGCTTCAGCCTGTATCTGATAGGAATCTCATGAGAGATCCTGAGCTAGAACTATGCACCTGAAGCACTCTTGATTAATCACCTCCCCCCAAAATATAAAAGACCAATTATTTTTGTAGATTCAAGAAATTTAGTTTTGGATTGATTTGTTTTATAAAGTTAAAGTGGAAATACGAATTTTGGGACTAGAGTTAGGGTGCCCCACTAATAAAACCTAAAAATGTCAGTTTGTGATTGAGAAACAGACTAAAGCTGGAAGAATCTCAGGGGAATATTAGTGACGTTCTAAGGGGCCTAGAAAATATCAGCAAAACCCCACAGTTCTAAAGATTGTGAACTAGGGCTCAAAGAAAAGTGATGAAATATTATTGGAAGCTTGATAAAGAGGGACTGCTGTCATATAGACAGAAAATTTGGCAACATGTCACCTCTAATGACATAGGAAATACAAAATATACTCAACAGCTTTATTTAGATAAAGATATTTATAGGTAGAGTACTGGTGGTATCACCTGGCTTCTTCTTTCTCCTTATGTTAAAATGAAGATTAAGAAGTTAAGCAAAAATAATAATAATAATAATAATAATAATGATGATGATTAAATATATAAACGATCCAGGGCTTTCTGTGTTCAAAATAAAACTGTATCTAAATCCTGCTTCTTCTGGTGGCAAACAATGATAAAAATAAGAACATAGTTTCTAGGAAAAGAAAGCACTGTCAGGAAAACTTTGGTGGAAAATAAAGGGTGTGACTACAAAATCCTTCATCAAGACCTCAGAAATATCCAAAGTGGTGTCTTAAAACAACAACAACAACAAAAAGGTAAGGCCTTGAAGGATCTTAGAGGCAAGCCTCACAGACCCACTTCATTAAACAGTGGGACTTCTGTGAAATCAAAGGTGTGTTTTCCTACAACAGCATTATAAGAAGGCCAAGGTAAAGAAGGATCTACTGTAACAAGATTGGTTGACCAATGTGGATGTTTGCTAATTGAATGAACCCTCAATATGATTTGCAGGAGACCCAAACAGTTTTTTAAGTGAACTACATTTGTGAAAACACGGCTAGCTCAGACTAACAGGAGCAGAGACAATAAAAAATTATCTTGAACTCTGAAATATTGTGGACTGGAAGCAGGCTGAAAAACTACTCAAACACAAACCATTTATTATGGAAAAGAAAGAATGACTCAGAATATGGAACCAACATCTCAAACGGCAGAGCTAAGTATCAAAATGAATACTCTCCAGACAACAGACATGCACTTTAACAAGAGCAGGATTTCAAATTACCTGAGGGAAGTTGCTCCTGTGAGCCTCCTATTTATTTCTTTTATGAAATGGAACATTTGGGACACATATCTTATGTCTTTCCCACCAATGTATATTGGGTGTGTTGGGTACAGATAACTTGTCTCTTTAGTTTACAGGTCTTTAGATCAAGAGAAATTTCACTCAAGATGAAATTTCACTCCATGAACTTAACCTGAGTCACCTCATTCACATCTGGACTTGATTTAGAAGAGATACTTGATGGCAGCCTGCACTTGAGTCATAAAAGATGCAAGTGGAGGGTATATTTGGGGAAGAGTGAATGTATTTTGTGTGTGAGCAGGCTATCAGTGGGGGCGCAGGTAGACTATGGTATTTAGCTTCAAAGAGGACCCCTAATGATCCTCATCTCCTGGTAGGTATGTCTTTATGGCATTCATTTCCACACTGAAGCAGTACTGGCTCAATATGACAGGCAATGGAAACCAAAGTGTATGACTTTCTATCTACAGAGATCAATGGAGAGCAATTGAGGCCTCTGTCCAATAATAGGGCCAACTCACCAGACATGCAAATGAGCCACCACATAAGTGAATCCTCCAGCCCCAATAAAGCCTTCAAAATGGCATCTGACTGTAACCTCATAAGACACCCCAGACCAGAACCACTCAACAGAGAAACTGTGCAAGATGACAATTATTACTATTTTTAACCACTAAATGTTGGGGTGATTTGTTACATAGGAAGAGATACATAAAATAGATTATTTAAATAGGCATAGTACTATGTGAAATCACTAAGTGTTGAAAAATATACAGGAAAAGGAAGAGGTCCAAAGGCTGATCCCAAAGACACTTCGACACATAGGGATCCCACGGAAGAAGGTAAATCAGCAAAGTACACGCAAAGCAGTGGCTAGAGAAAGAGAAAACCAGGTGAATGTAAAATCCTGGAAATCAAGAAAAAAAGTGCTTCAAGAAAGAGGAATGATCAATCGTGTAAAACGTTGCTGACAGGTCAAGATGAATGAGAATTAGCATTAGATTTAGCAATATAAAGGTCACAAGGTACCTTGGTAAGAGCAGTTTGCAGCAAATTTGATTTCAGTTAGGTTTTAAAAGCTTGAGAGGAGAGAAATTAGAATCAGTGAGCACAAACCACTCTTTCAGAAGTTTTCCTACAAAGGAAAAAGAGAACAGTGAAACAGGAACATGAACACATTAAGACTTCCCTCAAAAGATACTGGTTCAGGGATTACTGTACATTATTTCAGTCAGTGAAAGGAGTACACGAGTTCAAAGCATACTGGAAAGAGAAAATACTACCGAATTTATACATATCCCATATTTTCAAAGGTAGACTAGAACTGACAAGGAAATAAACTATCCAAAGCAGAAGAATGCCTGTGTGATTTGCTAAATGATGTATCTGACAGTCCCACCTGCCACTGATTCACATCAACACATGATTTCCAAAGCAAATAAAAACAGAGGCAAAGAATCTCAGAAATCACATTATGAATGTGCTATCACATTGTGTCAGACAACTGTTATATTGCTTCTCTTCATCATTACAAAATTAAATAGTTACTGAAGAAGATGATACTTGGATCTCAGGGGGGGAAAAAAATTCTATGTCTCCTGAAATCAGTACATAGATGGTACACTATTGTTTAAGTGTTTTTTAAAATTTTTCTTTCTGTATGTATGGCCGTGCTGAGTCTTCCTTATTGCAGGCAGGCTTCTCTCTAGCTGTGGTGAGTGGGGCTTCTCTCTAGCTGTGGTGCATGAGCTTCTCGTTGCGGCAGCTTCTCTTGTTGAGGAGCAGAGGCTCCGGGCACAGGGGCTCAAGAGTTATGGCTCATGAGCTTAGCTGCCCTGTAGCTTATGGGATCTTCCTGGACCAGGGATCGAACCAGCATCACCTCCACTGCAGAGCGGATTCTTAACCACTGGGCCACCAGGGAAGCCTGTGTCACACATCGTGAATGTTTAGCCACAAAAACTCATGAATTTGTGTGATTATTTCTAAATTATGAGGGGGAAAAAAGTAGAGATTTAGGAGGTGAGAATACAAATATCTGAGTAGCATACTATATTTTCACTATACAGGAACAGAGATTAGTGAAACTGTGCTATGAAGTGACATCATTTGGTAGTGGACATAAAATGGATATGAACTCAAATCTTGACTTGCCACTTACTAGTTTTGTCATCCCTGGAAAATTATTTAAGCCCCTGGCCTCAGTTTGTATAGCAACAAAATAAGACAATAATCACTGCCTCGGGTCATGGTGAGCATTATGGAAAAATAAAAGTACCAGGCATGGTGTCTAATACAGTATGGTAGACATTAACTTAGGCTGCCATAATATCCACCTTAGACTGAATGGTTTAAACAATGGAAAAGGACTTTCTCATAGTTCTGGAGGCTAGAAATCCTAAATCAGCAGCCAGCAGGGTCTGTTCCAGTAAGAGCTGTCTCCCTGACATGTCGGCTGCTGCCTGCTTGAGATGTGCTCACAGACCTTTCTTCAGGACATACACTTGAAGACAATGACAGAAATGGAAGGCAGGTGGGAAAGTCAGCTCTCCGGTGTCTCTTCTATTGAGTATGGTAATTCTACCATGAAGGCCACAATCTCACGTCCTTGTTAAACCCTAATTACCTCCCAAAGTCCCAAATTCAAAATAACATCACATTGGGAGTTATGGTTTCAACATATAAATTTGATGGGGAAATAAACATTTAGGCCATAAGAAATGGTGATCAAAAAGAGAAAAAATATGATGGAAAAATTATTTTTACAGAGACTTTATTATAATTAAATATACTACAAATGCTGGATCCTAAAATTGTACTTGCCATCTATTTTGGCAAACCACAGAGCTTTTCTCTCTTTCATAAGAATTTTATTTTTTTATTTACTATGAAAACACCTTATATCCAAGGGTAGGTAGGACTGAACTATAAAGCTTCTTGAGGGCAACAGCTATGCCGTCTTCATTTTTAAGTCATGACATCTAGCACAATATATGGCACATAACCAATGTTTCATAGATGCTTGATGAATGCGTATCTGGAATTACACTCTATACATCCTTTGTGACTTCAGTGAAAAAATAGAATCTGAAAGGGCAGACAATAATATAATTTTTCACAAAGAATGTCACATGACACACACACATGCAAAGATATACATTTAGAGACTCTATTTAGGATATTTGTAGATGAAGACTATAGTCTTAAATTTTTTATGCTCTCTCTTTGCACTTTGACTAGAAAAGTGGTTCTCCACAGCAACCTTGCCACAGTAAAACTCTAACTCTTATTGGCAAGGAAATGAGCAGACAGACATGATTCTGGTTTTTAATGGAAATGTAATCAGCAGTCTATCTTTATGAGGGTGCATTGCCATCACCGAATATCCACTTAGGGGGCAAGGCCAAGGCTGCAGGCAGCTGTCCAAAAGCATTAACATCCCCCAGGTGACCATAAGAGGATGAAAAATGCTCATGGGGAGAAGATCCATTTCAAATTTCCTATTATTCTGAAAGTAAAACAGAAAGCGCATCATTTTATATCAATTTAGTTTGCTAAGGTTCTCTAATTTGCCAATAAAAGACTTTACCACCATCTAGCCAATGAGAGCTCAAAGTGCATCTGTTAGTTAAAGGGCATATTCCCTTTGCAATAATGAGCTAACCAGCTCCCAGTAAAAGCCTTCAGGATAGCTCCAGATCTTTCTCATGACAGAAAACACCATTCATATCCAACTCTTTTATTTCTCTGAAAGTTTCCTCTCCTGGTGTTGTTCTTCTCAAAATACACCTTCTAAGATTGTAGAACTACCTGCACTTTCTAATTATGCATATAATTACATGATTCTGTATCTTTGTATATTCTTCTGTATCATATTGGAATGCCTTCCTTCCCTGGTTCACCTGGAAAAATTCTTAATATCCTCTCATAGCAAAGTTAGGCATCACCTCCACTATGGACATGGGGTAACCCAAGAGGATATCCAAGGGGGTAATCCAGGGGAATAACCTGTATCATTATTTCCTTCCTCAGAGTTCCTACTTTAGGTTGATATGTACTTCTCCATATATACACTGAATTGTAATTACTTATCTAAAAGGCTATCTGCTCCAGGAGATCTTGGGCTCTCTGAGAACAGTGTCTATACCTGTGCTATTTTGTGTCCCAAGAGCCTAGTGCAGTGTTAAAAATGTACACATTGAATATGCATGTCCAGGTAAGTCTGGTTTCTAAAGATCTAAACAACCAAAAAGGTTTTCACCAAATACTGCTGTTTATTGTTGTTTAGTCACTAAGTCATGTCTGACTCTTTTACAACTCCGTGGACTATAGCCCACGAGGTTCCTCTGTCCATGGGATTTCCCAGGCAAGAATACTGGAGTTAGTTGATATTCCCCTTTCCAGGGGGTCTTCCTAAGCCAGGGATTGAACTTGAATCTCCTGCTTGCAGGTGGATTATTTATCACTGAGTCACCTGGAAAGGAAAGCCATTGTCTCCAGCCCATCTACAAACCAGAAGAGAGAAACTACCCTTAGAAAATAGTACTTGTTATGAGTTAGTTATATAAACCACACACACAAACAAAAAAGCATTTCTTGAGATATTCTGATATAGTTTAACTTTGATCATTCAATCTTGAAAATGTTTACTCAGCATCTACTCTGGGTCAGGCAGTTTTCAGTACCAGGAATTCAGTGTTAAATAAGCCCTTAATTCCCAGGATCTTGCCATCTAACAAAGTTGTCAGATGACGTCCTTAGTGCAAAATTCAGGCTTAAATTGAAGAAAGCAGGGGAAAAACACTAGATCATTCAGATACCACCTAAATCAAGTCCCTTACAATATAGAGTGGAAGTGACAAATAGATTCAAGGAATTAGATTTGATAGACAGAGTATATGAAGAACTATGAACGGAGATTCATGAAATTGTACATGAGGCAGTGACCAAGACCATCCCCTAGAAAAAGAAATGCAAAAAAGGCAAAATGGTTGCCTGAGGAGGCTTTGCCAATACCTGAGAAAAGAAGAGAAGCAAAAGGCAAAGGAGAAAAGGAAAGATATACCCATCTGAATACAGAGTTCTACAGAATAGCAAAGAAAGATAAGAAAGCCCACTGAAGTGATCACTGCAAAGAAATAGAGAAAAACAATAGAATCGGAAATACCAGAGATCTCTTCAAAAAAATTAGAGATACAAAGGGAATATTTCATGCATAGGTGCCCACAAAAAAGAACAGAAACAGCATGGACCTAACAGAAGCAAAAGATATTAAGAAGAGATGGCAAGAATACACAGAAGAACTGCACAAAAAAGGTCTTCATGACCCAGATAATCACAATGGTGCAATCACTCACCTAGAGCCAGACATCCTGGAATGCGAAATCAAGTGGGCTTTAAGAAGCATCACTATGAACAAAGTTAGTTGAGGTGATAAAATTCCAGCTAAGCTATTTCAAATCCTAAAAGATGATGTTGTAAAAGTGCTACACTCAATGTGCCAGCAAATTTGGAAAACTCAGCAGTGGCCACAGGACTGGAAAAGGTCACCTGTCCCAAAGAAGGACAATGACAAAGAATGTTAAAATTACAGCACAATTGCACTCATTTCACATGCTAGCAAAGCAATGCTCAAAATTCTCCAGGTGAGGCTTCAACAGTCTGTGAACCTAGACCTTCTGTATGTACAAGCTGGATTTAGAAAAGGCAGAGGAACCAGAGGACAAATTACCAACATCCCCTGGATCATCAGAAAAGAAAGAGAGCTCCAGAAAAACATGCACTTCTGCTTTATTGACTGTGCCAAAGCCTTTGACTGTGTGGATCACAACAAACTGTGGAAAATTCTGAAAGAGATGGGAATACCAGACCACCTTATCTGTCTTCTGAGAAAGCTGTATGCAGGTCAAGAAGCAACAGCTAGAACCAGACATGGAACAATGGACTGGTTTCAAGTTGGGCAAGGAGTATGTTAAGGCTGTATACTGTCACCCTGCTTGTTTAACTTACAGAGTACATCATGCCAAGTTCTGAGCTGGTTGAAGCACAAGTGGGACTCAAGAGTGCTGAGAGAAATATCAATAACCTCAGTTACAGAGATCACACCACTCCAATGGCAGAAAGCAAAGCGGAACCAAAGAGCCTCTTGATGAACGTGAAAGAAGAGAGTAAAAAGCTAGTTTCTCAAGAGGCAAATCAGGCGGTTGGTATTTCCATCTCTTTAAGAATTTTCCACAGTTTGCTGCAATCCACATAGTCAAAGGCTTTGGCATAGTCAATAATGCAGAAATGAACGTTTTTCTGGAACTCTTGCTCTTTTGATGATCCAGCGGATGTTGGCAATTTGATCTCTGGTTCCTCTGCCTTTCCTAAATCCAGCTTGAACATCTGAAAGTTCACAGTTTATGTACTATTGAAGCCTGGCTTGGAGAATTTTGAGCATTACTTTGCCATCGTGTGAGATGAGTGCAATTGTGCAGGAGTTTGAGCATTCTTTGGCATTGCCTTTCTTTGGGATTGGAATGAAAACTGACCTTTTCCAGTCCTGTGGCCACTGCTGAGTTTTCCAAATTTGCTGGCATATTGAGTGCAGTACTTTCACAGCATCATCTTTCAGGATTTGAAATAGCTCAACTGGAATTCCATCACCTCTACTAGCTTTGTTCGTAGTGATGCTTTCTAAGGCCCACTTGACTTCACATTCCAGGATGTCTGGCTCTAGGTGAGTGATCACACCATCATTATTATCTGGGTCATGAAGATCTTTTTTGTATAGTTCTTCTCTATATTCTTGTCACCCCTTTTTAATATCTTCTGCTTCTGTTAGGTCCATACAATTTCTGTCCTTTATTTTGCCCATCTATGCATGAAATTTTGACTAGGTATCTCTAATTTTCTTGAAGAGATCTCTAGTCTTTCCCATTTTGTTGTTTTCCTCTATTTCTTTGCATTGATCACTGAGGCAGGCTTTCTTATTTCTACTTGCTATTCTTTGGAACTCTGCATTCAAATGGGTATATCTCTCCATTGCTTTTCGCTTCTCTTCTTTTCACAGCTATTTGTAAGGCCTCCTTGGACAACCATTTTGCCTTTTTGCATTTCTTTTTCTTGGGAATGGTCTTGATCCCCGCCTCTTGTACAATGTCATGAACCTCTGTCCATAGTTCTTCAGGTACTCCATCTATCAAATCTAACCCCTTGAATGTATTTGTCACTTCCACTGTATAATCATAAGGGATTTGATTTAGGTCATACCTGAATGGCCTAGTAGTTTTCCTTACTTTCTTCTATTTAAGTCTGAATTTGGCAATAAGGAGTTCATGATGTGAGCTCTCTCCCGGTCTTGTTTTTGCTGATTTTGCAGAGCTTCTCCATCTTTGGCTGCAAAGAATATAGTCAATCCGATTTTGGTATTGACCGTTTGGTGATGTCCGTGTGTAGAGTCTTCTTTTGTTGTTGGAAGAGGGTGTCTGCTATCACCAGTGTGTTCTCTTGCAAAACCCTATTAGCCTTTGCCCTGCTTCATTCTGTACTCCAAGGCCAAATTTGCCTATTCATCAGGCATTTCTTGACTTTCTACTTTTGCTTCCAGTTCCCTATAATGAAAAGGACATCTTTTTTGGGTGTTAGTTCTAAAAGGTCTTGGAGGTCTTCATAGAACCATTCAACTTCAGCTTCTTCAGCATTACTGATCCAAGCATAGACTTGGATTACTGTGATATTGAATGGTTTGCCTTGGTAACGAACAGAGATCATTCTGTCGTTTTTGAGACTGCATCCAAGTACTGCATTTCAGACTCTTGTTGACTATGATGGCTGCTCCATTTCTTCTAAGGGATTCTTTCCCACAGTAGCAGATATAATGGTCATCTGAGTTAAATTCACTCACTCCTGTCCTTTTTAGTTCACTGATTCCTAAAATGTCGATGTTCACTCTTGGCATCTCCTATTTGACCACTTCCAATTTGTCTTGATTCATGTGCCTAACATGAAAAGAAGCATAAGTCTGAAAATACAGGTTAAAGTTAAAAACCTCAGGGGACTTCTCTATTATGCTAATAAATTCTTTGTTTCACTGTCTGTGGAATCATAGACCCTAAAATGAAACAGATAATGAAGACTCTGAGACAGATCGGAGGCTAATTTAAGAAATAACAGAACTGTTATTTGTAGGAAATATAATGTAGGAAAAGGAATGAAGACAAGAAAAAGGAAATCTTTTATGAGAAATATAGAGGGAAATTTTGAATAGTAAATTTTGGATTTTGAATTTTTCAAAGTAGAGATAAATGATTTTTTAAGAGTCCTGAAAAGAGAGAATATACCCAAGACAACATTTATTTTTTTCTCTCTCTATGTTTCTCTTTTTAAGACAGTAGAAGTATCGGTCAGAAATGTTTAAAAAGAGTCAAAATTGACAAGTGGCAAGAAATTATGAATGTTAAACCATAGGTGGACCAAAGATGTTATCACAGTGGCCATTATATTTAATTACTCTTATAACATGTTGTTTAATTATAGCTCTCTCAAGACAGATGTAACTGCATTCTGTGGAAACTCAGACATCTAAATGAATGGCGGGTCACACTTACTTAAGCACTAACACCTGCTACATAGGGCCTTTCAGAAAGAGGGAGAACAACCCTCCATTTAATTACCTAATTGTGTTTATCACTGGAAATTAATAGCCATTTCCCCCATAAACCTGTATTTCCAATCAATGTGAAAGAGAGGTTGACTAACTTTTATTTTAATTTGTGTTCATTTTTTTTTGTATGTGTGGTTATTTTTTTTTCATTTATTTTTATTAGTTGGAGGCTAATTACTTTACAATATTGTAGTGGTTTTTGCCATACATTGACATGAATCAGCCATGGAGTTACATGTATTCCCCATCCCGATACCCCTCCCACCTCCCTCTCCACCAGATTCTTCTGGGTCTTCCCAGTGCACCAGGCCCAAGCACTTGTCTCATGCATCCAACCTGGGCTGGTGATCTGTTTCACTATAGGAATATACATGCTGTTCTCTCGAAACATCCCACCTCGCCTTCTCCCACAGAGTCCAAAAGTCTGTTCTATACATCTGTGTCTCTTTTTCTGTTTTGCATATAGGGTTATCATTACCATCTTTCTAAATTCCATCTATATGTGTTAGTATGCTGTATTGGTCTTTATCTTTCTGGCTTACTTCACTCTGTATAATGGGCTCCAGTTTCATCCATCTCATTAGAACTGATTCAAATGAATCCTTTTTAATGGCTGAGTGATATTCCATGGTGTATATGTACCACAGCTTCCTTATCCATTCGTCTGCTGATGGGCATCTAGGTTGCTTCCATGTCCTGGCTATTATAAACAGTGCTGCAATGGACATTGGGGTGCATGTGTCTCTTTCAGATCTGGTTTCCTCGGTGTGTATGCCCAGGAGTGGGGTTGCTGGGTCATATGGCAGTTGTATTTCCAGTTTTTTAAGGAATCTCCACACTGTTCTCCATAGTGGCTGTATAGTTTGCATTCCCACCAACAGTGTAAGAGGGTTCCCTTTTCTCCACACCCTCTCCAGCATTTATTGCTTGTAGACTTTTGGATAGCAGCCATCCTGACTGGCATGTAATGGTACCTTATTGTGATTTTGATTTGCATTTCTCTGATAATGAGTGATGTTGAGCATCTTTTCATGTGTTTGTTAGCCATCTGTATGTCTTCTTTGGAGAAATGTCTGTTTAGTTCTTTGGCCCATTTTTTGATTGGGTCATTTATTTTTCTGGAATTGAGCTGCAGGAGTTGCTTGTATATTTTTGAGATTAATCCTTTGTCTGTTTCTTCATTTGCTATTATTTTCTCCCAATCTGAGGGCTGTCTTTTCACCTTGCTTATAGTTTCCTTTGTTGTGCAAAAGCTTTTAAGTTTCATTAGGTCCCATTTGATTATTTTTGCTTTTACTTACAATATTCTGGGAGGTGGGTCATAGAGGATCCTGCTGTGATTTATGTCAGAGAGTGTTTTGCCTATGTTCTCTAGGAGTTTTATAGTTTCTGGTCTTACATTTAGATCTTTAATCCATTTTGAATTTATTTTTGTGTATGGTGTTAGAAAGTGTTCTAGTTTCATTCTTTTACAAGTGGTTGACCAGTTTTCCCAGCACCACTTGTTAAAGAGGTTGTCTTTTTTCCATTGTATATCCTTGCCTCCTTTGTCAAAGATAAGGTGTCCATAGGCTCGTGGATTTATCTCTGGGCTTTCTATTCTGTTCCATTGATCCATATTTCTGTCTTTGTGCCAGTACCATACTGTCTTGATGACTGTGGCTTTGTAGTAGAGTCTGAAGTCAGGCAGGTTGATTCCTCCAGTTCCATTCTTCTTTCTCAAGATTACTTTGGCTATTCGAGGTTTTTTGTATTTCCATACAAATTGTGAAATTGTTTGTTTTAGTTCTGTGAAAAATACCATTGGTAGCTTGATAGGGATTGCATTGAATCTATAGATTGCTTTGGGTAGTATACTCATTTTCACAATATGGATTCTTCCAATCCATGAACACGGTATGTTTCTCCATCTGTTTGTGTCCTCTTTGATTTCTTTCATCAGTGTTTTATAGTTTTCTATGTACAGGTCTTTTGTTTCTTTAGGTAGATTTGTTCCTAAGTATTTTATTCTTTTTGTTGCAATGGTGAATGGTATTGTTTCCTTAATTTCTCTTTCTGTTTTCTCATTGTTAGTGTATAGGAATGCAAGGGATTTCTGTGTGTTAATTTTATATCCTGCAACTTTACTATATTCATTGATTAGCTCTAATAATTTGTGTTCATTTTTAAAATTGTACTTCTCAGTGTAAGCTTTTGCCGGCACTATCTATATAGTGTTTTACATTTTACATATTTTTTAAATAATATATTCATCATTCATTTAGTCAGCAAATATTTACTGGGTACTACTTTATGCTACAGATAATGCTAGATTCTGGAGATGGAATGGCACTGAAAACAATACATGAGCTCTGGTTCAGCTACCGCAATGGTTCCACTGCCAAAGTTCTAACTTAGACTTACATGAAGGAGGTTTTAAAATTTACTGATGCCCAGATCCATGATCTAATTTTTTACCAGCAAGCATGAGTTAAACTAACTCATTAGGCTACTATCCCATTGTTAGTAATCTATGCAACCAAGCATTCTTGATCAGGTAGAAGATCCTGAGATTTTTTGCAGATGGGCCTCTCTCTGCTCTTGTCTGGTGATCATGACAGAAATAGAAACACAAATTACTTAGTCTGATGCAACTAGTCTCTGTCAGCCTCTGTGACTGTCTTTTATTCAGTAAAAACTTCTCTGGCACCAACTTGCTTCTTATTCTTTACCTGCCAAAACCCATATACTGGGAAACTATTCTCTTTATTGTTATTATTACAATTCCTTCCAGTTTAAAAAGGCTGACTACAGTTATAGGGTGCTATTTTCCAAAAGATCATAATCTGCTCCCTGGTTTAATAGCAACATTTAAAATATTTTTTGGCCAAAACAGTTATGAAGCAATGAATGGATGACAATTTTTCAAGAAACAGGTGTAAAGACAATTTTCTAAAGGAAATATTCTATTGTGACTCACAGATTTCCTGATATTCTACTTACAGCAGTATGATACTTGTTTATATTTATCTGATAGTTGTTTGTTTTCATTGTAAGGTTCCTAGTAGGTTTTCTAAGATTGGTGTCTGTTCGTTTCTAGACTTGAACACATCAGTATTTAAGCTCACTCATAACTAGTTTTCTCGTCCTGCCAGGCAATTTCTGTTGGGCGCTCAGTTGTGTCCATCTCTTTGCGAACCCCTGGACTGTAGCCTTCCAGGCTCCTCTGTCCATGGAATTTCCCATGGACGGGAGTGGGTTGCCATTTCTTATTCCAGGAGGTGTTCCCAACTCAGGGGTCGAATCCGTGTCTCTTGCATCAGCAGGCAGATTCTTCACCTGGGAGGATGATTCTACTTTCCTAACGCCCAGAAATTAGGCAAGGCCATGTGACTAGTTCTGGCCAATAGTTTGTGTTAGTCATCTCTTCTGAACTAAAGCATTTTAACTGCTAGTGAAAGACTCTCCAGCTTTTTTCCCCCCTCTTGCTATGCTAACTGAGAAACAAGCATCATGCCTTCCAGATGGTATAGCTATAAGGTAGATAGTAGAGCCCTCAACAATCTGGGAACCTGAGTGACTATGTGGAACAGAAGCCTCTGCTGATCTGCAGGTGATAGTAATAGTATGAATAAGAAATAAGAGATTTCAGCACAAGCCTAACATAATCTAATCTAATATGCCCTATTGTTTTGGGATCAGAAACAGTGTCAGTGGTAATCCAGGATGCTCACAGTTTTATTCTTTCTTCAATAAACAGTACGTTTCATCTTCCTCTATGAAACAGACCTAAAAAATCCCCAAAGGTCAAATTGTAAAGTTGAAACTATAGATATAATAGCTCACTGCTTCTTTTTATCTTCCTCTAAAAAGAACATAAATGGGTGCCATTGATGGTGCCAGGAAGGTATATAATTATCTTCAAAGGCACCTGTGACAGCAAACTCTTTGTTCTCTCATGTTTTCTAGTGCTGAATTTCTCTCGTTTTCCTTCTAAAGTCTCTGGTTGCCTTTCTTGTTGAGAAATAATCCATTACTCGCTGGAACTGTCCCTCTGAAATAACACCCCAGACTAAGGAGGAAGCAATGTGGGAAGAATAACTCAGAATTATAGATTAGCCAACACAATTGTAGACACTGCAGCTATCCGTATAATTTGCGCCTCCAAAGAAAGGAAATTGAATTTACTTTTGCTAAGTCATCCCATTTACAACTGTCACTCAATATACTGAAAATGTTTCCTCTTTGTGTTCAAAGGTCATGCAGAATGCCAGTCTGTCTTCTCAAAAAGTGGTGGAAGAGCCATTGCAGGTAGAACAGAAATGACCTGTCAGTCCATTCTAAGCATCATTAATGAATTCCATAACATCTAACAAGTTTTAACTTTTAAAATAATTTTCTCAGAAAAGAAATAAAATTGGTTTTCCACTTCTAAGACCCATTATTATGCCAAAGAAATTACTGCCACTACTATATATTATTATTAATAACTTTTGGTTATGGTGAAAAAATGTATCATTTCCTATTCTGTCTATTCAACAAAAGGTTTAGATTTAGAGAACATGGAGATATTTTAGGAAAAATTTAATAGCTACTTCAAATTGGCACAGACATTGCCCACTATAAGATGAAGTAACCAAGAGTATACACTCAAATGCAACCAGGTAAAATTATTTTTGCTGAAGGAAACAGGAACGTTACTAACTAGTCTATACTAACGTATGGAATAATGACAAACAATCTCTAAATCTCAATGGCTTGCAACAAAAAGATTTACACCTTATTATGTTTATTTAGGTTACTGGTCAGTTTGGCTTTGCTCCATTTCGGTCCCACATTACTGAAGGATCTTTATCAAGGACATGTTATTCTCCTGGGAGAGGAAAAGAAAAAAACTATACTTGAACCATGTGAGGGCTTTCAAATTGTCTGCTCTAAAATGATATAACTTTACTCATGTACTTAGTGAAGGAAGCAAGACATGTGGTCAAATCTCCTGTCAACAGAATGGGAAAAGTATAATCTTCTCACAAGGAGAGGCAGCAACTAAGTGGAAACAATACTAAAATCTACTCAAAAGGTATTTTCCACCTAATTGTTTCTTAATTGTTGAGGTCTGAGCTACACTGGCATGCCTGTTATGAAGCTTATAGCCTGACTAGTAGCCTGACTCCAAATTGATCTCTGTCAGCCTTAAATTCCCTGGAAATACGCTGATTTCCATCCAAATGCATACTTCATTTTTTGACATACATCTTAATGGTAAGTTTCTGCAAAAACTTTCCCTGGATTCTCACAGCCGAGAGGGTAAGACACATAGATATGAAAATGGTATTTTGCTTTTCCTTTTTAAAGCTGTTTACTGAACCCAGCAGAAATGATGTTCCTTTTTTTTCAAGTCAAGGCAATCTTCTGTATCCAGTGCCCCAACTTTGAAACACTACACAGTCTAAGGAAAACTCCAAGCTATTAAAAACTCTAGATCATCTCATGACTATCAAGTGTCTGTTGTTTACATCCTTATTTGTTGTTTTAGACTTCATTACATTAAAGTGAATTAAGGTTAACACTGTTTGAATATATTTACAACATATTTTCTGCATTTGGTTTGAGTTCTAACACTAATAAATGACATAGACTTTGACAAGTCATGTATGTCTTAAGAACTCTGAGCATTAAAACTCAAACAGGCTTTTGAATCCTTTAAAACATCCTAATCTTAAAGCTAAAGAGAATAAGTTTCTGCAGTAAACACGCTCATTTGATAAAGAATTGGACGCAGACCACCCAGTGATCTCAGTCCTTCTACTCTTTCACAACCGTAGTTAAACAGTCCCCAACCACAGCTAAAACACTGCTGGGTTTTGAGCAGCCTGGCAGAATATCAACCAGAGCATCCAAATAACAGCCTCTGGAATGGCTGATCATTCTTATCTGCTCTTCTCGATTCCTGAACCGCTAAAGGCATGAGGCTCTGTACTCTGCTTTAGAAATACAGCATCCCTTCAACAACCTCAGCCCTGGCTGACTTATACAAAGCTCGGCTCTTTATTGGTTACTCATAGAGTAACAGGAATACTCATGGCAAACGTGGTAGTGGGAGTAGTTGTAGTAACGGCGGAGTAGTAACAAACTCACTTTATTTTACGATAAACCAGTGGGGTATGATGGAATACAGATCGAGAAACCAAGGGACAGAGAGGGTATGCTTCTGCCCACAGTCCCACAGCTGGAAAGCAGGAGAGCTGGTATCTGAATCCCGGCAGGGTAACGTCAGAGCCTATCCCTTAATCACTACATTCTGTTTTCATTAGACCAGTCTGCTGGTCTAAGTTTGTTTCTCTCTACTCACTTCGTGACTACAACTCTGCAAAGCTTCTAAGGAAAATTTGCATTACTAGAACAAATATGTGTAATCAATCATGTATTGCTCCTTATCTTTATTTTGTGATATTATAAAAATAATATTCAACTTGAGGGTAAAAAATATCTATAAAATTTTGGTTTGAAATGATTAACATTTTTAATGCTATACTGTTTCCTTTAATAAAAATTACTATGTGATACACTTTTACATGCTCTCATAAATCTAACTTTAATTCAAATATAGTCTATTCTTAAAGTATCATTAATGGTCATCCATTTATTAAGATGTATATGAATGCATTCTCCTTCAAAGTACCTGGACTTATTATTGTGATGGATGTTAAATATGTTTCCTTTATGACTATACAACCTCTCCTTCTTTGCCCTTACTCTTAAAAAGTAATTAGTAGTCATGATTATATTTATTACTCCTTCTAAGATTATATTCAAATTTTCAAGCAAACAAAAACATTTCAGTAGACTCCTTCCTCAAGTACTTTTGAAGACAAGTGGAATAAATCACATGAAATTCCAATGTGGCCATATAACAGGATTAATAGGGTTCCATCATTCCTAGAAATGTTCTGAAATCATATGACTGAAGAGTTAATGATTTAGGGAAAACCACAACTGAAGCGACTTAGCACACACACAAACAAGATGGAATCTGAGATGCTAACTTTTATCAATGACTCACCATTTGCTAACAAGAAATCATCAGTTTTAAGGCACTTTTAAGACTCAGTTTGGGGATATTGTTAACAGTCCTTCCCAATTTTAAGAAATATTATCCAGATTAAAATCCAAGTAATACCCTCATAAAGTCAATTGTTGCTGTTTTGTTATGGTTGTTTTGCTTCATCTAAACAGCCTAGCTCATAAGTCTCAGGGGATTTAATCCTGTAGGTTCTTGGGGGTTAGCTACTATATCTTACTCATCTTTGGAATCTTCAACACCTAGAATAATATATATATCTGTTAACAAATATCTGTTCAATTAGTGAACAAATTAGCAAATAAAATAGAGGAAAAAAGTAGTGAAGTTTTGGAAACTTTAAAATTTAAAAAAAAAATCTTCTAAACTCATCAAATTTGTGTGCTACAAGTAAAATACTGAAATAATTTAATCCATCTTCTATAACAAAACAGAGTTCTATGTAGAAATACAGACTTATCTGAGTACAAACGATATGAGATTAGCTGAAGTGCAGCTCAACCAGAGGGAAAGCCACTCCAATTTGTACAACTACTCTAAGAGCTATGGATTTTGCAATTTTTAAATTCTAATTTTATGCTCAGAAAGCCAAAATGGAACAAGTCATAAATTATTGGCTTAAATAAAAATTTTGTCTCAGTCTATGGCTTTCTATTAATCCCGGGCTCCTCTGAAATTTTCCTTGTTGGGGTTCTCTATAGTATATCAGACCACACAATTACTCTGTTCTTGTTGTGGGTAAAAAATCACTGGTGCTTCAAAGAAACAAAAATCAGTGGCTCAGAGGCACCATGAGGAAAGGTAAAGGGGCCACAGAATTGATTTATGGCAGTGTTGTTTTAGTTATGTGTCCTTTTATGCATTGATTTGGGAGATCAGAACTCCATACCTCCTGCCTGCAGGTCAAGTGTTGCCTCAGAGTCTAAAGGATTCTCCCCGAATAAGCAAATGTGTGATGAGGTGAGATTGGCAGCAGGTCCCACCCAGAATTCCTGCCTTAATGCCCCACCCTGGGTTTCTCTATCCTCCTTGTCTGACTTTTCTCTTTGGTCTATCTGTTTCCCAAAACTGACCAACTCTATTCTGGCCTCTGGAGTCACAGACTGACCTCATATCCAACCCTCTGTTCAAGCCCAAGACACATGCACACACATACACAGAAATGAACACACCTCACATTCCACACTGAAAACAGTCAATACACAAATCTCCCCTACGTAAGATCTAGGCTCTCTCTCTCAGCCAAGACACAGCGTATGTGTTGGAAAAGTTCTATTAATCTATCTATTCTCCTTTCAGGTCAACCCATGAGGAGATTTTTGTTTCTTTGTTTGAGCGTCACCTCATATGTTATTTTAGAATAACGTGTGTTCAATAATAATCACATGCTTAGAATTTTTCTTAAGCCCTATCCCTGAAAAATACATGTATTTAACTTATTTAGTCAGGGGAAAAAAAATAGAAAACATTCTTTCTCCTTTATGTTTGATAGGGTACAGTGAATATGGATGCTTAAAGCAAAAAGAGGGTAAACTCTAAGAGTAGGAGAAGTTGAAATGATTTTGACACTGCAGTTATAGAAGTTTTTTTATTACTGTCAAAATCTAAAACTTGGCCTTACATTTCTATCTTTTTCATCTTTTACTCTGATGTGAGAGAGAAGTAGGGTCACAATTTAACCTGCCACTGTTTATTATTTATATGTACTAATATAATTAATTTTATCTTAATAGTAAAAATATAACTGATTTAAAACAAAATTTCCCCCCAAATTCAGCTTTTTTAAAAATGTGGACAAACTGTTATCTGCAGCTTTAAAAATTTCAGTTTAATGATTTTTCCATGATATTTATCAGCAGATGTGACAGCGCTTTCTAATTTGGTTGAGACATGTAAGTATTTCATAAATATTAGTGTGTACTATCCATTGTACAAATCACTGCAGATGGTAACTGCAGCCATGAAATTAAAAGACATTTGCTCCTTGGAAGAAAAGCTATGACAAACCTAGACAGCATATTAAAAAGCAGAGACATTACTTTGCCAACAAAGGTCTATCTAGTCAAAGCTATGATTTTCCCAGTAGTCATGTATGGATGTGAAAGTTGGACTATAAAGAAAGCTGAGCACCGAAGAAATGATGCTTTTGAACTGTGATGTTGGAGAAGACTCTTGAGAGTCCCTTGGACTGCAAGGAAATCAAACCAGTCAATCCTAAAGGAAGTCAGTTCTGAATATTCATTGGAAGGACTGATGCTGAAGCTGAAGCTCCAATGCTTTGGCCACCTGATGTGAAGAACTGACTCATTAGAAAAGACCCTGATGCTGGGAAAGATTGAAGGCGGGAGGAGAAGGGGACAACAGAGGATGAGATGGTTGGATGGCATCACTGACTCAATGGACATGGGTTTGAGTAAGGTCTGGGATTTGTTGATGGGCGGGAAGCCTGCTGTGCTGCAGTCCATGAGGTTGCAAAGAGCCAGACATGCCTGAGCAACTGAACTGAACTGAACTGAACTGAGTCGTTGTACAGCTTGCTGCTGCAACAAATAGCCCCACAAATTTTACTAGCTCGCCACAGTAGAAGTATGTTGCCAACTGGTAGGATGTTTTTCCATGTGGTATTTCAGGGATCACACTTTTCCTACCTGGTGGTGTTAACCACTGTGTACCAAGGTCTCCTCAATAGTTGAAAAAAGAACTCTTGGGGACCTGTTGCTTCTGTTCATATTCCACTGAGAGGACGAGTGACAGTGTCCTGGTAAGATGAGCGAGGAATGAAAGGACAGTTCCTGCCCAACGGCTGCTCCCACCCCTCGCTTTGTACTCTTTGGTGTAGAGAGCTTTCTGACCTCCCGTCACTACAGCTACCACGCACATCATAGTTCACAGACTCAAATGTAAACAGCAACATGAATGATTGAATTGGTTTGGAGTGAATACACAGAGAGTATAGGAAACTGTAGGAAATTTGAAAGAATATTCCTTGACTAAAGAGGGAAGATGAGTCCCAGGTAGAAAAGCATGCACATTATTGGCAGAGATTTGGAAGAGAAAAAAAAAAATGTGTTTTTAAAATGTGAAGTCTCATGGTTTTAAATGTCAGAAACTAGGTAAAAACTGACTAAATAAATAACACCATATAAGCTGCACAAAACATTTCTGTGAACTAGATCTGGCTCAAAGAAAATATGTTTGCAAATGTATATGGTATCTTTCCTCTGACAAATTCACCCTTCAATAAAGAGGTGAAATGGTTACTGTCATCACAGGATACTAAAGGATATGTGTTCCCCAAACATTTTTTATTGTTCAGGAAAGAAAAATGAAGAAGCCTTCCTCCTGCATGTTTATGTGACTATTAGATACATATGACACATCATATATGCTATTAACACCTCAGAGCACAGAGGCTATGAGAGTGAAGTTCATCAGTACTGATGTGATATGAATCCATACTTCAAATAGTCTTTATCATAATTTCATTTTTAAAGAGCTTCATGACAGATACGATGAGGTAATTATTGTTCTACCTCTTAATGTGACTGATGAAGAGGAAACTGAAATAGGAGACATGGCCTTTCTCCATTTTATCTTCGCTTATGCTTATCTTCAATGCAAGTTTTGCCATAAGAATATTTCTTAATTTTATTAATATAAGTCAGCAAAGCCCTTTATGTCCTCAATTTTAGACTAAAAAAAATCTACTAACAGAAGTTCTTCAATTTTCCCTCTGTCCTGATTGCTCTGTACACTCCTTACTAAATACACCCCATGGTGTCTAAGATTATACTCTCTCCTTTACTAGGAAACATCTGGAAGATAACAGTTCACATCTGTACACAGTTCTGTATAGGTCCATATGGTACCTATTAAGTATTATCTCACCTTGAAAGATCATACTTTAGTTTTCTTTATGGTTCTTCAATAAGCTTTAGTTTTCTTAAAACATAGAGATATACCAATAGTGTTTGAAAGACTTAAGGAAATTTTATTAGTTAATCATGCTACCGAGAGTATTTTCTTGGTAATTACAACAGTAAAATACTTTCTATAAAATGAGATTTCAGTTGGGCTGAAACAAAATGAAAGAACGGAAATAAAGATTGAAGCTGTGTTTACAAGCAATCTAAGTTTAAATGTGTAAAAAGATTCAAAGAATAATTCTTCTTTTGGTTCCAGGAAAGTTATGATTGTGACTCTTCATGCATAAAAATGAGCGTATGCCTTGAAGTATGTTGTGACACTAAATAGCTACTTATATATAAAGTTTGTGACTGGTCGGCAGTCAATCCAATTAGGCAAAAATAGACCTTTCTTTTCTGTACTACAGAGAAAAGAGATATTTTGTGTTATTGACCTTATGAGAAGGTGAATGAAAAATACAAATTATGGACTGCTTAGAAATTCCTTATATTGGGCCTTCTACAATTTGCTTCTTACCTCCTAGTGATTTTCTTTGATATCAGAAATTACTTGATGTTTCTAAGATGACCACAGATTACAATCAGAATTTTTTGGCTTATTAAATTCTGGAACTTAATTTCACATATGCCTTAGGAAAAGAAGCCCATCAAGTAAATTATAAGCCAAACTCTTAATAGCCAAAGCAGTCTTGAGAAAGAAGAATGGAGCTGGAGAAATCAACCTTCCTGACTTCAGATTATACTACAAAGCTACAGTCATCAAGCCAGTATGGTTCTGGCATAAAATCAGAAATACAGACCAATGGAACATGATAGAAAACCCACAAAAGACCCATGCACCTATGGGTACCTTATTTTTGACAAAGGAGGCAAGAATATACAATGGGACAAAGACAGCCTCTTCAATAAATGATGCTTGGAAAACTGGACACCTACATGGGTAAACAAGTGAATTTAGAACACTTCCTAACACTATATACAAAGAGAGACTCAAGATTAAAGACCTAAATGTAAGACCAGAAACTATAAAACTTTTATGGGAAAATATAGGCAGAACACTCAATGACATAAATCAAAGCAAGATCCTCTTATGACCCACCTCCTAGAGTAAAGGAAATAAAAACAAAAATAAACAAGTGGGACCTGATTAAACTTAAAAGCTTTTGCACAGCAAAGGAAACTATAAGCAAGGTGAAAAGACAGCCCTTAGAATGGGAGAAAATAATAGCAAATGAAACAACTGACAAAGGATTAATTTCCAAAATGTACAAGCAGCTCATACAACTCAGTACCAGAAAAACAAACAACCCAATAAAAAAGTGGGAAAAAGACCTAAACAGATATTTATCCAAAGAAGACATACAGATGGCTAACAAACACATGAAAAGATGCTCAACATCACTCATTATTAGAGAAATGCCAATCAAAACTACAATGAGATATCACCTCACACCAGTCAGAATGGCCATCATCAAAAAGTCTACAAGCAATAAATGCTGGAGAGGGTGTGGAGAAAAGGGAAAGCTCCTGCACTGTTGGTGGGAATGTAAATGGATACAGTCACTATGGAAGGTGGTGTGGAGATTCCTTAAAAAAACTGGGAATAAAACCACCATATGACCCAGCAATCCCACTCCTAGGCATATACCCTGAGGAAACCAAAATTGAAAGAGACACATGTATCCCATTGTTCATTGAAGCATTATTTACAATAGCTAGAACATGGAAGCAACCTAGATGTCCATCAACAGATGAATGGTTAAAGTGTGGTACATATACACAATGGAATACTGCTCATCTGTAAAAAGGAACACCTTTGACTCAGTTCTAATGAGGTGGATGAACCTAGAACCTATTATGCAGAGTGAAATGAATCAGAAAGAGAAAGATAAATGTCATATTCTAACACACGTATACAGAATCTAGAAAAGTGGTACTGAAGAATCTATTTACAGGGCAGCAGTGGAGAAACAGACATGGAGAATAGACTTATGGACATGGGGAGAGGGGAGGGGAGGAGAGGGTGAGACGTATGGAAAGAGTAACATGGAAAGTTACATCACTGTATGTAAAATAGATGACCAATGGGAATTTGCTCTATGGCTCAGGAAACTCAAACAGGGGCTCTGAATCAACCTAGAGGGGTGGGAGGGGGAGGGAGATGGGAGGGAGGTTCAGAAGGGAAGGAATATATGTATACCTATGGCTGATTCATGTTGAGGTTTGACAGAAAACAACAAAAATCTGTAGAGAAATTATCCTTCAATAAAAAAATAAATGAATTTAAAATAAAAGCCAAACTCTTCAACAGTATGAGAAGATATTTAAGAGTCCCTTACTTTTACTTTGCATATTTATGCATTTGAGTATTATTACATTTATGATGAAGAAAAATATATGGATGAACAGCATATGAGGACTAATATCTAATCTATCTAAATAATCTGTTTACTTACAAATCTATCTAGTGTTTCCTTATGACAGATACTTCTGTGAACACTTTACATTTGTTCTTTTAATCCTATACGATCTAAGCAAGCTACTTAATGATTCTGTGAGTAAAGTAATAGAAATATCGATTGTATCTGTCCCATCATGTAGTTGCCAACATTAGGTAAATACATACATTACATTTAGAACAGTGCCTGAAACTCCGTAAGTGTTGAATAAGTATCTGATGTTATTCAGTAGAAAGTGAGCTATATGGAAGCAGATTTTTTTTTACTCTTTTTTTACTTCTCTATCTTTCATATTCAGTATTAACAGTTCATAATAAACATTCTCTCAATGAATACTTAGTGAATGAATTTTCTTATGAATTAGAAGTAGTGTTGCCCCCAATTTGCAGGTAAGACAATTGAAAGACAGAAAAACAAGTAACATGGAAAAGAACACATGGCTAGTACATAATAAAGTTAGTTAATTTCCTGTCTTTTTATTTTTAAAATTATGAAAGTATGATAACACATTTATAGGAGACCTCAAAAATATAGAAGAAACTTACATAAGCTCCACTATATATTACAATTACTTTCTGAGTAAATAAATTAAGATTCTTAGCTGGAGTTTCAATATCAAACACTCAAAAATTAATAGAATGAATATACAGAAAAGAAGAAGGACACAGAAGACCTGAAAAAAAACCATGAACCAATTCAACATGATTAAGATTTATACAATTTCCACACAGCAGTAGAATATAAACTCTATTCAAAACAGACTCTGTATGATATCAATACCCTTAGACCAAGACATTTTTGCATGATCATTCAGGTCCGTGGATGTGTTCCAGCGTAGTTAGTTTATACTCTATGGAAACTTGAGTAAAGCTAGTTTTTAACACACTCAATTTGACTCTAAGGGATTTCATACTAACCCCTTTTCTTTCCTATAAACCTTTAGATCTAAAAAGATAAGATGCAGAGAGAGAACTAGTCCTTGATGTGGCTGCTCAGTCGCTCAGTCATGGTCGACACTTTGTGACCCCATGGACTGCAGCATACTGGACCTCCCTGCCCTTCACCACCTCCCGGAGCTTGCTCAAACTCATGTCCATTGAGTCGGTGTTGCCATCCAACCATCTCATCCTCTGCTGTCCCCTTCTCCTCCTGCCTTTAATCTTTCCCAGCATCAGGGTCTTTTCTAATGAGTAGGTTCTAAAAAAAAAAAAAAAATGAGTAGGTTCTTTGCGTCATATGGCCAAAATATCGGAGCTTCAGCTTCAGCATCAGTCTTTCCAATGAACACCCAGGATTGATTTCCTTTAGGATTGACTGGCTTGATCTTCTTGCAGTCCAAGGGACTTTCAAGAGTCTTCTCCAACACCACAGTTCAAAAGCATCAATTCTTTCGTACTCAGCCTTCTTTATGGTTGAACTCGCACATCCATACACAACAATTGGAAAAAACCATAGCTGTGACTGTGTGGACCTTCGTCAGAAAACTAATGTGTGCTTTTAAAAATACTATCTAGGTTTGTCATAGCTTTTCTTCCAAGGAACAAACATCTTTTAATTTCGTGGCTGCAGTCACCATCTGCAGTGATTTTGGAGCCCAAGATAATAACATCTGTCACTTTTTCCATTGTTTGACCATCCATTTGCCATAAACTGATGGGACCAGATGCCATGATCTTCATTTTTTGAATGCTGAGTTTTAAGTCAGCATTTTCACTCTCCTCTTTCACCTTCATCAAGAGGCTTTTTAGCTCTTCTTCCTTTTTGCCTTAAGAGTGGAACTATTTGTATATATGAGGTTACTGATATTTCTCCCGGCAATGTTGATTCCAGCTTGTGCTTCATCCAGCCCAGCATTTTACATGATGTACTCTGCATATAGGTTAAATAAGCAGGGTGAAAATATACAGCCTTGAAGTACTCCTTTCCCAATTTGGAAGCAGTCTGTTGTTCCATGTCTGATTCTAACTGTTGTTTCTTGACCTGCATACAGGGTTTTCAGGAGACAGGTAAGTGATCTGGTATTCCCTCTTTAGGAATTTTCCTCAGCTTGTTGTGATCCACACAATCAAAGCTTTTAGCATAGTCAATGAAGCAGAAGTAGATTTTTTCCTGGAATTCTCTTGCTTTTTCTATGATCCAACAGATGTTGGCAATTTGATCTCTGACTCCTATCCTTTTTCTAAATCCAGACTGTACATCTGGAAGTTCTCAGTTCATGTACTGTTGAGGCCTGGCTTGGAGAATTTGAGCATCACTTCACTAGCGTGTGAGATGAGTGCAACTGTGCAGTAGTTTGAACATTCTTTGGCATTGTCTTTCTTTGGGACTGGAACAAAAACTGACCTTTTCCAGTCCTGTGGCCACTGCTGGGTTTTCCAAATTTGCTGGCATATTGAGTGCAGCACTTTCACAGCATCATCTTTTAGGATTTGAAATGGCTCAGCTGGTGTTCCATCACCTCCACTAGCTTTGTCTGTGATAATGCTTCCTAAGGCCCACTTGACTTTGCACTCCAAGACGTCTGGCTCTAGGTGAGTGATTATCTGTGACCACATAATGACCCAGTGATTATCTGAGTCATTAAGAACTTTTTTGTATAGTTATTCCACGTATTCTTGCCACCTCTTCTTAATATCTTTTGCCTCTGTTAGGCCCATACTGTTTCTGTCCTTTATTGTGCCCATCTTGGCATGAAATGTTCCCTTGGCATCTCTAACTTTCTTAGAGATTTGTAATCTTTCCCATTCTATTGTTTTCTTCTATGTCTTTCCATTGTTCACTGAGGAAGGCTTTCTTATCTCTCCTTGCTATTCTTTGGAACTCCACATTCAGATGGGTATCTCTCCTTTTCTCCCTTTTTGCTTCTCTTCTTTTCTCAGCTATTTGTAAGGCCCCCTCAGACAACCATTTTACCTTTTGCATTTCTTTTTGTTGGGAATGGTGTTGATCACTGCCTCCTGTACAGTGTCACAAACCTCTGTCCGTAGTTCTTCAGGCAGTCTGTCTATCAGACCCAATCCCTTGAAACTGTTTGTCACCTCCACTGTATAATTGTAATGGATTTGATTTAGGCCATCCCTGAATTTCCCAGTGGTTTTCCCTACTTTCTTCAATTTAAGTGTGTTTTGGCAATAAGGAATTCATGATCTGAGCCAGAGTCATCTCCTGATCTTGTTTTTGCTGACTGTATAGAGCTTCTGCATCTTCAGCTGCGAAGAATATAATCAATCTGACTTTGGTATTGGCTGAGTGGTAATTTCCATGTGTAGAGTGGAGTCCTTGAAGCCTGTGAGAGTTATCATAAACTTACAACTTCCAGAGACAGCTTTCTGGAGCTAAGTATAGAAAAAGGTAGTCTTGGTCAGATATAGTTTCACTAAGAATCTGGACAAGGTACACCATCATTTTAGAATAATTTCACAAAGAAAATAGTTACATTTTAAATATAATACTAAATTATTTAATTCCAGCCATCCATTCATACCCAAAAGGATTTATTCTGAGAGAAGTCATTTAAATCTTTTTCCTCAGAGACTTTAGAAGATTCTCAATAACTTCCCTTTGCAAGTTGTGAAGCTGTTATCAAATGAAGTCATGTTGAAATCTCTTTGTACATAAAAATCAGACATCAAAAGTAATATGTTTTTAAAAGTCATGAAAGAAGCTGTTTCTCCAGGTTTTTCTTGGTTGGCACCCTGCAACCCACATTGAAATTCATTCATTCAAACCAAAATCATCACCTTGACTCCACTGTTTGGAGTATCACATGTATACTGGAAGCACAGCCAGTAATATTAAAAAGGTCTAGATTTTTATTTGCAGAAAATAACTTATTTGTGAAAAAATACATTACCAAAGGAGTAATAATGCTATTTAAATGGATGGTAAAGAGCCTAACAGAAAGACAGGAAGCAGGAAGATAAGATATCAAATTGAGTTGTAGAAAAATAAAGAGCCTGAATTATTTTTAAAAATCATATTGATGCATTCATTCTGTTCATTCAGAAAGTTCCCTTTGCATCGCTTTTAGCTATGACTCTTAGAAATGGAATTAGTCAACCTAATACTGAACAGTCTCTGAATTCAGTTGTATTCTTGCTGCCATTTACAATGTACTAAGGAATTTTAGATGAAGCAATTTCAATGTGACTTTTGCTTAAAGAAATTTCCCCTGATTTTTAAGATTTAGTCTTTTTAAATTAATTTTTTCCCCAATTTGCTGTTGTCTCCCGCTTTGGACAGAGAGATTAGGAAGTTCCTATGTCACATATGACTTCTTTCTTCACCCCTACAAGGAGAAGGAATGGAAGGAAGTGAGCTTCCCTCTAAGATTATAAACAAAAATATACCACAAGGGGAGATCAGGATATTAGGTGTATGGGATTGAATATTTACTCTTCAGTCAAAAAAACTACAAATGCCCAGTACTTATGCGTAAGCAATGATAGAAGTTGGATGAACAGATCAAAAGATATTACATATTATGGTAAAAGGAACACTCAGATTTTGAGTGTTTGAGATAATTCAGTTCAGGTCAGTTCAGTCGCTCAGTCGTGTCTGACTCTTTGCGACCTCATGGACTGCAGCACGCCAGGCTTCACTGTTCATCACCAACTCCTGGAGCTTGCTCAAACTCATGTCCATCAAGTCAGTGATGCCACCAACCATCTCATCCTCTGTCATCCCCTTCACCTCCTGCCTTCAATCTTTCCCAGCATTAGGATCTTTTCCAGAGTTGCATTCTTTGCATTGAGAAAACTGGTTGGAGTCAAATCTTAGGTTCCCCATATCCTATTATATGAGAATTTACATGAGCAACTTAATCTCCTGGAGCCTCTCAACATGAAGATTGTTCTGAGGATTAACAATAGCCCACCTAGCAAACAACAGAAACTCAAAAAATGACAGCAATCTGTAGAGATGGCAGGAAAGTTTCTGCCATATCTATCATCAGGGTCGTATCTACATGCCCTAACTTAGTCCCTCTAGATTAATTCCCTAAGGACATTCTGTATTTTCTAGCCACAAAACCTGTCTTGCTTTCCAAAATTATCTGAAAATATCATAACTGGCCTTTATTCAGCCAATTTTCTTTGCTCAATCAGTTCTAAGAATTCATGATTATATTTATCTCTTTAATGTTTAGTATAATCTCTTATGATCATTCCAATCTTCCCTTTGCTATTGAGAATGTATATGAATCTCCAGCCTGAGGTAAGGGAAAATTAGTTACATCATTAACTCTTATCACCTTCACATTGTAAACCTTTATTTATTTATTTTTATCTGTTCTAATACATGATTAGATTCTTATGAGGAAAAAAGTTTTTATAAAATAAATAAATAAATAACACTGGAGAAATTGCTGGAGAAATATTTTAAAAACTGATTTCTTAGAGTTAGGGTCATGCTCCCCCGTGCGCACACCCGAGTTCTTTGTTTCATACTTAGGACTCGGGTAGTTAGGCTCGGAGGAGAATTGTAGAAGGGGTCTGCATAATTTTTGGAGGTCTTGTTAGATAAACAAGACCAACAAAAAAAAAAAAAAAACTGATTTCTTTAGGTGGACAACATTAAAGATACAGGTGACTTACATATCAAACGAAAAGGAAGTGCTTATAATACAATGTGGGTTTCAAAGAAAAGTTAGTTCTAATGAGCTTGCCCACCCTTAGACTAGCTAGTTCTCTAGCTTATGAATGTATCCACATGCCTTTTTCTTAATAGTTACTGGCCATCTCACCCTTTTAGCTGAACACATGGGCCTCCCCAAGAACTGGGATCCCCAGCTCTGCTTCCTATTTGCCTCACTCCAGAAAGCAGTGACTGGTGCTTAATGAGAAATCAGTTCTTACTGTAGTTAGTACCTAAACCAGCCAATAAGCTAATACTATCAAATTAAAAAGTATGTACTGAGGGGCTCTATGGGATTTAACACACACAAAAAAGTCCATTTATCCAATGGATTATTATCTCAATTATGGGTAATTAGCAAAGAAATATACTTACATAAACTCATGTTATCATTAATGAAAGGTGATAATTACAGTTTACACGAGTGTCAGTGTAATCTTTATAATCCTTACGATCTCTTAAATAGAAGTCAATTATCTCCAGTTTGTATAAACATAAGGTAGGTTAATAAAAGCAATTTTCTTTTTTATTTATAACATTAAAGGTAACATTTGTTTTACAACCACTTAGCAGATTAAACCAGGCAGCAAATCTTTCATTTGGAGAACTGTTTTGTGTGCTAATATGCTAATTTGTGCTACATGTAAATATCACTCAATTTAGAAAGCAAGCAAGAGACTCTACACTGATTAGTTCATAGTGAAGCCATATTATCTTGTTTGTAAAATGTTTGGTTAGATATAAATGTGACATTACACGTTACTCAGATATTTTGCCTTTAAAGGGGCTATATTTAGGCAAATCCTAACATTAGTTCTACTTTTTGTGTAGTAAAAATAGATTAGTAGATACAAGGGAAAGATACCTAATTAGAAAAAGTTATAAACTAATTGCTGAAACCTCATAATACTTGGGGATTCCCTGGTGGTTCAGTGGTAAAGAACTCGCCTGCCAATGCAGCAGACCCGGGTCCAATCCCTGGGTCAGGAAGATCTCCTTAAGAAGGAAATGGCAGCCCGCTCCAGTATTCATGGCTGGAAAATCCCATTATCAGGGAAGCCAGGCGGGTTACAGTTCATGGGGTCACAAAAGACTTGGACATGACTTAGCAACTGAACAACAACATGATACTTGTTTCCACTTTCTTATTTTCAAAGAACATTTTCTAACTATCTGATTCCTTATTAGATCTTAAGTTTCAAGAGCCTAAAGACCAAGTCTCTTATCTGTTATACATGATATTCTTGGAACTTTGCACAGAACCTAGGACATGGAAGGTGATCTTTTCTAACTCTAAGATATTACCCTCGCTAATTAGGATGGAGCCCTCATGACCTCATCTAATTTTAATTACCTCCTAAAGTCCCTACCTCCTGAAACCATCACATTGGGGATGGATGGTAGGGTTTCAACATATGAATTTGGGGTAGACAGAAACATTCATCACATGACAATCTGGCAAATCATGTAGCAAGGACTAGTTTAACTTTTCAAAAAGTAAGGAAAGAAAATCCCATTTTTCACAGGATAAAAACTACATATATGGTTAGAAAAGTTAAGTTATACATCATTAGAGATAAGGGGCAATAAATGCAATTCAAATGGACACTAAATTTGGTTTTACATGTTCCAACAGTGAAGGCAAAAGAGAAGTCTGTTAGGGCTTTCTAAAAACAAAATGCATACATATTCATCTCCAGACTTTTTACCATTTAACTCAAACAGAGATCTGCAAAATAAGAAACTTATCATGAGTGGCATAATGGAAACAAGTTAAAACTATAATTTTAAAAAGAGAGAAGATGGGTTTTAATTAAAAATTAAAAACTTTGGTCTCCTGTGTAAGTTTCTTAAGGTTTCCCAAATGCAGTCTGCCCTATGTTCAATCATTATAAATGTTCAGTTCAGTTCAGTCACTCAGTCGTGTCTGACTCTCTGCAACCCCATGGACCAGAATATGCCAGGCCTACTCATCCATCACCAACTCCCAGAGTTTACCCAAACCCATGTCCATTGAGTCGGTGATGCCATCCAATCATCTCATCCTCTGTCATCCCCTTCTCCCACCTTCAATCTTTCCCAGCATCAGGGTCTTTTCCAATGAGTCAGTTCTTCACATCAGGTGGCCAAAGTATTGGAGTTTCAGCTTCAACATCAGTCCTTTCAATGAACACCCAGATTGATTTCCTTTAGGATGAACTGGTTGGATCTCCTTGCAGTCCAAGGGACTCTCAAGAGTCTTCTCCAACACCACACTTCAAAAGCATCAATTCCTCAGCACTCAACTTTCTTTATAGTCCAAATCTCACATCCATACATGACCACTGGAAAAACCATAGCCTTGACTAGATGGACCTTTGTTGGCAAAGTAATGTCTCTGCTTTTTAATATGCTGTCTAGGTTGGTCATAACTTTCCTTCCAAGGAGTAAGCATCTTTTAATTTCATGGCTGCAATCACCATCTGCAGTGATTTTGGAGCCCCCCAAAATAAAGTCTGTCACTGTTCCCACTGTTTCCCCATCTATTTGCCATGAAGGGATGGAACTGGATGCCATGATCTCAGTTTTCTGAATGTTGAGCTTTAAGCCAACTTTTTCACTCTCCTCTTTCACTTTCATCAAGAGGCTCTTTAGTTCTTCTTCACTTTCTGCCATAAGGGTGGTGTCATCTGCATATCTGAGGTTATTGATATTTCTCCTGGCAAGGTTTCCCAAATGCAAAGTCTACCCTATGTTCAATCATTATGAATGCTACTAAGGTAAAACTTAGGAGATAAATCTTTTGCTTAAAATTTAAGGTCCCTGAAGTAGTATTTACTCACACAAAAGAGTAAAATGAAGTGTACATGGTTTTCCATCACTTAAATGACATTTATACCTTTTTACCCTTGAGGGCTCAGAGAGACTACAAGTTTTAAAAGCAAATTTTTTTCAAAGTTCCTTTCTTGGAATGTGAAAGCTTGATTTGGGGTAAAGAAATCAATTCTCATTATCTTCTGGAAGAAAAATGTTCAATCTTTTCACTATAAATTGTTCCTTAGAAGCAAGAAAAACAGATCCCAGTTCTACCATGTGTCTCAGTATGTGAGCCCATCTAATGAACCTAAGCATGTTGATCAAAACTGATGATTCAGTATTTTATGGGCCAGATGCATACAGTAGAAATCAGCTGGAAGATATATAACAGGCAACCTCAAGGCATCTCAGTAGGCTCAGCACTGTACCTCTGACAGTACTTGCACACCCTGATGAGGTTGATGTAAGGGAGAAATGCCAGTCTGATGTCTGCTCTGTTTGAAAACGTCACAGCTTTATACGGCTCTTCAATTATCTAGCTTAATCTCTTCATTTTACAGAAAAGAGCACTAAAACTTAGAAAAGTTAAAGATTTTAGCCTAAGTCTCACAGCTGGTAAACAGAGCTAATCCCTCCCCCCAACATCTTAAACCCAGCATCTCAAAAGTATCTGCTACTTCTAGGCTATTACTTAAAACTATGAAATGGTCTAAATAATGTCTTATAGTATAGAGTTACATGGCTTTCTAAATTTTAAAGCATCATCTTGCATCATAAAAATAATTCAGTGAAACAATGAAATCAGGTTGAAACTATATATTTGCATCATTTTGTTGGGCATGTTCTCTTTCCTCGCTAGTACCCTGACCTTCTTTGACCAAATTTTCTTGTCTCATCAGTGAGAACATGCACCAATTTCACATGACTGAGTTTCATCACTGAAAACTGACACCTTGCTTCATTTTTTTCTCTATGTGACTCAAGAGATTAACCTATATTCTAGAAAAGCTGAGTTGTCACTGCAGCTTAATGCCAGTATGCACATCTTTACCTCAGGCAGAGCAGAACAGAGGGAGCCAGTTCTAACAATGCCAACAGGAGTTTGTTTCTCTGGAAGGATTTCCTATTGTCATTCATGTATTACTGCAAATACACCTGTTATACTCAGGAAGCTCATGCTTTTTTTTTAACTGCAATAAGTAAGATGCCATCAGAAGCAACAATGAGTTTGAAAACATTATAGCTAACTTTCAAGCTTCGATGTTTATCAAAATAAGGCTTGAAGAAAGTACTATAAAGTTGTGAAATAATACTGCTTATATGTCCCCCCAAAAGTCCAATTATTCATTAAAATCAGAAAATTTGATTGAGTTTAATCTTGTTATTTTTAACTGCTACTTACAAGCATCTTCTGCAACCCAATCATTGAACAACAAAGTTTCTGTAACAACAAAAATGCTCACTTGTGGAATCTTCTTTTCCTTTGCCCTAATTCCGTAATTATGATAGCTGACATTGTCATTCATTTGGCATTTTTATGAAACTAATGATTATTCTTGTTCTTATACTTACTTGTAAAGGTTACTGATAATTGAATCCCTTTGTGTTTATATATTTTGTAATCTAGATGCTATGCTTTGCCCGTATCCATCTTTGGAGTTTGACTGTCATTCACTTGTATTCAGAGTCCTTTTTTTAATCATGATGTTCTTTCATCAAATAAGGGCACAATGTGATTAGAGCAAATTGTGATATGTTCAACTTCATTTGACGAATGTAGAGTTAAGATGATCATTCCAAATTTAAAGGCACTGGTCCATATTTTCACCGGAAGATTATCAAAAATTAATGAGTACCTTTATTCATTTACTAAATAAACATTTATTGCCCACCTATTATTTGACAAGTACTGCATTTGTCCCTGATGCTAAAAAAATAAATTAGGTGGTGGCTGCCAGGGAATGTGGGAGGAGAGAATTGCTGGTTAGTGTTTAATGGGTGCAGAGTTTCAGCTGGAGAAGATAAAAATGTTCTGGAGATGGATGGCGGGGACAGTAGCGCAACCATGTGAATACACTTAATGCCACATAACTGAGCAGTTAAACATGGTTAAATGCTAAATTTTATGTTACATATATTTCAGCACAATAAAAAGAAATAAATTAGAGATGTTTCTCAAGGAGTTTTCAAACTAGCAGGAGCAACTTAGAAGTAAACAGGACATCACCAGTTATAATAGACTATGAAAAGCTCTATAGTAAAAGCATCTCTGCTGGGTCAACACAAATTACGTGAGTCTGGCTTCCCAGGTGTCACTAGTGGTAAAGACTCCACCAATCAATGCAAAAGATGTGGTTTTGAACCCTGAGTAGGGAAGATCTCCTGGAGAAGGGAATGGCAACCCACTCCAGTATTCTCGCCTGGAGAATTCCATGGACAGAGGAGCCTGCCGGGCTATGGTCCATGGGGCCACAAAAGAGGCGGACATGACTCAGCGACTTTCACTTTCTCTTTTTCTGGATCAAATAGGAGAGGGGGAGGTGTAAGGAAGGGTGTTCCTGCACAGTGTCTGGATGAAGGAGTGGAAATGAGCTCGGCATATATGGAATAGAAGAGTTACAGGCAGCATTCTCACCGTACAAGCACCCTCACGTAAGACAGTGGGCCCGAGAGTCCATCCTGCTCTCAAAGGCTGGTTATGTCCAGAGCTCTTCTGAAGGCAATCCCTGGTTTCACGGAATTTATTCCAACAGCCCCCCAGTCTCCCTCCTATACCTTTGCCTTGCCTAATTTACTGAGTAATTAACATTCAAATATGTTTTCACACGTGTGCTCAGCCACAGTCATGTCCAACTCTTTGAGATCCTTTGGATTATAGCCCACCAGGCCCCTCTGTCCATGGGACTCTCCAGTTAAGAAAACTGGAGTGGGTTGCCGTTTCCTTCTCCAGGGGATCTTCCCGACTCCAGGGATCCACAAGGTTTCTCCTGTGTGTCTTACATTGCAGGCGGGCTCTTCACCTACTGAGCCATTGGGAAGCCCATGTTCTCAGATAACCCCTTTGTAAAACACAGAAAAACCAAACGCTCCCTGACTCACATACTCCTCCAGCAGCCCCTCATCTAGTTCCATAAGAAAGTGTATGTCCCAAGAGACATGTATGGGGTGAAAGGGGGGAAGCCCCACTTGAGATTCGAGCTAATTAACATTCTTCAATATACTTTTCAGAAGGTCTGAAGGAGGTTTAGATATTTATCAAGATCAGTACATTTGCTTTCCCATTTGTCTAATCACATTACATAGCCTCATCATTGTAAGGTCTCCAAAAATAAAGAGGGTTGAATATTAAACTATGAATTCCAAAAAGGAAGAGGAACCTGAGGTCAGTCCCATGGGGGTTAAAAAAAAGAGTAAGAATTAGACTGAAGAAGGGATTCTGAAAAGGGCATGGTTATTACCAAATAGGTTTGTTCTCTGCCCAGGTCTTGTCCTAAGGACTCATTCCTGAATTATCAGTAATGGAAATTAGAGCAAAATGGAGTGGGGAGGTGGCGAATGAGCTGCTTGCCGGAGTCTCTGTAGTGAAAGTGATGCCTCAATGTCAGCATCATCAGCGTGAGTGCAGAGCCTGGCTGTCACCCCCATAGTGTCACTCGTGCCGATATGAGACTCTGAGCAGCATTTGGCAGAAGCCTCTTCATGCCAAGGCTCACGCCACAGAGACCACTGGTCCAAACACCACTGGCTTAAGCCTCATGCATTAGCAGCCTGAGAGCACGCTGGCAGCCATCAGTACCAGAACAGGGGGCACCTTGCAGCTCTCAGCAGCAGGCTCCTGCTCTGGACACTGAGACGGGACATGCCACCCAGCGAGCCAGCGGTGAAGAGGAGCCAAGGCCGAGGTCATGGTGCTGCGAAGACCTGGGGTCAGTGGAGCGTGCACTGGCCACTCTGTAAGGATCATCAAACATCCGAGTGGAACTTTAGGAAAGCTAGTTCCTCTGCAAATCAGGTGGATATAACAAGCAAGAGAATGACTATTCTGTGGTTGATCCTATTACTCTATTTTTAACCCTGACTAATGTGATTAAATATATTATAGATGAAATATATTTGAGGACTATATATATTTGAGGGCCCTTTAAGAGTGTCTCAAAGTTAAAAATAAATATAGCTTGTGTAATTAAGTTATGGTTCAAGAAGACTATGAAGAATGCTTTATAATAATCACCTAAGTTTAAAGACTAATTATAGTTAAATATTAACACTGCTTTAAAATGTAACATATGCCTTCTTAAGAATTAAATTTTTTAAAGTCTGGTCTCCTCGTAAGATCAACCGTTATTCATATTATTTTTTAACAAGGTTCACTAAGCCCCTAGGTATTGTAACTATTTTTCATTTATGCTGAGGCTGGAAACAACTGAACATTTGTACAGCAATATGAAACTGCATAAAAAGCCACCCATGCTTTTCTTTATATCAATCAGTTTATCTCATATAACATTTTAATACCAGTGCTCTGAAGCATTTTAAATATTCATGTAGACATGTTAAGATGCCTTCAAGTATTAAGATTAGTAGATTAGTTATGTAAACTAAAAGAATGTTTCCAATTCTACAAAGAAAAACAAATCATAGAACAAATGATAAATCTCTCCCTCATAACATTTTCCAGATCTATAGCACAGGACCACTTTTCACTATTCTTATAAGACTAACATAATAATAACATAATGCTGTACACTTATACACTCCTTTTCTAATAATTATCAACACATTCATCTTTCTGACGGCCTTGTGTAGGGAAATATCATTACTTCTAATTCATATTGAGGAAACTGAGGCAGACAGTCCATGAGAAATTTACCCAACATCAGAGTTTATCTATAGCTAACTTAAATGAAAAGAAGACAGAGAAATAAAGAGATAGGGAGCAAATTAATCAGTGTTCTTTATCATTAAAAGTAGTCATGGGTTGTTTTACCACTGAAAACAGAAGAGACAAATGAGGTCTGTAGAGTAGATAAAAATATACTTTGCCTTAAAGCCCACATTTTACCACAGGCTTAGCTAGAAGAGGCTATGCTACAGTAACAAAGAAATACTGAAATCTTGGTGGTCTAACACAACAAACTTTGTTTTTCTTTTATTACCAGTGAAATGTAAGATGTTCCTCTCAATGGCTCCCCTTCAAGTTATTATTCAGGAATCTGGGCCCCTACCATAAGAGAGCTAAACCATCTGAAACACAGTGTCTAAGGTCATGAGAGGAAGCTCAGGGGAATCACATGGGGTATTTTAAGCACAAGTCCTGAAAACTGACTTAAATAAATTCTGACCATATCCCACTGTCCTAAAGTTAATCCATGTTCCCGATCTAAGAACTTTGAAAAATACAGTCTGTGTGCCCAGAAAGAAGAGTGACAGGATCTAATAAGAATCATAATATTACCTCTGTCACAGGCTAGCCTGTGGTTAAGCAAGAAGCTGCTGGAACACGTTTTAAAAAGCATAGATAAAGTTCCAGGAGAATCGGTGTTTGATTCTACTTCTGAGAATAGTTCTTGATTTTACCTTGGGCAACCTCACAGGACTTCGGTTTGCTTGACTATAAAATAAGATATGGATCAAACTATGGTGCTATTATATATGATAATAATAATACTCTTTACTGAGTGTTTGCCACCTGCATACACTGTGCTAGATTCTTTAAATACTTATCTCACGATTTTCTCCTAAGCCCAACTTCTAACATTGTATGATGCTAAGGATTAAAAATCCTCACATGAGCGAATCCCCTGATGGTCCCATGGTTAGGACTCTGCACTTGGACTGCAGGCGTCATGGGTTCAATCCCTGGTCAGGCAACCAAGATCTTGCAAGCGGCACACTGCGGCCACACACACACACACACACACACACACACACACACACACACACACACACACATCTTCACAGGAGACTACAGGAAGGAATGAAATAAATTAGTGTTAAGCAGTGTTTGGAAGTACAAGGAAACAGAAAAGTAGCACTTGTTTTGTCTCAGCAATGATCCAGTAAAGAATAGTGAAGACTGGAACTCAGTTAAAAAAAAAAAAAAAGAATAGTAATAGGTTGGTGAAGGTCTCTTGTTGATGATCACAACTTCTTCCTTTTTATTTCCGTAAATCATTTCTCCCTCCTCCTCCTCTTTCTTCAAAGAGATCTCTGTTGAGCACCTACAATGTGTAAGTCTTAGATGCTGTCAGCATAGAACCAAGAGAAAATTCAAAATGCTATTCAAGCTTCCTGATTTCCTTATTGTGTATTGGTTATACTAGAGTTCTCCAGAGAAACAGAACCAATAGGATATAAATAGACATATAAAGAGAAATTTACTATCAAAATTTGATTACACAGATCAAAAATTCCCACAATCTGCCATCTGCAAGCTGGAGAGCCAGGAAAACAGCGCTATAATTCAGTCAGAGTCTGAAGGCTTATGAAGCCAGAGGAACCAATGGTAGAATTCCCAGGCCAAGTCCAAAGGTCTAAGAGCCAGGATACTAAAGTGTATGGGCAAAAGAAGATGGGTGTTTCAGCTGCACCAAAGTGAGTAAATTCACTGCTCCTCCCTCCTTTTTCTCTATTCAGGACCCCAGGGGATTAGATGATGCCCATCTGCATTGGTATGATCTTTATTCAGTCTATGGATTCAAATCTTAATCTCTCCCAGAAACATGCTCACAGACACACTCAGAAATATCGGTTTACCAGCTATCTGGGTATCCCTTAGCCCAGTCACATTGACATAAAATTACCCCTCACATAAGCTGAGGAAATAAAATGTAGAATTTATTTTGAGGAAGAAAAAACTGAACTCCTTAGAGATTCACTTTGTCTTTACAGATTCACTTTAAACACAATAACATCAGCTTTACAAAAATGCCTTGCAACACCCTTTACTGAGACTCTTGTAAAATGAATAGATTTTTGTTTCGAAACTACCCATAAATCAAAAGCTCTTGTATTAAGGAATTGCACTTTCAAAAATTGTGCTATTTTTAGCTCTAAAACACGTTTGTTGACAACATGGAGATAGTACATTAGGCTATTGCACGGTGTAAGCTGGTATTTGCAGTCACTGTTCGTCACCAATTGTGTCCCACTCTCTGCAACCCCATGGACTGTTGCATGCCAGGCTCCTCTGTTCACGAGATTCTCCAGGCAAGAATACTGGAGTGGGTAGCCACTTCCTTCTCCAGGGGATCTTTCTGACCCAGGGATCAAACCCATATCTCCTGCATTGTGGCAGACTCTTATCACTGAGCCACCTGCAAAGCCCAAATTGATATAGAGTTTTCTCTTAACAAAACTTTTCCTCAGCAATGTCATGAAGGAAGTAGATCCCTAGCAGATGAGGGCGATCTAGGAATTCTTAGCCTTGGAATTCACTGCTTTATTGAAGAATAAAAATGCAATGCTTACATTTTTGGAAAATCAGATCAAGATAGCAGAGTGGGGGGAGCCTGAGCTCATTTCCTCCCACAGACACACCAAACCACAACAGAGAATGATCTGAAGACTAGCTGCACAGATCTTCTGAGACTAAGAATATAATTAAAAGGCCACAGCAGGATGAGTAAGAAGGAGACACAAACTAGTCAGAACTCACGCCAAGAGTGCGGCAGCTCCAAAGCATGAAATATATCACAGCCATGAAGGATCTCGTTGAGAAGCAAGGAGTGCCAGCCGCATGTTCAGCTCCCCAGCCGATGGGTCCTTCACTGGGAAGATGCGCCCCCGTGATATCTGGCTTTGGAAATCAGTGACCAGGAGAACCGGAGGGCTGTGGGAAACCAAGACCCTGCTCTTGAAGGGTCACATTCAAACACACCTGCTCCAAGTTCTAGCGCAAGGGCAAAAGCTTGAAAAGCACCCTGGTCACATGAGAAGTCACCGACGAATTTTAAAGCGTGTGCTGGAGAAGCAGAGACTGAGTGGAACTTTCTCTGGGGTCAAAGGCACTGGCAGGCGCCATTTTTTCCCACAACTAATATGAAATTACATTCAGGAAAAAATACTTTCCACAATAGACTATACAACTTCTAATTCCCCACATACCAGTCATTTCCCCCAAATGAAGAAATTATCAAAATTCGATCTACTTGGGATTTCAAAACAAAACTCGACGGTGGGCTGTGACGTTACAAGGTAGGTGCCATTTTCTACTGTTCCCTACCTCAGCTGCACGGGCTGCCGCTATTTCTGTCCCTCTCCGTCAGCAGCGCCAACGCGACGGTGCAGCCTGCCCTGCGTCCCCTGGGTACCAGCCCCACCCAACCTACCTACACTGCGATCCTCCAAAGTTACGCCCGGCCACCGCAGCGGGCATGCAGCCCTGGCCGGCACGGGTGCCCCCCGACAGGTGCAGCTGGGCCTCACAGGCAGCTGGCCGAGGAGCCAACAACAGTCCCAGCCCCGCCGCCGCAGGAGGGCGCGTGAAGTCCACGCGGGGGAAACCCGGGAGCACCAGGCTCCGGCAACAGGGGGACTGTACCACTGCGCCCCGCAGGATGCCCCCTATACACAGCCGCTCTCTCCAGACCGAGAGACGGAGCTGATCTACCCAATACCCAGAAAACATACTGAAACTCAGGCAAAATGAGGACATACAGGAACATGCTCCTAATTTTAAAAATATATATTTATAAGGCAGAACTTCAGGAAAACAAAAAACAACACGGGAACAATTTACAGATACAGGGTTCAAAGTAATCGTCGCAAAGATACCCACTGAACTCAGGAAAAGAATGAGTGAAGTCAGTGAGAATTTAGACAAAGAGATAGAAAATATTTGTTTTAATCAGAACTGAAGAATACATAACTGAAATTAAAAAATGCACTGAAAGTGAGGAATCAATAGCAGATTAGAGGATGCAGAAGAACAGATCAGCAATCCAGAAGACGTGATGCTGAAAATTATTCAACTCAAACAGCAGAAGAAAAACATTTAAATGAGGAGAATTGACAGACGTCTTAGACAACACTACAGGCACAAACATTTGCATTATCGCCGTCCCAGAATAAGAAGGAGAAAAAAAAAGAGAAAATCTATTTGAAGAAATAACAACTGAACACTTCCCTACTGCGGCAAAGAAAACAGTTACACAAGTCCAGGATGCACCTAGTACCAAACGGAATGAATCCGAAGAGATCCACACCAAAACACATTATAATTTAAAGTCCAAAAATAAAAGTAAGACTCTTAAAAGCACCAAGAGAAAAACTAGTTATGTATAAGGGAAATCCCTTAAAGTTATCAGCTGACTTGCAGCAGAAACATTACATACCAGATGGCGCTAACATGATATATTCAAGGTTCTGAAAGGAAAAAAGGTGAAATCAAAACTACTGTACTCAACAAGGCTATCACTCAGAACTGAAAGAGGGATGAAGAGTTTCCTAGATAAGCCAAGGCTAATGGAATTCATCACCACCAGCTTTACAGGAAATGTTAGAGGTACTTCTTCAAATGCAAAAGAAAAGGCCCTAACTAGAAATAATAAAACATGAAAGAAGGAAATTTCACTTGTAAAATAAATGTATACTAAATATAGCAAATAAATAACCTGTAAAGGAAGGTTAAAAGACAAGAGTAGTCAAATTATCTATAAATACTAAAATGATAAAAATATGTAAAATATAACATCAAAATATAAAATGGGGCCAGAAAACTACCAGAGGTCATCAATGGATTAGGTAATGTATCAGGGTACAAAATTAATAGGCAGAAATCAGCTGCATGTCCATACACTGACAAGGAAAGATCAGAAAGAGAAAGTAACGAAACAGTAACATTTGCCAGCACAGGAAGGAGAATAAAATATTTAAGAATACACCTACCTAAGGAGGCAAAATAACTGCAGATGAAGCAACTGACAAAGGGTTAATCTCCAGAACACATATGCAGCTTATGCAGCTCAATATCAGAAAAACAAACAACTCAATCAAAACATGAGCAGAAGACCTAAACAGACATTTCTCCAAAGAAGACATACAGATAGCCAACAAACGTGAAAAGATGCTCAACATCACTCATTATTAGAGAAATGCAAATCGAAACTACAGTGAGGTATCGTTGTAGTAGTCGGTACAGCCACCATCAAAAAAATCTATAAGCAATAAATGCTGGAGAGGATGTAGGGAAAAAAAGAGTCCTTCTGCACTGTTGGTGGGAATGTAAATTAATACAGCTACTACAGAGAACAATATAGGAATTCCTTAAAAAATGAAGACGAGATCTACCATATGATCCAACAATCCCGCTTCTGGGTATATCCCCGAAAAACCGTAATTCAAAAAGACACATTTACCCCAATGTTCACTGCAGCACTATCTTCAATACCCAGGACGTGGAAGCAAGCCAGATGTCCATCAACAGATGAATGGAAAAAGAAGTTGTGATATATATGCACATACACTGGAGTATTATTCAGCCACAAAAAGGAATGAATTTGAACCAGCTGAACTGAGGCAGATGAGCCCAGAGCCTACTACACAGAGTGAAGTCAGTCACAAAGAGAAAAATAAATATCATATATCACTGCATATATTTGGAATCTAGGCAAATGTTACTGATGAACACAGAAGGTAAAGGGGGATGAATTAAGTAGAATTGAAATGTGTAAAACGTGTGTAAAACAGCTCATGGGAAGCTATTGTGTAGCACAGGGAACTCAGCCTCATGCTTTGTGACCCCTGGAGGAGTGGGGTGGCAGGGATGGAGGCTCAGTTGGGAGGGGATATGTGTATACTTAGAGCTGACTCACATTGTTGTATAGCGGAAACCAAACAACATTGTAAAGCAATTATCTTCCAAATAAAAATAAATTTTAAAAATAAAAAATAAATGCCAAAGGCATTCTCACAAAACCAGAACAAATAATTCTAAAATTTGCACAGAAACAGAAAAGACACCGAATTGTCAAAGAAATCTTAAGAAAGAGGAACAAAACTGGAGGACTCATGAGCCCAGATTTTCAGCTGTACTACAAAGAAGCTACAGTAATTAAAACAGTAAAGTACTGGTTAAAAAAAAAAAAAAGATACACAGATTAATGAAACAGAATATATAGTCAGAAATAAACTCATGCTTATATGGTCAATTAATTTACAACCATGGAGCCAAACATAAACAAGTGGGACTACCTCAGACTGAATATGCTTCTGCACAGTGAAGGAAATCATCAACAAAATGAAACAGCAATGTACTTAATGAGAGAAGACACTTGCAAACAATACGTCTGAGAAGAGGTTAACATCCAAAATACACAAAGAAATTGTACATCTCAAAATCTAAAAACAAAAATCCTTATTTAAAAAAATGGGCAGAAGATTCTGTTAAGATATTTTTCCAAAGAAGACATAAATGGCCAACAGGGACATGAAAAGATGTTCAATATCACTAATTATCAGGAAAATACACCTCACACCTGTCAGAATGGCTGTTATCAAAGAGACAAGAAATAACAAGTGTCAGTGGGGACGTGGATAAAAGGAAACCCTCATGCACTATTGGAGGGGATATAAACTGGTTAGCCACTATATAAAACAATATGGAGATTTCTCAAAAAAATATATAAATGTATACATATAATGAATATAAATGTTGTAACACTACATAGTACACCTGAAACTAGCCTACTGTATGTCAATTATATTTAAATAAATTTTTTAATTTAATAAGCATTCAAACTATTATGTTTAAAATAAGCTAACAAAGATGTATTATGCAACACAAGGAAGACAATATATTTTATAACTGTAAATGAAGCATAACTTCTGAAATCGTGAATCACTATATTTCACATCTGTAATTTATATACTGTACATCAACTAACTTCAGTAAAAAATGATTACTTTGTTAAAACTTAAAAAGTAAGATAATAAATGCATACACACTCATACTTTTTCCTTCTCAGATTGTTAAACAACAGTGATAAAGCTGATTTTATTTCTGGAAGGAAAAAAAAATGTGTCTTACAATGCTTTTCTAAATGGACACTTTAAATAGGCACCACCAATAGCATTTTAAGTTACATGATGAAGTGATTTTATTTTTTATGCCAGTAGCCAAGCAATAATAATTACATCAAAGCCTTTCTCTGACCTTAAAGTTCCAATAAACTTCACGCAACTCACAGACTTTTTGATGTGTCAAAATGATTACTATCACTTTTGATATACAGCAGACTTGAATCTCAGAAAAACTGTGTTCTTATTAACTATAATCAGATCAGTCAAACATTCATCAGCATTCATCTGCTATTATCTTCAATGTATCTACATTATTGTCTCTCTCTCCAATGAGAAGCAAATATTACTTTGTTACATAGAAATATGGGCTTCCCTGATAGCTCAGCTGGTAAAGAATCTGCCTGCAATGCAGGAGACCCCAGTTCGATTCCCGGGTCAGGAAGAAACCCTGGAGAAGGGATAGGCTACCGACTACAGTATTCTTGGGCTTCCCCTGGTAGCTCAGATGATAAAGAATCCACCTGCAATGTGGGAGACTTGGGTTCGATCCCTGGGTTGGGAAGATTCCCAGAGAAGGGAATGGCTACCCACTGGAGAATTTCACAGACTCAAGGAGTTGGTCGCAAAGGTACACAGAAATACCTTTCCTCTTGGCAAGTGCCTGCAGGAAAACATTTCTCATTAAAATCAGTAACTGTGTGTGCTCAGAAATTTTGCTTTCTTAAAGATACTATGAAATCCAAAATATACACAGTTCTGAATTTCTACAAACTTTATGCACTATAATTTTAAACTAAACTATGTGAATATTTCTAGACATATTCCATTAAAAATTCAATCTCTGGACTCAAATGTTCCTTAAAAATTTAAACAATTATTTTCTGAGTCACTTTACACTTTGAAAAATACATGCATATTTATAATACACAGCTATATAATATAAAAATATATGTATATTTATAACATATTTTTCAAACTTTTGTGTTGATAAATTCTTTTATTCTGAACTAAATGGTTCAATGTAGTTCTCACCCAGTGATTCTCAACCCAAACTGCACAGCATGAATGATCCTCAAGGTTATTATGCTGTTAATAAGAGAAATAAGTCAGACAGAGAAATGCAAATTACTGCATGGTATCACTTATCTGAATTCACAGAAAGAAGACAGTAGAATGGTCATTGCCATGGGGATGGAGGTTGGGAGAAATAAGGACAGGTTGGTAAACTGATAGTTTATAAGTTGTCAGTTATTAAGATGAGTTCTGAGGAGCTGATAAATAGCACAGTGACTATAGTTGATTATACTGTTATTGAGTAACAAATTTGCTAAGAGAGATCTTAAGCATTCTCACCCAAAAACAAAGAAACAAACAAAAACTATGTGAGGTGATGGATGTATTACTTTGTGCGAATCCTTTCACAGGATACACATATGTCAAATCATCACACTATACACACTGTACCCCTGTTTTATTTGTCAATTTTACCTCAGCCTTTTCTGTTTGTTTCTTTGCCAGGGAGATTGTAAACATTCTGATACTCAGATCACTCTGGACTAAATAAATCAGAATTTCTTTGGATGGGACCAAGGTGTCAGTAATTTTAAGACTCCCCAGAAGATTGTCCCTACAAAGTTGAGAACCACTGTTCGAACAGACGATCATGTCATGGTAATATGCTTGTTACTTAATTTGAATTTTTGAGGAAAATAGATATTTAGTTACTGTGAGTCTGCTGCTGCTGCTGCTAAGTCGCTTCAGTCGTGTCCGACTCTGTGCGACCCCATAGACGGCAGCCCACCAGGCTCCCCCGTCCCTGGGATTCTCCAGGCAAGAACACTGGAGTGGGTTGCCTTTTCCTTCTCCAATGCATGAAAGTGAAAAGTGAAAGTGAAGTCGCTCAGTCGTGTCTGACTCTTTGCGACCCCATGGACCGCAGCCTACCAGGCTCCTCCGTCCATGGGATTTTCCAGGCAAGAGTCCTGGTGTGGGCTGCCATTGCCTTCTCTGTGAGCCTAATCTTCAGCAATTTTCTATCACTGATTGTATCTTATCTATGAACTGTTTATAGCAGACTTGTGTTTCTGATCCTGCCCCACTTTGAATATGCTCAAAGTCTTTCTGATTTCCTTTCACTAAACAACTGTATGTATTTAACTAGACTACAAGGCTAAAATCAGCAGAGACGTTAGACTTTTTTTACTGGTTTATTTGCATCTCAGGGTACCAAGTAGGACAACTATCAGATTTCCGAAAGCCTTTTCCATTCCCTCTCTGGGAATCCCGTTGGAGCTGTGTGAGAGCCCTGACAATTTACTTCTGCACTAAGGAGGGTAAAGTGCCTGAGTGGTACATTCCATCACAACCACTTGCAACTTAACAACATATTTACGAGGGGTGTGTGTGTGTGCCAGAATGTCCCTAATGGTCAGGCTCACTTATCCCAGGGCTTAGATTGGCTCTCTGGAATATTTTAAATCTGTACACACCCGATTACATACTACATGCAAATGCTTCAAAGAAGGGCCCATTATAACCATGACAGAGGATGCAGTTTCTGTCAAGAATACCACTGTTAACTGTGATTGAAAAGACATGGAGCTTTCTAAATAGACAGGATACATTTTTACAATATCCTGAATTTTGGAGGAAAAAATATGCAAAAGGTAAATCTTGAGTCCTTCTAGAATCCCCTGGGACCTTCTTAATTAGAGGACACTTACAAATAACGATATGTTGTAGTAAGTTCACTTTACAGATTAATAAGCAAAGGGTGCAAGGGTTACAATAGGCCACCCAAAATTATCTGCAGGTATCCCTGACGCATGAATTGCACATGTCCTTCTGCTTTATCTCACGTACTCAGAGTCAATGTTCTCTACCTGAAAACAGTTTGAGAACTGAGAGAATACTGATTCATCTCCTCACTAAAGACCCAGGAGAGCTGAATGTCTCACTGTGCACCAAAGAACAAACAGCCAGTGAGTTGCACAGGAGCAATGCATTTTGCTTTTCCTACCCAAAAGCAGCCCCCCTTGTTTGAGCCTTTGGAAGGCATTCAAGCAGTTAAAACTTCTGGCAGTTAACAACTTCTGTGACATGGGTTTAGAACAATCAAATTAGACACCAGGAGCTCTTTCCTGCAGGCCCCCAGCCATGCCAAGGCCTAACTCTCTGGTTTATAGATAAAGAGGCAATCTTAAGGGTCTTAGGACTCACCAAGGGACTTTGTGGCAAGGATGTGTTCATAGGGCTTGGGTCAGCAGATACATATACCATTTGGTAAAGAGGTATTTCAATATTCTAACAACTGTTCTAACTAAGTAAATATTATTCCTGTGCCTAATACTTGAGATTCTACAATTCTAACACTTACTTTATTGATTAAGGATTTGGATTTCTGCCTAATAGTTTTTGTCCTGGCTATTACCTATTTTTCCCTATCCCTTATTAAAGTAAAACATCATGCTGAAAATTAATGGAGAAGAGATATAGAGAGAGATGGATGACAGAAGAAGGGAAAGAAAGAGGTTGAATCAGAGAGGAGACAGAGGCTGGTGTATCTAGACAATAATTCCAATTACACAAACAATTCCCCCCTCCCCATGTCTAATGTTCCAAGCTTGCAAAGAACTTGCAGCCACAGGTTTCAGGCACTCACAATCAATGCCTCCATTTGTCAATTTTACCTTGCACAATGGTCTGCAGAATACAAATGCAAAGATACAGGAATAATGATTATCTGAGCACAGCCTCCCTTAAATAGTAAAAACTGTTGGCTGGAGCAGGTGCTGAGATGCAATAAAACTCATGTTAAGTAGCATTCCTATTCTGTAGTCTATCAGATGTGCTAACTAAGATATCTCTTGGTGGCATGTGGAAAACCAACAGTCAATTCTATTTGGCTATTCAATGAGCAGAAAAGGAAATGTGCTTCTGTCACAAGCAAAAACTTATCCTAAGTCAATTCTGCTGGGTGCCATGAGGTTAACTCAACTTCCCAGCATTTACTGATTGAGTTGTGAGAAGTCTGAGAGTCCCATAGCTATCTAATCGTGAGTTCTGAATCTTTTATGCCATTAACCTTTATTCAATCCAATTGCAAAATGCTCCTTTTTATTTGGTCTCAGACTGAATTTAATAGCTGTTGCCAGACTGACAGTCTGAAGATGGAACCATGCAGCTCAGGCCAGTGATGTTCAGAGGAGCATTCAGATGGAGAATGGGCAAGATGGCATCATCACAGAGGTGACAGGAAGCTCTTCGTGTCCCTTACACTATTCCTACTTCCTGACCTAGGGACCCACTCCAATGAGATGTCATACTTTTTAGCTTAAAGTTTCATCTCCCTTAAAAACGTTTACACTGTTCAGATGAGTGACTCTAAACTTTATCAGTCATTTAAGCTATAATGAAATTGAGTTTATCAGATCTTTTCCTGAAAGAAACTTCTGTAAGTAAAGAGATAAGAAGCACATGAAGATGCTTATGACTTGAAAGATAAGTATGCCTGAGGGAGAAGAAGATGATGAATGAATGAGCAAAAAAAAATACTGCTGTATAACCCACATTTTTTTCCTACATGGCCTTGTGCCTAGCTTTAATTAAAGGAGACTATCCCTTTCCCCACAAGCTAAATCAACTTCTGTAATCCTTTTTCCCAAAGAGACTCATTAGGCAGGACGCTATTTCATACTGTGACAAAAGAGGCTAGTGGCTTTTTATATGCACTCTTCCCTTCCTCCCTAGTAAACTGTAGAGGTCTTAGCCGGACACATTGCTCCGCAGAATAAAAAAAAAAAAAAATCCAGAATCTCTTACAGATATGTATAGCACATGCCTAAATCTGGCCATTAAAATAAAGGTATTTGGGATTTCCAAGAAGATTGCTTAAAGGAAGTTGACTCATTTGGGTCAGGACCCCTTTGCTGTTTCCTACTTCCTTCTGTTACCAGCCTGGCCAGAGTTCTAGTGATCAGCTTACACTCCACAATCAGTCATGGACATCATCTTTTGTATACTCTTAACTCTTCAATCCCTTTCTCATGTAACTTTACTGTCTTACCACCTTGAGAAACTCAAATCTTCACTCAGTTTGTGCCTGCATCCACACAAATAAATTGGAGTATAGAAAAGGCACAAAACTATAATGAATGTTTTCATCTTAAATTCATGATTATCAACTCTATTTTAGTTTTTTTTTTTAAGTGGGTAAAATATACATAACATTTTAACCATTTTTGAAAGTACATTTCAATGGCATTAAGTAAATTCACACTTAAACGGGGCTTTCTACGTGACGCTAGTGGTAAAGAATCTGCCTGCCAATGCAGAAGACATAAGAGATGTAGGCTTGATCCCTGGGTTGGGAAGATCCCCTGGAGGAGGAAATGGCAATCCACTCTAGTATTCTTGCCTGGAGAATCCTATGGAAAGAGGAGGGAGCCTGGGAGGCTACAGTCCATCGGGTCACAGAGAGTAAGACACGGCTGAAGCGACTTAGCACTCAAGCACACCGTCGTGTAACCATCATCAGTACCATCCACCCTCAGAACTTGTTTCAACTTGCAAAACTGAAACTCTCTACCCATTAAACAGTAATTCCTCTTTCCACTCACCCCAGCCCAAGGTAACCATTACCATATTTTCTGTCTTCATAGTTATAATGGGGATTATATTCAACATCCTAAAGTTATAGCATTCTAATTTGAGTTTATAAAAGCTTAAATTCAATAATGTACAAAAACACTGCTCCAATACACCTCTCTCCCTATCCGCTTTCTGTTGCTGATGACACAAACTACATCTTCACACACTGTGTGTACTCAAAAATGTAAGCTAATAATTAGTTTTTATTCATCATTTTCTTACATAACATAGAAAACAAAAAGTATAGTTACAAATCAAATTACAGTAATACTATATATTTAATTGTTCATGTGAATACATTTACCAAAGATCTTTTTTTTTTTTTTTTTAATACAACTTTGAGTTACCACTGTCTAGAGTCCTTTCATTTCAAATTGAAGCTCTCCCTTTAGCATTTCTTGCAGGGCAGGTCTAGTGGTAATAATTCCCTGATCTTTTGTTTATCTAGGAATGTCTTAATTTTTCCCTCATTTTTAAGGGATAGTTTTGCTAGACCCTTGATTGACAGTTTTTATCCTTCCCCAATTTAAATATATCAGTCCATTCCCATCTGATCGTCAAGGTTTCTGGTAAGAATCTACTGATAATCTTCTCGGGCATTCCACTTGAATGTAACAAGCCTGTGGCTTTCAAGATTATCTCTTTGGTTTGATCATAATGCGTTTCAGCGGAGGTCTCTGAATCTACCCTGTTAAGAATTTGCTGAATTCCCTGGACGTTTATATTCACACCTTTCATTTAGTGAGTTGGTGACAGTTTTTCTCTTCCTGATTCTCTTTCTCTTCCTGAGACTCCCACAACGTACATGCTGTGGTCTGCTTGGTGGTGTACCAAAGGGCCTTCAGATTCTGTTCATTTTTCTTCAGTCTTTTTTCCATTTATACCTCATTTTCTTATTTCAATTGTCCATCCTATCATCAAGTTCTATGATATTTCTGGCTGTTCAAATCTGCTTATAAATCCATCTACTGAAATTTTTATTTCACGTATTGTAATTTTAGCTCCAGAATTTCTTTCTAGTTCCTTTTTATGTTTTAATTTATTTAAAAACAAATATTACTTACATGATATTTGTTGCTGAAAATCAAACAAAATTGAAATATCTAACAAATAAATGTTAATCCCTCTGATATTTTAGATATCTGAAAAAATGAATACTAGCATTTGGTGTCTCTGAATTTTATGGCATGCTTTTAATGCCACAGAATATTTACCTATATATTTTTAGTTGAAGTATAGTTGATTTACAATATTATATTAGTTTTAGGTATATAACATAGTAATTCTTTGATTCTATATTTTTATAGGTTATAATCCAATTGAAATGATTGTAAAACATAGGCTATATCCCCTGTGCTGTACAATATGTCTTTGTATCTTATATATAGTAGTGTGTATCTCTTAATCCCATACCCCTATCTAGTCTCTTTTCTCTTCCTTCTCCCCACTGATAACCACTAGTTTGCTCTCTATATCTGTGAGTCTATTCATGTTATGTTATACTGATTTCTTTGTTTTATTTTTTTAAGATTTCACATGTAAGGGATAGAGTACTTGTCTTTCTCTGTCTGACTTATTTCACTAGGCATAATACATACAGGTCTACCCACATTGTTGCAAATGGCAAAACTTCATTCTTTTTTAAGTCTGAATATTCCATCACACATGCACACAACATATTTTCTTTATCCATTCATCTGTTAATGACATTTATGTTGCTTCCATATCTTGGCTATTGAAAATAATCCTCCTATGGATGCACGTTGTCTTTTCCAATTAGTGTTTCTAATTTCTTTGGCTATATACCCAGGAGTGGAATTGTTGGATCACATGGTAGTTCTATTTTTAGTTTTGTTGAGGAACCTCCATGCTGTTTTCCATAGTAACTGCACCAACTTACATTCCCACCAACAGTGTACCAGGGTTCCCTTATCTCCACATCCATACCAACATTTGCTATTTGTAGACTTTTCAATGACAGCCATTCTGACAAGGGTGAAGTTCTATCTTTCTGTGGTTCTGATTGGCATTTCCCTGATGATTAGTAATATTGATCACCTTCTCATGTGCCTGTTGGACCTCTGAAGTCTTCTTCAGAAAAAATGGCTATTCAGGTCTTCTAACTTATCTTCCCATCACGTTGCTTACTTGATATTGACAGGAAGTTGCAAGATGGCAGAATAGAAGTACATGAGCTCACCCCTTCTTACAAAAGACATCAAAATCACAACTAACTGCTGAACAATCATCGACGAAAAAAATCACTGGAACCTACCAGAAAAGATTCCCTACATACAAAGACAAAGAAGCCACAACGAGCTGGTAGGAGGAGCACAATCACAGTAAAATCAAATCCTATACCTGCCCAGTAGCTGACCCACAAACTGAAAAATAATTATACCACAGAAGTTCTCCCACAGGAGCTAAAGTTACAAGCCCCACATCGGGCTTCCCAGCCTGAGGGTCTGGCCACAGGAGGAGGTTTGATCACAGAACATCCACAGGACTGGAGGAAACAGAAATTCCACTAAGAGGGAACACATAAGGTCTCACACACACCAGCACGCAGGAAAAAAAACAGTGCCCTTATAAAATACTGGGCCAGGCCTACCTGCCAGTATTAGAGGGTCTCCTGCAGAGGCAGGAGGATGACTCTGGGGACAAAGACACTGGCAGGGCGGTTCTGATGAGTAATCATTAGCATGAGCCCACCTGGAGGCTGCCATTTCCTTCTCAAGACCTAGCCCCACTCAACAGCCTGAAGGCTCCAGTGCTGGGACACCTCAGGCCAAAAAAACCAACAGAGAAGAAACACAGCCTCACCCATCAGCAGACAGGCTGCCTAAAGTCTCCCTGAGCATGGCCCTTCTCACCAGAGGGACAAGGCCCGGCTCCACCAACTAGTGGGCATGAACCAGCCCCTCCCACCAGGAAGCTTGCACAAGCCTCTTAGATAGCCTCATCCACCAGAGGGCTGACAGCAGAAGCAAGAAGAACTACAAACCTGCAAACTGTGGAGCAGAAAGCACAATCACAGAAAGTTAGACCAAATGAGATGGCCAAGGAATATGTCTCAGATTATGGAACAAGATAAAACCCCAGAAGAACAACTGTGTGAAGTGGAGACAGGTAATTTCCTGGCTCCAGTGTCATAGAGGGGCCAGATCCTGGCCCCAGGGCTGAAAAGCTCACTGGATGTCCTCACACCCGGGGTCCAGTCTCCACCAGAAATGTGTCCAGTATCTACCAGAAATGCCAAGAGGAAAAGCCTCTTTTTCCTGCAAGGTCACCCCAGCACCCTCTACTAAGAAAGTTTAACATGCACTTACTTTAAAGGAGAAATGCTTAGGTAATTTTTCTTGTTCATCAAAGAACATGTATTGGAACTGAGAAGCAAACTGAACCGAATTTCTAATCAGCATTGTAACTTGAGATGTCCAAACTTCTAAGTTTCTGACCCAAACCTTTTCCTTGTTCAGTCTTTCCCATCTTAGTAAAAAGCAACTTAATTCTTCCAGTTCAACAGACCAAAATCTCTGCAGCCACACTGACTTCTGTGTTTTGCTCCCGTGCCACACTCTTCATATTAATAAATGATGCTGCCTCTATCTTCACAATGTCTGAAATCAATCTACTTATCAAATTTATGACTACCACCCTAGTCCAAGTCACCATCATCTCTCACCCTGTCAATTACAAAATTCTGACTGATCTCCCTGCTTCCACATGGTTAATTAGTGGGTCTTTTCTCTAACACAGCAAGAAGATGTGGTCTTGATGAAACAAAAGCATAAATTGTATCATGTCACTTTTCTGCTTAATGTCCCCGCTCCTGCCCTCAGCCTACATTGAAAATCTTTAAAGCAGCCCATAAAATTTATTCAATATGTCAACCCATCCACAATCTCTCTCACATTCTGCTTAACCCTCCACTCATTCAACCACATTCACTTCTTAGCTTTTTCTCAAATACACACATCTGGCTCATTCCTCCCTTAGGGACTTTGATGCTTCTTTCTTTGATGTTCCTCTGCTTGGAACACTTCTGCTTTAGATATCTACATGACTTACTCCTTGATGTTTGCTCTTTAGTCATATACTCAAAAGTCACCTACTTGGCAAGATGTTTTGTAGCCACACTATGTATAATGCAACCAGATCCTAGAATAATTCCTGCCACAGGGTAGATGCCAATAAATACTGGCTAGATAAATCAGTAAATCTTGACATGAGGTGGCCTTATGAATGAACCCATATGCTAATAAAGGGATTATGATCCTAGGTACCTGATAATATTAATACCATAGAACCACCACACTAGCCCTGGACTGCTTACTTCCAGACTTCTTTTAAGGGAGAGAAATTAACCTATTTGTGCTTAGCTGCTCAATCATGTCTGACTCTTTGCAACCCCATGGACTGCAGCCCACCAGGCTCCTATGTTCATGGGAATTCTCCAGGCAAGAATACTGGAGTGGGTTGTCATTCCTTTCTCCAGAGGATCTTCCCAACTCAGGGATTGAACCCAGGTCTCCCACATTGCAGGCGGATTCTTTACCAACTGAGCCATCCCACTGCTATTCAGGAATTTTACATCAAGTAGTTGACTAATCCTGTTTTACTTCTATGCATCTGGTAGTTAACTAATCCTGATATCTGTTCCTAAAGCTCATTCATTTCCAGACCTAAATTTATGTTAGAATCAACTGAAAAACTTTCAGTAACTACTAATACTTGGGCTTCACTCCCAGGCCTGCTGATTTAATTGATATTACTAGAGCTAGACATTATTACTTAGACGCCTCCCAGCATTTCTACCATGCAGCCAGAATTGAGAGGAACTGCTCTAAGCTTTTTTGTTAAATGTTTTTGTGTCATTTTTCCAAATAAATAGTTACCTTTTTTGGTCTCAGTTTTTCTATCCAGTGACTCTTATCTGCAATCATTGGATTATACCAAAGAAGTAGAATAATAAAAATAATAATAATGGAAATAACTACTATTTACTTATTATTTATACCTTACAGTGTTTTCATATAACAACCAACTCTATTAAGAATGTTTTGATTGCTTTTTCCACTTTTCAGATGATGAGATCTCCCATTAAAATGACAAGACCATCTTTGGTTAGGTCTTTGGTCAAAATGACTCACTGTAGTAAGAGCAAAACCTGCTCCAATTTGAGAAGCACAAAATTTGAAACATGTATTTTCTATTCCTGCTGACCCGAGCATGCCTTAAAGCTACTTTAGACAATGACTAATTGACTAAGAAAGAACTAACCTTGCTTAATTCCAGATACCGACCTCAAGGACATGGACCAGAAAACTGGCAATAATAGACTATTAGCCAGTCATGAAGCAAGCTCCTAGTTCTCTGAGAGACACAGATAAAGGTCTAACACACATTCCTAAGTTGATTTTACAGGAAGCAGACCCCCACCAGATGAAAACCACTGACAGCAAGCACAGTGACTCCAAACTGGTTGAAAACAGAAAATGGTGATGCTCACAACTTGACCTTGAAGCCAACTTGTTTGAGAATCGTGCATGAGCTGCTTATGCATCCTACAGCCCCCTACCTCTCACAGCCTTTAAAACCGTAGTCTCCTAACCAGCAGCCTGGAGATGGTCTTAGGATATTGTCCACCGTCTTTCCAAATAGCCTGCCTCCTGAATAAAGCAACATTTTCCTTTCTACCAATCCATATCTCTTGAGTATTGGCCTTTTTGAGCAGAGAGTAGCCAAATTTGGTTTTCAGTACCAGCCTCGTTCAGATTCATCACCATTATGCTCAGTTCTTTGGTTTGTCCCAAGCTCTAAAATAAGCTGGCATAGTCCAGCTCTTCCTCCTCAGGGGCCAAAGACTAGGATGGAGATTTGTCCTGTTGTGACTAGAGAAAAAAATGAATCCTAAACAAATCTTTTGCAGATTGTGTTTCACAGGATTCCCAACAAAGTAACTCAAACCTAAAGAGTATAAGAAACATCCAAACCAATTGAGAAAGGAGAATGTATTCAAAAGCCAAGGAATCAGACTTTAAAAGACTTCAAAAGAAATAAGGTCACATCATTATTGAGCAAGGAAAGGGGATCTGTTTTATTACAGAAACAAATCTAGGCCCATTAAATGAAAGCTAAGACTACAGACTCATAGCATTGCATTATATTTAATCTATGAACCAGACAACAGAGAGCCACATATCTAGACTTTAAAATAAAAGTGGAGATAATTCCAAGGGCTTCACCATACCTATTGCTCCTAGCCAGCCAGTTTTGGCATATTCGACTGATACTCGTGTTAATGATAAGACAGAGACACCCATGCCCTTGTCATGAACCAAGCACAAAATGGGAAAGTGAAAGTGTAAGTTACTCAGTCGTGTCCAACTCTTTTCGACCCCACGGACTGTAGCTCACCAGGCTCCTCTGTGCATGGAATTCTCCAGGCAAAAATGCTGGAGTGAGTAGCCATTCCCTTCTCCAAGTGACTTTCTCAACATAGGGATAAAACCCAGGTCTCCTACTTTGCAGGCAGATTCTTTACCATCTGAGCCACTAGGGAAGCCCACGAAATGGAGAAGGATATCACAAATATAAATCCTTGCCCTGGCCCAACTGGAGGATCAATTATGCTATGATTTCAGTGTTTAATAATTATTATATTATTTTTATTATTGAGAAGCAGCATAGCATAGTGATTATGTTATAAAAATGTTTCATGCTTTAGCTTCCTCATTAATTAAATGGAAATAACAATAATATCCCTTACATTAGTCTACTGTAGGGATTAAATATGTTATCGCGTATGGTATTTAGAAATTGTGTAATCCCATTTAAGCCATTATATGTGGAACATTTGCTATTATTATTTATATTACTAGTAGCATTATCGGGGAAGGAAATGGGAATCCACTCCAGTATTCTTGCCTGGGAAATCGCACGGCCAGAGGAGCCTGGTGAGCTACAGTTCATGGGGTCCCAAAGAGTCAGACTGGAGAAGGACTGGCAACCCACTCCAGGATTCTTGCCTAGAGACTCCTGTGGTCAAAGGGGCCTGGTGGGCTGCTGTCCATGGGGTCGCACAGAATCGGACATGACTGAAGCAACTTAGCATGCATGCATGCATTGGAGGAGAAAATGGCAGCCCACTGCAGTCTTCTTGCCTGGAGAATCCCAGGGTCGGACATGACTGCAGCGACTTACCAGCAGCAGCAGTAACATTATCATTATTAGTAGCATCAGCATATGAAGAAATTTATTTCACACAATTTCACATTCATTTGGGCAAAGATAGTTGTTATAAGTTGAACTGTGTGTCCTCACCCCCCTACCAAAATTTGTATATTGAAATCTTAATTCCTAGTATCACACATTGTGACTGCATTTAGAGATGGGGCATTTAAAGAGGTAATTAAGGTAAAATGAGGTTATATGGATGGGCCCTAAGCCAATAAGATGAGTGTCCTTGCAAGAAGAGGAGCTTAGGACACAAACACACACAGGGGAAGACTATATGAAGACATTGGAAAAAGACAGTTATTTATAAGCTAAGGAGAGAGGCCTCAGGAAAAAAAACAGCCCTGCTGTCTCCTTGATCTCAGACTTCTAGTCTCCAGAACTGTGATAAAATATATCTCTGTTATTTAAGCCACCCAGTCTGTGGTACTTTGTTATGGCAGCCCTAGCAAAGTAATTCAACAGTGCTATTTGTTTATTTCTTATAAATGTACCCAATGTTGATGTCTTGCCCACCCTTTGCCAAGACCGTACAAATCTTAGCATTCCTGAGGATCCTCCCAACATTGGGATGACACGTGAGGGACCTGGGTAGCACAATGGCAAGAAATGACCTCCCTGGTCACTGGCAATGCGCCCAGGGGTTACTGCCTAGACATATTCGACATGGTCCCTCTAGGTCCAGGCTTCTTCTAGACTGCTGCTTCTGGGTACCACAGTGGGGATTAGGAATCTTTGCACGCATAGATTAGGAATCTATGGCATTCCTTCCTGAGGTCTAGTGCCTCTAACCACAGCACTGACAGTGAGGAGCATCTCTCCTGTGACCCTTGAGGTACCCTTCTAATAATCCCCCTGCCTTATATGCTAAGCTATAGGATATTCAATAGGAGGAAAATTATTCATTTCCCTTTCATCTCTTTCAAGAGGCATTCACTCTCCTCTCACTCAAGAGCACCTAGCATAATCTCACCACAGAACTAAACGGTCAGAAAATTAAAATCTGGGTGAAAATGAAACTTCTGTTTTTTCATACCCAAACTTTCCTTAAAACAAAAAAGTCACAGAGCCTGGAACCCTACTTGAATGAGGGTACAAATTTAAAAGATAGATTAAAAATTTTAAGTTAACATCAAAAAGTTAGCCTGAAACATTAGCAATAGTTTTTATACAGACACTCGAAGACATAAATTTCATGATTTTTTAAATTTTGAAAACATGGGCAAAGAGACTTTCCTGGCAGTCTAGTGGTTTAGACTTCATCTTTCAATGCATGGGGTGCTGATATACAGCTTTGGTTTCCAGAAGGACTAGAATTGTCACTGTTGCCACTGATATGCCAGGAGTATAATTTTGCTAAAACCACTTCCTTTATAAGGGAATTATCCACTTTGCTTGTTTCTTTGTATCACTAGGTCTATACTCAAAACCCAGTATGGATACATCCAGTTGAGAAATCCTTATTTTCCAAAGCCCTTGCTTCAAATGAAGCAGAGAAGCATCTAGCATTTTTAGTTTCTGCAGTTTAAATTTGGCCCTGTCTCCCATCAAGGCTCCTTTCACATAGGTAAAGAATTCAAAGGCTGAAGTGCTGAAAAAAATCTGTAAAAAAAAAAAAGAAAAAATCTCCACAACAGACTACTAGTAAGCTGAAAGAAAACAAAACAGATAGGAATTCAGGATTTGGTGTGAAGTGCTTATGACTGCAAGTGATAAAATATCCGACTAGGAGTAATTTAAACAATAAAAGGTATTTTATCACATTATACACAATATGAAAGTAAGAAGTTACTTGTCTTAACTCAGTAGCTGAGCAATGTCAAAAGTAGGTTAAAAATCCTCTTGGCCTTTCCTTCATAATTCCAATAAAACTTTTTTTTTTTAACCTTTCAAACAGAAAAAGGAAAGAAGGAAGACGAGTACCAACAGAGCTCTATAAATGTCTCATGGGCCAGAATCATTGGCAACTAGACCACAGAAGAACACGGCTCTAAACCCACAGCTAGAATAGTATTTTCTTCATGTGTAAGATGATGTGACCCTACAGAGTTCCTTTACACAATCCTAATTAAAACTAACTTCTAACAAATGTGTTCCTGTTCTGTTTACAAAAGTATATGCTTGCCAACTGTGAGTGATCACTTTTACAAGTTACAATCTTTGTATTTTGAAGATTTTAACCATTAATTGCATCTAAACATACATGCAGCAGAGAATGTAAGTAAATATACAATATGTTATAGAACTAAAATGATGGAAATTAAGGAGAGTCACCTGATTTATCACTGCCTTCCATATTAAGAGATGCATCTGTAGAATTTACTGACAACCTCATGTATTCTTTTATTTTTCTCTCCCATCAGATAGAGTTCATAGTCATTGCCAAGAACAATCTCATTTGCCTTAGCTATTACTGGATTGTTTATAATTTTGTGGCTTTCTAAATGTTTCCTTTGGTTCTGTAACTCGTTGAAAACTCACTGTAAGTGGTCTTGTTTGGTAACATCTAAAATGCCATTTCTAAGGCCTCAGTGTCTTTTCCAGTCATCTGTATAATCTGCCTACTTTGATATGAGCATTCTGGATACCCCCTTTCCCCATCTCCTTGCTACTCTTTATTTTAAAGAGAGGACCAGACATACAGTAGTAAATATATGGGCACATCACATGTCTCCATATAAAGGAGATGTCAAAATTAAGTGGCACAACAATGAAAAACTCCCGTAAAAGATCACTCAAGATGCTCTGGGCTGGGATCCAGGCTGTGCTTTGTACCATTCAGGTAACTTTAGCAGGTCACTCAATCTCTTGGGGCCCCATTTCAAGAAACGTACCTTCCTTCATATATTTTTGTGAAGAATCTTGTGAAAATTTGGGATATAGAATTTTTTTTAAGTTTATAACATGGTTTTTAAAGAAAAGGTAACACATATTATGTATTATTATTCATTGTTGTTCAGTTGCTAAGTCGTGTCCAACTCTTTGCAACCCCATGGACTGCAGCACGCCAGGCTTTCTGGCCCTTCACAACCTTCTGGAGTTTGCTCAGACTCATGTCCATTCAGTCAGAGCCCTCCTGGAAAGCATTCAACAAATATTGTTTACCCTTACCTCCGTGCTTCCTTCACCTCTTCCTCACCTCATGTCTCCTCCTCCTGCCTCCATTGTGACTACAGCGTTTTTACCTAACAAAGTGGATAGAAAAGGTAAACGAAAGATGTTAGATTCTGCTGAAGCTTAACTGTACAGATCAACCTGGTTGTACTCACCTTATTCTTATTCTTTTTGTCAGGACCCTGAGTAGCGGGTTCTGGCCTCTATATTAGCTGTCAAGGTTGGTTACTTATTTAACATGATGGGAGTTTCTGACCCAGCAGGGTTGATTTCTTGAATCTGTTCAGTCTTATCTGAGACTCAGGTCCTGATCTGTGCCTCTTCACCTAGTCTAAACCTGCCTAATGAGGTAACTGTGTTAAACCTCACGCGTCTTGGTATTTGGCCATAGTCTTACCTATTAATTTATCCTGTTGTGTCTTCTATTTTCTCCAGGAGGGGATGGTAAAGTTTTTTAAGTGAGTTTTATGAATGACCCATGGTCAGATTAAGACACTTGTCTTTTACATATTTATGACTAATGTTCCAAGAAGCTGAAACTACTGGTGGTAGACCATGCTAGACCCTTACTATGTACACCCACTTACTCATGGGGGGCTCAGCTTAACAGTTAATCCCAAAGGGGCTCAAAACCTATTTCCTTGACATTTTCTCATTCACCGTCACTTTTTTACTCACCTTCTTTAAGCTTTCTTTTAAGAAGATTTCTTTCTTGACTAGGGGATAATTTTAGTTCACCTTTAATTTTTTAAATCACTTGATATATGCGTGAAACAAAGTGCATATTTTCTTGCTCTTATGCCTCTGCAAGTTTTTGTCTTCCAGTGGTCATACCTGGTAAATTTGGACTCCTTTGATTTCCTAAATAAAAGCTATTTTCCTTACAGAGACCATTGCTTCTCCATGCAGGAAGTAAAAGAACGTTACTTTTTCCAGTATCTTCTCTTATTCACAAAAGCTCTTCCAGCGAAGGTCTTTGTAGTGCTGAGATAACAGGTGACTAATTTCCCACCAGCAAATATGAGAAGAGAGCAGAGGTACATTCTCTAGGAAAGTCAGTGGAGACAAGGGGTTAGTGTGTGTGCCACGTACTCTAAAAAAGTATGGAGAACACAGAGGCTAAGAGTGACAGCTCCCAACTCACACCTGCTCATGCAAAAGAAGTGATTTATTAGCTCACACACCTGGAAAGGATGCTGGGGACAGAGCGCAGCATAAAAGGACCCAGTAGATGGACGCTGGAACTCAGGGGCCATCATCTCTTCTGCCACTCAAATATTGCTTCCCTCTGCTTGATTTACCTTTCTTTCTTTTTTTATTTTTTTTAATGTATATCATAGCCACATTTATTTAAGAATGCATTCCAATATTAAATAGCGAAGTTCAACAATGTAAAAACCACAATTACTTTTGCACCAACCTTATACTCTACTCTCTAATTTCCCTTCCCCAGCTCCCATCCCCAGAGAGCAGCATTCTGTTATTATCAGTTTTCCCAGGGTCAGATTGATGCACTTGGAGATATTCTCCCATTGTCTCAACTAGCTGTTTCTAAATAAAGGATCTACATTTCCAGTTATAAATGGAATTTATAATTCCATTTAAATTCTAGCCATTTAAAGAGAGGGAGAAGGTAACGTGTGTTTGTGAAACCAAGGAGCCAGGGACCATTTTGTCAGGAGTGCAAATTTCCAGGTCTTCAGAAAGGTACGGGATGTCACACTGTACTCTGCCCCTTCCATTCTCCATCTGTAGAGAGTGCTGCCACTCAGGAAGACATGCCTTTATTGTAAGGACTGTTCGCCTATTTCAAACGATTTTTCCCCCTTGGCTCTGATTTCTCATTCTTTTACTTTTTAAAATATTTATTTATTTATTTATTGAAGGATATTTTGCTGTTTTCTGTCAAACCTCAACATGAATCAGCCATAGGTGTACATATATCCCCTCCCTTTTGAACCTCCCTCCCATCTCCCTCCCCATCCAGCCCCTCTAGGTTGATACAGAGCCCCTGTTTGACTTTCCTGAGCCAACAAATTCCTGTTGACTATCTATTTTACATATGGTAATGTAAGCTTCCATGTTACTATTTCCATACATCTCACCCTCTCCTCCCCTCTCCCCATGTCCATAAGTCTATTCTCTATGTCTGTTTCTCTGTTGTTGCCCTGTAAATAAATTCTTCAGTACCATTATTCTAGATTCTGTATATATGCATTAGAATATGATATTTATCTTTCTCTTTCTGACTCACTTCACTCTGCTTAATACATTCTAGGCTCATCCACTCATTAGAATTGACTCAAAGGTGTTCCGTTTTATGGCTGAGTAATATTCCATTGTGTATATGTACCACACTTCTTTATCCATTCATCTGTAAATGGACATCTAGATTGCTTCCACATTCTCAGTTCAGTTCAGTTCAGTCGCTCAGTCATGTCCGACTCTTTGAGACCCCATGAACCGCAGGACGCCAGGCCTCCCTGTCCATCACTAACTCCTGGAGTTTATCCAAACCCATGTCCATTGAGTCAGTGATGCCATACAACCGTCTCATCCTCTGTCGTCCCCTTCTCCTCCTGCCTCCAGTCTTTCCCAGCATCAGGGTCTTTTCAAATGAGTCAGCTCTTCGCATCAGGTGGCCAAAGTACTGGAGTTTCAGCTTCAGCATCAGTCCTTCCAATGAATATTCAGGACTGATTTCCTTTAGGATGGACTGGTTGGATCTCCTTTCAGTCCAAGGGACTCTCAAGAGTCTTCACCAACATCACAGTTCAAAAGTATCAATTTTTCTGCGCTCAGCTTTCTTTATAGTCCAACTCTCACATCTATACATGACTACTGGAAAATCCCATGTTCTAGCTACTGTAAACAGTGCTGCAATGAACAATGGGATACATGTATCTCTTTCAATTTTGGTTTCTTCAGGGTATATGCTTAGGTGTGGGATTGCTGGGTCATATGGTGGTTTTATTCCTAGTTTTTAAAGGAATCTCTATACCATCTTCCATAGTGGCTGTATCAATTTACATTCCCATCAACAGTGCAAGAATGTTCCCTTTTCTCCACACCCTCTCCAGCATTCATTGTTTGTAGACTTTTTAATGATGGCCATTAAGACTGGTGTGAGGTGATATCTCATTGTAGTTTTGATTGGCATTTCTCTAATAATGAGCAATGTTGAGCATCTTTTCATGTGTCTGTTAGCCATATGTATGTCTTCTTTGGAGAAATGTCTGCTATGGTCTTTTTCCCACTTTTTCATTGGATTGTTTGTTTTTCTGGTACTGAGTTGTATGAGCTGCTTGTACATTTTGGAAATTAATCCTTTGTCAGTTGTTTCGTTTGCTATTATTTTCTCCCATTCTGAGGGTTGTCTTTTCACCTTGCTTATAGTTTCCTTTGCTATGCAAAAGTTTTTAAGTTTAATCAGGTCCCACTTGTTTACTTCTGTGTTTATTTCCATTACTCTAGGAGGTGTGTCATAGAGGATCTTGCTTTGATTTATGTCATCGATCGTTCTGCCTATGTTTTCCCATAAGAGTTTTATAGTTTCTGGTCTTATACTTAGGTCTTTAATCCATTTTGAGTTTATCTTTGTGTATAGTGTTAGGAAGTGTTCTAAATTCATTCTTTTACATGTAGCTGTCCAGTTTTCCCAGCACCATTTATTGAAGAGGCTGTCTTTGCCCCATTGTATATTCTTGCCTTCTTTGTGAAAAATAAGGTATCAATAGATGCCTGGGTTTATTTCTGGGCTTTCTATCTTGTTCTATTGGTCTATATTTCTGTTTTTGTGACAGTATCATACTGTCTTGATGACTGTGCCTTTGTAGTATAATCTGAAGTCAGGAAGGTTGATTTCTCCAGCTCCATTCTTCCTTCTCAGGACTGCTTTGGCTATTCAGGGTCTTTTGTGTTTCCATACGAATTGTGAAATTTTTTGTTCTAGTTCTGTGAAAAATGCCATTGGTAATTTAATAGGGATCATATTGAATCTGTAGATTTTATTTGGCAGTATAGTCATTTTCACAATATTGATTCTTCAAACCCAGGAACGTGGAATATCTCTCCATCTGTTTATGTCGTCTCTGATTTCTTCCATTAGTGTCTTATAATTTTCTGTGTACAGTTCTTTTGTCTTCTTAGATAAGTTTATTCCTAGATATTTAATTATTTTTTGTTGCAATGGTAAATGGGATTGATTCCTTAACTTCTCTTTCTGATTTTTTCATCATTATTATATAGAAATGCAAGTGATTTCTGTGTGTTGATTTTGTATCCTGCAACTTTGCTAAATTCACTGATTAGCTCTAGCAATTTTCTGATACTATCTTTAGGGTTTTCTACATACAGTATCTTGCCATCCTCAAACAGTGAGAGTTTTATTTCTCCTTTTCTGATCTGGATTCCTTTTATTTCTCTTTCTCCTCTGATTGCTGTAGCTAAGACATCCAAAACTATGTTGAATAAGAGTAGAGAAAGTGGACACCCTTGTTTTGTTCCTGATATTAGGGGGAATGCTTTCAGTTTTCACCATTGAGAATAATGTTTGCTGTATGCTTATCATATATGTCTTTTACTATGTTGAGGTAGGTTCCTTCTATGCCAATTTTTTGAAGAGTTTTAATCATAAATGGGTGCTGAATTTTGTCAAAGGCTTTTTCTGAATCTATTGAGCTTATCATATAGTTTTTATCTTTCAATTTGCTAATATGGTGTATCACGTTGATTGATTTGCATATACTGCAGAATCCTTACATCTCTGGAATAAACCCAACTTGATCATGGTGTATGAGCTTTTTGATGTGCTGCAAATTCTGTTTGCTAAAATTTTGTTTAGGATTTTTACATCTATGTTCATCAGTGATACAAGCCTGTAGTTTTCCTTTTTCATGTTATCTTTGTCTGGTTTTGGTATCAGGGTGATGGTGGCCTCACAGAATGAGTTTGGAAGTGTTCCTTCTTCTGCAATTTTTTGAAAGAGTTTTAGAAGGATAGGAATTAGTTCTTCTCTAAATGTTTGATAGAATTCTCCTGTGAAGACATCTGGTCTTGGGCTTTTGTTTTATGGGAGACTTCTGATCACAGCTTCAATTTCAGTGCTTGTAATTGGGTTGTTCATCATTTCTATTTCTTCCTGGTTCAGTCTTCGAAGATTGAACTTTTCTAAGAATCTGTCCATTTCTTCCAGGTTATCTATTTTATTGCCATATAGTTGTTCATAATGGTCTGGTATAATCCTTTGTATTTCTTCACTGTCTGTTGTAACCACTCTTTTTCAATTTCTAATTTTGTTGATTTGACTCCTCTTTTTTTCTTTATGAGTCTGGCTAAGTTTGTCAATTTTGTTTACCTTCTAAAAGAAACAGCTTTCAGTTTTATTAATTTTTACTATTATTTCTTTTTCATTTATTTCTGCTCGGATCTTTGTGATTTCTTTCCTTCTACTAATTTTGGGAGTTTTTTGTTCTTCTTTTTCCAGTTGTTTTAGGTATGAAATTAGGTTGTCTATACTATGTTTTTCTTGTTTCTTGATGTAGGATTGTATTGCTATAAACTTCCCTCTTAGAACTGCTCTTACTGCATCCCGTACGTTTTGACTGTGGTTTCAGTCTGTCTGCCCCCTGATGCCCTCTCTCAGTGCCTACCATCCTACTTGGGTTTCTCTTACCTCGGATGTGGTGTAACTCCTCTCGGCAGCTGCTCCTGGCCTCCGGTTTGGGGTAGCTCCTCTTGGCTGCCTCCCCCGGCCTCGGGCCTGGGGTAGCTCCTCATCCAGAGATCAAATTGCCAACATCCGCTGGATCATTGAAAAAGCAAGAGAGTTCCAGAAAAACTTCTATATCTGCTTTATTGACTACGCCAAAGTTTTTGACTGTGTGGATCACAATAAACTGTGGAAAATTCTGAAAGACATGGGAATACCAGACCACCTGACCTGCCTCTTGAGAAACCTGTATGCATATCAGGAAGCAACAGTTGGAACTGGACATGAAACAACAGACTGGTTCCAAATAGGAAAACGAGTACGTCAAGGCTGTATATTGTCACCCTGCTTATTTAACTTATGTGCAGAGTACATCATGAGAAACCCTGGGCTGGAGGAAGCACAAGCTGGAATCAAGATTGCTGAGAGAAATGTCAATAACCTCAAGATATGCAGATGACACCACCCTTATGACAGAAAGTGAAGAAGAACTAAAGAGTCTCTTGATGAAAGGGAAAGAGGAGAGTGAAAATGTTGGTTTAAAGCTCAACATTCAGAAAACTAAGATCATGGCATCTGGTCCCATCACTTGATGGGAAATAGATGGGGAAACAGTGGAAACGGTGGCTGACTTTATTTTTCCTGGGCTCCAAAATTACTGCAAATGGTGATTGCAGCCATGAAATTGAAAGACGCTTACTCCTTGGAAGGAAAGTTATGACCAACCTAGATAGAATATTAAAAAACAGAGACCTTACTTTGCCAATAAAGGTCCGTCTAGTCAAGGCTATGGTTTTTCCGGTGGTCATGTATGGATGTGAGAGTTGGACTGTGAAGAAAGCTGAGCGCCGAAGAATTGATGCTTTTGAACTGTGGTGTTGGAGAAGACTCTTGAGAGTCCCTTGGACTGCAAGGAGATCCAACCAGTCCATCCTAAAGGAGATCAGTCCTGGGTGTTCATTGGAAGGACTGATGCTGAAGCTGAAACTCCAATACTTTGGCCACCTGATGGGAAGAGCTGACTCATTTGAAAAGACTCTGATGCTGGGAATGATTGAGGGCAAGAGGAGAAGGGGACGACAGAGGATGAGATGGTTGGATGACATCACCGACTCAATGGACATGGGTTTGGGTGGACTCCGGGAGTTGGTGATGGACAGGGGGGCCTGGCGTGCTGAGGTTCATGGAGTCGCAGAGTCAGACACAACTGAGTGACTGAACTGATAGGTTTTGAGTTGTCATGTTTTCACTGTCATTTGATTCTAGAAATTTTTTGATTTCCCTTTTGATTTATCCAGTAACCTGTTGGTTATTTAGAAACATGTGGTTTAATCTCCATGTTTTTTTTTTGTTTGTTTATTAGTTTTTTCTCTCGTAATTGATATCTAGTCTCATAGCACAATGAGTCTCCACTCTTTGTGGTTGGAGTAGATGCTTGATATGATTTCAATTTACTTAAATTTACTGAGGTTTGATTTGTGACCCGAGATGTGGTCTATCCTGGAGAATGTACCGTGTGCACTTGAAAAGTAGGTGCATTCTTCTGCATTTGGATGGAATGTCCTGAAGATAGCAATATGATCCATATCCTCTAATGTATCATTTAAGACTTGTGTTTCCTTATTAATTTTATGTTTTGATGGTCTATCCATTGGTGTGAGTGGGGTGTTAAAGTATCCTACTCTTATTGTGTTACTGTCAATTTCTCCTTTTATGTCTATTATTGTTTGTCTTATGTACTGAATTGCTCCTATGTTGGCTGCATAGATTTTTACAATTGCTACGTCTTCCTCTTGGACTGATCCCTTGATCATTATGTAGTGTCCTTCCTTATCTCTTGTAATCTTCTTTGTTTTAAGGTCTATTTTGTCTGATACAAGGATTGCTACTCCAGCATTCTTTTGCTTCCCATTTGCATGGAATATATTTTTCCATCCTCTCACTTTCAGTCTATATGTGTCTTGAGGTCTGAAGTGGGATTCTTGTAGACTGCATAAATATGGGTCTTGTTTTTGTATCCATTCAGCCAGTCTGTGTCTTTTGGTTGGAACATTTATTCCATTTACATTTAAAGTAATTATTGATACATATGTTCCTATTGCCATTTTCTAATTGTTTGGGATTGATTTTGTAGATCTTTTTTCTTCTCTTGTATTTCTTGACTATGTAAGTCCCTTTAACATTTGTTGTAAAGCTAATTTGGTGGTGCTGAATTCTCTTAACTTTTGCTTGTCTGAAAAGCTTTTTATTTCTCCATCAATTTTGAATGAGATCCTTGCTGGGTACAGTAAACTTGGTTGTAGATTTTTCCTTTTCAGTACTTTAAATATATCCTACCATTCCCTTCTAGCCTGCAGAGTTTCTGCTGAAAGATCAGGTGTTAAGCGTATGGGGTTTCCCTTGTATGTTACTTGTTGCTTTTCCCTTGCTGCTTTTAATATTCTTTCTTTGTGGTTAGTCTTTGTTATATTGGTATGTGTCTTGGCATGTTTCTCCTTGGGTTTATTCTGTGTGGTACTCTTTATGCCTCTTGGACTTGATTGACTATTTCCTTTTCCATGTTGGGGAAATTTTCAACTATAATCTCTTCAAAAATTTTCTGATACCTTTTTTTTTTATCTCTTCTTCTTCTGGGACCCCTATAATTTGAATGTTGGTGCATTTGATATAGTCCCAGAGGTCTCTGAGGCTGTCCCCAGCTCTTTTCATTCTTTTTACTTTATTCTGCTCTTCAGAAGTTATTTCCACAATTTTATCTTCCAGCGCACTGATTTGTTTTTCTGTTTCAGATATTCTGCTATTGATTCCTTCTAGAGCATTTTTAATTTCAGTAATTATGTTCTTTGTCTTTGTATGCCTATTCTTTAATTCTTCTAGGTCTTTGTTAATAGATTCTTGCATTTTCTCCATTTTATTTTCAAAGTTTTTGATCATCTTTACTATCTTTATTCTGAATTCTTTCTCAGGTAGTTTGCTTATTTCCTCTTCGTTTATTTGGATTCTGTGTTTCTAAGTTTGTCCCTTCATTTGTGCAGTATTTCTCTGCCTTTTCTTTCTTTTCTTTTCTTTTTTTTTAATTATCGTGTTTGAGGTCTCATTTACCAGGCTTCAAGGAAAGTTGAATTCTTTCCTTGAGGAAGGTTGAATTCTTTCTTCCCTTTGGCTTCTGCCCTCTTAAGATTAGACCAGTGGTTTGTGTGAACTTCATATAGGGTGAGATTTATGCTGAGTTTTTGTTTGTTTGTTTGTTTTTCCTCTGATGGGCAAGGCTGAGTGAGGTGTCCATCCTGTCTGCTGATGACTGGTTTGTATTTTTGTTTTGTTTGTTGTTTAGATGAGGCATCCTGCACAGGGTGCTACTGGAGGTTGGATGATGCCAGGTCTTGTATTCCCGTGGTTTCCTTTGTGTGAGTTCTCACTATTTGATACTCCCTAGGGTTAGTTCTCTGGTGGTCTAGGGTCTTAAATTCAGTGCTCCCACTCCAAAGGCTGAGGGCTTGATCTCTAGTCAGGAACAAAGATTCTGCAAGTGGTTTCTTATGGCATTAAGTGAGATTAAAACAAATATCCCAAAACAAGAAACCAAAGATGAATCCCAGACAAATGGCTGTTACAAAATCAGGCAAATAATAATTAATATAGTGGAATATACACATATACATATACACCCATAAGCAAAATCAAAACAGCCCAACAAAAATAAAGTACAATAAATTGACCCAGCAAACAAAGGAAACCAAAAAATTATATCTACCAGAACAAAACTAATTAAAGCACAAACTGGAAAACAAAACTAAAGCAAGGTGCCAATTGGAGAATAAAGCAATGAAAATAAAACTAAAAAATATGTTGAGAGGAAAGGAGAGAAAGAAAAGTAAGAATAGATATGCAAAGTTAAATAGAGGTTGATAAAGATTCATACATTTTAAAGAATAACTGCAAGGGGAAAAGAACAGTAGGAAAAGCAAACAATGGAATAAATGTAGAAAAAATAATAATAGGTGTAAAAAATTAAAATTAAAAAAAAAAAGAGAGAGGAAAAAAAAATAGGAAAACTCCACAAAACTGTAAAAGCCCAAAGTAGACTCAGAGGTTATGACAGCAATAAAATATGTGACTGAGGGGAAAAAAATTTTTTTTAAGTTCAAAAGCTTAATTGGATTTCTTAGTGCCAATAAAATCAACAACTACAACAGAGAGGGGGGGAAAAAAGGAAAAAGGAAAAGAAAAAAAATTCCAAAAGGATCTACAGAACAAGTCAAAAAATAAGAATAACCAACGTTGTTCTTGAGTGACTGCTGTCAGGGTCCTTACCCTCGCTGGGAGTCACAGTCCACCTCCCCTCCCCGGGATGCCCTCCAACACTGCGCTGATCTCTGGACCTGCTGTGGGGGCAGCTCAGACTCTAACCTGGTCCTACTCCTGTGTGTTCTTGCCTCCCATGCCCACAGCTAACAGAGTGCTGCGTTTTCTTTTGTGGGAGCTCTCAGTGACCCTTTATATATTCCACAGACACAGGGTCTGCCTAGTTGACCCTGTGGATTTAATCTGCATCTTGCACAGCTGGTGGGGAGGTTTTAGGTCTTCTTCCTTAGCCACACTGCCCCTGGGTTTCAATTGTGGTTTTATTTTCACCTCTACATGTGGGTTCGTCCACTGGGGTTTGGTTCCTGAGGCTGCCCTGGAGGACTTGGGTTTGCCCCTGTGAGGGCCAGGTGATGAGGTGGGGCAGCTGCTTGGGTCGCAGGGGTTCTGGTAGCCCCAGGTACCCAGGGGGGTTGGCGGCTGGGCAGCAGGAAATACAGTGCTCTAGAGGGGTGAGGCAGCCAGCACTGGCCAATACGCTCCAGTGTTCCTGCCTGGAGAAGCCCCTCCCTGACAGAGAAGCCTGGCAGGCCACAGTCCACAGGGTCACAAAGAGTTGGACATGACTGAGCAACCCTGCGTGCATAGACACAAGACTTTGTTTGCCTGTGGCAGCTCTGCCCGACTGAGAGCTGGGCATGAAGGTGGCACCGCTGCTTGGCTTGTGGGGACCCTGGCGGCGCCAAGGGTGCAGGGACACGGACTGCCTCCCCGCAGGAGTTATGGCCAGTCAGAGTCTTCTCTCGGGCCTCTTGTCGTTGGAGATCAGAAGGCCTCTTTGGCCAGTCTTTCTCCGTAGCTCCACCCATTCAGGCCCTTAGAGGGCTCCTTTGCCTGCAGTCCTACTCTGTAGATCAGCTCATCAGGCATTTGATGGGCCAGCCTCTGTATTCTTCAGCTGCCCATGCTTGTATGCGGGGAGAGAAGCTATGGTGATGGCTCCACCCCCTACACATGACTCAGCAGTATCACCCTGCTTCCAAGATTGCCTGGCTTTCCTCCACCGGCATTTCCCACCAGGATCTCCTCCTTCACATCCCCTCAAGCCATCTTTCCATGGTCAACAGCAGCCCTCGCCCTGGGATTGCTCCACAATCCCTAAACTCCAGTTCCCAGCTGCCGCGCCTTCCAAGAGACCAGCGTTCCTGTCCCAGGTATGTATGGCTGTGGCAAGGACTGTCTGATTCTCATTCCATTTAGGCTGCCACAGGTCAGCTGTTTCACTCTCAGTCTTAAATGTGTCTCCTCTGACTCAGACAATTGCCCTGCTGTGGGTATCGGACCCCTGCTTCAGTTCCTCCACCCACTGAGGGCAGGTCCAGTCCTACTAACACTCCAGTTCTTCCCCCCTTTTCCTTCATCCTACTAAGTTTTGTGTGGTTCTACATATTCTTTTCCACTGGTCAGGTACTCCTGTCCCCTTTCAGTTCTGTTGTTCTGCATGCACTTCTGTGTCTGAAGGTATATTCTTGATGTATCCAGGGAGAGAGATGTGCTCCGCGTCCACCTACTCCTCCACCAGCTTGTTCTCCTCTTGGTGTACCTTTCTGAAAAAAATTCTCCTCTTACCCACTAGGGAAAGTAGCTATCATGTAGGTTTGTCTTTAATCCTCTTCCACCTCCCCAACAATAACAAAAAAATTCTCTCTCTCTCAGCATTCATTTAAAAGGGGGGGGGGGGGCTCTGATCCTACCTTTAGGGTGTCAGGTTTGGCAAACAAAAATATGGGACACCCAGTTAAAGCTGACTTCAGATAAACAGTGACTATTACCTGACTATGAATACATTCCTCTCAACATCTGACAAAATTTCTACAGAGGTAAAAAGATGCCATAACCTAGGCCCCTCATCATGGTTTACCTGAATTCACATTTAAGTGGGAATCCTGTATTTTATCTAGCAACCCTACATACTTCAGTCACGCTCCCATCACAATCATTGCTGCCCAGAAATTGGGATCACGATGCTTGTCCATACCACCCAATCCATCCAGTTGCCATGAGAGTCAAGTCTGATACCAGAAGAGGGGCATATCCCACTCCATAACAGAGATAAGTAGAGGTGGGTGAAGGGGAGCCAAGGATAAAAAAACAAATCTACTCACCACATGCATAGGGCTTAGCCTACTAACAGAAGATGCCAGTCAAATATGGTTTTCACTGTCGATAATCCACATTATTATACTTCACCACTGATTACAGGTCCAAACCACAGAAAACACTCTTCTGATTTTTTTTTTTTCTTTTTAGAAAACTAATTAATTCATATGTAATTGTACATTGCTACAAAAAACAAGTGATATGAGTGGACTAAATAACTATGTTTTAATATTGGGGGCATTGCCAGAATGGTAGGCAGTCTTATTTTATGGTTTTCCTGGGGTTCAAGAAACTTCCTTGAGCTTCTCTAAATGGTAATTATAAAATAATAAGCAAAAAATATGTTGGCTCTGGCATCGGGCAAGATGACAGAAATGCAGGCTTGTCTGAATTTGGCAGCAGCACTCTTAATTATATTGACAATGTGTGGCTGTGTCATTTCTTGGGAACTAATTATTTCATTCCTTTGGAAAGAAAATGTCCCTAAGGACACAATTTTCGAAATACAACTTTTGGGCCAAAGACCTCAACAGAGTGAATCAAATTATGATCATTGGCTTCTAATAGGATAGTTTTAAACTTTAAAATAAGGATGTTGTGTATTAGTCATCCAGTCATGTCCAACTCTTTGCGACCCCATGGACTGTAGCCCACCAGGCTCCTCTGTCCATGGGATTTTCCAGGCAAGAATACTGGAGTGGGTTGCCATGCCCCTTTCCAGTGGATCTTCCTGACCCAGGGATCAAACCCAGGTCTCCTGCATTACAGGCAGATTCTTTATTACCTGAGCCAACATCGAGGCCCTTTTTAAATATCTATCATCCTTTACAGAGATAATGTAAGTAGATATTGCTGTTGAATGACTAAAAAATAGTCTCCTCATAAAATTTCAAAGGTTCGATGTAATTCCTCAGTGGAGAATCAGGATCTAAAATCAATATTTTGTGCAGATTGGGAATGGGAATGAAGTTTCCTACTATCAGTTTAAGTGGGAGCAACCATTTCTGTGGGTACATAGTGATTTGTCAAAGATGGTTTGGCTATGATAAACTTATCTGAACTGACAAAACTGAAAGAGATAGTGACAAAAATGAATGTACACATATGTGAAAGACACAGAGACAAAGAGAGAGAGAGACTGAGTTTACATCAGGAATAGAAGGCAACAAACTGCCTTCTCTTTGAAACATTTGGACATTATGTGGAGGAATAGACATGGGCTATGGCAACTGCACTCTTTTGGACCAGATATGTTTCTCTGACTTCCCCCCGCCTCTTTCCCTTGTTGGCTTATCTTCCTTCTCCTTTTATCCTCTAAATGTGATCATTTCTCGACATGTTTCCTCCACATATTCTCTCTTGGTAAATGTCCCTGAACAGAACATGCCTCTTATGGCATGCATTCCCTACACGTGCTTGGTCAGTTGGTGCAATGCACGGCCCATGGCCCACTCACACTGTAGTCCCACAAACTTATCAGCTTTTATGTGGCAGCTTGATATGAGTGATTCAAATCTATCTCTACCTCCGCTTTCTTCTGATCTCTACTCATGAATCTCTAACTTCTTACCCAATTATTTAACAGAAAATAAACACCGATTTTACTTATGCTCTTAGAGCAGGAAGGACTAAGAGCAGAGGTCTTCCCGCTGCAGAGGAAAATTAAAATTACACGAGATCACCCCCATTTGGTTGGTATATTTTTGTGCAATGAGTGAGCTGCTATTACTACTTGCACACATTTCCTCTAATACCATAGGCACGCAGTACCAAAGGTGATTCCCAAAGGACTTGGTTCTAAGAACACCACACAGTCACAGCAGTCAGGAGGGGCTGCTTAATGGACAACTCCATACACTAGACTGCAATGATACTATTCCAGGCTTGCAGCAGTTTCTGATTGCTGGGCAACCTCCAGTGGTAAGTGGGGAGAAGAGGAAAATGTTCAGCTGAGAGCAGGGAGTGAGCACTAGCAACACACACAGAAGCTCTCTACCCAATCGGCTCTGATAGTCATGCTCCCGCCATTGGCCAAAGACACTAACGTGAGCCCCAAGAGCCAACACAGCTGAATGATCTGCCCACTCAATGAATGGTCTTATGCTCAGCTATCTTTCAGGTTATATGCTTCTCCCAGATCAGTGTGGAGTTAGCAACTGCCACCTTATAAACCCAACACCTTGACCTCCTTCCCTTGCTGGTTCCCTGACTACATCTGCACTGAGGCACTCTAAAACAACTACAAATGACACACATTTTAAAATCTAGAGCTATGCACGCAAAGGTCCTCTCAGATGCTGCAAGGGTGCCTTCATCTCAGTTCTCTGAGGGAGACTACCCCAGTAACTCCAAGCTGTTTCACTTTGAAGTGAAGCTCTGAGTATCTGAGCGAATCTTCAATGAGACCTTACCTTCAGTATCTTCAAAGTGGAGTTTTTCTTTAACATTTTTCTATTTAAAGCCAGAAGAAACAAAATCTCCAATAACCTCTTTCAAAACTTTAAAGTAATCCTCATATCACCATGTCACTTATTGCTAAAACTTTAATTGACTTCCCATCATGCACAAAGCTGGAATACTTCTTGGTGGCTCAGTGGTAAAGAATCCGCCTGCAATGCAGGAGACCCAGGTTCAACCCCTGGGTCAGGAAGATCCTCTGGAGAAGGGAATGGCATCCCACTCCAATATTCTTGCCTGGAGAATTCCATGGACAGAGGAGCCTGGCAGGTTACAGTCCATGGGGTCACAGAGAGTTGAACTCAACTGAGTGACTAATACTTTCACTTTCATGCACAAAATTTTTTTTTAAATGATTACAAAGATTTTCTACCATATATGTATAGCACACAAGTCTTATCTCACTTCACTGCCCCTAGAGTCACCGCACTGGGCACCATTTCTCAATGCGTTCCGAACACTGCATAGTAAGTTGTCATTATAGCCCCTGTACCTGAAATTCCATCCACTCTGCCTGTCAAAAAGCTGCTCTTCACTCAAAGGATGACAGTAATTTCACTTCTTTCATGAAATAATTTTAATAACCCCCAGACAATAGTAACCTCTCTATCTTTTAAATTCCACCAAGAACTGTGCCAAGATCGCAGGCTTTGAAACTCAACACAATATTGTATGAACCCCATTCTCACCACTCAGCCCTGTGTCCACGGGAAATGTGGGTAATTTCAAATTTTACTTAACATCTTTTTTTTAACTTATAAAATGGAAATAATATTTTCCTTTTGGGATAATTATAAGAATACTAGAATACTATAACTCATATAGCAGAGAGCAATGCACAAAATATGTACTAATTAGACAGCAGTCATTGCTATCACTATGAATCATATCTTCTATAACTTTGCGGAGTAGGTAACAAAAGACAATGCAAAAAAAAAAAAAAAGACAATGCAAAAATACAGAGAACAAAGCGGGTCAGTTATAGGAGATGAAGGGTAAATTCTTAAGGAGTAACTGAAATCCAAAATAGGTCAGAATTTGAGGAGTGTTCATAACTGGCCCTGAGCTCAGACAAAATTCTAACCAATGTTTGCGTGCTGTTATTATTGAACTATATTAATACTTCTTGTTGCATATGTGGCTGCTTCTGCCACAAGAGTGCCTTAAGGATGTCAAGTTGCAGTTTATGAAGCATTGTACTCAATTACTATTCATGATCTCGTTGATTACCACAGCTCTGCTTGTACAATTATCTAAAAATTTCCTATGCTTAAGACATTTTCTCAATTTAAAAGCTTACTGGGGATGACCATATCATGTTTTTTAGTTCTTTATATCCACCTTAGATCTGGATAAAGAATAGGTGTCAAGAAAGTACCAATAAACTGCTGAAGTGGACTTAACTGCATGCACAGGAATGTTACTGACAAAGGCATGTCGGCATCTCTCATAGTGAAGAGGCATATGTTAGAGTCTAGCAAAATAATAGAAGCACTTTTGGGCTATCCCCTTAAAGTACAATATGTGCATACGTGCTAAGTCACTTCAGTCATGTCCAACTCTTTGTGACCCTATGGACTGTCGCCTTCTAAGCTCCTCCGTCCGTGGGAGTCACCAGGCAAGAATACTGGAGTGGGTTGTCATTCCCTTCTCCAGTTCTTTACCACTAGCAGCACCTGGGAAGCCCAAAGCATTATATGTATGCTTAGTCACTTAGTCATATCCAACTCTTTGCAACCCCATGGACTGTAACCCCCCAGGCCCCCCTGTCCATGGGGATTCTCCAGGCAAGAATACCGGAGTGGACTGTCATGCCCTCCTCCAGCGGGTCTTCCCAACCCAGGGATCGAACCCAGGTTTCCTACATTACAAGCAGATTCTTTACCGACTGATCCACCAGGGAAGCCCAAGAATACTGGAGTGGGTAGCTTATCCCCTCTCCAGGGGATCTTCCTGACCCAGGAATCAAACTGGGCTCTCTTGCATTGCAGACGGATTCTCTACCAGCTGAGCTACCTAATCCGGGGCAAATTTCCAACTCTCAGTATCATTTCATGCTCTGTAACTTAAGACAGGAAAATGACAAATTAGCTCAAGTGCAAGGTAAGAAACTCCTTGCAGACTTGGATACCTATACTTAAATAGGAAAGAATCACAATGGAATCTTTACCGATGGACTGAAAATGGTTTTGATTTTTAGATTCTTATTTTCTTAAAAAAAAAGAAAAGAAAAGAAATTCACTAACTGAAACATACAAACCAAATTTTACCCAGGAAAATATCAGCATCTATTATGTCCATAAATATGTTAAAGGTTGTGAAAGGAATAACATTTCACAATTTAGTGGTAAAAATATATATGTAAAAAGTTCAATGAATTAGGTGCTAGAGTAAATTATAAAGCCAATAAAGAGAAATACATAGACAAGAGCAATTCATCTAACTTGGGGTAACCAGCAATGCTGAAGGAGGCGGTGGTATTTTATTTAATGCTTCAAGGCTTTTTAGCTTTTGAACATGTGTAGGCAGGAAGGAAGAGAATTTCATGTGGAAGGAAAATTATGAGAAAAGACAAATGAGAGTGAGTATACGGCTTGTTTGTGGGCATCATGCATGAGTGATGTGAGATCACGTGTATTCTGGTCAAATGAGGTTTGTTTTTTCCCCCTTGCTGTGGAGCTGTGACCTGCCAGACCTGCCGTCATAAGCGTGGCGCACAGGCAGCTCTTCCTCCTGGCCTCGTGTGTCTTCTCTCTTTAACGCCGATCAGTACAATTCATTAATCTCATGACAACCATCATTTCATATACCTTTGATCACAAGTGATCAAAGATCATCTTCCTTCAGCTGTTCCCATAGTTCTTCTATTTAGCTGTTTTCTACTTCCACCAATAACCAAATCAGAGAAATAAACACACCTACTATCCTTTAAGGGGACTTCCCAGATGATGCAGTGGTGAAGAATCCACCTGCCAATGCAGGAGACTCGAGTTTGATCCCTGGGTTGAGACAATCCCCTGGAGGAGGAAATGGCTACCCACCCCAGTATTCTTGCCTGGAGAATCCCATGGACAGAGGAGCCTGGCAGGCTATAGTCCATGGGGTCACAAAGAGTCGGACATGACTGGGCAGCTAAACAGCAGCAATATCCTTTAAGACCTATGTAGAATTTGGCTATTACAGTTAAGGGCATACTGTCTTGTGACTGTGAAAAATCTACTCTGTTCCCCAGTAAGCCAGCATTTCTTAGAGGGTGAGATGAGGTAAGTATTTGGGAGTGAGAGTGTTGAGGTCAGGTTAGGATGGGTATGCATGTCCCTGGGCATCAGTGTCCCCGAGGTGCTGCTCGTGTAGAACTCTCCAGTATCTCCTTTCAGCTCTTCTCTCTCTGTAACTCACTAATCTAGACATAAAGCACAGACCTCTTTCTTTAATCTTTCTGTGACACCACTCGCCCCTCAAAAAACAGAGCTCTCCTGAGACTTTTGTGAATGCAACAGAGGATATTGACATTTGTAGCAATGGAAGAGGTTTACAACACAAAAGGTAAGTGCATTAGTTTGCTAGGGCTGCTGTAACAAATAGCACAGACTGGATGCTTAGACAGATAGAAATTTTCTTACAGTTCTGGAGCCTAGACGTCTGAGGTCAAGGTGTCAGCAAGTTTGGTTTCTCCTAAGGCCTCTTTCCTTGGCATGCACATAGCTACCTTCTCACTGTGTCTTCACATGGCCTTTTCTCTACATACATATATCCTTGAAGTCACTTGTGTCTCCAAACTTTCTCTTCTTATAAGGATACCAGTCATATTAGATTAGGCTCAGCCTAATGACCTCCTTTTAACTTAAATGTCTGTTTCAAGGCCTCATCTCCAAAGACAGACACATTCTGAGGCTCTAGGGGTTACAGCTTCAACATACAAATTTTGAGAAGACATAATTCAGCCCATAATAACAATTAACTTCAAATTTAGTGTCAGGTACCCTTGTTCCTATTAAAGTTTCTTAGCACTCAGACACCAGGAATTCCTCACAGGCCATTTTTCTTCAGAAGTTCCAGCTTCTGTATAAACCAGTTGATAACAAATTTTATTTTGTTTTGCTTCCCCACCCAGTTATATGGGTGAATTAAAACTGCAGTTTATCTTTTTCAGAACATATTGATTCTAGCATCTCTCTGCTAATACTCAAAAAATCCATGTATGAGTTTCCATTAGTTTAAGCACCAAGAACTTTTCAATCGCTAATTATGTTTGCACTCAAGAGAGGCTGATGCTGAGGTGAAGACATACTTAGCCTGGGAGTCACACTAAGCATATCTAATCAGTTAGTTGTATGAGGGCTGGGCTGAATGTCCTTAGAGGAGGATACACTTTATCAGTCAGAGGTCAGTAAGGAAACAGGAAACACTTTCAGTGCTTTAAACACAGGGGACTTAATACAGGGAAGAGGTTAGACAGAGGATGAGAGACAGGAGAGGCAGAGCAGGCCGTGGTGGAGTAAATGAAGAATTGGAAACAGCAGAAAACCACCGCTCACTCCTGGGACTGCAGAACACCACGGAGAAGTGGTACTTCCGGAAATCACATGCGGGGGACACCTGGAGGTGGCTAGAACCCCAGCAGGGTTTGCCTGTAGGGGCTGGGTTTACAAAGGGCAAGCTGTTCAGAAAGAGCCTATTGCCCTAAAGACACAGCCACTCCCAGAAACTGTCATCTGAGGCAGAAGAATTTTAGAAATACCCCAGCTTCTCTACTCCTGAATCCCTCCAGGTCCACCAGTGCTTCCTACAAGCCAAACACATCTGGAAGCCCAAACCAGAGACAACATACAGAAAGTGTAGACAAAACAGGAAAGATAAGAGGGTACGAACCGGATCTCGGTGTCAACAGGCAGTGGCTGAAACCATAAATTCAAGGAGGATTAAGGAGGGCAGAGTAAATCTCCCTCACACAGATTCATCCTCAGGTATAATAAATGGATTATTACCTGAATTTTACAAGGGCCAGAGGAACCGAAAAACACAGTGGAAGCAGTTGTTTACACCAAAACCTCTGTATGCTATTGGGGAATATGGTTAGCAGAATAATGGGCCCCCAACGATGTCCAGGTCCCAACCCTTGGAATCTGGGAACACGGCAAAGGGAATTCATAGATATGAATAAGATTAAGGACCAAGAGATGGAGAGGTTATCATGGATCATACAGGTGGGACAAATCTAATCACATGGGTCCTTATAAGAAATGAAAACTTCTTTGTATGGTCAGAGAGGGATGTGACTATGGAAAAATTATCAAAGGGGCAATGTTTCTGCCTTTGCAGATGGAGGAAGGGGTCATATGTCAAGGAATGTGGGCAACCTCTAAATGCCAGAAAATGCAAGGAAACAGATTCTTCCCTAGTCTTCAGACAGGAACATGCCCGGACAACACCTTGTCTTGAGCCCAGTAAGACCTGAGTCAGATTTCTTATTTATACAACTAGAATATAATAAATTTGTGATGTTAAAAAGGCACCAAATTTGTTACAGCAGCAACCAGAGGTAAATACAAGAAACAAAGAACTCTGCTTGGTGTTGGTAATAACATTGAACTGAAAGACAAGAAGGTGTAAAGAAGCATTCTCCCAACCTCTGCATGGAAAGCAAGGTGGCTCTGGTGCATCATGATCTATAAAGAAGTCAACAACAGCATAGACATCGCCATGCAGAGCATAACAATGCCTAATTACGGGCAGAGTAGTCCAGGAAATGGCAGCTCAAGGGCCCGCACTCAAAACTGGTGGTGATAGGTTTGAAAGCAAAAAGCTTTCAGCAGGAAGCAGCATTCGGATCCCAAGTAATGCTAAAAGGGGGCTTCTCTGATAGCTCAGTTGGTAAAGAATCTGCCTGCAATGCAGGACACCCCAGTTCAATTTCTGGGTCGGGAAGATCCCCTGGAGAAGGGATAGGCTACCCACTCCAGTATTCTTGGGCTTTCCTTGTGACTCAGCTGGTAAAGAATCCGCCTGCAATGTGGGAGACCTGGGTTTGATCCCTGGGTTGGGAAGATCCCCTGGAGAAGGGAAAGGCTACCCACTCCAGTATTCTGGCCTGGAGAATTCCATGGACTGTATAGTTCATGGGGTCTCAAAGAGTCCGACACGACTGAGCAACTTTCACTTTAATGCTAAAAGGACCTATGAGTTCCATGTGAGGATGGACAGGAATCCTTCATGAACACACGTGAAACTCACAGTGAAGAATTCTGATGGCCCTTTTCTATTCCTTTATTCTTGAATGAAGTCCTAAGTAATAAAGTGATACAAATTTCTATTCAAAACAGTTCAAACAATTAAGAGATACTTGGAGAGATAAATTAGTTTCTACCAAAAATGGATAAATAATTCTCCAATATAATTACTGCTAATTATTTATCTGCACAAGAATAAATTAGAGACATGATAATCTGTTTATAGCAGAATGTAGTTAGCAGGCTTTGTTTAAGTCTACCCTGAGACTGGCTTGTTACTTTACCCTGAAAAACAAAATAAAAAACATTACTTATTCTTGAAAATATTCCTGCAAATATAATTTGGTATCTAAACATTATATATCTTAGGTGATTGTACAATTCTGTAAGGATGCATTCCTAAGGATTCTATCCTCTCTAAAACATCCTCTACCCAAACCTGAGTGTCACTTTTTCTCTATACCATCCCTTATATTGCAGGGCAAAATAAAATTGTCAGGTAATGGAAGAAAAGATGAATAAAAAGCACTTGAATCTTTTGGAATGCTGCGTGCCACTATGAATGACTAAGTATAAGAGGGAAATGTGCGTTTTACCTCAAATGAAATATTTCTTAAACTAAAATGTTTTGATAGTCAAAGTAACAAACTAAATCAGCTTTCCGATCTAGAACTTTAGAATGTTTTTCTCTATGATGGAATTACTCATACTCTTTAGACTCATCTGATCTCCAGGATGGAGGTTTGAAAATGGCTCTGATTTTAGCAGCCAAAATACCATAACAAACCTGGCCAACTATTTTACAGAATGCATAAACACCAGACTAAAGTGCTCTCTATTTTCTACCCTTTTATTCATCCTTTGCTACTGGCCATCCACTTAATGGCCCATCTTTGATCAGTTCCAAACCATGGCAGTAACTTCTACTTCTTGCAATATTTACATTGACAGTAGGTATGTTAACAATATACTATTTTACTTATCCTGCTCCTCAGGGGGTGATCACTTTTTAAAATCTTTACCATATAATGCCCATCGCTAGCATCAGGATTGGTAACAAAAACAACAACAACAAAAAAAGCAAAGACTGGCATGGTATTTAGGATGCTAAGATATTTATGATATTTAATCAATTTGGCAATGCTTGGTTGGAGAGCATGAAAGCTATGATTTCTTACGTTTAGTCAAAGATATAATTTTGGAGACGAGAAAGTGCTCTTTAACATTTTAAGTATTTTTTTCTTAATATAAAAGCAATGCACAGCTTATAATGACATCCTGGGTCTGGAAGATCCCCTGGAGAAGGGAGTGGCTACCCATTCCAGTATTCTTGCCTGGAGAATTCCATGGACAGAGGAGCCTGGGGGGCTATAGTCCATGGGATCTCAAAGAGTCAGACATGACTTAGGGACTTACACTTTCACTTTTTTCAAGTAATATGTATGGAATAAAAAGTTAAAGCCAAGGCAACAGTGGTCACAATTTTAAATATTATTATAACCTTGTTCTCAAAGTCTTATCCAATTAAGTTATCAAAGAAATTATATTAAAACTATTGGGGGATAAAAGAGGGAAAGGACTCATTTTTTAATGGTGATGTAATTACGCATGCAGGGTTTCCCTTGCGGCTCAGTGGTAAAGAATCCGCCTGCCAATGGCGCGGACATGGATTTGATCCCTGGGCCGGGAAGATCCCACATGCCGTGGAGCCCTAGGCCCGTGAGCGGCAAGTACTGACCATGTGCGTCGGAGCCCAGGAGCCACAACTGCTGAAACCCATGTGCCCTAGAGCCCTGATCCACAAGAGAAGCCGCGGCAATGAGAAGTCCGTGCACCGCGACTACAGAGGAGCCCTTGCTCGCCGCAATTAGAGAAAAGCCCAGGCAGCAGTGAAGATTCTGCATAGACATAAATAAAGAATTAGCACATGCAGAAAAGTGAGAGAATCAAAACTACATAGGACGGAATTTAGTAAAGCAGCTGATTACAAAGCTAATATATAAAAATCAATAGCAAATATGCAAAGAATTTTTTATTGAGAGCAATAACAAATGGAAATATATTTAAGAAAGGTGCTAGGCCCATAGAAAACTACTATAAAAATCAACTGGAGGAAATGACAAAAACTGAAGTAAGATATATCATGTTCATGGCTAAGAGATGCTCAGTATTGTGAGGTATGAGTTCTCATATAGTAAATAAAAATTTACTATTTAACAGCCACAACCTTGATGAATCTATAGATGATGGTGACAATTCAGCATTCTCATGTACCACTGGAGTGCCTTTCTAGCAAGAAGCTTGGCAATAACTGTTGAATTTTAAATCTTCATGTCATATGATCTAGTAATTTATCTACTGAAAATTAACCCTATGTATATTCCAGTAGTCAGAATTCCAATGTAAAAATAATCATCAAAACCTTACTTGCAACAATAAAACAAAAGAAAAAAATGCATCAATAAGGCACTGAATAAACCCATATTTTTATATGAATAAACTCTTAGTGATTACCTTTAGATAAAAGAATATTGGTCTCAAATCTATGAAACAAAACCTGAAGTTTCAATAAAAAAATGAGCCATTACTGTAAGTAAACCATGCCCTGTTCTGGAAGGATAAGAGTCAAGGTTCAACATTAAGAATTTGAGAAATCTCTGTGTGTGTGTATATATATATATATCCAACAAAGGTCCATCTAGTCAAGGCTATAGTTTTTCCAGTGGTCATGTATGGATGTGAGAGTTGGACTGTGAAGAAAGCTGAGTGCCAAAAAATTGATGCTTTTGAACTGTGGTGTTGGGGAAGACTCTTGAGAGTCCCTTCAACTGCAAGGAGATCCAACCAGTCCATCCTAGAGAAGATCAGTCCTGGGTGTTCATTGGAAGGACTGATGCTGAAGCTGAAATGCCAATACTCTGGCCACCTGATGCGAAGAAGTGACTCATTGGAAAAGACCCTGATGCTGGGAGGGATTGGGGGCAGGAGGAGAAGGGGACAACAGAGGATGAGATGGCTGGATGGCATCACCAACTCGATGGATATGAGTTTGAGTAAACTCTGGGAGTTGGTGATGGACAGGGAGGCCTGGCGTGCTGCGATTCATGGGGTCGCAAAGAGTTGGACACGACTGAGCGACTGAACTGAACTGAACTGATGTGTGTATGTATATGTGTATATACATACATATGCAGAGAAAATTTTCAAAAAATTATGACTTAAAAGAATATTGGTCTAAAGACAGGAAAAGACTTTTCCTATATTTCACATTCTCCATTGTTAGAAAATTTTTATTACCATTTGCATATAAAAGCATATTGACAAGAATCACCTTTATGGTAGACTATGTATGGATCACTTTAAAATTTCTTTTTCTTCAATTCATTCAACATCTAATTATTGAACACCTAACTCTATCACTCTACACAGGCAATAACAGTAGTCAACAGTATTTTTTAATCTACTACAACATATTTTTTAAAATAATAAAGATTACCAAAATGTAAATTCCTTTTCAGAAACCATGAATCCTATTTACCGCTTCAGAGGCAAGTCAATGTTAAGAGTTTAGTATACAAGCACATTTTATTGTGATTCGCTTTATTGAACTTCGCAGAAAATGGATTCTTTACAAATTGAAGGTCTGTGGCAACCCCGTGTCCACAAATGGGCACATTTTTCCCACAGCATTTGCTCACTTCATGTCTGTGCAACATTTTGGTAACTCTCACAATATTGCAAATGTTTTCATTATTATTATATTTGTTATGGTGATGTGTGGTCAATGATTTTTTTTATATTACTACTAAAACTCATTGAAGACTCAGAAGATGGCTAGCATTTTTTAGAAATAAAGTATTTTTTTTTAATTAAAGCATATATATTTGTTAGACATAATGCGTTGTACATTTAATCGGTGACAGAACAGTGGTAACATAACTTTTATATGCACTGGGAAACTAAAAAATTTGTGTGACTCAAGTTTATTGCAAGATTTGCTTATTGTTTTGGTCTGGAACTGAACTCAAAATATTTCTGAGATATGTTTATATTCCATCCAGACATTTGCTAGACATTCACACATGTGATAAAGACATAGAAAATAAATGAAGATGATATAGACACAGGCACACAGACTGCGTTCATACAAGCAGACGTTTAACATGAGCTGAATAATAACATACTGTGTTACCTGCTGCTTCCCTCTAGTTTTTAAAAGCGCATGAATTACTCAGAGATCTTTTCAGTTTTTTTTAGCAACTACACACTCTTCTCCAGTTCAGTTGAGTTCTAGTTATTTAATCACTTCCCTTGTTCATATACATTTGAATTGTTTAAACTTCTCCATGACTACACATACAATTGCAAAAAATAATTCTGAGCATATACAGTAGGCCCTCCATATTTGTGGGGTTTACATCTGTGAATTCAATGAACAGTGGATGGAAAATATTCCCCCTAAATTCCAGAAAGCTCCAAAATACAAAATTTAAATTTGCCACACATCAGCAACTACCCAGGCAGCATTCACACTGTTAGGCACCACAACTAATCTAGAGATGATTTCAGGTGTACTGGAGGACATGCATGGGTTATATGCAAATATTTAATACTGCACCATCCTACATAAAGGACTTCAGCATCCACGGATTCTTGTATCCACAAGGTGTCCTGGAACCAATTCCCCATGGATACTGAGGGATGACTCTATATCAGAAGCAAAACCTTTTAACTGGTGTATATGTGCTTCTGAAACTTTGATACCATCAATTTTCTCATCAAGATGTACAGCACTGAATAGAACTGTCAATAAAATACCTACAGTGGTGCTTTAATCATTTCCAATTTTAGTTACAATACTTCAAATATTTTCAATATTTTTGGTTTTGCTAATATAGTTTTCTACAGTTTTAAGATATCCCTTAAATCCTTTATAAGCTGAAGAAAGTTTCATTTCTATAGCTTACTAAGCATTCTTATCAGAAATTTTCATTTTTAATACAGATAGCATTAATAGTTCATTAGATTGCCTAATGACTAAAAATATTCCATTCCTGTGATAAACTCTATATTACCAAGCTGATTTTAATCAGTTGAAGTTTTGCTTAGAGTAGCTGCATTTCTGTTAATAAAGGAGACTGATGTAAATTTATCTTTCAGTTTACTGCATTTTATTTTGTGTGTGAGCACTGCTTTACAATTTGGGCTTAGACATGACCTAGTGAGCTTTGAAAAGCATTATGTCCCCTGCAGTTCTCCACATTTTCCCTTCCCATCTTGCAGTTAACATAAAGGCAGGGGGGTTAAAATACTGAGGCACAAAATACAAGCAGCCCTGCTGACTCATTCCCCACATCAAAAAGGGCTGCCTGAAATTCTTGCCTGCGACCTCAGCAGATTGCATCTGACCGACAAGTCAACTTCTCTGGGTTACTGGGATGTTTGTCACTGATGTTTATCCACTGTCCAGTTTGTCCACTGACGTTACTGGAATGTTTATCACTGCAGCATCCTGAATTGTTTAGAAGCTTTCCTTTATTTAATGCTCAGGAGTGTTTTAAATAATGTATTTAACTATTTGGGAAAATCACTGTAAAATCTTTGGGTCCAATGAAATTTTTAATGATGAAATTTTCCCACTACTTTTTGTTTCCTGTTTTGCTTGGGTATTCTACCTCTCCTTAGGTTTAGAATACTGTGTACCTTAGAAAACATCTAATTTTTTTTTTTTAATTTCATGACTCAATTTCCAAAGTTATTGGAATGAAGTTACACATATGCTCCTAAGTTTTAAATCTCTATATTTGCACCTGATTTATTATGCCTATTTCATTCACAATTTTATTTCTCCTGTTGATCAAGCTCTCTTCTTTGTTGGCTTCTTCTTTTTCTCCTTTCCTTGGGTTTATATGGCTGTTTTGTTTTTGTTTGTTTGTTTGTTTAATGAAGACAGAGTTCATAAGGCTTTATTTTTTTCCAGCAAATTGTCTTCAGTTCAGTTGTGTCCAACTCTTTGTGACCCCATGGACTACAGCATGCCAGGCTTCCCTGTCCATCACCAACTCCCGGAGCTTACTCAAACTCATATCCATTGAATCAGTGATGCCATCCAACTGTCTCATCCTCTGTCATCCCCTTCTCCTCATGCCTTAAATCTTTCCCAGCATCAGGGTCTTTTCCAATGAGTCAGTTCTTCGCATCAGGTGGCCAAAGTCACATATGTGACTATAACTTTGTTATTTTCCTAAATTTTTAACAATATATTTCAGTATTCCCTTTAATCTACTTATGTAAATGCATTTTTAATAATTTCTAAGAAATGTCAGGTTTACTTTGAATATGAAATGAAGACATTTATTCCAATATACTTTCATGATTAACTTTTATTTTTATTGTGTGTGGTTCAGAAAACCCGTTTTGTGTAATTTCTCCTATATGGAATTAATAGAGCTTATCTTTGTAGCATAAGGACATGTTCAATTTTTACAAATGTTTCACAGATATTTAAAAGAATGTATAGCTTCTCTTTATTTGTACAAAGTTACACATTGATACTTACTGCACTGAATGTACTGATTGTGTTTGCTCCAAAGTTTGAAACTCCTAGCCTTCAGACTGCCCAACCTACCTCTTCCATATGTTATTCAACTCTACATCACAACCCATGGACTTCCGCCTATGTCCAGAACTGATGAAAGTCTAGGAACCAAGTTATTAAGGAACCTACCTGTATCCTTGATACAAACGAAGACAAATTTTATTAAAGAAACAGCTTTTCTGGGTGATGCTGTCTAACAGATAAGGATAATGACAGATGCAGAAGATGAGGCTGTAGCCCAACTTAATCTCTGACTAGCTCTGATTCTCAGCCTCCAATACCTGAGCAAGTCCATCCAGAAGAGCTCCCCATCCCAGTTCAGAGCAAAACCATTTTCAGCAATGCCCATAGTAGAACTTAGGTAAATAATCCTTGAAATGCATCCACAGAAGCAATGATTGTTGACACCGATGGTCTAAAAAGTGAGCAACTCTGACAATTCCTAGTTATTATCATTAAATAAAATATTTAAACTCAATGGCCCACAGTTCTTTTGATTTAAATAACTATGTTATTTTGGCCACTCTCTCAGGTTCCTCCCAGCTGAATATTTCTATGAGCTACAGCAAAACTATGAGACAAATTTGCCATAATGCTTGACAAGAAACATCTGATTTTTTTTTCATTTATTTTTATTAGTTGGAGGCTAATTACTTTACAGTATTGTAGTGGGTTTTGCCATACATTGACATGAATCAGCCATGGATTTACATGTGTTCCCCATCCCGATCCCCCTCCCACCTCCCTCCCCATCCCATCCCTCTGGGTCTTCCCAGTGCACCAGGCCCCGAGCACTTGTCTCATGCATCCAACCTGGGCTGGTGATCTGTTTCACCCTAGATAATATACATGTTTCGATGCTGTTCTCTCGAAACATCCCACCCTCGCCTTCTCCCAGAGTCCAAAAGTCTGTTCTGTACTTCTGTGTCTCTTTTTCTGTTTTGCATATAGGGTTATCGTTACCATCTTTCTAAATTCCATATATATGTGTTAGTACACTGTATTGGTCTTTATCTTTCTGGCTTACTTCACTCTGTATAATGGGCTCCAGTTTCATCCATCTCATTAGAACTGATTCAAATGCATTATTTTTAATGGCTGAGTAATATTCCATGGTGTATATGTACCACAGCTTTCTTATCCATTCATCTGCTGATGGGCATCTAGGTTGCTTCCATGTCCTGGCTATTGTAAACAGTGCTGTTATGAACATTGGGGGTGCACGTGTCTCTTTCAGATCTGGTTTCCTCGGTGTGTATGCCCAGGAGTGGGATTGCTGGGTCATATGGCAGTTCTATTTCCAGTTTTTTAAGGAATCTCCACACTGTTCTCCATAGCGGCTGTACTAGTTTGCATTCCCCCCAACAGTGTAAGAGGGTTCTTAGAGCAGTGTGTTTGATATCCACAGTTAGGATTTAGTATCCCTGTAAATCAAAAGTGTCTGCATTTGATATAGTCTAATAATGAAAGATAGGCTTCCCAGGTGGCTCAGTGGCAAAGAATCTGCCTGCCAATGCAGGACATGTGGGTTTGATCCCTGATCTAGGAAGATCCCTTGAGAAGGAAATGGCCACCCACTCCAGTATTCTTGCCTGGGAAATCCCATGGACAGAGGAGCCTGGTGGGATACAGTCCATGGAGTTGCAAAGAGTTGGGCACAACTTAGTGATGGAATAACAACATAATGAAAAACAGCCTTGATAAATAGCAAATAGCTTGGAACTACAAATAAAGCCTTAAGGGGTTGTCCCATTTACACAACCTTCCAAAGAATTACAGGTGGGCTAAAATGAAGAGTCTTATTTCCCAGATCACAGTGAAGATCATTTTAGGTACAGCAAGAAGTCTGTCAAAGGCTCGTCTCTGCTGACGTCAGCAAGGTACTGTGTAACAACAAATCTCAGAGTTGATATAACTGGACTGGAGGTCAGATTTCATTACTTCCAACTATATGGGCTTGGGCAGAGAAATCACCCTCTCTAATTTTGTTGGTTTAGCTATAAAATGGGATGTTTGTATGTGTATTACTTGCTTCAAAATGTTATTGTGAAACAAAATTATTTAACACATACTAAAGGGATTTGGAAACTGAAAGGATACATGTAATTAATTATAAAGCTGTGTTTAGGGGAAAACTTAAGTGAGCAGAATACACTTCACATTTTTCAGAGGTCATAATCCTATTCTGTGGCATGGGGCTGACCGATTAAACATCTTTTCCATGTCACATGTTAACAGCAAAGACTATAGGCCCTCATACTCATTTTTGTGATATCAAAATCCACACATTAAACCACCATCTCTTTTTGTGCTATGAATCTCCCATCTGTTGTGCACTTTCCCCCAAAAAAGAGATGGGTTTTGTTTATCACATGAGATGTCAGCTTTCAGGCTTTGGGGTTCCTAAGTGCATCCAAGCTGGTGCAACCTCCACCACCAGTCAGCAGCAGATGGATCTTGTTAAGCCATTCGGATTACTGGATAAGGGCAAGATTTGGAACATGGACCTGCTCAAGGAGTGTATATATGTAGTAAAACATGATAAATGTGGTTTTAATCAAAATCACTTTTTCTTATTTCCAATATTAAAAATAATAGTAAATAAAAATAGTTAGCTACTAATAGCACTGAAGAGTCCAAGAAAGGACCCAGAAACATTTGGCATTTTGGTGCTGAAGGAAAAACAGTCCTTTTCTGTTGTTATTAAAGCCTGAAAGGAACACGCAGAGAGGGAGATGAATCTAAGCTATGTCAAACTAGCAGGGAAATGGCACCTGTGAAGAAGCTTATTGCCAACTTCAACGATGATTTGTCAGGTTTGATTAAAACCTGAATTAAGCAGTTCTCATTAGAACCTCAGAAGGATGAATTATGCTGCGTAAATAGATTACTCACGCCCTGATAGAAACATGGGCACCACGCACCCTGCTAGTAACTTTCAATTACATTGATAAATGAGAAGTTAAACTGTAATTTTTTTTTAGCACAATCCATTTTGTCTCTAATATCCTGCCACTTCTGTTTGCATTGTGACTGAAAAAATGAGGCTGCAGTGAAACAAACAGTCCTCTAGGTTAGTGTCAGACTATAAATGAGGAGATCGTCAAGGTAGAGTTATGGGTGGAAAGGGAACCCCAAGAAGAGTGAAAAGTGTTCTTTCTATATCTCCAATCTGCCCAGATATTTATTAAGGCTGTATAATAAGTGCATTTAGGACTCATCTTTACTCATATAATAAATAAAATAGCCAGATAATGGAATAAAAATTAATGATAGGGTCTTGAAAGTACTCCTGGAAAATTTAACCTCATTGGCCAGGGACTGGACTTTTTAACTAGCCAGTGAGTTAATAGGTTTCCTTTGCCATCGTTAATCTTTATAACATTTCAACAAAAGAGACCACAGCAAAAGCAGTTAGCATATTGGTCACCATTTCCTCCTCTCAGCTGCTTATAACCATTAATTAAATTTAAATCTGATCTCATCCTTTTGGTTTCTGACACACAGTCATTTTTCTTATTAATGTGGATGGTGAAAAAAAAATGGGCTAGGCATTCTGAGAAAGAGGGAAAGCACCAAAAATGGACAGTTGTATTTTCCAAATGAAACTTTTTTTTTTTCCTTGCTCTAACTTTGAGGCCCATTTTAGCAATCCAGGGACTTCCCTTAAATGGAACTTAACCCAGTTAAGATTCTGCACTTCCACTGCAGGGGGCATGGGTTTGATCCCTGGTCAGGAAACGACACGCTGCGCTGCACAAGACTTATTTATTATAAAGCTACAGTAATCAAGACAGTGTGGTATTAGTGAAAAGACAGGCAAGTCAATGTCCAAGAAGAGAGAGCCCAGGAACAGACCCACACAAACACGGTCAGCTGGTCTCAGAGAGGAGCAGAGGCCATTCAGCGAAGAAAGGATCATCTTCCAGCAAATGGTACTGAGGCAGCAGGACATTCACAGGCAAAAATAAACAAATAAATCTAGATGCAGCCCTTGCACATTTCACAAAAACAGACTTAAAAGGTATCACAGAGCTAAAACTTAAAGTGTAGAACTATTAAAAAAAAAAATTCAACTCCTCCAAGACTTGAAAACCAGTATGCCTACAGGGAAGTCTCTTATAGAACCAAAAAAGGAAGAACTCTATTGAACGACTCACAGAAAAGCCTTCTTAAAATCTCTCCCCATATACGTCTCCCTCCGGACATCCACTACAGGAAGGGACTGGTAAAACTCTGCTCATCCAATCTCAAAATTCCTCTAAAATGTCTTAGTCTCACTACTTCATCTCCTCTCCTGCTGCCTTCTTGCTTCTAAACCTTTTTTCCTCTTCTGGTCCCAGTGAAGGTGAAGGATATAAATTTAAGTTTTCTCAATTTCCACCAGCTGTCTTTTCCATCCATGACTCTAATTAGATAATAAAGAACCATGATCCAAGTAGCATAATGAATGCTCCTGATAAAAGAGGAGAAAGGATCTGATCGGTAACCTTCAATATTTTCAACCACAGTTCTGTTCCACCAAGCGGCTGTGAAGACTTCTCCAGAAGAAATGAAGGCGCGAAATCTCACTGATGGTGGTTTCTGCTGTCAAGGTTTGAAAGCAAATTCCTCTTAGCTTTTTCACCTCACCCCATGGCAGGTTTACGCCAGCTTATGTCAAACACTTTCAGAACCTTCTCCTTTTTATATAAAAGAACTTCCAACTGGAGAGGAAAGAAATGTAAGGGGAAATTTTCAGTACAGAAACTTAGGAAAAAAAGAGAAAAAAGAAGAGAGATGAGATTTTAGGTAAGAAAGCATTGAGGACAAACTACATACTTCAAAGGTTCCTGAAGCTTGGAGCAGGAAAAAGAGACCATAAAGAAATAAAACTCTGGGTTCTGGAACTGAAATCCTGTTCTTCCATTTGTATTAGGAAAATCACCTACCTGGACCTCCATCCACTCCTCTGTAAAATTCTGGAATTTGACTAAAAGGATCTGATCGCTTGATCTTACGACACCTTCATCGCCTAACCTGCCTTCCTGTGCCTCTCTACCCACCTTCATCATTGCTATAATCCTCAGGGCTTTAACTGTGTGCTTATCCACACAGTCAGAAGACATGCTCTGCTCTAGTTCTATGCAAACTATACCAGTCCCTGAACACACAAACAATACCTCTAGTATTAAATTTACCTACAAAAAATAGTTTACTGGTTGATTATGATACTGCACTAAGTCTGTAAAATAATGACATCATAGGAGTTAACAAATTAATATCAACAAAACTCCCATGATTGCTGGTAAAGAATCTGCCTGCAATGTGGGGGACCTGGGTTGGATCCCTGGTCTGGGAAGACCCCCTAGAGAAGGGAACAGCTACCCACTCCAGTATTCTGGCTGGAGAATGCCGTGGACTCTACAGTCCATGGGGTTGCCAAGAGTCGGACGCGACTGAGCAGCTTTCACTTCACCCATGAATCAGCTACACATACAAAGAAAGAACAAAAGCATTAAATCAAAATACATCTGACCGTAAAATGGAGACTGTTGGGTGTTGAGTCATGAACTATATGACTTATTTATTCAATGTATAATCTCTTTAGAAATAGTCACTGGAGGAACAATGTTCAGCTGTGAGAACTGCTCGGCAGTCACACACTAAACTCCGGGTATTTCAATACCGTCTCACCTCCACTTTATTTCCCCAAAGGGAGCTTACTCACTTCCCCACCTAACTTATTCATGGCATTTAATCTCAAACACTTTTGGTTTATTCTTAAAATAGGGATAAAAATCATTCTTCAGGATCCAAGGGAAAGAAATTCAAAGGAAGAATTCTAAAATAACATGATATACTAGTATTATCTAATTCTCTAAGGTGAATACTTTGAAAAGAACAATATTCATTGGGAAGTAAAAACTCTGCATTAAGAGAAAGTCAGATTCTCTTCAGTCATACATTCAACCTATCAGGTTCATCTTGGGAGTAAGGAACGCTTTGGTGATAAGAAACCACACCCATCAGGACTCAGGGTATGATGCCAGCGCGTACGGGCAAGGCTCTGCCCTCTGCTCAGTTCTGGCATATTCAGTCAACGCCGTGTGTGTCCACCTGAACAAGACGCGGATCTTACTTATGTTTCAGAAAGCCGAGGCTGTCCTTGAATTATTTGCAGGAGACTGAATCTGAGATAGGACGAAAATTTTTAAATACCTGGTTTTATTCTAAGACTTATGATACCTAGAATCAGAACAATGTTTGTGAAAATTTGAATTCTGATTACTTTGATATTTTATTGAAAAAAATCTAGTATTAGAAAATGGTCAAAAGAAAACATAGTTTCTTCTGTATCTCCTTTTATCATAAAAATTCTTCCCTTCTCTCCAGAATACTGAAGTAATACTAAAATACAAATTCACCATAATATTCATATGCACCCAAAATAAATTTGATTCCATGTGAGGGCCTGAGAGAATCTCTTAATCATCAAGTCCTGCAGTGAGGAGAGATAAAACATCCCTTTAATTATTTTTTTTAAGTTATTTATGCTGTTAAAAAATTCTACAAGACTTAAAATAAATCAAGAGTCCTCTGATTCTCCTCCCACATACACATTCACACCTTCCTTCCCTGACTCTGAAATGTCTTAAACTCAGAGTTTCTTTTGAGTTCACATCTCCAGAAAATCCACCTACCTTCATTCAAGGAAAGGGAGCAGTGGGTACCTTACCGTGTGGACTGAAGGAGGAAATCTGATGTTGATTTCCTAAACAGTCTTTCTAATGATAACCCTGCTTTTCAGCCCGACTCACACTCCCAGGTTCAAAGATGCCTCATATCTCCATGTGGCCCAAAGTGCCCTGCTCCCCGGTCTACCTGTCAACTTCCTCTGTTCTGCTGATTTCAGTTTTGATCCATCTACTATGTTGACACCTCCTCTATGATTTTCTTTCCACTGTGGATTTACAACTTTTTAAAAGATCATCTTATTGTCTTTCTACTGGGGTTTTAATGATGAAGCATATGTTAAAATGTGTGTGCTATACTTAACCAAAAAAATCTGCTATATTTAGTCCAAAATGTCAACTTTCATTTTCTACTCTAAATATTTATATATTGACAGTTTACTTGTATATTTTCTGTAATATAAAAATAACCTTTAAAATTGAGCCCAAAGGAATCCATGGTTCTTTTCATACTCACAGACATATTTCTACAAGTTTTCACCCTTTTCAGGTCTATGGCTAGTTCTAGGTGATTAAACTTGTTTGAAATTGGGTCTCTGAATTGGTGCAACCTGTGTAGAGTCCAACACATTCAAAATCAGTCAGTTCAGTCACTCAGTCGTGTCCGACTCTTTGTGACCCCATGAAATCACAGCATGCCAGGCCTCCCTGTCCATCACCAACTCCCGAAGTTTAACCAAACTCATGTCCATCAAGTCGGTGATGCCATCCAACCATCTCATCCTCTGTCGTCACCTTCTCCTCCTGCCCTCAATCCCTCCCAGCATCAGGGTCTTTTCCAATGAGTCAGCTCTTCACATCAAGGTGTCAAAGTATTGGAGTTTCAGCTTCAGCATCAGTCCTTCCAATGAACACCCAGGACTGATCTCCTTTAGGATGGACTGGTTGGATCTCCTTGCAGTCCAAGGGACTCTCAAGAGCCTTCTCCAACACCACAGTTCAAAAGCATCAATTCTTCTGTGCTCAGCTTTCTTCACAGTCCAACTCTTACATCCATACATGACCACTGGAAAAACCATAGCCTTGACCAGATGGACCTTTGTTGGCAAAGTAATGTCTCTGCTTTTTAATATGCTGTCTAGGTTGCTCATAACTTTCCCTCCAAGGTGTAAGCGTCTTTTAATTTCATGGCTGCAATCACCATCTGCAGTGATTTGGGAGCCCAGAAAAATAAAGTCAGCCACTGTTTCCCCACCTATTTCCCAAGAAGTGATGGGACTGGATGCCATGATCTTAGTTTTCTGAATGTTGAGCTTGAAGCCAACTTTTTCACTCTGCTCTTTCACTTTCATCAAGAGGCTCTTTAGTTCTTCTTCACTTTCTTTCATAAGGGTGGTGTCATCTACATATCTGAGGTTATTGATATTTCTCCCAGCAGTCTGGATTCCAGCTTGTGCTTCATCCAGCCCAGTGTTTCTCATGATGTTCTCTGCGTATAAGTTAAATAAGCAGAGTGACAATATACAGCCTTGACGTACTCCTTTTCCTATTTGGAAACAGTCTGTTGTTCCATGTCCAGTTCTAACTGTTGCTTCCTGACCTGCATACAGGTTTCTCAAGAGGCAGGTCAGGTGGTCTGGGATTCCCATCTCTTTCAGAATTTTCCACAGTTTATTGTGATCCACACAGTCAAAGGCTTTGGCACAGTCAATAAAACAGAAATAGATGTTTTTTCTGGAACTCTCTTGCTTTTTCGATGATCCAGCAGATGTGGGCAATTTGATCTCTGGTTCCTCTGCCTTTTCTAAAACCAGCTTGAACATCTGGAAGTTCTCGGTTCACGTATTGCTGAAGCCTGGCTTGGAGAATTTTGAGCATTACTTTACTTGCATGTGAGATGAGGGTAATTGTGCGGTAGTTTGAGCATTCTTGGGATTGGGATGAAAACTGACCTTTTCCAGTCCTGTGACCACTGCTGAGTTGTCCAAATTTGCTGGCATATTGAGTGCAGCACTTTCACAGCACCATCTTTGAGGATTTGAAATAGCTCAACTGGAATTCCATCACCTTCACTGGCTTTGTTTGTAGTGATGCTTCCTAAGGCCCACTTGACTTCACATTCCAGGATGTCTGGCTCTAGGTGAGTGATAACACCATCGTGATTATCTGGGTTGTGAAGATCTTTTTTGTACAGTTCTTCTGTGTATTCTTGCCACCTCTTCTTAATATCTTCTGCTTCTGTTAGGTCCATACCATTTCTGTCCTTTATTGAGCCCATGTTTGCAAGAAATGTTCCCTTGGTATCTCTAATTTTCTTGAAGAGATCTCTAGTCTTTTCCATTCTGTTGTTTTCCTCTATTTCTTTGCATTGATCCCTGAGGAAGGCTTTCTTATCTCTCCTGGCTATTCTTTGGAACTCTGCATTCAAATGGGAATATCTTTCCTTTTCTCCTTTGCTTTTTGCTTCTCTTCTTTTCACAGCTACTTGTAAGACCTCCTCAGATACCATTTTGCCTTTTTGCATTTCTTTTCCTTGGGGATGGTCTTGATTCCTGTCTCCTGTACAATGTCACATTCAAAATTATATTCAGCAAAAAGTAACCAATCGAGTCACCCACATATCAGTTGTGAAAACCAACTGTTGGTTTTCTCTACAAAATGATTCCAGGTAAGGTTTGTGGAGGTATTTCTAAAAGTCCAAAGCAACTGTTTCCCCAGAGATTGGTCAGGTGACTGCATAAAAGGTACCTGAAACACAATTCTTGTGCTTATTCTCTCTTTTCCCTTTTAAAATAAACAATCTTACTTACTCTTCAAGGCACAGCTCAAATATTACTTCTTCTCTTTGGCATCTTCTTTTCTCTTCCATTTCCCTGGTAAAATGAATGACCCCATTATCTGATGTCCTGTAATATTTTGTATATACTTTTACTTATATATATATATGTACATATATATACACACAGCAGTATACAGCACATTGTACTGCTGTGACTTATTGTCTACACCTCTATTATCTTTTAACTCCTCAAAGGCAAAATCTGTGTTCCATTCTTTCTGGTATCAGCAGTAACTAGCACAGTACCTATAATTCAAAAGAACATCAGCAAACAATCCTGAACTTAATCCCATTGACACAAATACCTTCTAATATGAGAAAGCCCAAGACTACACAAGGAGAAATGAGTATGAAAGCTCGATTGAAAGTCTAAAACAGAGAGAAGCTTTCTGTATTAATCCAAGTCCCCCTCACTAAACCTGCCTGAGAAAGGTGTCATGCCTCTGACAGATGAAAGATCTGAGACTCAAATAACTTGGTCAGGATCAAAGCTACTAGACACTAGAATAAGAGAGTTTGAACCCTCCTCTGGTTCCAAAGCTAGAGTTCTTGAGTTTTTAATTTTAATGCTTCCTTCCTTGAGACCAGAGAATACAACCTGCAAGAAAGGAACCGTTTTTCATCTATGTCTTGGCAGTTCTTGGTATATAATTGACTGTAGTCTTCAAGTATAAGTTATGTCCAAATGATTGTTTTGACTTATTTTTTTTTTACGTTGTTCAGTTCTGAGCCATTACATCTGCCATGGGTAGTTAAGCCTGCTGTGAACTTGTACCGTCGAGACCGCTATTACTTTAAATAGCAGTTCTCAGTGCGTGAAGATGATGCTTCCAACTGTCGCACCTTTAGGAAGAAAGGGGGGCACGAACAGTTCTTTGATCTCTGTTCTCAACTACATACTCTGCACCCGCAATACATGCACTTTGAGAAGTGTGCCTACCGGGGCCTTGATTTTTTCTGTGTTTAGAAAAGGAAAGTAAAATGTAATGTGCGATACATGCATATACAATATACCTTGTTGGAATGCATACTTGGGGCTCTTTAATTTTGTTTGACTCTTTCATGCACCTATACATTCCCTACAATACTTAAGTTTGAGTGTACATACCTACATTTCTACATATAGGTTCCTATAGAGTATAAACATATATATAATAAGACCACTGTAAAATGTGAACAAAAAGAGTTTTTATATCAGTTTTGAATCCCTCTTCTTTTTATGTTAATTTCTAATCCCTCTTCTCCACTGACTATTAATCAGTGTGGCCAAAAAGAAACAAAAAAATTGTTTCCACTGGGAAAAGTCTGATTTTTCTTTTTCTAGATCTCACAGGTGTCTAGATTCAAGATATCTCATATCGGGGTTCTCATATCTAGATGCCAGATATCTCATATCGGGATTCTCATATCTAGATTCTAGATATCTCATATCTGGATTCTTATATCTAGATGCCAGATATTTCGTACCTCTTATGCCTGAGATATCATACTGTCTGTGTCATGACAGGGAGGAAAGCAGATCATAAAACCTTGGCTTCCACCATTCCCAAACCTGCTGCAGGCATCTTAAAGTATTTGCAGCTCCTAGCAGAGCGCTTTACCTACTTGCCAAAGAATGTTCCACCCAAGCACAGGTGAGTGCAGAGGAGGCAGAAAGGTGACGTTCCTGGAGCAGCCTTCAGACAGAGAGCAAGAGAGGTGGACCCTGCCCTGACTCCCCGGGGTGCTCAAGAGCACCAAGCCCGCGGCGTCACGGTGGTACCTTCCCTTCTCTGCCTCACTTCCCTGCTGCTACTGCTGGGAACGCCTCCCATGTGAACTCCAGCCCTTAAGCCTAGAATAGAGAAAAGGCCGCTTTAGGAATAGTGTTTATTAGATGTTACTATGGAGATTTGTTCCCTCCACCATGCAGAGAATCACGCCAGCTTCTAACTCTCTCATTTCACAAGGACTGATGCTGCTTATTTCCTCCATATATCAGTTCTCCCTAATCTGGGTGTCCTGAGACTGGGTCTACGCTCTGCACACTGTAAGCATTAAGGGCATTTTAAATTCCTTGCAGCAAGAAGAGTCACTGTCCTGCCTATGTCCAAGATAAAAATGGATCCTCTCCCACCCTGGCCACTGAGCAGTACATTTTCAGCTCCAATCACTCCTTCCTCCCCAGGCTGCAGGCCATCTCTGGGGTTAATGGTAAACCACGTCCCTTTCTGTTAAAGCCCAGTCCTCTCAAGTGACCATTTACCATTTTTCCCTTCTTGTCAAATACAGACACACACACACACACACACACACACTTTTATTTCACTTATATCTCCATTTCTTACTGTTGTTATAAAAGATCACCATTAATTTAGTTACATAAGACAACAACAAAAATTATCTTATAGTTCTGGAGACAAAAAATCTGAAAAGAGTCTAAATGAGGGCTAAAATCAAGCTGTTGCCTTTTCCAGCTTCCAGAGACAAACTGAATTCCTTAGCTCATGGCTGTATATATCTCTGTTTTCAAAGCCAGCACCATTAATATAAGGCCTTGTCATGCCACCATCCTCTGATTCTTTCTCCCTCCCGCACTTAAAAAGATCTTTCTGACTACATCGGGACCACCCAGATACCTCAAAAAGTCAACTTAGTAGCAACTTTCATTCCATCTGTAACTGTAATTCCCCTTGCCATATAACCTAACATATTCACAGTTTCTAAGAACTGGGATGTAGAAATCTTTGGGAAGTGGAGGCATTATCCTACCAGTCTCAACAAGTTTAAAGATGCAAATAATTTTCCTTACTGCTTTCAGACCTAATGATTCTAGATGCAGTATATAAGGATGATCCTATTACTCCACTCACTCCAGAAATAACACCTATCTAAAGCACTGAATACTATATCTTACCAATAGTTGCCATCATTCAGAACCTGTAATGTGTCAAGTATTCTATATACTCAGCAATGTTTAATAGTTACCACACAGTCTTCAGCATTAGACTGGTCTAGAATGCAAGTTGTACTCTGCTCCCTACTAAATAGACAACATTCTGGACAACTTAATTAACCACTGTAACTCTCATTCTATCAAATGTTAAAGAAACAGTACACCTCCTCATAGTGATGATTTGGTCACTTTATCTTAACTGACTTCAGAATTCCTTGGGCTTCCCAGGTGGCACCATAGTAAAAAGTCCACGGGCCAACACAGGAGATGCAAGAGACACAGCTTCAGTCCCTGTGTTGAGGAGATCCCCTGGGCAAGGAAATGGCAATCTGCTTCCGTATTCTTCCCCGGAAAATTTCAAAGACAGAGGAACCTGGTGTGTTGTAAAGAATCAGACATGACCGAGTGCACACAGAGAATCCTTTATTGTAAGATGTGTCATTGTTTGGAAAAATTGAAAAGACTATTTGATTACATTTAGGATTACCTCATGTTGTGACCTTTTAATCCTTCCCAAAGTAAACCAGCATCACTATGAACAAGGCTAGTGGAGGTGATGGAATTCCAGCCGAGACATTTCAAACCCTGAAAGATGACGCTATGAAAGTGCTGCACTCAATATACATCATCAAAAAAACAAGAGAATTCAAAAAAAAAAATCTACTTCTGCTTCATTGTCTATGCTAAAGCCTTTGTGTGGATCACAACAAAATGGAAAATCCTTAAAGAGATAGGAATACCAGACCACCTTACTTGCCTCCTAAGAAACCTGTAGGCAGGTCAAGAAGCAACAGCTAGAACCGGACATGGAACAACGGACTAGTTCCAAATAGGAAAAGGAGTACGTCAAGGCTGTATATTGTCACCCTGCTTATTTAACTTATATGCAGAGTACATCATGAGAAATGCCAGCCTAGATGAAGCACAAGCTGGAATCAAGATTGCTGGAAGAAATATCAATAACCTCAGATAGGCAGATGACATCACCCTTATGGCAGAAAGTGAAGAGGAACTAAACAGCCTCTTGATGAAAGTGAAAGAGGAGAGTGAAAAAGCTGACTTAAAACATAACATTCAAAAAATGAAGACCATGGCATCCAGTCCCATCCCTTCATGGCAAAGATGGGAAAACAACAGAAACACTGACAGACTTTATTTTCTTAGGCTCCAAAACGGTGACTATAGCCATAAATTAAAAGAGGCTTGCTCCCTGGAAGAAAAGCTATGACTAAACTAGACAATATAATGAAAAGCAGAGACATTACTTTACCAACAAAGGTCATCCAGTCAAAGCTGTGGTTTTTCCAGTAGTCATGTATGAATGTGAGAGTTGGACCATAAAGAAGGCTGAGTGCCGAAGAATTGATCCTTTTGAACTGTGGTGTTGGAGAAGACTCTTGAGAGTTGGTGAGGACAGGGAAGCCTGGCGTGCTGCAGTCCATGGAGCCGCAAAGAGTCAGACATGACTGAGGGACTGAACAACAAAACTAAACCCGACGTGAATCTGATCCCTGGGTCGGGAACAGCCCCTGGCAATCCACTCCAGTGTTCTCATCTGGAGAATCCCCACGGACAGAGGAGCCTGGCGGGCGACAGCCCATCGGGTAGCAAAGAGTCAGACACAACTGAAGCGACTTGACATGCACGCAAACTAAACTAAAACGACAGCTGAGAAGTTAGCGTGCTAGGAACTCATAACGCTGGGAATGAGAGAGCGGAACAGTGAGAATTGCTCCAACAAATATTTAAGAGGTGAAAAAGAGATGGAGGAGTGGCACCTGAAAGTCAGAACACAGGAAGCGGAAGCCCGCCTAGTGTCAGAGGGCGCCAAAAAGGAAGCGAACCAATTGACCTGATGAAACACCTGGAAGCTAGTCTTTAAAACCAGTCAGCACTGAAAGAGGAAGGGCCGGGTGAGCAGGGAGAGACGGCTGAAGGCGACTCGCACCGCGAGAGGCGAGGAGACCTTCCCACCCAGCGCCCCCTCTGCGCCCTGTGCAGCCGGACGGCTTCCCCGCCTGGGCTCTGTGAGGCGGGCCGATGTCTTTCCTGCGGGAACGGAGTCAGTTAGGTTCCCCATGTAGGAGCAACAGACACGTGGAAAAGGGAGTGATTCCTGGAACTGAAAAGCAGGGACTTGTATACAAGCTCACATACTGAACTACGGGGTTCTTAGACTCAACCCTCCGCAGGACAAAAACCAGAGAATTTTTGGTTAGGGTAACTAAACAGTTCACACACTGACCTTTGAGTGACCCTCAGTGAAATAACTGGCTTTCTATACAAATCATCAGACGACATTCCCATCTATCCTTAAACAGAACTTCTCACTAGAATTTTAGTGACAAACGAATGATTGGAAAGGTAAAGATTATCAGACACCTGAATAAAATATCCAATGTGAAAGATGATGCAAACAGAAATCAAAACAAGGATAAAAGACAATGAAAAAGAAAATCAACACAACACACAAGATGTTCAGAGAGATGTAATTCTTCTAAAACTTAAAAAAAAAAATGATGCAATGGAAAAAAAAAACTGGCTTAATTTTTTTTTTTTAAAAAGAGCTCCTGAAAATTAAAGATTTTATAACTAATTTTTTTAATAAAAGCAGAGATGAAAGCTAAAGTTGGGAAATCCAGGAACACAGACTAAAATGTAATATGATCTAGAATATAGGAAATATATAACTAAATAAGAGAACTTCACCCTGCTTTCTAACATCTAATAAGAATTCCAGAAATCCTGAATACAGATATTATAAAGAAATAATATTGGGCTTCCTTGAAATGAAGTAGTTTTCTAGAAAGAGAGTGCACAAGAATGCCTAGAACAATAAGTAAGAAACACCACTAGAAATTTTATCAAGAGGTTAAGGCAAGACTCTGAAAGTTTATAAGATAGCACACACACACACACGGCCCTTATAAAATAGCAGGCGTTACATGACACCAGCAAGACAAGAATATTAAATGACAGCAAAGCTAAGCCTCTCAACTTCTGATGTAAAATCATCCTTAGTCTAGAATTCCATACTAATTGTATCAGTCTTCACGGCAAACAAGAGAATAAACCCTGTAGACTAAGGAAAAAATGACTTTCTTAAAGGACGATAAATGGCTCACTCAATCATTAGGAGGGCTGCAGAAACAAGCTCAAGATCAGGGTTCCAGTATCGAGACCCAGAACTACACTGCAGAACCACCCTGATGGAAAAACCATTTTATTTTATCCTCCGACCATCATTCACTGCAACCTCTCCTGCCATGAGCACCAGTGACAGAGTCACCCTTGAAAACCACATGTCTCTGAACCTTCAGCAGCAAAATGATTGCCGCCCACAAAACGCAAGCTGCTTGCTTCTGAATGTAACCCTGTACTGGTTTGTCTGATAAGGTGAACCCACGTCAGTGTCTCATACCTGCACAGGAAGTTGGTGAAAGTATTCTGAATTGTACCTTGTAGAGACAGAATTCACAGAATGAGAAATCATAAAAATATAAGGAGGATTTCTGAGATATACTCAATAGTCACTACTCCAACCAAAAGAGCGATGTGTACAGCTCCATCAAGTTATCAATCAAGTGTGAGGATAGAATAAAAACATTTTCAGACATGAAGGGAATTGAAATAAAACGTCATCACCCTTCATTAGGGAGACTCATCTTCCAGCCTAACGGAATAAACCAAGAAAAAAGGAGTACACGGCATCCCAGACACAGGATCAAACACTGAAAAAGAATGAAGGGCGTTACAGAAGAACATGTCTTCATGGGGTTTAAGTGTAATTAGCTGAGACTGGAGAAGGATATGGAGAAAAAGGAAGGAGGCTTGCAAGCACAAAAAAAGTTTAAAAAATTGATTTATTATCTCTTACATTTTAACATTTGAAAAAGTATTGGTAAGTGTTTGACAGCTTTATTGGTGCTTTTGAAAGATATGAAAGAGAAACAAAAGCAATAATACAAGTGCTAAAATGATAGAGTAAATTTGACAAAGAAGAAACAATATACTACTGTGCTCAGTAGTAAATAATTTTCAACTATCCAGTAACATGGAACCTAAGTACTGAGTTAATTAAATATACGCTAAATCACACTGAGAGAACAGTACGAGAGAACACATGTACGTGTAGAAAGGGGTATCTTAAGAGTAATAAATTCTGAGTTACCAAACTGGAAGCCTAAAAACACTAAGATTGAAAAATTAATAAACAGCATCAATATTTAAAGATGCTGGAAAACTGTAGAAGATATCTACAAGATATCTGTAAAGGAGCTGAAGTTGACACATTAGGCGCGCAAGACTTAAGAATGAAGAATGGGACAGGAGTCCTTATTTTATTCAAAACATGCCCTTTAGTCCTTTTTGATTTTTAACTATGTGAGTGAAATACACTGATAAATGTGGACTTTTTTAAAAGAAAACTATCTTGGTAAATTATGGGGTAGAAAGTGGGACCTCAAGAGCCTGGATAACAGATATCAAAACTTTAAAAAAAAAAAAAAAGGACAACTAGCTTTGCATGAGAGAAGATAACCAATTTGAAGTTCCCAAGGAAATCCAAGGAAAAACCAAAGTAAAGAGAAGAGGACAGTAGAGAGAAGTACTAAGCAGTAGCTGGCAAAACGGTAACAATCTACGCCACACATTATATAATTCTTTCCCATGACACTGCAAAACCATCAGTATCACATTCTAAACTCAGAGACCAGTGAGTGATCTCTGACGAAAAATAAATAAAAATAAAAAAAAGAAGAAGGAATTATTCTTTCAAACATAGTTGGCACCAAATGATGAGAGACCCGATAGACTCAATTAGTCCTTAGAACACAAGGTCATTGAAAATGAACAGATATATTAGAAATACTTTAGATTTAGAGATTTGGTTTTTCCTAGAACTTAAGAGGCAGCAAAGTATCCTGATTTATTGTGGGTTATACACAAAACAACGCATCTGATAAACTTAGCACAATGCTGGCATATTCAGTAGAAGGTAGAGATGATATATAATCTCACACACTCCTCACAACAACCCTTCAAGGTAGGCAGTACTAACTGCACATTTCCTAAGGAGGAAAAACCTCACAGACACTATTTTCTCAAGATCACACAGACCAGTGCCTCTCAAAGGTCTTCACACACCAACAGAACCATCGAGTTCATCCTAAGGTAGAGCTGAAACCATACGCAGGGATCAGATCTCTAGCATTTTACCCTCTGTAAACTATTTTTATACAGTGTGGCAAAAAGATGAGAAAATATATGCTCTTTCCCTTTGGAATCTAAGATACTCTCAACTATTCTTAAACAGATTGAATGGGGAAAACTGTGTAGGAGGGGAAATGATTGTGATAATGCAGAGAAATTTTTAAACATGTCCATATTTTACGTAGGAGAGCAGTTTTATTTTTTAAGATATCCTTTTGTGGGAGGGTAACTTCTATGTTTAATCTGTTTTAAGAAGCTCATTGCCCCAATAATGTGATATAGTAGATCATGAATGTTATCCTGGACTCTGGTAGGAGTACTAGATCTTCAACTACAGAAAGTCTAAAAATAGCAACCAAAATTAATTAATTAAAAATGCCCATTCAAGGACTTTATTTAGAAAGATGCTGTAAAATTCTATGTGAACGAACATGATTCATCAAAGCTACCAATTATTGACAAATAGGTTGAGTAAGTGACAGTGCTGATAGAAACCTTTAGCTTTCCACCATCCCAATTTACTACATTTTTCCCATTAGTTCAAAATATTTTGTCCTATGGCTTAAGAGTTCACTCTTTTCTCTCTGATTATTTACCAACCATTCATCTCTGCATGAGTGGTTCCATTCATTTCTGCAGTGATGTATCTAAAACTTCACAGAGGACCCATGTCACAAATCTACTGGACTCTAAAGCACCAATGCCTCTAAGCACTAACCAGGGAATAAAACTGGGGAAAACAGCAGAAGAGGTGGAAATTGTGATGAACTATGAAATGCATGTCCTTTAAAAGTATTTCTGCACCAGTCAACAGATTCTTGCCAGTCTTCTTTGTTCTATGGTCTACCAGACGGTAACTTATCAAAAGTGCCCTATATCACACCCTTTTCAAAATCAGAGTGTCGTCATCCTCCGTGGTTGCCACTGATGCCTCAAAGGTCATCTACAAGGATTCAGCAAACTCTTTCATTCCCTGGAGGTGTGCTAAGTCCCAACTATGTCCCAGGCACTGTACTGGCCACCAGGGGAAGAGCAGGGAGACCAACAGACATAGCACCTTGAGTTTAGATAGAAAAGTAATCACTGGAATGTCTACAAACGAATATATACTCACAGGTTATAGCATACACTGCCTTGCAGGGTACTAGGAGAGAATATAAAAGGACTATTGATTTGTCTGAGGCTGTCCTGGTCTTCAAGGTCATATTTCATCTACTAGGAGACCTGAGCTCATTTAGATGTTAGGTGCCACTTCATAAAATCCTCACCCATATGGATTTAAATTCTCCTGTCACCAATATTTGTTTTACCCTCCTATGGTTTGCAGATCATTCTATTTGACAGAGAAGACAAAAGCAAAACCCAAGTTGAGGGTTTCTGCTTCTCTGTATTACTCATCAATATTGTAATGTTGGCCCTAATCAACACACTGTTACTTATTGATCTTTTCCCTCAAATGCAGCTTTTTAAAAATGCATTCCTGACAGTTTTTGCAAGCTTCTTCTAGTCTAAGATCAATTTGGATTTTAAACTTTTTGACTCTATTCTTAACAAGCAGCTTAGTTTAGGGAAAAGACAGCTTTGGCTCAGTTGTGAATCCTTAACAAACACTAACAAGTTATTTTATCAGAACTAAATAATTTTCTCTCTCAGCTTCAGCTTCTTCATTTAAAAATGAGAAGAACAATTCATTTCGGTGGTGAGTATTAAAGTAGATCCTGGGAGCAAAACACCTAGTACGCTGCTTGGCACAGAGCAGGGAACACCGGACAACTGATGAAGCACACAGCTCACATCAGGCTTGTCCTCACCGGTCCTGCGGGCTTCTTAGGAGCTAAAACCAAGCTTTCCACTTCTTTTCTCTCCCACATGATGTCTAAGGCCAATAAAGAGAGCAGGCGGGTGTGGTGGTCATTAATAACCTTGGTGAAAAACTTAAAAGGAATTCCACAGTTGAAGATACTTTTAAGTTTACCAAGGAATAATAGCTTTCATCTTGTAAATACTAAATTGCATGCTTCCTTTCTGATTAAACACACAGTTTATTTACAACTAATTGTCACTTAATGGCTTCTGCTCCAATAAATGTTCATACACCGTGTTTAAGGCTTATACTTCTATTGTGCCCTGCTCTAATGGAACATATATCCTGCATGGTGACGGCTTATCTCTTCGTACCAAACAACCTTCTGCCTGAATTTTTCACTGAATAAGTCAGTGTTCAGTTATTTTGATTCCTGCTGAGCAAAAGTAAATTTCATCAAACACCATTAGAAATGAGGCACAGAAAGAAAATCTCGTCCTACATACAACAGACTGCCTATGACGATGAATGCCTAACTCCAGGTGGTTACACCAAGGAAGAAAGAAGGGGTCTTTCACTCTTCCAGTTATTGAAGCACTACTGTAGACACGTTAGCTGTTTACAGGCAAGCCTCACTTTACAAAAGAGAAAAGCTAACAGTTTCCGTTTTATGAATCAGTTGAGTTCTAGCAGTTCAGTCCAGCAAATAATTTCACTTGAAGTATCAGAACAAGTCTATGTTCTGAGACTCAGCTCAATGTTCCAGTGGCCGCCTGGACCGGAGCGGAGTTTGGGGGGAAGGGATACGTGTACACTAAGGTGAGTGCCTTCTCAGTTCACCTGAAGTTATCACAGCATTGTTAGCATTTACACCCCAATACAAAATAAAGGTTTAAAAAAAAAAAGAATGAAACCATGTTCTATTTGTTAACTAAGTTAAACTTCTCTAGGCCCTATCTTGGGCTTCCCAGTTAGCTCAGTGGTAAAGAATCCACCTGCAATGCAGGAGTCATAGCAGACGCAGGTTCAATCCTTGGGTTAGGAAGACCCCCTGGAGGAGGGCAAGGCAACCCAATATTCTTACCTCGAAAATCTCATGCACAGAGGAGCCTGGAGGGCTATGGTCTACTGGGTCACAGAGTTGGACATGACCGAAGTGACTTAGCATGCACACATGCATGCACAAAGGCTCATCTTAATGATACAGATAAGCCCGTTTTCTCATCACACCCTGCCACATGTTTCTGTGATAATTACCAGAGTCCTGCTGCAGTAGATTCTGTGGACACTCCGCCCAGACCCCTTCTAGTCCCTTCCACAGCTCCCGTGTGCCCCAGCTAAGACTTCAGTGTCCTTTGCTTCCAGCACCGTACATGGGGCTCCTTTTGGAGAGCTCTGTGTTGTTAGCTGACCCTGCCACTATTAGACTTAATATATCTCAGTGCAACTTTAAATGTTATTTCTAAAAAGGGATGAATTTCTACTTTAAAATTATATTCTAAAAGTGCATTTAACTTTCTAATGCAAAGGCTATCAACACTGAAACCAAAGAGATTCCCTCACCCAAAGAATAACAGTGACAACAACTCTATCTGTGACCTGAAGCACCAGATATTCCTACACTGTTGCCTTTAGGATCAATGCTATGGATTCCTCAGAAGCACCTGAATCTGGAGCTGTAGAAAAGATGTACACACAAACATGCACACAAATATTTTAGGACCTCATTCAACTCCAATGCTTAAACAAGTGAATATCTTATAAAAGGCACTCAATGCATGTTTGATAAATTACAGAATAAATGACCAAAAGAGTAAACAAACTAATGTATTTAACAGACCCCTACTGAGTGCATTTCATATACCACATACTGGATTAGGTTCTAGGACAGCACAGTCAGCAATACCATTCATAGATTCTACCCTTATGGAGTTTGCACTGTGGTGAGGAAGGAAGACTGACACCTTCTCCAAACATGCATGTACACACACACACACACACACACACACACACACACAGAGAAAGCCAAATGAGTTCTGTAAGGGGATAATGGTTTGTGGGGATAAAAAAGATCCAACATGGAACCCACAACAAAGGCAACAGTGAAAGAGTAGGCAAACCTCATACCCACTTTGGCACTTCCCCCAGTGGCTCCTGAAGCTACGGACACCAACTCATATGTATGTATCACTGTGTATGCTGAGGATGGTCAGCATTCCCGGTAAGACATCAAAATATATGTGTTTATAAAGAGAATTCTATTTTCAGGAAACTCTTTAACTCGTTATATATCAAATATTCATGCACAGTAAGGAGTCACAGTCTCATCAGTTTCACAACCTATCTTTATGGTTCACTTAGGGTAAGATGGATCTGTAACGCAATTAAATAATAATGTAGCAAACTGCTAAGAGCCAAGAATGAGAGGAAGGTTGTAATGAGTTTCAGCAAAGGTTGAGAGAATTTGGCTCCCTTCACAAGATGCACGTTTTCCTCACTCTTCCGAAAGTATGAGCAACCGCACACTATGGATAACCTGCTACTATCAGCCTGAAGATAAATGCTAGCTTATGGAACGATGTTAATTCTTCCTGACAGAATAAGGAATCCAGTTTAATTCTATTAACTGTTTGCTTACTTTAGTGAAAACAGTATTTACCACGTTTCTAGGGGGACTCGCTGCAACTCACTGCAGCTGTGCTGGCAAGCCTATAAACAGTTCCGCTCATTCTTAGAATCTTTCCCAGATTTGAGAGAGTCACACGACAGCTAAGGTAAGGACAGCATGGGGACTACACAGCGACATCTCTGCTGCTACAGGAGGCAGAGCCGTTAAGGAAACTCCTTATAAACTTATCGGAAAAAAAAAAAAGAAGACAACATGCTAAATACAGCATGATAAATAAATACAACATGATAAGGAATGAACTTTACATCTAGAAACTGTATATTGCAACTACAATAATTTTTTTTTCTCATATTTTAGATCAAAGTTGCTCCAATGCATTGGTCCTAAAGCATAAAACATTGCCACCAACATCCTGTCAGTCTTCATGGAGGTGCTGGAAAAAATAACCTATGTTTGACACCTCAGAGGTAGACATTACTTATACATGGGGAAAAAAAGGAAAAGGTAGAAGAAAATCTCTAGCCAACTCTGACACTGAGTCTGCCCAGTGTGGTCGTCCACTGCGTCTGGCGCTCACTTGGTCTTCAATCACACAGGAAGCGTGTGTGACAGGGAATGGGATGTGGTACTAACGGCCGGCAAAGCCAGTAAACTCTGGGTTAAGCTGGCTTGGCCACCTAAGAGGTGTGCAATACTGAGGCCTTCACACTTTGAGTGTGACCCTCCTCATCTACAAGAGGAGTGAGAATGCTACTTTACAGATTGCTCTCTGCTTAGTTGCCCAGTCATGTCTGACTCTTGCAACCCCACAAACTGTAGCCTGCCGGGCTCCTCTGTCCATGAGATTCTCCAGGCAAGAATATTGGAGTGGGTTGCCATTTCCTTCTCCAGTGTAGTTTCCTAACCCAGGGACCAAACCCAGGTCTCCTGCATTGCAGTCAGACTCTTTACCGACTGAGCTACAAGGGAAGCCCTTTACTTATTGTTAAGAGGGCTAAATGTGATTATACATGTACAAGTTTAAGAGGGTTAAATGTGATTACACATGCACAAGTTTTTTCATGGTCACATGGCTGCTATTTAATAAATGTTCAAATAAATATATGGTTGTCATCATCTCACCACTAAGGAATGAAGAGTGAAGATTTGTACAATTACAGTGACTCCTTGGGGTACAATCACTAAATGTTTCCCTCCTCCCTCCTCTAATTCACTTCCAAATTAGAGAAGTGTTTGGCATCCTCCTCATCTCTACGGGGATTTAATACTCAGCTCCAATTGTCCGCAGCCTTTCACATGTGACATCCACTCTTCCCTTTTGAACCCCATGCACCTCCAGACAAAGACCCATAAAGCTTTATTCTGATCATATCATTCTATTTCTCTACAGCCTCCAGTGACTCCCAAGTGCCCACAACAAATGTTCAAATTCTAAGCTAGGACACTGTAGATCCTCCACTCTCAATATACGTATGTAGGTGGAATAAGAATAGAAAAATCTATAATTAAAATGATTACCAAAATCTACTATTTAATGTAAATTATAAACCACAGTACAATAATCTATATCTGAACAGACTGAGAGTCTGTTATATAAATATATAGTGAGTCAATAGCAGATGTCTTTGAATCCTGCTCTCGCAGAACTGCTAGATTGTCTCTAAAATATGAGCATTATGCCCTCTTACAACAAGTAGAGCGGTTATGCTGGGCTGCATAGCAAGATGGCATGAATAAACTGGTGACTTGTAGAGACTCAGATAGACGAATAACAATAATAACAGCAACTATTCAATAATGCCTTTCTCGTTGTAATTGCCCTAGAAAGACTAAGTCAAAAGTTTACTGCTAACCACTTATTAGAAAGAGCAATTCCAGAGAAGCAGGGGTGAAGGACAAAGGCACTAAGGAGGGAGAGACCACGTAAGGAAATATATTACTGACGTGACTGCGGCTTTGTAGCATGGTCCACCGACTGCCCAGGCCCGTGGGATAGCAGCCTTAGAGAAGCTGTTTCCAAGCAGCCCACAAAAAAAGAACAAGAAAGAATTCTCTGGGGCTTCCCAGGTGGCCCAGTGGTAAAGAATCTATCTGCCAACTCAGGAGACATGGGTTCGATCCCTGGCCCAAGAAGATCCCACACGCCACCGTGGAGCTTCTAAGCCCAGGCACTAGGACTACGGAGCCTGTGCTCTGGAGCCCGGGGATCACAATTGCGGAGCCTGTAATTCAGTGTGCCACAGCCACTGAAGCCTGCCCTGGAGCCCTGGCCCCACACAAGAGAAGCCGCTGCATGAGAAGCCCAGGATCATCACTAGAGAGTAGCCCCCATCCCTGCCACAACTGTAGAAAGTCGGCGGCAGCAGCGAAAATCCAGCACAGCCAAAAATGAAAAAATAATTTTTTTAAAAAGAGGAAACTAGTCCACTGGTTCCTTCCTGACTCTGATTCCTTGAATAGTCAGTGTTCACACCATGGGAAATTAATTCCCCACATCTTGGGGGCATCCCCTGCTCCTTCAGCAAATGCTGAGGAGGCCAGACTCTGTGCCCATCACCTTGGTGCTTTGAGGCAGGAGCTGGTGCAAGAAGCCAGATCCTTGTTTGAAGTAATGGATGCCACAGGCATCATAGCGTTGGTCATTGAAACAATGGAGTTTTACCACAGCAGGTGGCTAAGTGAGGTCCACGTCACGTCACTCACAGACTCCCTTCTACGTCTGTTCAGAATTAAATGGGTTATTGTCTGATACTGCTCATGAAATATAAAGATAATGCAAGAGGAAGCAGATGGGGCAGGAGAAATCCTCAGCCATTCAGCGGACCTGACACCTGCGGAAGGAAGGAGGGGAGGGATCAGGACTGGGCCAGGAGAGCCTTGCTCCCTGAGGCAGGTCTGACAAAGCCTAAGTAAAGTCCCATAGGATGCTCTGGAGCAAAGGCACTCAAGAAATGAGCTCCACCTTAGACAGAAATGACCAAGCACAAGTACCCCACCACGTTTAGTGATGTGTTGAAAGCTACCGAGGAGGATAGTAACCTTGGCCCAAGGCCATGGTAGATCCCAAAGGTGCCAGAATTGGTTGCTGCTTGATAACTACATCTCAGAGCTTAAAAATAAGTCCCTTCTTGAAGGGAAAGACAAGCAGGGTCTCTGTCAGACTCTCATACCCACAGAGACCTTGCCTCAAGAGCAGCAAGGTTAAGAGAATTTAATGAGACCGATCCCCTAATTGTAAAATTCAAGGCATGGTTTTCTTGTTTGAACTTTCTGATTTGGATACTGTTAACCAACCCTTCTAGCTAATCCTGACTGTTACCCAGTATATATATTACTGCATAGCAGTAACCTTGGCGAGAAAAAGAAAAAAATGGCTGCAATTATTTAGAGGCCATTTCAAAATAAAACCCAGAGATATGCATAGCTAAAGAACCAAACGTTGTCATTCTCTTTGGACCACTTCAGCAATACAGAGCAGGTGGTAGACAGGAACTTGTTCCAAGATGAGTAATGGTGATGAATGGCAGGACTGACTGATGAGGAGTGAAAAAAAACCCACCTAATTTGCACAGAAGTTAGTCTTTGTTGTTACTGAGAAAGACCTAATAAGTCTGTAAATACTTGGCATGTAAAACATTAAGGAAGAAAACACTATTTGTAGAAATACAAGAGATGTCAGGCAATGGAAAGCTTCTAAAAATAAATATTCTTTTGTTGAATGGCAAGAAAAAAAACTTTCTGACCTAAAGAAGCTTATGAAATTTTATTTAAAAGTAGACTAGAAAGAAACCCTGGTTACAGTATACAATTTTGTGCCATTCCATAGGGGAATCAACTTATTGGATTTTTCCCATTTCTTGTTTATCTCCTTCTGTGTCTATATCACAACTTTCCAGAGACTTTATTAGTGCTCTTGGCAACTCTGGGCACACAAATGGATAACTAATGATTTCCCTGTGGAAGGGTCAAATATTCTGGGAGAGAAAGCTGAACTGGAATTTTTCAGGCAACTACCACATCCTCTTCCAATGGGGCAGCTGGTCTGCTGGCGAGAAGTACAGAAAGCTCCCTACTGAAGAGTAGGCTGTGTTCTAAAAGCAGCAAGGTGAAAACTCGTGCATTCCAGCTCCCATGGAAAATGTAACCATTAACAGTTAACTGTCATAGGAGAGAACTGCCTGAATCAAGTCTGTTTAACTCCTACGCTACCAGAAGTGCGGGGGTTCCAAGAGATGGCGCTCGTGGTAAGGGACCTGCCTGCCAACACAGGAGATGCAAGAGAGGCGGGTGTGATCCAGGGGAGGAGATGCCAACCCACTCCAGGCTTCTTGCCTGGAAATTCCATGGACAGAGGAGCCTGGAGGACTACAGTCCAAGGGGCTGCAAAGGGCCAACACAACTTAAGAACTGAGCACTGCTAGAAGTGTGGTGATAACTAACCTCCTGTGCACTTGTATCATGCCTAAACGCCCGCTGCTACGGGGAAATGAATTACAAACAAACAGAACATCAAAAAGACAAAGCTGTCTTGCTACAGCAATAAAAGGGGACACCCTCTCAGTTCTTGCAGTTTCAGTAGGACAAGCGGAGGAGGAGAGCTATCCTATACTACTATAAACACCCAGGGCTGGCTACGTGGGCATACAATTTATGCAGTCACACAGGGCCCTGTTCTTAGAAGAACCCTGTCTTTGATTTAAGGCTCTGATATCAACGCCCCTTGAAATTTTTAAGAGTTTTTGAACAAGGGGCCAGTATTTTATTTTGCACTGGACTCCACAAATGATGCAGCCAGTTATGTTAGTGCTACCCTACAATTAGCAAAGTGAATTTCTGTGTGTTACCCATGCCTCACTTTACTCTTACGAATGCCCGTGAGAAGGTAAGGTATGTTCCACGGTCTCTGTCTTGCTGCAGCTGATGTTGTTCAGCTGCCAAGTCATGTCGGACTCTCGGCCACCCCATGGACCGCAACACTCCAGGCTCCTCTGTCCTCCACTGTCTCCCAGAGTTTGCTCAAATTCATGCCCAATGAGTCAGTGATGCTTTCTAATCATCTCATCCTCTGCTGCCCGCTTCCCCTTTCGCCTTCGATCTTTTCCAGCATCGTCTCTGCCTTGTGATTGATTGTTAGTCACTCAGTCATGTCCAACTCTTTGTCATCCCGTGGAATGTAGCCCACCAGGCTCCTCTGTCCATGGAATTCTCCAGGCAAGAAAACTGGAGTGGGTTGCCATTCCCTTCTCCAGGGAAACTTCCCAACCCAGGGCTCGAACCCGGGTCTCCCACACTGCAGGCAGATTCTTTACCATCTGAGCCACCAGGACACTATGGACACGGGGGCTCAAAGGAAATAAGGCATTTGTTTCACAAAGTTAAATACATGATAGAGCTAAGACCTAAACCTGTGAACTCAAGACTTCAAGGCAATAGCTCTTTCCATTAGCCAGCACTGCCTCCAGACATCCTGACCTGTGGTTCATCAACAGAACAAGATAATATAAGGGGTTGGGCAGGGTGAAAATAACCTCCTCTTCTCAGTAGATTTACATCACTGGTATTACTTTATCTCAAATTCTTTCTCTGTAAGTGACAAGATCTTGCTCTTTTTTGACAAGTTCAAGTTCTTTGTATTTCAATTTCTTATAGACCTTGAAATTTGGCTATTCAGTTGTCATCTAGATTCCACAGACCTTTGTGTATAAATGTCTTTTCTCTAATAGGCAGGGTTATATCTAGGTTTCTTGAGCTTGCTTGACCCTTGACAGTACACAGAAATGATCTATGGTTTTGCTAGCTGAGAGTGTGGGGTTTCTTGTAACTTTTTCTTAGCTTTATATAGTAAGAAGGGGAGTTCTAATTAGGAATCCCATGAGGCATAGCTGAAAGATGTTGAATAGCATGTGATAAAGTGCATCTATCCCTGCTAGAAAATGCCTAGGGCTATCAGATAAGGAAAAGGAGTAGCAATGAAAGATAGCAGGTTATGAGGATTACAGAAATCCCTTGAAGATATACAACGTGGCAGGAATGACCAAGGCTTCCTCACTTTGTACAATAGATCTGAAGACAGGAAATTTCTCAAGACTTCCATTTTTAAGTATAAAAGCAGGCTTAAAACTCCTGATGACAAAAAGGTTATTTTTCTCTCTAAGGTGCTTAATACAGACAGGATCATATCTAACTCACAAGGTCTTTGGTCTTGGAAGACGGTAACAGCAGTCCTAAAGGAGAATATGACTAAACATCAAGGCTGAAGGCAAGTGAGATATTTAGTATACTATACTACATGAGAGAACTAGAAAAATCATTATAAAAATTATATACCAATACTACCCCTCAGTTCCAGAAAACTAGTGAGTGTAAAAACAACATTTAGCTTAATATATTCTAAATCTCAGCACCATGTACACGGTACACGGCACAGAGGAAAAAGCCAGAGCTCTTGAGTCGTGCAGACACAGGATAGATTCCCAGTATACTTATCTCGTAGTTCTGTGAGGTAGGACAATTTATCCAACCTCAATTCATTGTTCTGACTTGATAAGAAAAGGGGAGACAATAACATCCACCTAAGTTTGCTGGAAATAATAAACCCTATTTCACAGTGCTTGACACAGAGTCTGTGTTCAAAAGGCGGAGCTGTTATTCTTATTTATTCCACTCCAAGAAAATGGCAGCCCACTCCAGTACCCTTGCCGGGAAAATCCCATGGACAGAGGAGCCTGGCGGGCTACAGTCCATGGGGTCGCAAGAGTCAAACACAACTTAGCAACTAAACCACCACCAACCACCAACCACCAACCACGTTTACTCAGAACACTTGGCTTGCCTGGGAGACATTCTTTCCCATTCTGAGATGCTGCCTTGCCTAGCAGCACAGAATCTATCATTGCCAATGGCAGAAGAGATAGGCAGATCCTCCATTTCCAGGTAACAGAATCTTAAAACTAGAGTGGAAGGAAACACAGTCCTCTTCGTATGTTTGCTCAAGTTCTGGCACTCCAACACAAAAAATACATTTAAAATTATTCTGCCACATCCTCCTTGTCATCCATCACGGCTCCCAGCTGAACACTGCCATGGCCAGATTCCAAGACCAACTTTATTCTCAGGGGATCTGTTATTTAAGACACCACTGTGCATTACAAGAGGGGATGCATTTTAGTGCTCTGATTACATGCTGCTTCCAAAACAGTCATTTTGTGTAAGCTGCAATTAAACATTTACAATTCATTTAAGAGCAGTAAAAGAGACATGGTTTTAAAACATAATTGTGATGTTGGCTTTACAGGGTCTTTCTTTATATCTAAATATTTGCAATCATGTAGTGTTGATACACGTGTAGAAACTACCTAAGGAAGAAGAAAATATTCCATAATTTTATAAACAGGCATTCTGAACTTTTTGCTATTGCCACATTGTAAACAATATTTAAAACATTTTAATATAGTCTAAGGATTGTATGAGTTTTTTGTACTTTGAACTATGATAATTTTTATTTCTATGTGTAAATGGTAACAATCAGCATCTTATTTTCCTAAAAGAACTATCACTTTCTGACCATAAGCTGATGACACTGTTTAACAATAGCTTGAGTCACTTTGTGGTTAATTAACACTTAATTCCCAATAATTATAACTAAAGATTTTTCCTTACAGTATAAACTTTAATAATTCTATCAAGTTTCGCTAAATAAAGTTACCACATGTATGATTTTTGTCCCTTGCTTACATACTTGGCTGTTAATGTACTATACTGTTTTCAATATACAGAAACAAGCCAGCACAGTAGGACATAAGGACAGACATCACACAGTCAGAACATCCCAACTATGATGGGGGAATGAGTGTGGTGTGTAGAAAATCTATCTTTAAGGGAGTTGAGTTTGTTTTTCAAACAGATGTTGTGAATGAATGTAAGAATAAAAATAGTGCTGACACTGATCTGGGTTTGTGATAATGTGTAATATTTTATGCCTTTACTGTTCGTTGCTTTATTACTAACAGAAATAGTGTTTTTTTATTAAAAAGACCCTTAAAAGTTTATCACTTCAAGTTTTTATTTAAAACCGGACTCTGACTGCCATCTTACCTATCCACGGTCAGTTGGATTGGAGCATGTCAAAATGCAGACAGTAAGCAAGTTAGGGTAACTGAGCATGTAGTATAAATTTCGGACATTTGATATTTTAGAACCCACTTTTTCTTTTGGTCTGCTGATTTCCACGAGATGAATTTTTTTGTAATGCATTAACAACAGCAACTTGAATAATAATTCATTAGACTTTCACCATCAATGGGGACTCCACTTCTCATTTCATTGTGGTAGCAACTGTGTTTTTTTCATGTCTTTACTCCCTCCTCCCCCCCGTATTCAGCATATAGCTCTGGCCAATGACAATCACGCGATGAGAAGGTGGCTAGCTGGCTCAAATGTTAACGGGCCGTCTGAGGGCTCACTGGTCTCATCTGTGCTCTCGATCTATCAAAGGCATTTTTTAAAAAAGAAAGACTGACATCACAGAATTCATAGTTAAAAAACATGGGCTCCATTTCCTGCTTGCTATAGGCTAAATATTCGTGTTCCCCCTAAATTCTCATGCTGGAATTCTAACGCACAGGGTGATGGCATTGGGGTGGGGCTTCAGTGAGGTGAGTGAGCTGTGAGGCGTGGCTCTCATGAGTGGACCTAGTGCCCTTATAAGAAGGCCCACTTGACAGAAAACAACAAAGTTCTGTAAAGCAATTATCCTTCAATTAAAAAATAAATTAATTAAAAAGAAGAAGGCCTGAAACAACTCCCTCACCCCTCCCACCATGTGAGGGTGCAAGGAAAAGTCTGGAACCCAGAAGATGGTCGTCACTAGACCATCCTGGCACCTGATCTCAGACTTTCAGCCTTCAGAACTCTGAGAAATAAATCCGTTTCACTCATAAGTCACCCAGCCTAGGGTATTTCACTATAGTGGCCTGAACACAAAAGACACTGCTCTTAAAACAACGTGAATATGTGTTTTTTAAATTAATTTTCATGGGAGTACGATTGCTTTACAATGTTGTGTTATTTTCCACTGTACAGCAAGGTGAATCAGCTCTATGTACACACATATCCCAGCTTTTTCAGATTTCCTTCCCATTTGGGCCACCACAGAGCACTGAGAATGTGAATATATGTAATGCCACTGAATGTCACATATAAAAATTTTTAAAACATTAAATTTTATGTTATGTACATTTTACCACAATAAAAAGATGAACTCAAAAAAAAAAAAAAAAAAAGGATACTGCTATTGAGTTTGCCAGTATTTAACTTCACTTTTCTGAGTCACTTTTTCTTTACTTGAATCTTATAATATGGCCAAGTTGAACCAAGATGAACTCCTGTGACCCAGCTTTCCAGACACATTATTCTGATGTAAAAAGGACAGATCCACCCACTGCTTCATCCTCTGGCCTGGTCCTATGTCCATATTGTGAGGCTATAAATACATATATGTATATGTGTTTATATATATATATATTCTGCCAGAATGAATGGAAGAAAATCATGAAAGAGACAAATGGGAGAAGGAATATGACTTCAGTTTTTTCCCCTAATTTTGCATTAGTGAATTGTTACTTCACATCACAGATCATATGGGTCTTTAAAAGCATCTATATCAAATGCCTAAGTTAATACATGGAAACTGCCCAAGCTTGGTGAAGTGGTGGCAAAGTCAGGATGAAGGCTGGGCTCCCATCATCTGTGATAGTTACTGATCTGTAAATGGGTCAGAGTTCTAATGTTAAGGTGACAGTGGGTGAGAGGACTTCGAGAAATCCTGCGAAGTGATATTTAAAGCCACATTGCTTGGCTTTGTGTGCTTCCCAGTCATTTCTGTTCCAGCAGCATGCAGAAGTGGGGAAGAAAGAACAGCCTGTATGAAGAGAGGATAAGATGGGTGTCTCAAACACTGAGGTCATCCCAGACGCCTGCAGTTTCTTGTGGACTCCATAGATGCCATAAACCACCTTCTTAATTCAGTTTTTAGTAGTAACCAGAACACATGTCAATTAACATGGCTGGGAAAAAGCCTGATCTTTAAAAAGTAACCTCACAGAGGCTGGCAGTATACCAAATAACTTACTTATGGTCACACTTAGGCCTGCCTCCGTTTCTTCTCTGTATTTCTCCCTAGTTTCCCCTGCATTGTTTCTGAAATATGTATCTGACCTCTAACACTTGATTTCTCCTTTGTAACGGCCTAAAGATCTCCCCTAAAGTGCCTCAAAGGCTAGAATGGGGTGGTGTTGGCCTGGCAGCCACACACAGACAGGCACTGCTGGACGTGAGGTGGCTGAGCCGCACCATCTCAAACGACCAGCAAAAACCCTGAAGGCAGCCTGGTCCGGTTACACTGAGCAAAGCCAGGACTAAATCAGAGCGTGGTCACCACATGGCCCCAAGATAAGTGCCTCGCTAGTCCTCAGGGGTCCAGATATCTGAAGGGAAGTTTAGCTTGCAAGAGCTCAAAAGGTGCAAGAAAACCTTTTCAGAAACAGAAGCTAAAAGATCACAGTCCCTCTGGACATTGGCATTTGATTTCATTTGGATTCTTGTACAACTTGTTTCACGGTGGCTGTTGTCTTCCCAGGTTATTTCAGATATAAATTGTAATCTGAAGGACTGACTGATTGATTCAACTTAAGTTTTAAAAAGTGTGTTTACCATAGGTTGCAGAAGTTTATAGTTCCTCATCAACATCTGTGTCCCTCTTCTTTCTGGTCTCAATTCCAGTGTGACGTCTCTTTTCTAGTGAGAGTCGGACTGACAGAAACGGTGGAGAGAGGATACCCCTGGTCCTTCAGCTGCCATCTCAGTGCCCCCGCCAGAAGAGGCAGGCTTTGCGAAAAGACAGGAAGGATGTTAAGACCCAAAGACAAGCACCTCATCCTCTGCAGGGCAAGGGAGATGGAGAGAATAAGGATATCAGAAGAGGCCCATGTATAAATATAATACAAACTTTTAAAACAGCAAAGAAATAAAGACTATTAATAATGAATAGTGTTGGAAGGATGAATCAATATAGAAAAGATATGGAAGGGATGGAAAATTGAAGGGAAGGTTTCAAGTAGTATTAGGAAAGCAAACTGACTGAGATGACTTTACAATTACTAGTTCACTAATCAGAGATTGTTTAAGCATGTCTCTTAGTTTCCATGGATGTTCAGTTGTTCAGGTGTATCTGACTCTTTGTGACCCTATGGATTTAGCCTGTCAGGCTTCCCTGCCCATGGATTTTTCCAGGCAAGAATACTGAAATGGGTTGCCATTTCCTCCTCCAGGGGATATACCCGACCCAGATATCAAATCCACAGCTCCTGCATCTCCTGAATTGGCAGGCAGATTCTTTACCACTGCGCCACATGAGAAATCTGTTTCTTAGTTTATCTGTAGTCATAAAGAACCCAGGGGCAGAAGTAGCCTTAGATTTTTACTTGACTATCTAGTCCATTACCTCTAGGATGTGATCTTTTACATATAATTTCCTTTTAAAAAATATTAGTGACTGAAAACCACAAGGCAGGAAAACAAGGTAGGCATGATTCCTGTAAGGGAATGAAAAGGTCACCAAAGGGTTTTCTGAACACAAAAGATATAAAAAAGCCAAACTTCTGTGTTTAAAAGCCCATATAACAGCATGCCACTCAGTTAACCTTAAAGATTTCATCGTAAGTGACATTTTAGAAATATATGCTACAAGGGCACACATCTAGGCTTCATTTTTTATAACAGGTATAACTCAGGATCAAGTGTCGATTCTAATATCGATTAGCTCTCTAGCTAATATCCACAGCCCAAAGATAATTTAATGACCACAAAAGAAGACAATACTTTTGGTTAATTATATACATAAAGGAAACATGAAGTACACTGTAATAATATATATAATGCATATAATAATATTGAAGGCAGGGCAATTTAGAGCCTCCCTTATTCTTAGGTATTAAATTAATTAGGTTAATCATTTTCTTTTAAGAGCTTAGAAACCTCATCCACTAGTAGACAAGCTGGAGTTCTACTGTGAAGTACGTTCATTTTCAAAATTATAGTAACATTGAAAGCACTTTTTAAAATTTAGCAGGTATCACTGCTTGATCATTAACACATGAAACATATCACATCCTACCCCTGCTTTAGGATGTGCTGGCATTAGAGGGGTATCTGAGACCATCGCAATTTTGGTCAACACCCATCCATCATTTTTGGAGATGGTTCCAGTTCACATCATCAGTGAAAAATAGCTATTCTGGTCCTTTGAAACATGGGTGGTGGCAGCTCATGTTGAATTTCTATAGCAACAACCAAGATGCGCATCCTTGTGCTTGTGAACATGTGTGTACACTTGCATGTTTAGGAAAAGTTGTCTTTAAATTGGCAATAAGGGTGTCACATTCATAAATGTTTGGCTTATTCAGAAAAGCTATATCCTAATTCCTAAACTGGAATTAAGACCCTCTAAAAGCATGCCTCACACTCTTCCAATTGCATTTCTAAATACTAATCTTCTCCATTCCGTGCTGCTCATCTATTTATCTCTCTGTTGGCCTTTTCTTTCCCCACACTTCCGCTCATGCTGTTCTCATTTGCTTTTTCCTAACCAAATTCTATCCATTATTTATTGCTCACTTAAAACTCTGCCTCTTCTATAAAATGGTCCTAAAATATTTCAGCCAATATTCATCCTCAACTAGCATTGGGTTCATCTTACTAATTTTAGAATTAATTATTCACTACTATATCATAGATATATTAATATTGAAGCTAGCCTCTTAAGAGTTGTATTGTTTTTACTATGTTCATAATTACTGGAACTTTCCTGAGTGACTCTGTATATCTGTGTATGTTTGGACAGGAAATTCAACAAAATATAAATAAAGGAAGGAAAGAGATTAAATAGGACATTTTAACCATGCAAAAAATGTATATTTCTTTATAATTTTGTAAATAAATTATCATTCCTTATTGCTTTGTTTTTCCAGTTCTCTAAGAAGAGGTTTTTTTAAAGTTTCTGGTAGCACTTAACACATCAATAAATACCTACTGGGCAATCAACATTAATTTAATAGATCTGCAGAACCAGACTACTGATTAACACACCTAAGCCTAGTGTTGGAGCTGGTATCAGGAAAGAAATGAAGTCAAAACAATAACAACAATGAAAACCTATGTTACTTTTGGTTGTCATGTCTCTCTGTCTTAAACCCACATGCAAAGACCCAGAAAAACCTCTTCTTTGGATAGTGAAATCAATACAAACCAAGCAGCCCTTGCAAGCACAATTCCAAAAAGAAGGGAAAGTAACCGATAAACATCAAAACTGAAGTAGCCAAAAAGCTCACGATGTCCCCGTGCCTTAAACATACGAGGAGTATTCCCTGAGGTTAGCTCCTTGAAACCATCCTCTCGGGTCTGATTTACCTCCTTCTGGAGGGGCAGCCCTGGTGGCCTGGCCACCTCTTGGCTGGTATCACCCCTGACCTGTGCTCGCCCTATTCAAAGACCATCTCTGGATACTCCGGTGTAAGTAAGAGGCACTGGTACAAGACTGAATGTGCCTGACCGATTACAGCCCCCCTGCAGATCCCCTAGCTCAGCCTGTAAAGCGTCCCTCTTAATGTGTGTCCTCTGTTTGGAGAGCTATTGCCTTTGCATAAAAATTCTCACTTGAAATGAGGTCATTCTGTTTCTTCCCTGTTTTTCCTTTGTAGTTAAAATTATGTCTGAGCTGCAAGAATAACTTAAAACCTGCTCTGCCTTGGCATTCCTTTTTCTCTAAGCTTTAGGCATTTACTTCTCAAACTACAGCTAAATCCTGGCACCCTACACACACACTGTAGAGGGTAGGGGGGGGCAGCAACTTCCTTCCCAATTTCTCTCATTAAACTCCATGCGGGAGCAGTCCCATGTGTCTCAGCTGGTGAAGAACTCTCCTTTTGGGCTGCTTCATGACAGTGTGAGAGTGTGCACTCAACATGGACATCGAGGGAGACCAGTAAGACAAAACAGTATCACTGATCATAAGATAAATCCTTTCTACTCATGTGATAAATGTATGAACAATAACTACTTGTTATTTTATCATACTCAAAGCTCTTTCAAATATATTACTTGTGAGTTCTTCGCAACTTATATCGTCATCGTCATCAGGTAATAGAAGAAAAGGGAAGGGTTAGTGGGAATGATTGACGCGGCCAAGATCTCAGAGAAAGAGGAAAGGAAGGTCATAATCCACTTTCTCTTCGCTTGTTCCTTCTCTGCCATGTTGATAACTGGACTTCTGCCTCATTACCAAAGAACTAAGCTGCATCCAGTTCTGATATCTAAGCTTCAGCCCCTGTTCTAGCACCAAGTCCTTGTAAAATTTTCAGATCCCAAATGCTAGGATCCATAGTTGCCTCCCAAAGATGCGACTCTACCCCCAGATTACAACCTCTGTGACTGAGCCTCCTACTCAAGGCAGCCCTCCCTGATTCACTTTGCCTACAACTTCCTGGAAGCTGCTCCAAGTCCTCGGGCATGTTCATAGTGATGAACCTCCCATCCCAGGCTTCACATCACCCAGCACTAACTGCTTGCCTCCTCCGGTGCGTGTTGTCTCTCAGCATCTGTGCAGTAACGTGGAGTTTGGGGGCGGGGAAGGGTGCTGTTTTGGTTTTTGCAAGATCAGACAGCCTTGAGTAGCTGCAGACATACATATCCCTCCTCCTGCCCCAGATGAGAACTGCCCCTCCTGTTCCTCAGCCTTCTGATGCTAACTGAGCCATGTCCAGTCTTGTCTGGAAATACTACAATAGTTATATTAACGGCTTTTCTCTTAAAATTCCAGCTCTGAGGCAAGGACCATTCCAAGCCACTTCAAAGCAATAAAAGAGTGAGTCACAGGAGACTTTTACAGAGGTAAAATGGTCACCCCATAATGCAATCCCTTAGGATTTTGAAAAACTCTTTTCATAACATTATTTCTCTCTGAGTAAATTTAGAATTTGCCCGATAATAATGTGGTAGCTGCTGCAGGATCCTACAAATATCAGTGAACAACCTTTAATAAGACATAAAAATTCTCCATATGTGTTGGGACTGGTTTCCCATAAGAACAGATATTTCACAAGAAAAAGGGCAGAGCCGCCAGCTAATCTTTAGATTAGAAGCAGGCACTTGGAGTGTTCCGGCAACTGCACAAAGAGATATCAAAGCCAGCACTTTGTCTTTTGATGAAGTATTGCCCTTTTCCCCAAGTAATATCTAATTATTAATGCTCTTACCAAGAATAGTAACACCCGTGCCCATGTGCTCATTGTCAGGGGCCTGGAGTGCAGAGCAGACACTGGCTAATAATTATAAGGGCTTCTCTATACCGTGAATAAGTAAAAAAAGGTTATTAGCAGGGATTTGTTATTAGGATGCCATTTCCAGATGTGCTAAATAAGACTAGCTCTCACCCCAAAGCCACCTTTCATAATGAACTGACGAGCAAAAATGAGCAACAGTGTGGGTAAAGAAGAGACAGGAAATCTAAAACTGAAATACAAATCTAATTCCATCACTTATATTATTATTGAAATGAACTTGGTTTAAAAATATCTCTAAGCCTCAGTTTTCTCACCTTTAAAATGAATCCATCAGTACTTCTTAATTTATGGTTATGAGGATCGAATTAGTATATAGCATTTTGAACAATACAAAGCCATATACAAATATAAGTAATTATCATTCTTATACTGACACTTTGAGATCGAGCTTACAAAAGAAGGACCGCTAGACAGTGCGCTGCTGGCAGAGAATAACAACTGTACTCTTCCCATCGTCACAAAGAGGAAGGAGATAGATGACGGTTCAAGTAACTTCCTGTCCAAAAATAACATCATCACAGCAGGAATATTTGGGTAGCTGAGATGGTTCACATGTTTAAAGAAATATTTGAGGAACCCTACAAAGTATGTCCATCCACACTAAAGAGTTTGAAATCTGCTTCAGTAAAATTTAAATCTGAATGAAATCCATGTGCTTCTCTCACTGAATGGGTGTGTGTGTGCTAAGTCGCTTCAGTCATGTCCAACTCTTTGCGACCATAGGGATTGCAGCCCACCAGGCTCCTCTGTCCACGGGACTCTCCAGGCAAGGATACTGGAGTGGGTTGCCATGCCCTCCTCCAGGGGATCTTCCTGACCCAGGGATCGAACCCACATCTCCTGCAGCCCCTGCATTGCAGGCAGATTCTTCACCACTGAGCCACCGGGGAAGCCCATTACCAAGTAGATGTACCTGTTGGACTACAGTTAGAAATATATACTTTTCTGGCCATAAAAAGAGAGAAATTCTAACCAATTACATTTCTGTTTCTCCTGTGTGAAACAGTAAAGAAGTACAGTGAGCATCCAGACTGAGCCACACATTTCAAGTGAAGGCATGTCTGTAATGCACAGACTTCTATCCAAAGACATTCAGATCATCTAAGGAAGCAAGTCTGGCTATGAGTTCCTCCCTAGTTTCCAAAAACATCTCAATTCAGTCACCGTTGCCCTTATTTGCACCTTTTACCCCAAAAGTCATGAACAGTTCCAGATAGCACATTAACTCAAGACTGAAGCCTGCCAGTATGAAAGTAAACAGTGGGGACTTGATCCCTCGCGAGGCACTTGCTCTCCACCAGGCAGAGTGCCAATCACTGAGAAGAGACAGGCGAACAATGCAGTCAGGTACCCCGACCTCACCTCATCTCCCAGCCGACCAGTTCACGAGGTTCATCCTCCATCAGCGCCACCACCGTGGGTGCCGTAAGGGAGGGGGAGTAAACCTATGTACTAAGAAGAAGCAAAGTATACGTGCACTCAAATTCCTTTGTTTGAAAAAAATCAGCAACAAAAAAAAAGAAAAGGCATCACAGCCTGCAGCCTGATTTTGTCCAGTTACATTCTTCCCTTGGAAAGACTTAGCTTCTTTGAGCATGGTCTTGTAAGAGAACACTCACATACGTAAGACAAGAACCCCACAGATTATGGCTCTGATGGTGGAACCCAAGAGCTTCCCAGGGGCTCAGTGGTAAAGAGTCCTCCTGGAGTCTCCGTCAGTAAAGAATCTGCCTGCAATGCGGGAGACCTGGGTTGGATCCCTGGGTTGGGAAGATCCCCTGGAGGAGGGCATGGCAACCCACTCCAGTATTCTTGCCTGGAGAGTCCCACCAGGATCCATGGGGCCACAAAGGGCTGGACCCGACCAAGTATCATGCATGGAATACAAAAGCCACCTCTTTTAATGAATTGATATTAGCAAAAGTGAACAGTATGGACTTAAACAAAAAGATGGGGCATTTGTAAATTAAAATCGGAACCTAACTTCATTGCTTACTTGATTATTATTATTATTATTATTTGCCTACCTGATTATTATGTCTATGGAAAAGGTCTGACTCCAGGGGACCTTTGGGCTTCTGGGCTTTAATGATTCCCACTATGGCCCCATCTCCCACCTCTTCCTAAAACTTACTTTTTCCAGGATGGTCTCTTTTCTGTATCTGGAAGAGTATCTCCAGATATCCTTTTTCCATCCTTTCTCATACGAAATTATTTACAAATGCAACTGAAAGAGAAAAAGGAACAAGTAAAGACCTTTCTTGCCTTCTGGAAAAGATGCAGAGAAAATAAAATTTTGTTCATTTTTCCATTTATTAAAATGAGTTATTGAGCACCTAAAACAGACATCCAAAGACTTAATCAAGTTCCTGGAGACAAAAAGATAGAAAAACAACACTACCTGCTGGAAAGCAAGTCTCAGTTCAGTGGTGGCACGCAGACATATGAATAAGCACAGTCCGTTAGACAAATGTTATAACGGACGTGTGTGCAGTGGGCGTGCATACAGTGAGAGTACTAAGGAGGAAATCTGCTTCTTAGAGCTTTACGGAAGGAAGAGAAAATGCTTTACTACATGTATACGAAGGTGGGAAATTAGAGGCCAACAGGGGAGGACAGAGCAGTCCTAGGACAACGTGCATGAGAAAAGGGACACAGTCATGAGAGTCCAGGGCCCCCACAGGGACTCTGAACGCCCCAGGGCTGCGTGGCAGGTAGCAGCCAGAAAGAGGCCGGCAAGTACAGTGGAGCCATAACCTAAAGACTTCTGAACAGCAGAATAAGGGGTTTGGAGTTTATTCTCTGAGAAATATTTCGAGCCAGGAAACGACTAGTTCAAATCTAAATTTAGACAAGATTCTTCTGTAGGATATGTGGACAGTGAACTGCAAAATGGAAAACAGACTTCAGTTAAGGATTTAAGACAGGAATGGAAACAATGAGAGGGTGAGAAAATAAAAAGAAACAAGTGCATTTGCAAGACATTTCAGAGGCAAAATCAACAGTACCTCCAGGCAAAGTGAATATGGGGAGTGAGCAGTAGGTGAAAATCTGTAACTCAGAGATTTTTCTTCAAAACAACTGATGAAGGTGCAACACCATTAATTGAGATAAAAAGAAAAATATTTCAAGGGAAGTTGTCAAGATGAAAGACTATGAGTCTGGTTTGAAGTTTAAGTTTCAAGGACCAAAAGCCATCTATCTGCTATCTAAAAGCAGCTGGAAGTATAGGTCTGGAGGTCTAGAGATTACTTGGTGACGATATTAACTGGAACACTATTAGCATAAACACTTCACAGTTGAAGTCACAGGAGTGAAATAAAATCATATTTTAAAAATAAAATCATATTTTAAGAGGGCAAGAAGAAAACATTCCAGGGAACCCCAAGTGAGGAGTAGGGGGGAGGAGGAGAAGGAGGAATCTGCTCCACTATGCAGACACGACCTGTGGATCTCCTGTCTTACACATATGAGTATTCCAGGTCACAAGACTGTTCTCAAAGAAGCTAAAAATCTTCCCAATGAAAAATGCAACTGAGCAAAAAGCAGTCTGCAGGACCTGATTCCTTTTCAGTTTCTTTCACTCTTGGTCTTTTCAACCAAAAGAATCTTAAGTGCACGTACAACCTGTGTGTGTCTTTAACACATTGATTTATTCTTTAATGCCTTTGTCAAACAGAAAACTCATTGTTTCTAGGTACTTATATACAGCCACCATCTAGTGGTCAAAACTGGTAACCACAGGCTTGCACAGTTGGGGGTGAGGGGAACATTTTTTAACATTGTTTCCAGGGGATCTTAAGGGTTATGTTAAGTGAAAAATAGCCATCCCGTCAAAGATGGAGAGAGTGGGAAAAGTAGCATTGCTCTATCTTTTCCTGAGCATGGATTGTGGAAAACAGGAACAATTCGCATGCTATGACTGTCCTTTTGAGCACTGTAGGAAACTGTGGAATGAGACACGCCTTCTGCAGGGTTATCTGGCCTCAGGTAAGATAGCAACCCCTGATGAGACAAATAACACGGTCAGTAGCCACACCAGCAATCAAAATCCAAACTCTTTTTATCTTGTTCTCCAGATGCTTACAGGACCTAGCCACTGACCTCTCCCTCTGGCCTCACCTCTTACCGCTTTGACCCGTGACCTTCACGACGCAGCCACGGTGGGCTCCGTGCTATTACACGAACTTCTACGTACGTTGCTACCAGAGAGCCTTTGCATTTACTGTTTTGTCTCTGCCACCAACACTTTCTACCACCCTCTCCATCTCATCTTAAGCCTCTGTTTAAATATTTCCTTTTCAGAGAGACAGTCCCTGACAGTTCTAACACTAAAAGCCTCTTCCTCCAGTTTATTTTATTCTTGGCACTTAACACTATCCGAAATTGTATTATTTAGTTACTTGCCCAAAGAAAATCTCTAATTCTACAGAGCAAATTACATGAGAGAAGAAATTTTAATGTATTGTTTGCTAGCACCTAGAGGAACGCTATTATAGAAAAGATGTTCAACAAAGAATTGAGGCTGAATGAACCCTAGGAGAAGTCTGGGTAGTCTCTGAACAAAAGGTGTAGCTGGGCAGAATTAAGTAATGGTGAGACTGAGGCCAAAGACTGATACATAAGCAAGAAGGCCCAGCATGGAATGGACAAACCCTGTTCATGATTCAGAAACCAGGAGGGGCCAAGTAGGGAGAGCAGAGAGCATGAACTTGGGGTGGACACAACAGCTAGAAATCAGGATGGGGCGGGAGGTAGGAGGGGGGTTCAGGATGGGGAACACATGTACACCCATGGCAGATTCAAGTCAATGTATGGCAAAACCAATACGGTATTGTAAAGTAAAATAAATTAATTAATTAATTAAAAAAGAATTAAATGAATTAACACATGCCAAGCACTTAGAATACTGGATATTACATGATAAGGACTCCCTCAATAAATGTGGGCTTTTGTTATCACTAAAAAAAAAGAAAGAAAGAAATCAGGTTTCAAATAACAAACTGGAAGTGGGGGAGGGGTAGCATAGAGATTGCCGGGCTTTGGAGAAAACAGATCCTCAACCCCGCTAGAGGCAATTTCTCCATCCACTAAAAAGCCCTTAGAAATGTCAGGAAGGACTTGCGTGGTATGTAGTTTTCACGTTTCACAATATAGGAGCTTCGTCTGAGATGGGAAGTAGAAAGGGCTAATCAGAAACGGAGATCCCTCTGAGATTCACTGCATCACGTCTGATGCCATGGGCCAGGGAACTCTGAGACTACGTTTTCAATCAGTGTACAAGGTGAGTCTGATATAGTCACCTTGGAGATATGGTTTTTGAGATATACCTGGTTCTAGTGCTTTACGATTCACAAAACACTTCTACATAATGTCACCTGTGATTCTCACCTGCAACTCTGCTGAGAAGCAGGTAGGGCAGGTTTTTATTTTCAGTTACTACACAGTTTTAAAATATTTTATGACAAAACACTTTAAACAAATATACACACGGAGCCTACCATAATGAACCCTCGTAGACCAATCACCCAACTTCAATGGCTGTCAACAAGTCAGTTCCGCTCCCCTCCACAGACTGTATGAGTTTTAATCAAGTCTCAAGAATATTTCAGGTCAATGTGGATCAGAGGAGAGGTTTTACTTTTTATTTTAGTCATAGGACTGTGTGTCTTTCAGGGGTGATGACTTGCCCAAGAATATATACCTGGTTCTTATAAGTGAGGCCAGAACTTACCTACCTCTGAGAGTGCAGATGGGGACAGTTACACCCTTCAGGACACAGACTTTGAGGCTATGGCAATTCTCTAGCTTTCTGCGTCTGTGTGTGTTTGTGTGTATGTGTGTTTTATAAGAGGGTAAGCAGCTATCTCCTTAGAATGTTTTCTGCTCAATTCTGCCTAGGGACCTTTTCAGGTCTTACTATTCTAGCGCAACTAAATATTTTATCAGCATAAATTCTCACTGTGCTTGGAAACTCTAAGCTATGAAGAAATGACTGTGAAGACGCACTAGAGAGAAGCGATGAGCCAGCCCAGGGCAAAAGCAAGCTGAGGCTGGCCCGCGGAACCTCACACCACCTGAAGTGTCAGGAAAACAAATGTGATGGAAACACATGCTTCTATCTGAAAATGCGGCTGGCAACACAGCTCTGCCTTGGGCTGTTGGGATAATGACAAACGAAATGCTGGTTGATCCCCCGTGTATTTCATTTTTAAAGTGTCTGCCAATGTTGGAGCAGCCCTGGTTGTGCTGGGGTGCCACGCCTCCGGCAGCACTGAGGCCCCCTTCACTGCACTCAGGGTCCCCGCTGACCTCCACTACACTGCTTTCTACCTTTCCCAGTAACGGCCAAATTAGGAGACTGCAAGGATCCAGACTGGCTGAGCTGCAGGCATTTCAGTGACTCCATCTGGAAAGCGTGGCCTGGGAGTTCTTCATTCATGGGCACATGGTCAGACTCTGCCAGGGCTTTTCTGAAGTTCTAGGCTTCTCTTTTTTTGGTCTGGTCCTCTTCAATATACAAATGTTTTCAGTGGCTGAAGCAAAGTCCCATGGACTTCCTGGTTCAAATCCTTCCCCAACACAGCCCACAAAAATCATTGCTATGCCAAGAAGAATGAAAGCACTTAGAAGAATATTTAGCCCTTCTAACACAAAGTATTTTGTGACTCTCTACATGCCAAACCTGTCTTGAGAGGAGGTCAGTAATTTTCTCATTAGCCTGCTAAGGAAACAAGTGGGCTCTTGTTCCCAAAGTAACACATGGTCAATCAATATTTGGAATTAGAACACAAACCATTTCATTCCACAAACCACGCTGAGCCAAGAACAAATCTGGGTGTAAGAATACTGTAAGTTTTGGAGGCAATCAATATAATGAGATCACTCCCTGCTGACAGGATACACATATGCATAAAGTCCAGAAAAAACAGGAATTTTCATTTGCATTTAAAGCCAGACATTTGTTCATTTGAACTTTATAAGTTTCCTAATAATGTATGAGTTGAAGGAATAAATATGCAGAGAGGGAAAGAGAGTGGAAAATACTATGGTAGAGAAATTTCAAAGTAAAAATGCATTTGGAACATATAAGAAATTAGTTCAGTCATTTGGTAATTTAACAGCTCTTTCCCCATTTCAGAAGAAAAGGTAAAGGTTTCAGAACACCTCATTCCAAAAATTCTTAATAAAATAGGATAATGAATGTCATGCCATAAATTTAGTCTCCAAAGAGAATGTGTCAAATAAATAAAACCAGGCTATTTCGTTACTCTGACAGAGAATAGCAGGATTCTCAAGATATTAGGTCAATACAGAGTCATGATAAAAAATTCTATTCTTTTTGCCATTTAGGTTCAGGAAAACACCTCTCCACCAAACACACACACTCTAAGCCACAGCTCTAGAACCATCCTGACCACTTCACCACACTGCTGCTGACGCCACTCTTGGGCGCATTTTTATTCTTTCCCCCCGCTTGTGTCTTGTCAGTCTAATGAATTTTGACTGTCATTTCATCTGGCTGAGATCTAGTGAAGTCCCACTTTCCATGAAACTTTTAACACATTATGTGCATTTTTTTTAAAGTACTTGAATACAAAACAAAATCCAAAAAGGGACGTTTGAAAAACAACCATACTCTATTCCTTAAATAGGTGTTTTTTTTAAAAAATCAAGTGCTCTAAAATCATTGCTACATACATTAAATATGTACTGCTTTCTATATTTCAATCATATCTCAATAAAGTGGCTTAAAATGTTTTAACTCTAATAACACAGCTCAAAAATTTTAAAAAAAATTAAGTCAACTGTGATGATCTGGAGGAATGGGAGGGGAGGAAAAGGAGGGAGGGGGAAGGAAGGGGATATGTGTATGGTTATGGCTGATTCATGCTGCTATATGGCAGAAACCAACACAATATTGTAAAAATCAGGAAAAAAAAAATAAGGTCAAAAAAAATCAAATGGCCTCTATCATGTCAGGGGATGGTTATTTTACGTGAATCCTCTAATAACTTCTTGCATTACCCTAAAGCAAACGCATATCACCTAGTTCATTATTTTTTAAGGACTTATATTCTTTTTAGAAATCACCAAGTTGATTTTTTGCACTGATATCTTTTAATTTATTTGGGGATTAGACTGACTATCTTAATATTCTATATTAATATAAAAATATTTAACATCTTAATATTTCTTGATGTATAGTAATTTGTCTGAATTTAAAGTGGTATTGATAGGGATGGAGAAAAGGGGCTAAGGAGGTGTTTAAATAGTTAATCCCACCAAGGGATCATAAGTAAAGGAAAAAATATGAGAAACCCCTGTACATTAATGATCAGTCAAGAAAGCAGGTTGGCTTAACCACAAAACCAAGCAGGCTTGCTTAGCAGCAAAACTATGCAACAGAAGCAGGAGACGAGCCCCAAACAGTAAAACAACAGTGAAATGAGACCCACACCCTGTCCTCTGAGCTCAGTAAGCCACCGACTCCCAGGACCTGCTTCTCTGCACACGCCAAAACCAAAAACATAAGGAAACGGTGACATTATACTGAAAACTGAGATGCTTTATCACATTTCAGTATATGTTACCACCTCTTTGCTCATTTTCAATGCACCATGACAGCCCCAGTTGGACCACATAAGGACCAGAAAATCCCCCCACCTGCTGCAGAGCAGCTGAGGATGGAACCTTGACATCTACTCAGGAATGAGGAAGAAGGTGGTTTTCTCTCCCTCCACACTTTCCCTTTGATTATAAAACTGTAGTCCACTAATTTCCTGGGAGCATCCTCTCACCACCCACTTGTAAATCTCACAAGCATCTTCTTCTAATAAATCACTTCTCATCTATCCCTGTGCCTCTTGCTGAATTTTTTAAGTGCTGAGACATAAAAGACTGGAGCCCCCAGAGACACATTTCTGCAGTTTCAGTATCTCTATAACATCTTGTATAATTAACTTAGACCACCACCAATAACAACCCCCTATTTTAAAAAAATATTGGTTAATGGAATCTCTTTCAGTCTTAATAGTTGAGGTGTGTGTCGGGGTGGGGGGGGGGCGGTATCTCACATCCAGGGAAGATCTGTGAGTGGTGAAAATAAGAAATGAATACTTTTTTCTTCTTTTGAAATCTAAGTAGTATCTCCCCTGAGATCTGCTCCTGCTTGCCTGAAGATGCTGGTTCCGTGCACACTGTCGTTCTTGAAGATCCCAGAAGACGGTGCGCAGGATCCCGGGTGCAAATAACAGCTCTGAAGTTGGTTCCTAATCTCAGTAAAGACTGACTGAGTCTTCAGTACCAAACACATACAACCCAAAGGCTTCAGAGGAATTCTTTTACAAAATGTATATTCTGCAAATAAGGGCCCATCAGTGCGTTATTTTCTGTAAATACACCCACAGGGTGACTAGATACTTGTCTTAAGCTAGTTTTTTTTCTTTTTTTTTTTTTTTTTCTTTCAATATGGTCTGAGAAGCTGTTTGATGACAGGGAAATTGCTATGGGAGATCCTGCTATGGGTATCAATAATGGGTTATAAATTCATGCATCAGAGGCCCAGCTGCTTAAAAACAACTATGAAATAAATTGTCTATCTTCAGTTATCCATTTGCTTTAAGTCTACTTAGAGTGAAATCTTTGAAACATGAGGAAATCAGGCAGTTCAGAATTTATTCTCCAAAGCAAACATGCCAAATTAATAGAAGCTTACTATTCCTTAACACTGGAAATAGCCCGGTATTATTTGAAGTCAATACAAAGAGGGAAATGAAAAATTCTATTTAAAAAAAAATCTATTTTTATTTGTCACTTTGTTTTAGGACAACACATAAGGGGTTAAGCAGTTACTCTGGGGCTCAGCACAAAGTAATAAACACAGTTTACCTTATGAAGTGTCTGCCAATACCTTGGGCCAAGTCACCTGCTCTGAGAGTAACCCCATGCATATAATGAGGTGAGCCTCTGGCAGCTCTGTTTTGCTACATAACCTTAATGTCCCTCACCTCTGCCCATAGCTGTCTGAACCAAAGGTGGACACTTTTGAACTGCTTAACTTCTCTCCCAGATTCCTAACTCAGCAGGCACTCACAAACGCAGGCACACAGAAGCCCAGGGGCTGCTAGAGGGGCCTCTTCGGCTGTGTGATGGAGAGGCAGGGATGAGCAGGAGGGCAGACGGGGCCGCCCAGCCAGGGAAGCAGGCCCTGCGCTGACCCTGAAGCTGCCCAGTGTTCTCTGGAGCCCGGCTTCACTCCTGCCCCTAGCGTCCATGCATCGTCTCTGCTTTCTTAGAATAAGCCTGTTTGTTTCTTAATCCAGCGTAAGTTGGTTTCCGATACTCTTACCTAATACAAAGGAGGCCAGTGGATATTGAAAAGAAAAGGGTCTTCAATATGTGTCATCAGCACAGAATTGGACTCAGCCACCTTCACTAAGTCACATCATTTGGGGGCTGCAGATTCTCCCCCATCTTCACCACACATTCCTTTCACTTTCAGGCAATCTCCAGTCTCCATTTTATTTTACAAACAGTAAGACTGGGAAACACAGGTTAGATTCTCAGTACTTTTCTGAGCAGAGAAGAATAGGGCTGCCCTGTCCTATCCTCCATAATGGAAAAGTAAATGCAATTATTTCAATCAGCAAATAGACTTGCTTCATGTTTACACTTTCTCTTCTTGTTTTCACTGATTTTCTTTGTCCTTAAATGCTCATCATTTCATAAATACAATGATTTCTATTAGCTAATGACCTGCTTCATGTTTATGTTTTCTCTTCCTGTTTTTACTATTTTTCCTAGTTCTTAAATGCTCACTAGAACTCCCTCACTGCACATTGATTCTGAAGAGAAGCTTGTTAGAGGAGGCATCACTACTTTTCCTCAAGTCTAAACAAACAGACTGACCTCCACAAGAGAAGATTATGCAAACAGTTTCTTTCCTCTGGAACATGGCTGCATATATGCACCATGTGGGCACTCAGTAAGTGTTAAAAACCTTTCACAGATCGTGCACTAAGGAAATTCTCATTAATACAAAAAGAAAAAACTAATAGCGATCAACAGCCTAGTCAAGAGAAGTGACAGGGAGACAGGCAAGGCTTCTGAAGGGTCTGGTCCCTTTCACGTCAGGCCTCCTGACATCCGGCTCAGTGCCCTCACGCTGTGCTCCAAGCGCTCCACTCCGCCCTGCCTCACACATCAGGGGTTAAGACTTTACTTCTTAGGTGTCTTCCTGCCCTCTCTCCCCATTAACCTTATAGTTTCTCAGTCCTAATTCCATTTTTTATTGTTATCCTCCCACCATGATTTAAGGAGGCTTGTGAAAGAATGTTTTTAAAAATAGAAAAAAATTAATAATCAGACCCCCCCAAAATGTACTTAACTGTTAGAATGACACCCCTACAGCAATTTGCCCACAGACAGAGGAAACAGTGTCCAAAAATCTGTCCAAAAATCTCATCAGATTCTTTAAGAGTGGCTACACTAAGCCTTGGATGAAAGAGAAACAAATGGTTGTCTTTTTTAAGCTCTGTGTTATTTTGGGTCTTTATTGCTTGAAGCTTAACTTAGCCCTTCCAGTCTCAAAGACTGGTCTCTCTCCAGATCCACCTTCTATTCCTCTCCAGCACAGTTCCCCAAATCTGAGCCAGCCGAGCTAGCAGAATGTCCTGGAACTGATCTGACACAGTGCAATGGATATGGTCTTTCCAAGTCTGGTTCCTTTTGAGTACAAGCCTTGATGTTATATTCTTCTTATATCAAATAGGTAAGTACTGGAAAATACACACACACAAACACACGGTCCTTCCACAGAAGTCAGCATTCAATCTAAATTGAAAACAACACATAACGTTTACTGAGTAATTTTTAATGTGACAAGCACCGCCTAAATACATTCTTTTCTTTATTCCTTATACCCATCTTTTGAGAGAGGTATTATTTTCTTACTGCTCTGGGTCATCCCACTGTCCACAATGGCTACTAAAATTCCGCAATGTTACAACAATATTCTCACAAGAAGGAAGCAACGAAGAAGGGCATGCCTGCTTCCTTTAGGAATACTTCTATAAGCTGCACATACAACTTCTGCCTACATCCCATTGTCTAGGATTTGGGTATACTTGCAGCAAGGAAGTCCAGTAAAGTATTCTTTATTATACATAGACAACCACACAGCTAAAACCCAAAGGCTCTACTAATGAGAAAGGAGAGGAAACAAAAAGGGACAACCATCAATCTTTATCATGAGAAGGGTATGTCAAAACTGATCCTGAGAAGAGCATGATGGTGAGGTCCCTGAATGACTCAGAGGAATAATGAGACTAACCTTCCCTTCAATTCTATATACCGTAAGATGGTGAACCTGGAGATGAGTAAGAGGGGTCTGAAGTTTGGGTTGTATGTACATAGGAGGCCAAAACGTACAGTAAAGTTAGAAGGAAGAAATGCAAGCCAAAACTTCCACCACTGCTAAACTAATCAGATATTGTTTTCTCTATCTCTTAAGGAGAAAAAAACAGCTTATCTTCGAAAACCAAGTGTTTCCAATCACTGAGTCTTAGAACATAAAAACAAATCTCTTGAGAGACCTTTATATAGGAGACACGAAAACATGGGACCTCAAGTCCTTGTGATGCTACAGTTAAGTATTCAGTGGAAAGAAGTCATCTTAACTGTATTTAGCTAAGGTATAAATGAAAAGTAACCTGTCCCGATGTATTTAAACTGCCCCATATAATTATATTTTAGAAGACAAACATTCCACTATATCTAAGACAGAATCTTCTCATATATGATGAGACAGAGAACTGTTTGCCTCTAAAATTATATTCCCTATGATTGCACATCAACTCATTTAAGTTACTATAATAGACAGATCAAGAACAGGGACTTCCCCCTCACCTTCTTCTTTCTGCCAACTGAAATGACACCAGCCCTTAAAGATCCAGCTCAAGTTTCAGCTCCCCCAAAGTCCTATTTGACTTTGTTAGCTCTCATTTTTCTTCCTCTTCTCTGAAATTCCCACTACCCTTAACAGCCTGTGTCCAACATTTTAACCCTTAATTATATGATGCCTGTTAATGTTTTATGTGCATTAAGATCCTAGAGGACATGGGTGTATTGAAGTTTATTTGTAAACACTCATGGGATACTGCGTACTGGAGTAATAAGTACTAAATAAATATTTGTTGTATAATTGATTTGCTTTGTTAGAGCCTAGAGCAGACACCCAAGTGCTTCATTCCTGAACTCAGATAGGGTGGGTCCAACTGCTAAGTATCACGGAAAAGGAAGGCGGTATCATGAGCTGATAGAAACAAAAGTGTATGTGTGCATGTATATGCATTTACATCCGTGTGTACATCTTTGTTAATATGAATAAAAAATAGCAAAATACTTAGCTGAAGACTATTATTAGCATTGTGTGTGTGCATGTTTGTGTGTGCAGACACAATTGGAACATACACATATTGAATGAGTGACCAACCATTTGTGTGCTATAGTTTGGAAGGCACTTCTTGCCTGCTTTGAAAATACCTTCCCATGCCATTTGGCTTAAAATTTCATCATTTGAGTCAAAGAAAATAAGAACACTGTCTGTCTCCAAAAGTCAATGAAAAGGCACGTTATTTTGAAGCCACACTTAGCTCTCTCTGGAAGCTGATAAAATCATCAGATTAAATAATAGACACAGGAAAGTAAGGCCAGACTGGCTGAAGGGATCAGAAGGAAGTGGCTTCAAAGTTTAATCCTGCCTTCTCCAAGACCTATTGTGAGCCAATTCAACAAGGTGAAACAGGACAAAAGGGAAAAGAAAGGCATACTTCTCTGGGCCAAGAAGGAATTCTGCATCCTTGCCACTCCCTTACCCTAAAACCAGCCAGCCACCCCTCTGCAGAGTTCCAAGATGGATAGGAGCAGAGTTTGAGCAGAGCTCTGGTCTAAGCCTGTCACTTCACAGCTTAATAACTTACCAGTTCATTAAACAGCTCAGAAGGTAAGTCAGTAGAAGCATCACGAGTAGAATCTCTGTGCCTCCCAAAAGAGTAGAACCCCGGTCCCTTTATTTAAAGTGGGATGATTTTTCCATTGTATTCTTGATTCCTAAAAGTACAAACAACCTCCTTTATATCCAGGCTATAAGAGTGCAGAAGCGTCTAAGCATCTGCAATTTTCCCTTTATTTTTCACTAGGTACCACGGCGAACTTTTGAGAGGCAAGACTGTATGGAGATTAACAGGGGAGCAGTAGCTTTGAATCCCAACTGTCAAGGTTCAAATTCCAGCTACCGCATCTCCTAGCTGTGACTTTGCACAAGCTACTTAAACTCTACAGTTCTTGGGTTTCCAACTTGCAAATAAGAATAACAGAGTTATTGGGAGGATAAAACAAATGCATGCAGAGCACTTAAAACGATGGACTTATAACAATGGATAGTAAATACTATCCAAGCACTTACTATTACTGTTTCCTTTAAACAGAAATATAGGAAAAGATAACTGAACTTGAAAAATCCTGAAACTGATATTCTAGCTTCCCTGGTAGGCAATGTCTGGATGCATGAGTGCTTTGAGTGTGTATGTGTGTGCGTGCGTGCATGTGTGTGCGTGTGTGTGTGTGTGTGTGTGTGTGTGTGTGTGTGTGTGTGTGTGTTAGTTGTTCAGTCATATCTTTGCCACCCCATGGACTGTAGCCCGCCAGGCTCCTCTGTCTATGGAATTCTCCAGGCAAGAATACTGAAATGGGCTGCCATTCTCTTCTCCAGGAGATCTTCCAAACCCAGGGACTGAACCCAGGTCTCCCACATTGTGGGCAGATTGTTTACCATATGCGCCACCAAGGAAGCCCAGAGCACTTAATACTGAGCACCAACTTTTAGGGATCAAGAAGTTGAAGTCTCTTGTTATGACTCTCATTTCAAAGGCATAGCACTAGGAGAAATAAGTGACCAGATATATAAAGAAACATGCCTCATATGCCAAAGTCTTGCTAACTCTGGTCTGTATCCCAGTTAGAAAAGTTGATCAATATCACTGGAAAATTTTCAGAAAAGTCTGAAAATGTTTAATACTTTCTGCAGACCTTTAAGCTAAATACTAGAATGCTTATCTGTTACGAAGATGTTTCTTGTTCTATTTTGTGGTTTCTGGACAGTGGACATGGCATTAGTAACAATGTCCGGTTCTGTGGTAGCCTCCAGGGACCTTGGCACAGAGGCTTTCCTTATTAAAATCAGTGGAAGTGAAGTGGCACCATCCTTGGTCTCCAGGCAAGAGGAGCGGCAAGTACCCTGAGGTGAAGAGTTCACTTTCCTCAGTGTGAAGGTGGCAGGCGGCAGCGGAGAGTGAGGCTGGCTGAAATCGCAGGTCAGAAGGGCACCCTCCTGAGGGAGGAAGAGTGAGCTGGCAGGGCCCGAGAGGGTGGGCATTCCAGGCACAGAAGTGGCCAATGTTGGGGATGCACTTTGGAGAGGGGCATGAGAGCCCTTTTCCAGATGCCGACTCAACCTCTGTAGATCTGGATGGCTCACAGGACCAGGCATGTCAACTCCAAAACTTACCATGATTCTCATTTTCAGCTCTTGTCAAACTTAGAAGCAGTCAAAATGGCAAGAGTGTCAGGAAATCTTACGGAGATTCTAAATGCTTATAATAAACAAATACTCTGTAAAATAAAGGGGGGGGGGCGTGTTTTGAGATCTTATCTCTTAAGTCCAAATTAAAAGAGAGCTTTTTAAAAATAATGTTTTAGGAATAAAACAGTCTAAACTTCGGGGCACAGATGATCTCAGCCTCTACAACATACAAGTCGACAGAATCAATAACATGAGATTAAAGCTCTAAAGCTATTTTCAGATCTTCCTCCAGGAAACTGAGAGGCACTTACTGAGCTTCAGATTGTAAGTATCTCTCTATTATCGCTGGGCATGACTTCTTTTCTTCAGAGTTGGACAGATACATAGGTAGAGAATGGGATGACATTCAAAGAAGACTTCAATTGTTAGTTCTTCACTTACTATATTTAATGACTCATTCATTTATATATTTCAAAGAAATAATTTTGTGAGACACTATGCTGCACAGTTGTGAATTGCATGCATTCACCCAATTAATTCAATAAATGTGTTGAACTGTTACCTTGAACCAGGCCATTTTTAAGCATTGGGAAAGCAGCAAAAGGAACTAACAAGCATGATCATTGTTTATATAACTGGGGAGATAGAAAAGAAATACATAACATTTCATATAACAAGTATTATGAAGAAGAGAAGACAAACTAACACAAAGATTGGATGGTCATGGAAGACCCCTCTGAGGAAGTAAATTTTATCCCGAGACCTGAAGGAGAATAATTCAGTTATGTGAAAATCCAGAAAGAGCAGACCTACCTTGCAAAGACCATGGTGTGCTGGAGAGAGAGAGAGGAGACAAGAGGGTGCTGGAGACAACAAAAGCACAGGTGAGGCTGAGGCCATAATATCTCAGGGTCCAGAGAACCCAGTAAGCAATCTGGATTTTACAGGATATCACTACAGACGTTAAGGGCTTCCCAGGTGGTGCTAGTGGTTAAGAACCCACCTGCCAATACGGATGAAAGAGACTCACGTAGGATCCCTGGGTCAGGAAAATCCCCTAGAGGAGGGCATGACAACCCACTCCAGTATTCTCGCCTGGAGGATACCATGGACAGAGGAGCCTGGCGGGCTACAGTCCATAGGAGTGCAAAGAGTCAGACACGACTGAAACAACTTAGCATGCGCACATAGACTTTAAAGCAGGAGGATGACAGACATGATGCAATTTATGTTTTTAAAATGTTATTTTGCAGCTGTATGGGAGAATATGCCTCACTGTAGGCAGTGGTGTGCCAATAAATGTTTAACAACTAGCTATCTGCAAAATACATATTTATGAGCCCCAATTTATAACATGATCCAATTTCTGTCTGTAAATATTCCCACTATGGTCAATTTAAAGTTGCCAATGTATCACTAGAGGTGAAATTAGAAAGTGATGTACACAACTGGCTCTTTGAGAGTCTGAACAAGGAAGCACCAGCACATAACTGCTGATTGTAGGGGGACAGGAAGAAGAGTCAAGAGGCTCCAGTTGCTGTCTAGGTAAGAGAGGCTGTACATTGTCACCCTGCTTGTGTAACTTATATGCAGAGTACATCAAGACTGTATATTGTCACCCTGCTTATGTAACTTACATGCAGAGTACATCATGAGAAACGCTGGGCTGGAGGAAGCACAAGCTGGAATCAAGATTGCCGGGAGAAATATCAGTAACCTCAGATATGCAGATGACACTACCCTTACGGCAGAAAGTGAAGAAGAACCAAAGAGCCTCTTGATGAAAGTGAAAGAGGAGAGTGAAAAAGTTGGCTTCAAGCTCAACATTCAGAGAACTAAGATCATGGCATCTGGTCCCATCACTTGATGGGAAATAGATGGGGAGACAGTGGAAACAGTGTCAGACTTTATATTTTTGGGCTCCAAAATCAGTGCAGATGGTGATTGCAGCCATGAAATTAAAAGATGCTTACTCCTTGGAAGGAAAGTTATGACCAACCTAGACAGCATATTAAAAAGCAGAGACATCACTTTGCCAACAAAGGTCTGTCTAGTCAAGGCTATTGTTTTTCCAGTGGTCATGTATGGATGTGAGAGTTGGACTATAAAGAAAGCTGAGTGCCAAAGAATTGATGCTTTTGAACTGTGGTGTTGGAGAAGGCTCTTGAGAGTCTCTTGGACTGCAAGGAGATCCAACCAGTCCATCCTAAAGGTGATCAGTCCTGGGTGTTCATTGGAGGGACTGATGTTGAAGCTGAAACTCCAATGCTTTGGCCACCTCATGTGAAGAGCTGACTCATTGGAAAAGACCCTGATGCTGGGAGGCACTGGGGGCAGGAGGAGAAGGGGACGACAGAGGATGAGATGGCTTGATGGCATCACTGACTCGATGGACATGGGTTTGGGTGGACTCCAGGAGTTGGTGATAGTCAGGGAGGCCTGGCGTGCTGCGGTGTCAGGGGACGTTCAACTTTAAGGAATCCAACATGCTGTTTTCTCCTTTGTGTGCTGGTTCTCAAGGGCCCTGTGTTCCTCATCAGTTCCTGGAAAACGGGAACCGAGTGGAGCTGCAGGCAGTTCCCAGGACTGCGGTCATGAGACAGAGCGCATGCGTGGATTCCCTTCAGCAACCTTTTACTTTATTGTGAATTATTCAGTCACGTCCCTATTACTCAGGATATGGATTGTCTTCTGGCCCTGTGACGACTGTTATTCGCCTGTTTCTGTTTTTGCTCAACGTTATTTTTGCTGCCTAAAGCTTCCCTGTGTGGGGATATATCAGCACACGCGGCCACAGATAAAGCGCCCCTGTTTCACTCGAGACTTGGGCCCCCTGCGTCCCTCTTTTCGTCGGCTCCAGTCCCCAGATCCCCGTCTGTAAAGACCACGGCACTGCGGTTCATGGGGGTGCAACCAGTCGGACACCACTGAGCGACTGAACTGATCTGAACTGAAGAGATAATCAGAGACACATCGAGGATGAATTTCATGTTTCTAATGGGTAAAATTCCTTTCAGCCACTATCTCCCAGCTTGCCTCTCTCTTTCCTATATACTACCCAGACCATTTTATTTAATGTTTAAAAACAACAACACAAGTCTTGTCCATTTGCCTCCTCTCTGAAGCAGAGGAAACAAAGAAGTTTCTTCGTCTTGCATGCCTCCTGTCCTATGCAGACCTAGCCCAGGAGGCACTGGGGAGCCTGAGGGTAGAAGTTCTGGGTTTGGCATTCACGCTCTTACTCCAGCCGTCTGTGTCTGCCAGCCTTTCTCATGTCACACTTAGCACTTTATCCCTGCCTCTGCTAGGGCCTGGGGAAGGAAATGGCAGCCCACTTCAGCATTCCTGCCTGGAGAATCCCATGGACAGAGGAGCCTGGCCCGCCACAGTCCACAGGGTCGCAAAGAGTCGGACACAGCTGAAGCGACTTAGTACATATGTTAGGAATGGGGTAGGAGAGGCTGGTGACCATCCATTTAGAAGAAAATGATATGATGGTGGTAAGAGAAAGTCATGCTTTTTGCCAACTGATTCCTAAGTCTATTATTTCAACAATCAATTTGACGGAGAATATTGAGGTCCTGTTAATTATCCCCAATTATATGAGGACGCATATGACCATTTGATAAAAATCTATTTCTAGCTGAGTAATACTCCACGGTGATTAAAATCTGTTTTCTGCGAAAGTCTTTTAAACGCTGTCTGTGTTCACTTTTTGTGTTACATTTCTCAAGTTTAAACCACCTATCTCCAGAGAACCAAACTGTGAGTTTTCAAATTACTTTAATAAGCATGTTATACTGGCTCAACCCTATTAAGGGACTCCTTCTCCCTTAATCTGATTGACTGACTGAATGACACTGAACTTCAGCAGTCCAAAAACTAGCAGAGCCTTCTATGGACAATATTGCCTATCTGTCATCATAGCTTCTAATAGACACAGCAGGATGAATTGAATTGCTGATGAGTTAAACATCAGAAAAGGTGAATGCCATATATTTTTTTTTCAACTAACAAATACTTAAACTCCAGGTATTTTTTCCATCAAACCATGTTTCCTTTACTCTCCTGTTGTCCTATATTTAAGAGACAAGTCAAGTAAAGAATACTTTATATGCCTCTGCCCTGCAGTAATCTAAATACTGAATTTGTTATCGTGATCTATTTGTTCCAGTCATAACCGCAGATTGCAATACCACTACAGTTTCCTAGATGATGTTGAAATTCATCATTTGCAGAGCAAAGGAGGAAAAAGGTCATGGAACTACAAGCAGAAGATTTAGATTTCAGGTCTTTTGTTGACTGTTGGAGATTGGCTGGTCCTCCATTACTGTATCCATCTATAGAATAAAGCACTTAAAAACAATCAGTTGTAAAATCCTCTTAGGTCTTAAGATGGTTCAAACATTTTCTTTGTTTCAGAGAAACTTTCATCTAGCCCGTACAGATAGTGCACAATATCAAATCATTCCATGCTACCTCTTCTAACTTCTGCATCACTCATCATAAGTGCAATTAAGCTATTAATGGATCACTGCCTATATGTCAGGACTCCACCCAAACTAGCTTATGACAAAAAGGAGAGGGAGCGGGAAAGGTACTGGCTTATAAAACTGGGAAGGACAGTGTGAGTCCAAGGACCTACATGATGCTCTCTGATCCTCACCCTCTCATCCTGGCTGCTCTCTGAGTTCTGACTATTTTCTCCTGCTTCAGATGGCTTCCAACATGAGAACAGATGGGTGGTCTATGTCCAGAAGTAACTCCAATGTTACATCTAGATTATATATAATTTTCTAGATTATAATGCAGAGGAAAAGATATTTCTTTCACCCAACTTTTGCATATAAAATCCCAGGAAGATTCTAACTGGCTCAGAAAGATTTCTAACTAGTTCAGGCACTGTGATCAGAGAAAAAATAGGGTCAAATTCACTCTCTGATGATTCTGAGGGTGATTAGAAGGGGTGAATTCACTAAGCAGCAGCTTCACTTTAAATCTAACGTGTGGAGAATTGTGAGTTCCTCAGAAAAGGGTGGTGCTTTCCTTTCCAGAGAACAGAAAAGGATACTCCACTGAGAAAAAACACGTATAAATGCCAGAGTCTGATTCTTGGTTTGCCCTCACAACACAACCAGTGACAGGATTGCTTTCATCTGAACTCTAACTGTGGGACTTTATTCTTTTCGTTGATACATTGCAGGATGTCAGAAGCCTAACTGGATTGTCTCATCATCTAAGGAAAGAAGAGTGCAATTTCATTGTGTGCAACACATGCACATTATTCAAGTGGCTACTCAAAAATACCTGGTGATAGCGAAAACGTTGCAATTGTTATTAGCCAGTTTCACTTTCCCTTTAACCTCTATATTATCTACCTCGGCTAACTATTTTTGGCTCAAGTTACTGTGGAAGAGTGTACTGTTCCTAGATACTTAATCTGTGTCAGCTTTAGCAGAGCTTTTTCATTCATTAGGCAGTGCCTGATCTCTCCTGACAGCTTCAATCCTATAATACTCTTCCCCAAAGGCTGTGCTGAAAGTCTAGAGAGCTCTATACATCATAAAGGTCCAAGTTCATGACTTCACTTCTTTTAGACTCATTGAAATTCCAAGGATCCTGGATATTTATTATATAGGATTCATCCACAGGAGTTATCATTAAAGGCTTTGCAGTTCTTCGCCAGGATTTTACACCTGTGAGGGAACAAAATGTGTTTGGTATCCAAATGATGATGTTCCTTTTTGCCGCTGATCCTCAGGAATGAGATATCATACGCATAAATCATATTTCTTTACTTTGTGATTTATAAATAAGATGAAAAAAATTTCTTTACTGGGGAGTAAGCTACACTAAACAAAAATGGTGATTTTTTCTTTGCTTGATAACTGTCCTTCATTTAAGTGGATCAGATATGCCATGTTTAGCTTATGATGGCAATAGAAAAAATATATATTTCCATATATCAAGTATGTGTTTTTCTATTTCTCTATCACATAAGAATATATCCATGTAATAACCAAAAGGCAGTTTATAGATCAATATGTGTATCTCCAAGATATTTTATATGAAAATTAATATTAGAGGAGTGGCCAAGATGAGGAGTAGGAAGGCCCTGAGCTCACCTCCTCCCATGGGCACAACAAAATTACAACTGTTTACAGAGCAACTATCTACAAAAACAACATGAAAACTAGCAGATAAGGCTTTCCACGACTAAAAATATAAAGAGGCCACAACGAGACCAGTAGAAGGACACAGTATAGTCAAGACTCTCACAGCCAGTGGGCATAAGCAATCCACAAATGGAAGGGTAGGCATAAGTATAGAGGTTCTCTCCAAGAGGCAACAGGTATGAGCCCCACTTTGGACTCCCAGCCTGAAGACCCTGCACCAGGAATACCATCCCCAGATGCGTGACTTTGAAGGCCAGTAGGGTTTGCTTGCTGGAGAGCTGGAGGGCTGAAGGAAACAGACGCTTTTCTCTTAAAGTGAAAGTGAAAGTCACTCAGCCATGCCCGATTCTTTGCCACCCCATGGACTGTATCCTCTTTGCGACCCCATGGACTGTATCCTTGAAATTCTCCAGGGCAGAATACTGGAATGGGTAGCCTTTCCCTTCTTCAGGAGATCTTTCCAACCCAGGGATCGAACCCAGGTCTTCCACATTGTAGGTGGATTCTTTACCATCTAAGCCACAAGGGAAGCCCAAGAATCCTGGAGTGGGTAGCCTATCCCTTCTCCAGCAGATCTTCCTGACCCAGGAATCAACTGGGGTCTCCTGCATTACAGGTGGATTCTTCACCAACTGAGCTATGGAGGAAGCCTTGCTCTTAAAGGGGGCATGCAAAATCAGAGATTGCAATCCCAGCACAAAGGTTCAGTCATGTCCGACTTTTTGTGACCCCATGGACTACAGCCAGTCAGGCTCCTCTGTTCATGGGATTTTTCAAGCAAGAATACTGGAGTGTGTTACCATTTCCTTCTCCAGGGCATCTTCCTGACCCAGGGATCAAACTCATGCTTCCTGTGCCTCCTGCATTGCAGGCAGATTCTTTTCCCACTGAGCCGGGGGGAAGCCCCAGTTTGAAGGAAACCTGGGTCAAACCCACTTGCTGATCCTGGAGAGCATCCCAGAGAATCAGGAGGCAACGGGGACTTCCACAGGGGACATCGACACTGGTGGCAACCACTTTGGGGAGCTCCTTCTTCCAACAGGTCATGGGAGCACTATTCTGGAGTCCTCCTCTCAGGCTGTTAGCGCAGGGACTCAAAGCCACTCACCAGCAGGCCTGACTCCTCAGGCGAGGGCAACAAAAGCAACAACATACAAATGGGACTGCATCAAATCAAGAAGTTTCTGAAGCAAGATGGAAACCATCAGCAAGACAAAAAAGCAGCCTACTGAATGGGGGTGGATATTTGTAAACAATGTATCTGATAAGGGTTAATATACAAAATATACAAAAAAACTCACAGAACTCAACAACAAGAAAACAAACAACCCAACTGAATAATGGGCGGAGGTCCCAAACAGACATTTTTTCAAAGACATACAGACTGCCAACAGACACAGAAAAACATGCTCACCATCACTCACCATCATGGAAATGCAAATCAAAACCACAATGAGATACCACCACATCCCTGTCAGAATAACCATCATCACAAAGATAACAAATAACAAGCATTGGCAAGAGCATAGAGAAAAGGGACCCCCTCGAGTACAATCTCATGTTGGTGAGACTATAAATTGTTATAGCCAGTACAGAAAACTGTATGGAAGTTCCTCAAAATAATCAAAATCAAACTGCCATGTGATCTAGGAATTCCACTTCTTGGTACTTACCCAAAGAAAAAAATACTAATTCAAAGGATATTTGCATCCCTATGTCTACTGCAACATTATTTACAATAATCAAGATATGGCAGCAAGACATCATATCAAAACATCCATCAGTAGACAAATGTACAAAGAAGGTGTGGCACATATATTCAGAATGGAATATTACTCAGACATAAAAAAGAAACCTTGCCATTTGCAATAACATGGGTGGATCTAAAGTGTATTATGCTAAGTAAAATGAGAAAGATAAATACCACATGATCTCATTTATATGTATAATCTATAATACAAACAAAACCAAATAAAAACAGACTGACAGATACAGAGAGGAGGTGGGTTGGGTGGATGAAATCAGTAAAGGGGATTAACAGGTACAAATCTCTAGTTACACAATAAATAAGTTACAGGGATATGCTATACGGTATAGCAATATGGTCAATAATATTATAATAACTTTGTATTGGAAGAGATGGTAACTAGACTCACCATGGTGATTATTTCACAATATATGTAATTATCAAATAATGATGCAGTATGCAATGAAACTAACCTGATATTGGATATTAACTATTCTTCAGTTTGAAAAAAGGAAAGTTACTACTTAACAATACATTTACTAGAAACCTGGGCTGCAGTTAAAGATGACACCAGACACCCCATCTGAACTGGTGCTACATTTAATTCCAAGAGCAGGAAAGAAAGTAAGCAAGACCTGGACTTGACCTGGCATTAAAACAAGGCAGGCTGTATGCCACACAGAGGTCAGTCTCACGTGGACCAACACGGGGAAGAAGTAGAGGTCTAAGAAGACGTGTAGGAAAACGGAGGGGTCTGGAACAGAAATACCACGCTGATTCTCAGGTTTGGGGTTCCCGTTAGAAGACAAGAGTGTAGTAAGACTAGCCATGAAGATGCATTCTGTTTAATTTTCTGTCTTAAATTTTATAATGCTCTTATCGAGTTTTTACAATCTCATGTTTCCCTTCGTGTTCAAAAGCCATGACTTTCTCATTGATCACACTATTAATACCCTAGGTTCTACATCTGATGTTCACAGTCCTCTAGGATCTTTACAGACAATATTCCAGAGCAAAGCACAATCACTTGTTCTTCACATCCTGTGTTTCCCTCCCTTCTTGTCATTGTTCATATATTTCCTGTAAACTGCATACTCTTTCCCTCCCCTTACACCCACATTCAATTTCTAGGCATAAAAATTTCACACATTTTTCAAAAGTTTCATCCTGATGTCATCAGAAGGAACTCTTCTATAAACTCTTCAAGGATATGCTTTATCTGTATTCTCTTTAAATGGCACTCAGCACTATACTGCATTTTAATTATTGTATACATATATTTCCTTCTAGACATGAATTTATTGAGAACAGGTCCTATGTCTTAAAGGTCTACTTAGATCAACATCACTATCTTAGCAAAGTAACTTCCATATAAATGAAGAGTTGGATATTGTAACTTAAATTTGCTAGTATTGGAACAAAACATTATCAGCATATAGTTATTTAAACTCTTCATATTTACTATATTCTGCTGACCCATCTTCCATTTACTGTCTTTTATCCAATATTTTTGTAGTAGTTCATGATGTGGCTGAGTAAAATAATAACAAAACAACAACAGCAGAACAGAACAGAGAAGGGGAAGTTGACACTTGGAGCCAAATTTTCAACTTTTCACTGAGTGCATCATTAAATCTGAAAAAATAATATCAGCCAGGCAGGAACAGCATGATACTGAAAAAGGCAAGTAGTATTTAAAAGTGTGAGTTTATATTTAAGTAGCCATGTATCTATAACATTTCAACCTTGAAGTCCTAATAATACAGTGTTCAGAGGTAATTCATCATGGCTTTTCATTCTTCTGCTTATCATACAAGCAGAGGACCTGACTTCCCATTGGGATATTTTTTTCAGAGATGTTTCTATAATGAACAGCCTTGGAAGAGAAAGTCTCCCTCCAGAGCAGAGGCAAGTTCATTTACCGCCTATTATACAAGCTTCAGGCTCCCTAAAATCAGGGTAACTCAGCTACAGCATATGACCACTCTGTCGGCAGCACCTACTGAGGTATCTGCATGCTGCCTCTGCGGGCTCTGGGGGCAAGGTGGACTGATACAAGTGTGATATGCATGATGCTTCTTTGTCATGAGTACTAAAGTCACTCGTTTCTGATTCAGAAGGTTCATGATCTTTCGTTCAAAGTAAAAGACGCTAACTCTAGTAAAGAAAGAAGTTGGGGAGGAGGCTGCTTCCTAGAATTACAGCGGGGCGATCACAGAATTTTTAAAAAGCTGAGGAGCCAAACCTCAGGAAAGATGATTCTGGGGATCTCCACAGCATGCACCTTTGAAGAGTCACTTTCTGATTCTGACAGGGAATTGATTAGCATGTTGGATGAGCCATTTCATATTCTGAATATTTTAAAAATCAAATTCCTGAAAGAAATTATATGGTTAGTTTGGTCACATGCCCCACCCTCTATGGTAAGAAGAAGACCACACAATTGACGTTCTTACCAATCAGACTGAGAGAAGCAATAAAAAAACAATCAGACCAATAGATAAAACAAATTAAAAAAAAAAAAACAAAAAACAGAGATGCCCCCTCCTTCTTCCTTAAGCAAAGGGTTTTTCCCTCTGAAGAAACTGCAATTTTCTCTTGGGAGGACAGTGGATATCACTGTAACTTATTACACAGCTCCATTTGTTCTATCAGATCACCAAAATTTTAACTTAATGTTATTAACCTTACAAGACCAAATGCCTTACACATTGGCCCTTGTTCTTCTATCCTGACATATTCTCTTGAAGTAATTTTTAAGACTTTTGTATATACTTTATATGTGATTTCCCATAAACAATTACCATACACAGACCCCCAAACAAACAGGCTCTGCAATTCCACTCTCCTATGACTTTGTAAATGCTGTTCCTTTTATCTAAAATCTCTTCTCCATGTTTTCTGCCACACAAATCTCTACTTGTTGGGAAAGGTAGTCAGGTACCTGATCGCCCCTGGATGATCATCCCTGGCACATTAGCACGGAGCAGCCTTGGGCCCGGAAAATCTCCTTACAAAGAGAAAAACAGCCTTCACAGCCTGTGCTGGACATATCTCTTTGCTAGGAAATATCTTTCCCCATTCCAGGCTTGCTGTGTACCTCTGCTTAAGTGTGTGGGTCATGAGGGAACACTGGCAAACCCCACCACTCCATCTGTTCCCAACAGGTGGGAGAAAATGGGATCAGAAGTGTGCGTGCAGACCATCCCCATGTTGGGGAGACCCACTAGCCGTGAGGAATGGATCAGTTGATCCATTGGTGATCACGGTGGTGATCTTGCTCGGCCTCTTCTGTTGGTGAGTAGCATTGTTCCACGCAGTGCCTGTGTGAGCGGTGTCTTTCTTACCCCGAAACCTGCAAACCGTGCAGTGAGTTGATATCTGGGGACTTGCTACTCTTGGTGTCAGGCATTGTTAAGCTCTTCACTGTCCTTCACAACAGTGGAAGGTGTCTCTTGCTCACCACTACGCATGGTTTAGATCTAGGCAAAGTTATTCACTGGTGTTTTTGTTCCTTATATACCTTTAGAATCCAACCTGTCTTAATGTTATCTTCACTTCTTTGTGTAAACATCTATATCTGCTATTAGATCAACATTTCTTTGTGCAGGTCTGTATTTTTTTGTTAGATCAACATATCTTTGTACAGGTCTATATCTTTTATGGAAACAGTGACAGACTTTATTTTCTTGGGCCCCAAAATCACTGCAGATGGTGACTGCAGCCATGAAATTAAGGCACTTGTTCTTTGGAAGAAAAGCTATGACAAACCTAGACAGCATATTAGAAAGCAGCGACATTCCTTTACCGACAAAGGTTCATCTAGTCAAAGCTATGGTTTTCCCAGTAGTCATGTATGGATATGAGAGTTGGACCATAAAGAAAGCTGAGTGCTGAAGAATTGATGCTTTTGAACTGTGGTGTTGGAAAAGACTCTTGAGAGTCCCTTGGACAGCAGGGAGATCGAATCAGTTGATCCTAAAGGAAATCAGTCCTGAATATTCACTGGAAGGACTGTTGCTGAAGCTGAAACTGCAATATTTTGGCCACCTGATGTGAAGAACTGACTCATTGGAAAAGACCATGATACTCAGAATGATTGAAGGCAGGAGGAGAAGGGGACAACAGAGGATGAAATAGATGGGATGGCATCACCGACTCCATGGACATGAGTTTGTGCAAGCTCCGGGAGTTGGTGATGGACGGGGAGGCCTGATGTGCTGCAGTCCGTGGGGTGGCAAAGAGTCGGACACGACTGAGCAATGGAACTGAACTGAAATCTTTTATATTATGGCATCAACACCTACTCTGCTTCTTGACACTTATGAAGAGTTACCTGAAGGCTTATTTATTAAGTGAGTAAATAAATGAATACATGAGCTGGAGTTTGCAGAGAAGCAAGGAACCTGGACGCTTCTCCTCGGAAGGTGGTTCTACAGTCTCCACTTGGGTTTTCTTTCCAAATCTCTTCCTTTTTCCTTTGATCTATTTCTCTACTACTCTCTAGAACACTGATTCTTTCTTTTTCTTCATGATTTAATTACAAGTTTAATACTCAACTCTTCTTGAGACACTATATATTGCAAGATTTCCATTTTAAAAGCTAATTTGTCCCCTTTTCTAATACTGAAGTGTCCATCACGCTGCTTCCATGGTTCTATAAAGTTTGGTTCACAGCTTTGGGAACGTACAGTCATCACTGGAGTCAAGGCACACAGCTCACCTAGTCGGTTAGTGACGAGGCTAAAGCTTTCATTCCGCCCCCCACGATGCTGTCTAAAACTTTGTTTTTTTCATTGTACTAAATACTATTCTACAAGCTGAAAGAAATAATGCCTCTTGCAAAACTGCGTAAGTTCAGACAAAACTGGAGTTATCTGCTTCATTATATACATCACAGGAAATGCTTAATATTTCCCCTGAGATCTTAATAGGCAAAACAGGGAGGTATGGAAGTCCAGAACATATCAGAACGTTAATACGCACAGAAAACCGTACTCCGCATTAACGCCCTTTGAGAATTCTGCTCTGTTTCAAATTCAGCTTTGTTTCAAATAACTTTGCCAATGCTAAATCATGTTCTGTTTTCTTGCTTTAGTTGCTTTCTTTGTAAAACCCAAAGAAAAATAAATTATACACTACAATGTCATCTCTCTTTCAGAACTCATAAACAGGAAAATGTTTTCCTCCTTGTTTGCCTTTTATTGTTTTAACGATTGAAACACACTCTCTCTCTTGCTAATTGAGCCCATTCACCTGTGACAAATGCAAGCTATTCTACAGTTAGGACAGCACAAGTGTACCAGCAGGGTCACTCACAGGACGCTCTTTGCCAGGGCAAAACTGCTGACGTCCTCCCGTATTCCTAGCTGTTCAATTCTAGCAGGTGAGCATAAACAAATAGCTCCATTTAGTCAAGAAAGGGGAAAAGTTGAGAAGGGAGTGGAGATGTGACGATTGCTATTTCCATACTCTTACAAAGTCAACCAGATTCTGTATAGCATAACAAATCCATTATACATGATACGGCTCTTCCACGGCAGAGACAGACTGACTTAAAGCTTCTTACTCATTTTTCAACTTAGTTTTCTATACTGCTCCTTTTCCTGGGCTCATCTGAAACCAGGAAGTGAGAAGGAAAAAAAAGTCAAGCAAAAATATAATCCACCGTGGCTATTCACTGTAATGATGTTCTCTTTAAAAAATTCATTCTCCTATTCTCTGTGTAGGCTTTCACAGGCTCAACTTGAAGTGAACTTCAAAAGCTCTTACAATTTGTGCTGGTTATTTGTTCATTACTTCAACTCCATCTTCAACATGCATTATGATTCCTAATACATTAGAAGACAGTTTTTTTTTAATCTGAATGAGTGACAGAATGGATGAATGAATGAAAATTACTTTTTTTCATTTTTTGTCACTCATCTGAATGAGTGACAAAATAAATGAATGAATGAAAATTACTTTTTTCTCCCTAACTAGTCAACAAATTATTTGATGTTAGTTTCTAGATGTTAATGTTTCCTTTTATATCTTTATAACTTGAGTAACTTTCCTGGTGACTCAGGCGGTAAAGAATCTGCCTACAAGGAGGGAGATTCAGGTTCGATCCCTGGGTTGGGAAGTTACTTAGCAAACATAACTCCTTATTTTTCATTTATTAGCCAAGTTTTGAAAACAATGTAGGTTTAAATAAAAATTTATTGGTTGTACTATTTTCTAAAAGGTTTTATGATTTATAAAGTCCTATTGGGTCACTGCATAGTCAATTGAAGACCTTGAGTTTTTGTAACGTATTTTAGGGCTTCCTGGTGGCTCAGTAGTAAAGAATCCACCTGCTGACACAAGAGACTCAGGTTCGATCCTTGGGTTGGGAAGATCCCCTGGAGTCGGAAATGCCAAATCCCTCCAGTATTCTTGCCTGGAAAATTCTATGGACAGAGGAGCCTGGAGGGCTCCAGTCCATGGGGTCGCAAAGAGTCAGACACAACACGACTGAGTGCACACACACACAAACATATTTAAACTCCACATGAGAACCCAGTGATGCATCATTTTGTCCCTCAGGACAAAAAATGAAAAGGGTGAAATTAAACAAGGGTAACTAAAATTGACTGCATTCCTCTGACCAACAGATAGCTGGCAGCTCCAGGAAAGAGCTCTTACTAATTAGACTGCATTAACTAGACACACAGAGGAAGCCCCCTGGGGAGTGGCGTGGTGCGCTGCCGTTCCTCTCTCACTCCTTGGCCCCAGCCACCCCACTCCCAGTGTGCCCCGACCTGAGCTCGTCAGTGCTGAGACTCCCCAAGACCTAGACCATGAACTTACTCCCAGGAGAAATGACCAGGATTATGTTGGGGGCAAATGGTCAGAGCCCGGAATAGCACTAATTATTCTTGGAGCTGGAGTGTTCCTATAATCAACACTGGAAATAGGGAGCACATTTTTTAAACTCTGTTCTTGTTAAAAGACATAAGTCATGAGGCTTCCTGAAGATCAACTGATGTGTTCCCAGAAGCTGAACGTAGAACTAGTCATATGAAAGTAAGACCATTAAAGAAAAGAAAAAAAAAGGGGGGGGAATTTTTGTCCATGAAGTTGATCCTAGGTGAAATCAGATTTCTGTACTATTCTTGGCATGTAAACATCAAATATTGTTGGGTGATGTGTTGAGAAAGACTCATGTTCCTTTGTGTTTATGCATGGTAGGAAATGGCAACGCACTCCAGAATTCTTGCCTGGGAAATTCCGAGGACAGGGCAGTCTGGTGGGCGGTAGTCCACGGGGTCAGCAAGTGTTGGGCACAACTTAGCAACTAAATCACGGCAACAATGATGGTGAACATTCCTCATCAGATCTTGTCTCCATTCCTCTTCAAACTGTTGCCATATCAATTTGTCTTTTGGATGTTTTACTCTTATCTTTCAAAGAGAGTTTGTCTGTATCTGTAATTGGTTGCAAAACAGAATATTGTGCATGCTAGAGATCCTTTATTAATACCCGGTTACTAGTGCTGTGACAAACATAATGAAAGTCAAAAAGAATAACTTTAAGCTTCCAGAGTTTGAAAGATAAGAAACAAGAACAGATTAGTACCTATACATTTCCAAGAATTGGACTGTCTAGAAAAAATCAAATTTTCTAAGAAAAATCAAGACACGGTTCACTATATTTTAGTTGAAAGAAGTAAATCAAATGTTGGGAAGTATATATTCATTGTTTATCATAATATACCAGAAAATTTTAGTGCAAGTAAAATGAAGATTCCTAACCCATGTACGCTGTAGAGACAATCAGGGCCCTGGCACAGCATAGATAACTTCACTATGTAACTGTTGTTTCAAGACAGAGGAATTCATTTAAGTATACAGAAAGTAGAACTTCCTAACTATAGTCCATAGGTTTCGCAAAGAGTAGGATCCAACTGACCAACCTAGGAAAGATGGACGGATGTAATTGTGGCAGATTAGAAAAGCTTGAACTGAGAGTGGGAGGCAAGACTTAAAGATTCCATGTCAAGAAAATAAACTGAATCAAAAAAGAAAAAAGAAAATAAACTGAGTTTTGTGTTTTTTTTTTTTTAAGAAGGTACCATAACTTTTTTAAAAATTAATTTTTATTGGAGTATAGTTGATTTCCCCTTCATGGATCACTGCCTTGTCATGGCGAAGGTGCTTGATCCACATGGTGTAGGGCCACCCAAGATGGACAGGTCATAGAGAAGAGTTCTGACAAACCTTGATCCACTGGAGAAGGCAATGGCAAACCACAGCAGTATACTTGCCATGAGAACCCCATGAACTGTATAAAAAAACAAAAAGATGACAAGGAAAGATGAATTCCCCAGGCCAGAAGGTGTCCAATATGCTACTAGGGAAGAGCAGAGGACAACTACTATTAGTTGTTACTCCAGAAAGAATGAAGTGGCTGGGCCAAAGTGGAAAAGATACTCAGTTGTAGATGTGTCTGGTAATGAAAGTAAAATCCGATGCTTCGAAGAACAGTACTGCATAGGAACCTGGAATATTAGGTCCATGATTCAAGGTAAATTGGACATGGTCAGGGCTTCCCTATTGGCTCAGCATTAAAGCTTTTACCTGAAATGCAGGAGACGCTGGTCCAATTACTGGGTCTGGAAGATCCCCTAGAGAAGGAAATGGCAACCCACTCCAGTACTCTTGCCTGGAAAATCCCAATGGACAGAGGAATTGGGCAGTCTATAATCCATGGGGTTGCAAGAGTCAGACATGACTTAGGACTAAACCACCACCTCCAAGCAGGAGATGGCAAGAGTAAACATCAAATTTTAGGAATCAATAAACTAAAATGGATGGGAATGGGTGAATTTAATTCAGATAACCATTGTATTTTTTCCTGGGGGCCAGAATCCCATAGAAGAAATGGAGTAGCCCTCATAATCAATAAATGAGTCTGAAATGCAGTACTTGGGTGCAACCTCAAAAATGACAGAATGATCTCAGTTCATTTCCAAGGCAAACCGTTCAAAATCACAGTAATCCAAGTCTATGCCCCAACCACTAATGCTGAAGAAGCTGAAGTTGATCAGTTCTATGAAGGCCTATAAGACCTCCTAGAACTAATGCCAAAAAAAAGATGTTCTATTCATCACTGGGGATTGGAATGCAAAAGTAGGAAGTCAAGAGATACCCGGAGTAACAGGCACGTTTGGCCTTGGAGTACAAAATGAAGCAGGGAAAAGGCTAACAGAATTCTGCCAAGAGAATGCACTGGTCATAGCAAATACCTTATTTCAACAACACAAGAGATGACTTTACTTAGGGACATCACCAAATGGTCAATACCAAAATCAGATTGATTTCATTCTTTGTAGCTGAAGATGGAGAAGCTGTATACAGTCAGCAAACACAAGACCAGGACCTGAATATGGCTCTGATCATCAGCTTCTTATAGCAAAATCCAGGCTTCAACTAAAGAAAGCAGGGGCAAACAGCAGGCCAGCCAGGTACGACTTAAATCAAGTCCCCTATGAATTTACAATGGAGGTGATGAGTACATTCAAGGGATCAGACCTAGTAAACACTGTACCTGAAGAACTGTGGACAGAGGTCCATAATACTGCATAGGAGCAGTGCACAAATCCATCCCAAAGAAAAAGGAAAGCAGGAAGCAAAGTGGTTACCTGAGTGGGCTTTATAAAGAGCTGAGGAAAGAAGAGAAGCAAAAAGCAAGGGAGAAAGGGAAGGGTACACCCAACTAAACGCAGAGTTCCAGAAAATAACAAGGAGAGACAAGAAGGCCTTCTTCAATGAACAGTGCAAAGTAATAGAGGAAAACAGCAGAAGGGCAAAGACTAGAGACCTCTTCAAGAAAACTGGAAGTACCAAAAGAACATTTCATCCAAAGATGGGCACAGTAAAGGATAGAAACAGTAAAGACATTATAGAAGCAGAAGAGATCAAGCAGAGACGGAAAAAATACACAGAAGAGCTATACGAAGAAGACTTTAATGACCCAGATAGCCACAACAGTGTGGACATTCACCCAGAGCCAGACATCCTGGAGTGTGAAGTCAAGCGGGCCTCAGAAAGCACTGCTGGCAATAAAGTTAGTGCCGGTGATGAAATTCCAGCTGAGCTATTTAAAATTCTAAAAGCCGATGCTATCAAAGTTCTGCACTCAATATACCAGCAAACAGGACAAGAAAAGCCAATCCTCATCCCAATTCCCAAGAAGGGGAGTACTAAAGGATGTGCTAACCACCAGACAGTTGCACTCATCTCCCATGCTAGAAAGGTCATGCTCAAAAAGCTGCATGCTAGGCTTCAGCGTCACCTGAACTGAGAACTTCCGGATGTCCAAGCTGGGCTTAGAAAAGGCAGGGGCACCAGAGATGAAATTGCCAACATTTGCTGGATCATAAAGAAATCAAGGGAATTCCAGAAAAATATCTACCTGTTTCATTGACTATGCTAAAGCCTTTGACTGTGTGGATCACAACAAACTGTGGAAAACTCTTTAAAAAGATGGGAGTACCAGACCATCTTACGCATCTCCTGAGAAACCTGTATGTGAGTAAAGCAACAGTTAGAACCCTGTATGGAACAACTGACCATTTCGGGATTGATAAAGGAGTGGGACAAGGCTGTTTATTGTCACCCTGTTTATTTAACTCGTACACCAAGCATGAGAAACGCCAGGCTGGATGAGTTACAAGTGGAATCAAGATAGGCGGGAAAGCGTCAACAACCTCAGATACGTGGATGATACTACTCTAACGGCAGAAAGTAGAGAGGAACTAAAGAACCTCTTGATGAGGGTGAAGGAGAAGAGTAAAAGAGCCAGCTTAAAACTAAATATTAAAAAAAAAAAAAAAATCTAAGATCATGGCATCCGGCCCCATCACTTCACGGCAAATAGAAGGCAAAATGGTGAAGGCAGGGACAGATTTCCTCTTCTTGGGCTTTAAAATCACTGCAGACAGTGACTGCAGCCCTGAGATTAGAAGACAGCTGCTTCTTAGCAAGAAAGCAATGACAAACCTGGACTGTGTGTTAAAAAGCAAAGGCATCACTTTGCTGGTTCGTATGGTCAAGGCTGTGGTCTTTCTGGTAGTCACGTACAGTTGTGAGACCTGGACCAAGAAGGCAGAGCAAAATTAATCAGCTATATATATGTGTGTTTGTGTATACATGTGTGTATATATGTGTGTGCACACACACTGGACACGGCTGGGCAACTGAACAACAACAGCATAGTTTATAATGTGTTGGTTTCTACTATACAGCAAAATCAGTCAGTTTTATATATAAATATATATATGTGTGTGTACACACATGTATATCTGTGTGTGTGTACTCACTGTTTTTTATTCTATTCCCATGTACGTCATTAAAGACTATGGAGTAGAGTTCCCTGTGTTACACAGTAGGCCCTTCTGGTTTTCTATTTTGCATATGGCGGTGTGTACATGTCAACCCCAGTCTCCCAGTTTCTCCCTCACCCCTCCCCTTGGTGACAGTGAGCTTCTTTTCTGCATCTGTGGCTCTGTTTGTTTTGTAAATAGGTCCATTTGTACAATTTTCTTAGATTCCACAGAGATTTTGTATTTTTATAAAAGTTAATGAGAAGACCCAACAGTGTATGAAACAGAGATAATTAGTATTTTATTCCATTTCTTACTGTTGGCTTTAGCATCACTATTTCTTATCTTGCCCAATGTTCATCACAGCACTGTTTATAATAGCCAGGACACAGAAGCAACCTAGATGCCCATCAGCAGACGAATGGATAAGGAAGCTGTGGTACATATACACCATGGAATATTACTCAGCTGTTAAAAAGAATTCATTTGAATCAATTCTAATGAGATGGGTGAAACTGGAGCCCATTATACAGAGTGAAGTAAGCCAGAAAGATAAAGACCAATACAGTGTACTAATGCATATATGTGGAATTTAGAAAGATGGTAACCATAACCCTATATGCAAAACAGAAAAAGAGACACAGATGTACAGAACAGACTTTTGGACTCTGTGGGAGAAGGTGAGGGTGGGATGTTTCGAGAGAACAGCATCAAAACATGTATATTATCTAGGGTGAAACAGATCACCAGCCCAGGTTGGATGCATGAGACAAGTGCTCGGACCTGGTGCACTGGGAAGACCCAGAGGAATCGGGTAGAGAGGGAGGTGGGAGGGGGGATCGGGATGGGGAATATATGTAAATTGATGGCTGATTCATGTCAATGTATGACAAAACCCACTATAATATTGTAAAGTAATTAGCCTCCAACTAATAAAAATAAATGAAAATAAATAAATAAATAAAACAATTCTGTGCTTTTGTAAGTAAACTATAAATATGTGTATACACACACACACACACACACACACACACACAAAGAAAGTGAAAGTGAAGTTGCTCAGTCATGTCCAACTCTTTGCGACCCCATAGACTGTAGCCAAAAGTTTCCTCCATCCATGGAGTTTTCCAGGCAAGAGTACTGGAGTGGGTTGCCATTTCCTTCTCCAGGGGATCTTCTTGACCCAGGGATTGAGCCTGGGTCTCCCACATTGCAAACAGATGCTTTTACCATCTGAGCCACAAGGGAAGCTCATATATATACACATAAACATATGTATATAGACTCAGGATACAGTCCAACCTACATACTTTAACTCTCCAGTTTCAGAGCCATGGACAGCTTTCTTATTGTACATTTAAATCCTAACAATTACCTGTATAAATATATTAATAGTCTACTTGTTTTAACTATGTTAGTGATAGAACTTGCCTCTTGTCTTTTTTTAACATTAGCACTAATGAAGTCCTATCCTCAAGAATGAAAAAATTATTATATTTGTCATATCATCACTTGTATATTACTTCCTTTTTTGTCATTCACTTAGGCAATCAAATACCTTTGTTGAATATTTCTTTGCTTCTGTTTGCATCCCTTTCATGTCTGTTCACATCACTTCTACTTCTTCCCTTTTGCCTGCTTTTTGTTTAGCTATCCTATAGTAAGTATCACAGATGCATTAGACTATATCATATCAGAAGACATTCTAAGCCAGAATTTATTTCTGCTTAGTTATGAGGCTTATTTCCTCCCTGCAACTGTTTACTACCTGCAAAATGAGGAGGTTAAACCAAATCAAAGTTGAACATAAAATTCTGTGTGTATGGGCATTTTTCTTAAAAAGAAAAAGTCATTATTTATCAGCTTTTTTGGAGTATTTTTTAAACCATAGCTGGTGTACCACTCAGATTAGCCAATCAACATTCACTTTTCCTTTTATTTTCTAAAATAACCCAGACAATAACAAAAGTCATTTCCCACAATTCAGCTCCAAAAAATGTCCATACATTTCCAAAAAATGAAAATTTCCAATGGTGTGTGTACTTCCTTAGCTTGAAACCTAATGCTATCAGGTAGAGAAATTCAGTTAAGTATAACAACAAAACCTATTAGAAACCATGTTTAAATAAACAGAATATGGGTGATGTTAAGAATGCCATTAACACCCTTAAAACAAAGGATGCAATATACAAAATATATTTAAAAATAAAAAGAAATACAGTGTCTTGAGGTGATAGAATGCTATATAATAATGATTTTTTTATCCAATTATTGATGACTTAATCTATATTACTATTAATGTTTGGAAAAATATGATGGTTGTACATGTTATTTATGTCAACATTTCAGAATTTAAAATACATTTATCAAAAGCTAACATGAATTTGCAAATGGACATATCCCCACCTCCAAATATATATATAGTGAAATATGGATTTTTCTCATAGTCTCACGGGCAGAAGAAAAATTACCTAGCCTGACCACCATATGGTTAAGAAGGCCTGCCCTAAAGGACCATGTCCAGAAAGATGTTTACTGGTATTTCACAGGATAGGATACGAGAAATGGAATACTTCCAGTCATATCAGTATACAAGAATATCATAGTCATCAGCTATTCCAGATCTCCAAATGTGAATTCCTGAGCCCCAAGGACACTCAGAAAGAATGTCTGTGTGATTGATCAGCCACCAAGCTGCAGCCAATCCCTACACTGAGCATGGAGGAACTCAGAATGTGAAAAACACAGGATACTGGCCCCAGATAACTGAGATCACATGAAAAGAATGAATTCATTGAGTCCAGAATCTTGCGTCTTACCATACACAGAAAAGCACTACATTCCTTAACTTGGGATATCTGGTTTTCTTTAATTCACAAAATACTTTTGATATTCAGACTACCTATCCTTTGTTGCAAACCTCTATATAATCTGATTTCTACCCCCAATTCCTTGGAGCAGTTCTCCCACGGTTACTTGAGATGCTATCTCCCAGGACTGAAGTCCTAAAAATTCCCACAAAATAAAACATAACTCTCAACTTTTAGGTTGCAACTATTTTTTAAGTTGACAATATGATGCTAAAGAGCCTCATGATGAAAGTGAAAGAGGAGAGTGAGAAAGCTGACTTAAAACTCAACATTCAGAAAACTAAGATCATGGCATCTGGTCCCATCACTTCATGGCAAATAGATGGGGAAACAATGGAAACAATGAGAGACTTTACTTTTGGGGGGCTCTAAAATCACTGCACATGGTGACTGCAGTCATGAAATTAAAAGATGCTTGCTTCTTGGAAGAAAGTTATGACCAACCTAGACAGCATATTAAAAAGCAGAGACATTACTTTGTCAACAAAGGTCCATCTAGTCAAAGCTATTGTTTTTTTCCAGTAGTCGTGTATGGCTATGAGAGTTGGGCTATAAAGAAAGCTGAGTGCTGAAGAATTGATGCTTTTGAACTGTGGTGTTGGAGAAGACTCTTGAGAGTCCCTTGGACTGCAAGGAGATCCAACCAATCCATCCTAAAGGAAATCAGTCCTGAATACTCATTGGAAGGACTGATGCTGAAGCTGAAACCCCAATACTGTGTCCACCTCATGCAAAGAACTGATTCATTGGAAAAGACCCTGATGGTGGGAAAGACTGAAGGCAGGAGGAGAAGGGGACGACAGAGGATGAGATGGTTGGACGGCATCACCGACTCAATGGACGTGAGTTTGTGTAAACTCCGGGAGTTGGTGATGGACAGGAAGGCCAGGTGTGCTGCAGTCCATGGTGTTGCAAAGAGTCGGACATGACTGAGCGACTGAACTGAACTGATGATGCTGCATGGATGCGAGTTCTATTTTTCCAACCCTGACTCTAAGCAGAAACTGGCTGGTCATTTCAAGAGGAGTTTAAATCTCCTATGGCCACACTGCACTGAATACCAATCCCTGCAGAGAAAATGCGTATACAGCCTGTTCACATTAGATAAACACAGACACTCTACTAATTCACAGCAATAACTAATATTTTACAGAGTATATGTCATGGAAATAAAGACCCAGTAAGCTCTACCTGGCAAATACCAAAGAAACAACTATTAGGATTTCATAGAGAGATTAGCAAATGATTCATACAGAAAGCTACAGACCTCTTTTATACCAACAACCACCACCAGAGTGTAATGGGGGGGAAATAGCACATTGACAACAGCAAAAAAACCCTTTCCATAAAACACTTAGGGTTAGCCAAAAAAGAAATATGCAAATCCTATGTTTAAGAAAAGAGACAAAATTTTTAAAAATGTTTTCAACGAGAGAAGGTTGATCTGAAATTATCTCTATGGAATGTAGGAAGGAATACTGCAACGGTGTCTTTCTCAAATTAACCTATAAATGGAAGTAAATTTAATAAAATATAAAGTTTATTTTCAATGTTACAAGTCAATTCTAAAGTGTATGTAAAAAAATAAATAAATAAAATGTATGCAGACCACATGAAATCAAATATCACATCTCTTTCACTCTTCACCCTATATTCCGTTCAGTTCAGTTCATCTCAGTCGCTCAGTTGTGTCCGACTCTGCGTGACCCCATGAACTGCAGCACGCCAGGCCTCCCTGTCCATCACCAACACCCAGAATCTACCCAAACTCATGCCCATTGAGTTGGTGATGCCATCCAACCATCTCATCCTCTTGTCGTCCCCTCTTCCTCCTTCCCTCAATCTTTCCCAGCATTAGGGTCTTTTCAAATGAGTCAGCTGTTTGCATCAGGTAGCCAAAGTATTGGAGTTTCAGCTTCAACATCAGCCCTTCCAATGAACACCCAGGACTGATCTCCTTTAGGATGAACTGGTTGGATCTCCTTGCAGTCCAAGGGACTCTCAAAAGTCTTTTTCAACACCACAGTTCAAAAACATGAATTTTTCGGCACTCAGCTTTCTTTATAGTCCAACTCTCACATCCATACATGACCACTGGAAAAACCATAGCCTTGACTGAGTACTCAGTATTACTGGTGTGTGTGTGTATAAACACTCACACGTGCACTCAGTTCTGTCTGACTTTTTTGCAGCCTCATGTACTGTAGCCCACCAGGCTCCTCTGTCCATGGAATTTTCCAGAGAAGAACGCTAGAGTGGTTTGCCACTTCCTCCTCCAGGGGATCCTTCCAACCCAGGGATCTTATTAACTGTGCCACCTGGAAAGCCCACTCAATATTATTAGAAGTACACAACTAATTGAATAAATGAGTGAATATAGTCCAAGCGATTAATCTGTAATATATAGCAAACAGGTAACAAGAACCTACATACTCCTGAAAAAGAATAATAGCATATCACATATCAGAATATTCCATGAGGTTACCCACCACCTGCTATGACAAAGCACATATTCTAGACTAGCATGGCCACCATGAACAAGCATGAAAGCAGAAAAATACATGTTTAGACAGTGCACAAAAAATAGTGACATGCTACAGTCTCTGGAAGAAGGTAAAGTCCCACTTATGCCCCAGTACTCTTCCCAGGAACAATTTTCCAACAATGGCATAGAAAGGAGACCAAGCCGAAAGTGGGAACCATTTAACAGAAACCACATAAAGACTCTACAGAACAAAGCAATTACACATCAGTATATTTCACTCATATAAAAATCCTCAACAAAACATCAACCAACCAAATCCAAAGATATAGTGAAAGTCACTCAGTTGTGTCCAACTCTCTGAGACTCCAAGGACTGTACAGTCCATGGAATTCTCCAGACCAGAATACTGGAGTCAGTAGCTGTTCCCTTCTCCAGGGAATCTTCCCAACCCAGGGATAAGAGCCTTGTAAGAAAGAGACATTCCACCATCAAGCAGAACAGTGACAAGGACTCTAAAGAAAGTCCAAACAGAACTAGCTCACATGATTTGGAGAGAATAATGATTACTTAAACAACAAAACTTGCAAAGTAGGACTTGCAAACAAAACTTGCAAACCTATAGAGAAAACACTGCATACTTTTCTTTACAGAGCATGACTAAATCCCTTCAACTGAAACCCCTCTCTAGCTGCTGCTAGGACACTGAGACCCAGTAGACCATTAGTGGCCAATCGTGTGCTTCGATGGGCAAAAAATTGTCACATGTTCCCTTTACAGAATTCAGTGTTAATGAGCTCTATCTCTAATGTGTTGAGATTTCATCAGTTAAAATGTATGTGATTTGTAAGGAATAATTAAGGTTAAGGCAACAGAGAGAATGAGATGGTTGGATGGCATCACCAAATCAATGGACATGAATGTGAAGAAACTCTAGGAGATCGTGAAGGGCAGGGAAGCCTGACGTGCTGCAGTTTGTGGGGTTATAAAGTCAGACACGACCGAGGGACTAAACAGCAACGGAGGTTAACCTGCAGCATTTCGTTCCCAGATAAACAGCACTTGGTCTTCAATGAACCACGTCAGCTGTAAATTTTGCTTTTACTTCATCATACTTCTAAACTGTCCCAGCACTTACATTCCCCAACCCCATGAGATCCAGAAATCAAGATCACTAATACATAGCTGGTTTTCCAGGTAACAAATCTTTCGGAAAAATGAAAAGAGCCTTGCTGTGTCAGAGATAAGAGACCTGGAGAAGTAGCCAATTTACTGTCTTAGAAACTTGGAAGGATAAGAATTGCTTAAGAAAGGAGAGAATATCTGTTTCAGTCTCTGCACTGCCTTTCCTTTGCTTTGTCTCAAGTTTAAGGCATTTAGTCTAAGACTGACAGTGTTTTCATCCTGGCTATGATGTCACTCCCGGGCCTTGCCCTCCGGTGCATTCTTTGTTCTTTCCAGCCTCCACAACACAGGGAGAGGGGACTGGTTAGGACAGGTTATGCACTGTACTAGTTTCCTGATTAAAGTCAGCCGGTGGGGGCTCAGCTATGCTATTCCAAAGCACAGGGGAACCTGGAAGACCAGCAGGAAGAAAAGTCAGGGTATTTCTCCGCCCCCCTTCCCGCTCAAACCCGGGCAATGTCTCTGGCCTTCCCCGCAGCTCCGATGTGGTTACCAGGTAACCGGGTGACTCCAACCTTGACCCTCTAACCATGCTGTCTCCCCTTACGGCTCTAATCTAGTACTGGTGGTGGTGGCTTCCTGCTGCTGCTAAACCGAACTGCCTCACCATCCCATCTGTTTTTATCCATTTAGTTGATGCCCTGAATATATTATTTTTAGTTTAAATACTTGAAAAGGTTTCTATTTTCCTAGATAGACTCTGACAATGACTCTACATAGGAAGACACACATCAAAATAAAATTCTTAGAGTTTTCTGCTAAGAAAAAGACCTCTTGTTCATCAGCCCATAGTAAGAATACATCCCTTTAGATGGCATTTGTGGGGTTTGCTCGTAGGAGTTTTTACTTCTGTTGCTGCTGGCTCTGCACTTGCTAAGAGGACACTGCTTTCTCTTACTTTTTTCTTGCCTGCAGGCTTGAACTGAGAGATCTACAAGTGCTGATCCCGGGACTTCCTAGACCTTTTGACTTCAATACTAACTGACTTTTGCAGATGCTTTGCAGCTGCTTCTACAATCCTTACTGATTCCTACAAATAGCGGACATCAGCTGTGTTTGGCTGACCAAAATTCTTTCCCTTTTAGTCTGGTCAATAAAGATAGGTTTTCTATAGTGAACTGACTCCATGAGAGGAATGAGAGGACACTCCTCCTCTCCTGACCACGATAGTGGTCACATTACCTGAGCTGGGCCAATGGGAAAAGCCTGAACTCTGGCCATAGAGACCGGGTAAGTGATGTGCAAGTTTAACAAGAGGCCGGTAAGAACCCGTCCTCCCACCCCATGCTGGACTCCTGTGACTGCCACAGCCTCTTCCAATTGGATCTGATACCGCAGACCTGAAGATGTACTGCTCAGATCCTTCTATGAGGAAAACATTCACACAAGGGCTGAATCTGGTCAGCAAACAGCCTTTAGTCACTAGTGCTTTCAGGATCTCACCTAAGTTTCTAACCTCACCTCCACCTGAGGTTATGCACTTTCCAGGCAGGCTGCCTCCAGTGTTTGAGCAAGGTGGGGTATAAAGGCTCATTCTTAGGAACCTAACAAGCTAAGTTTCCCAGTTCTCTGTAGGGTTGAGGTTTTGTTGGACACGCATCCCAGTTAAACTAAGCATAGCATGGCAACCCAGGACCCAGACTCCTTGGACTGAAGGTCTAGGTCATGACTACAGGCAGGACATTAAAGTGAGCAAAAATGATGGCTAAGATTAAGAAGAATTTAGGATGAATACTAGAGGAGGAAAAAAAGTACCAGTTATGACCCCCCACACACACACACTCCCAAAATCAACTTCAGGGACAGACGCTGTGGTTCTTTCCACTAAATGCTCTTCCAAATATAGGTTTAAGTAGAGCTGAGCAACACAACAGGCAAAACGTAACAAACATGAAGATCCCCTCTGAGGGTCCAGCTTTCTGCCCGAGTGGACAAAGTGTAGTGAGCAGACAGTCTCCAGCCATCGGCTCCTCCAGGGCCTGATGCAGTTCCCTAGCCACTGAGATCCAGCCTTGCTGCAGGTCACACACGTCCCAGGGCGGCATGCTGCTGGTAACTGAATGAGGCAGGGGTATGAAGGCCAGCTCCCGGGGCCTGTGCTCTGGGTGCTTACTTGCTCAGTCGTGTCTGACTCTTTGTGACCCCAAGGGCTGTAGCCCGCCAGGCTCCTCTGTCCGTGGGGATTCTCCAGGCAAGAATACTGGAGTGGGTTGCCATTTGCTTCTCCAGGGGATCTTCCCGATCCAGGGATCGAACCGGGTCTCCAGCATTGCAGGCAAATTCTTTACCATCTGCGCCACCAGGGAAGCCTGATCTGAGATAATTCTAAAAGGCCACTGATTCCAAACTTCCTTACCACACTGCTTGAGGATTTGCTGGAACTGAATTTCAACTTGACAATTCCCTCTGCCCAATCCTATTTCCCCCTCTTTTTCCTCTCACAGGTGTTGATTCCCAATAAATAGCATGGACCACAAACTCCATCTTTGTATCTGCTTTCGAAGAATGAAACCTTTGACCACTGCTAAGCACATGAGTGAGATTATTGGACCCCTGGCATCATATGACCAGCACTTCCAAGTGACAAAGTGAAAATGATACTGATGACATCATCTGAGCTCCATGTCATGCTTCAATCCATGCCTAAAGCCAAACAGAATTCTGGACTTTGCACTTTTGTAAGTCAGTAAATTTAAATTATTATTATTGATACTACCTGTATATGTATAGGTGATTTTAAATATACTTCTATCATGCATAAGTAGATAGTCTTGATTAACAAAATACAAAGACCACCAAATTTATTTTAAAAATGAAAATGAAGACAGACTATGAATGTTTATGAAAGATAATTTCATTCCACCATGTCTTGTCCCAAGAAAGACACACTGATGCTGGCCTTAGTCTCTTCTATTCCTGACTCAGTTGACAGAAATTTTGAAGCTTTATCACCATTTACCTCTACAAGGTACTTGGTTTTCGACCATTTCCCAGGGAGCATCTGCCCAGCTTTTAAAATACTGTTTTAAAAAACATTACAGGCATAACAGATGGCTTCTTACCTGTGTGTAAAGCCCAGAAGAAGAGCAAGAGTAGTAAAAGAAATAAATTATACAGAAGGCTTAACATGCCTTTACAACTGACAAGCAGGTGAGTCTACTTTCAACATACTTTATAGTCCATAGTTTATTAGCAGCCTTGAGGGATGGATTTTTTGACACTTTATTATCTAAATACATGGATTAACCATATGAATAAAGAATATACCTGTGGGAGGAATCTTGAAAATATTCATAAATATTACTTAAAGTTTCTATTTGAAATGCCAGTTTTCAAAAACAGAAGAATGGAAAATAAGGTGTAATACTAAAATTCAACAACCACAAAACACAATCTACAATCCTAGTAGATTATTACTATTATCCTGTATTCTTGAGTGACAACCGTGCATAGCATAGGTGAAGCAAGTTGCTCAGAGTAACGATAAAAAATTACGAACCTGAAAATTGTTGTCAATTTTTCTATCACCAGAGTCAAGACTAACCATACCAGGCTAGTCTCACTGCACTGTTCTATGGGGGAATAGACACATAAACTGCAAAGGTTCATACAATGGAGTACTACATAGCAGTAAAAGAAAATGAATGAGCAGACAAAGCTGATGATAACAGAAACCCAGATCATTAGACCATGAACACACTGACGGATGTGACACGCCATTGAGCAGCACAGAGAAGTCCCAGGGTCACACACCTGAATGCGCCACCATCCTGACACGCTCCTTAAACTTACACATCCAGCTTTGAATTGCTGATTTCAGTTTCACTAACAGAGTTCCTCAGACTTGTCTGTGTTCTGAGATTCTGCGCTGTAATCAGAAACGTATTTTTAAGCAAACCAGAAAAACCATTTAATATGTGCTCATTAGTAATCATATCAGCTAGTAACTACATGGGTTCATGTCACCTTCTGCAACAAACAGATTATTTTTTTAATCAATTTTTAATAAATGAAAGTCAATTTGAATTCTACTTTCAAAATTCATTTTTGCTCACTTCTTCATTCAAATCAACCCCAAAGTTAATTATCTGAAATCACATAAATGTTATGCTTCCTAAATATATTCCTTTAGTAAAACTTACTGTCTTCTGTATGAGTTTCTCCCTTTTCTTCTTTTTTCTCAAAACTATTCCACTGATGGGCAAAAGAAAATTCTGCTTTCTTTTGTTTTATTTTATGTATTAGGGTGTTTGATAGTGAGTGACTAGAAGAACAAAAAGACCAAGTAGAAATCATTCAGAGTCAGGCCTCCTACTCTGAGCCAGACATCATTTATGAGGCTTGCTAATCCCAGGCTTTACTAGAAAACCTTGATTATTAGAGGTTTAGGAGTCTCAAAGTCTTGTTAACAACCTCCCTAAGCTGACTGAGAACTTGGGAAAATTGCAATCTCTTTCTAGACTGCATTTTAAACAAATTTCTCCCTGACTGTTTTTCAGAACTAACATATTTCTCTGCTTGGAAAGTTGAACAAACAGCTGGATTCTGGCCTTGCAAAGGCCTCTTCTTTGTTCGGGTTGGTGGCATTTCAGCTACCACATGTCATCCACATTTTGAGACTCAGAATTTCCCAGGCCATCCTTGAAAACAAGGTCAGACATATTTCTGTGAAGAGAAATGATGTTCCCCATGCTAGATTAAAACAAATCTGATGGCCAACAGGCACCTGAAAAGACGCCCAATATCACTGATTACTAGAAAAACGCAAATCAAAACTACAAAGAGGTATCACCTCACACCAATCAGAATAGCCGTCATTAAAATGTCTACAAATAATAAATGTTGAAGAGGATGTGGACAAAAAGGGGCCCTCCTACGCTGCTGATGTGAATGCAGATTGGTACAGCCACTATGCAGAACAGTATGGAGGTTCCTTTAAAAAAGATAGTTATCATATGATCCAGCAATACCACTCCTGGACATATATCCCAAGACAACTCTAATTTGAAAAGATATATGTGCCCCAGTGCTCATGGCAATACTGTCTACAATAGCCAAAATGTGGAAGCAACTTAAATGTTCACAGACAAAGGAATGGATAAAGAAGGTGTGGTACGTAAAGGCAAGGAACTAGTATGCAGCCATAAAATAAATGCAACAATGCCAGTTGCAGCAGCGTGGATGGACCTAAAAATTATCACACTGAGTGGAGCAAGTCAGACAAACGTTATATGATATCACTTACATATGGAATCTAAAAAAAACGAACTTACGTCCAAAACAGAAAGAGGTTCACAGACACAGATAACAAACTTATGGCTACCAAGGAGTCAGGAGCTGGAGATGGGAGGATAAATTAGGAGTTTGGGATTAATATATACACATTATATATAAAATAGGTAAACAGCAAGGACCTACCATACAGCACAGGGAATTATATTCAATATCATGTAATAACCTATAATAGAAAGAGTCTGAAAAATAGCATATATATACATATATATGTACAACTGAATCACTTTGCTATACATCTGAAACTAATACCACACTGTAAATTAACTGTACTTCAATTTTAAAATATCTGTTTGAAAATTCATGATGACCTCATATGCATTAAAACTTCACTCTGAGCAATACAATTTTGAGAAGGAACTGCATCTTTCATGTACTTTATTCTGTGTGAGAGCTAAAAAAAATAGGATTACTTATCAACAGTGAAAATAATATGCAATTATTACAATGCTTCCCTGGTGGCTCAGCCAGTAAAGAATCCGCCTGCAGTGAGGGAGACCTGGGTTCAATTCCTGGGTTGGGAAGATCCCCTGGAGAAGGGAAAGGCAACCCACTCCAGTGCTCTGACCTGGAGAATTCCATGGACAGTCTAGTTCATGAGATCGCAAAGAGTCAGACACAACTGAGCAACTTTCTCTAGGCATTATTACTATGCCAGACACATCATAAGTGTCCAATACAGTCTCATTGATTGACTGACATGTAAATGAACTGTGTGATTCTTTATGATATTTTATAGATTTGATAGTTCAGAAAACACATTATTCATTCAACAAATAAGCAAAAGACTAGCACCTAAATGTCCAGCTCAAATGTTCTGTCCATCCTTTGGTGTGGGTGAGAGGCTATTTAACTTAGATTTAACTGATCTGAGTTATGTACACTTGACCTTCTGAAACACAAATAAAGCAGAATTAAGATACATACAAAACAGAAATGACAAGTCAATGTCCAACTCCCAAAATCTATACAAAGAAGCATTTTTAGTACTAAACTACCTGGTGTTCAAGTATCTACAGAGAGGAAAAAAGGGACCTGATCCTGGCCCTATAGGAGTTGTACACAAAATTCTAATCTCCGGAATCAAAACTGTTAAAAGATAAGGTAATTGTGATATACAAAGTTTAAAGATGAAAGCGCTTTCGGTTGAAGCTGATTGAACACATGATTGAAATGGATGCGAGGAGAGAAATCAGGGAACTTGTTTACTTACCCTGACACAGGGAAGAATTTGTTGGGTTTTTCTAAGTGTTGTTTGGTTTTATTTTGTTTCTGCCCTTTGGCAGTGGTTTAATCACATCCAGTTCTTATGACCCCATGGACCGTAGCCTGCCAGGCTCCTCTATCTGTAGGATTTCCCAGACAAAAATACTGGAGCGGGTTACCTTTCCTTCTCAGGGCATCTTCCTGAACCAGGGAATGAACCTGGGTCTCCTGCACTGCAGGTGGACTCTTGCCTTACAGGCGGGCTCTTTACTGACTGAGCTACAAAGGAAGCATTTGCCCTTTAGTCTTTGTTTAATCCTCATACTCTGTTTTCAAGAAAGAATCTTTTTCCTAGAAAAAAAAGCTCACCAATTCAATATTACTAATTTATCTGAACTTGAAATGCCATCTGCAGGATATTAGATAATTATCCTTTTTAATACCAAATTTACATAGGCTGGCCAGTTTCTTGGTTACTTAAATAGTACGGCTACCCTTGGACAAAGACTCGCCTACATGAAAAACAGTTTTACTTTTGGTCACACTGCCCAGCCCAAATTGGAAAAGGTACAGAGAAATACTCTAATCACTGGTTTCCTGACATTGAGTAAATTTCATGAAATCCTAAGTGGTTATTCTGATATTTGAATAGGCAGCTATACAGACATTTCTGATAGACTCACTGGCACTTCCTCTTGATCAGTACTGAATCAGTTGTTCACTGGCCAAACAGAAGCCACCCTATGAATTACGGATCTAAAGGGTTTTATAAAGAATTAGGGACTTATACTTTTCTTAGGAGAAATGGGAGAGCAGAGGTCAGGGAAGCTTCCACCAAAAGTTAAGAGAGCTGCCTCTAAAAATTAGAGGGCTTGTCTCAGCTCAAAACACTAAAGCTACTGATAAAAGATTTTGCCCAGAAGATGCTGCAATTCTATAGTGTCTCTGGAAAGATCCGATGAACGGACTTTAAGTGAGTCCACTTAGCTGTGATTCTCAAGGGCTCAGCTCTTGAGAATATGTCCTTTCATGGGAAAGCTCAAATGTAGGACTCCACAAGAAAGAAGATTCTGGGAAATATAGCTCCCAGCTTCTTTACTTAAGTTCAGATGCAACTTTAAACAAGAGTGTCAGATCCCTGATGGACTGCAAATGGTACAACACAAGTCCCAGTCAAAATACGCTTCACTTTCTAAAATGATGCTCCTGATAAGATATTACTATCTTAAAAGATACTACTTTAAGATATTCCTACCTTATTACTACCTTTACATTCCATTTAAAAGTGAAGAGGAATCTGAGGAGAACAAAGAGTGAGAAACACACCATATTTTAACACTGGTTTGGAAATTAATAATGAACAATAGCATAGAAATGGTACTAAAAAGCTGAGAAGAAAAAGCAAGTCTGACTTCATTTAACCCGACACTTCATACTTATTGGATCAAAGAGTTCTTTTTCTTTTCATGGAACACTTAACAAAGTTCCGCAGTGAGTCTTTATATAAGCCCTCATTCTAATGGATGTTTTCAGCATCCTTCAAGATTATTAATCAAACTATGGTTAAATGAAGCATACTAATGAATGAATTTATCTCTTCTCCCTTCTGACACTCTACTGAAATCATATTATTGGGATTTTTAAGGCATAAGCCCCCAAAACTAAAAGAACTAGAAAGAAAAACATCAGAGATGACATATTTCAACAGTTTTGAAAGATGGATAATAAATGCAAAATTAGTGACTAGGGAATGTGCTTTAAGATATTCAACAATCAGCATGACCTGGGTAACAGCCAATCAGAAGGGAAACCAGGAAAGTTTAGAGCTAACTCTTGGTAGCTCCCCACTGGGCTAGACAGTAACACTTTCACTGATGGACAGTGGAGAGCTGAAAGCCCCAGGGATATAATTTGGGGCTATGGGAGGTAGGGAATACTCAGTAGATGAGGGTTTGAAACTATTTATGAACTGATTTTCAGGAGTTTTAACTGTTGATAAACCATTCCAGGAAGAAGGCATTCAGATCAGAGAGGTGAAAGCCTTAAACTTTGTGTATATAAAATACAGTCTGAGGCTGTATCACAGAGTTACTGTGACCGTAATAGAAGAAGTTCTATTGGCATATATGCTAGTGCTTTATAAGCTATAAAATGCTATCCACACATGTTATTTGTTAATTATCATTACTATGTTAATATTTCTCCTTTATAAGCTATAAAATACTAAACACATACTATTTATTATGTTAAATATTTTAAAATATGATAATATTTCTCCTACAAGTGCCAGCATGGTGCTTGCTTCCTAAAATCAGGAAGTTACTAGAAAATTCCATACCCTTTTTTCCATTTCCCCCACAAAGAATTGTTTCATGTTCACAAATAAGAACAAAAAAGTATATTTACAGTGATAATTGATTTTCTAAGTGATTCCTCAAATGCATTCTCAGTAAACAAAGCTAATCTCTCTTAAACTGGCCCAGTAATCCTAATACCACTAGGATTCCTATCAGAATAAACTCCTACCTTCTGGAATCACCTTTCCTCAAATATTAGTAGCTGTTCCTCCACGGCCACCACCTTTCAGGCTCCTCCATCCATGGGATTTTCCAGGTAAGGATACTGGAGTGGGTTGGGATCTTCCCTACCCAGGGATCGAACCTGGATCTCCCACATTGTGGGCAGATGGTTTACTCTCTGAGCCACCAGGGAAGCCCTTCCCACATGTACGCACACAAATCATGTACCTGTCTGCCATCTCTGCCTCTCCTGACTCTCAATAAATATGTGCTGGCTCTTTCTTCAACAAATACATGCCCCAGCAACTTTAAAGGGCTGCCCACAAACTAAAGAGTACTTTGAAAGGGTAGGGAGGGAAACCTTTGTTTTTCTTGCTTCACTCCTAAGCTTTCATTATTATTTATTTATTTATTATTTTTTTTTAGTAGAAGATCCCACTACCCAGGATTCTTGACTTTACTCTGAAAAATTACAGGAAACATGAACATCGCTATTTAGCTAAAGATTGTTAAGGCTGAATACTTGACATCTTCTCAATATTAAGTAACAATAGCTTATATACATCATTAGACATTTCCAGCTACTTATAGAAGGACAACTCAGGTAAAAGTTTAAGTAGGCTGCTGGTTGAAACCAAAGTCTGTTTTATTGTTCTTTGGATTCACGTGTTAATTTAACCTCAATAACTCTGTTAAACACTAAACAGAATTCTTTCTCTCCTTTTTTTCTTTTTTTTTTTTTTTTGATCTTTTAAAATTTTATGATTATACTTTGGCCACACTGACCTCTCACAATCCTGCCATCTCCCAGCTTAAAACACAAAATGCCACTGAACTATTTATTGTCTATGCTTTCATATCCATGGACCAATTGCCCCTTGAGATTTTTTAAAACTTTATTACAAGGGGTGGGCTAGTACAACTGTGAGGGCTGATGAAGCAAGTTCAAAGTACATAGGACAGGCCATCGGGAAGGGAGAATGGCCCACTGGCTGGAATCCCATGAGCATGGGCTAAAGCTCTCTGTTGACAGGCAGGGGTCAGGAAAGAAGATCCAGGAGAAAGGGAGCAATTACAGAGCCAGAAGCTGTGTGGAGCCCTGGCTTTAAAGAAATCTTAAATATTCTTTTAAAGGGTTTCGCTCAGATTAAGTTAGGCCCACCCCACTTTCTCTTTATTTATTTAAAGTCTAATGATTAAGGGACCTTAACCACATCTGCAAAATCCCTTCACAGCAGCACCTGGATTAGGGTTTTCATTAACTGGAAGAAATATGCATATGCTACAAAATGACCACTGTCTTCCTAATCTCACAAGAGGATATCCTTTAAAAACTGCCCTACACATACACATATGCAAGAGAGAAGTCTGGGGACTATAGTTCACTGAAGCCAAATTACCATCAAAAAGCCGTAAGACTGAACACGTGATATGTAGGACACAATTGCTCCTCTTAAAGAAGAATAAAGGCTTATGTAAATAAAATAATTTTCTATCTCCCCTAATGCCTGGCTCTGTGCTATAAACATAACAAATACATAATAAATACCTGAAGGAATAATTGGTGGTCTCAGCTAATTTCTACCCAATTTGCCTATGACTGATCTGAGCACTGAACATGAAGTACTGATCGATGACTTCACTGATTGGCCTGCATAAGATGATATCATATGAAGCAAGATTTGAGTTAATGGCAATATTGTTTTCCTCAGTTCTTTTTCTATTAAATACATACTAAACGGGTCTTTCTGAAAACAGTACAAAAATGCTCTTATTGTGTTTAATTTATTATACTTAATGGAAACAGGATATTTCAAACTCATAGTACAAGCAATCATTAAGAATTATCAGAATACTTGAAGAAATAGCAATAACTCATCCTTTGAGGTCAATGGTATAATTTACTCATTCACTCAATAAATATTTATCAAGTATCTTTTGTATGCTATCACTGTACCATGTGCTGGAGATACAGCCAAGGACAAAACAAAATTCCTACAAATACAGAGGACACATTTTGTGGAATGTGACAGAAAATAAACATGTGACTAGTGTAATATACAAAAACATCAATTCATCCAGGCAAATTCAATAACTCTGGACCTGAAATTTCTCATGACTCTAATTTTTAAAAAATAAAATAATACACAGAAAATCAATGAATACAAAATCAAATACACATTGCCTGTGCACACTATCAATGATGACCTGGGTTAGAAATTTCAAACATTTCATATAGCGTACCACGGAGGGTACATCTTAACATTGACAGGGCAAAGAAAAGCGTCCATGGACTTGCCCTAAAATAATTTCCCAATTTCCCATAGTAGTGAGAGTACATGTGTTCAGTAAGAAATCTATGCCTTTCAAAGTTAATATACATTATACATACACAAAATTCCCTATCATTTTTCAAATGCAACTTTTCTATGATTTAATATTAATAACAAAAAATCAGAGGTAATTTCATGGTAAATACAAAAAAATCAGAGGTAATTTCATGGTAAATACTGAAATTCTAATATCTCATTGGGTTCCAGTGGGTGACTAAACTGGTACCATTGAAAGAAATGTCTTACCTGTGCTAATAATGAAATTCAAAATTCTTCATAATAGGTTTATTCAAGCTGAGTAATACTAATATATTTTTTCTTTTAAAAATATGTTTGTCAAAAAAGAAATAACCACCTTTTCTTAAATCAGTATAAAGAGCTTAGATACACAATGAGTCAGTTCAGTTTAGTTCAGTCGCTCAGTCATGTCCAACTCTTTGTGACCCCATGGACTGCAGCATACCAGGCCTCCCTGTCCATCACCAACTCCCAGAGTTTACTCAAACTCATGTCCATTGAGTTGGTGATGACATTCAACCATCTCAACCTCTGTCTTCCCCTTCTCCTCCCACGTTCAATCTTTCCCAGCATCAGGGTAATTTTCAATGAGACAGTTCTTTGTACCAGGTGGCCAAAGTATTAGAGTTTCAGAGTTCCTTCCAATGAATATTCAGAACTGATCTCCTTTAGGATGGACTGGTTGGATCTCCTTGCAGTCCAAGGGACTCTCAAAAGTCTTCTCCAACACCACAGTTCAAAAGCATCAATTCTTCGGTGCTCAGCTTTCTTTACACTTCAGCTTTCACATCCATATATGACTACGGAAAAAACCAGAGCTTTGACTAGATGGACTTTTGCTGGCAAAGTAATGTCTCTGTTTTATAACATGCTGTCCAGGTTGGTCACAACTTTTCTCCAAAGGAGCAAGCATCTTTTAATTTCATCGCTGCTGTCACCATCCACAGTGATTTCAGAGCCCAAAAAAATAAAGTCTGTCACAGACTCCAATATTTCCCATCTATTTGCCACGAAGTGATCAGACCAGATGCCATGATCTTAGTTTTCTGAATACTGTTTTAAGCCAACTTTTTCACTCTCCTCTTTCACTTTCATCAAGAGGCTCTTTAGTGTTTCTTCACTTTCTGCCATAAGGGTGGTGTCGTCTGCATATCTGAGGTTATTTCTATTTCTTCCAGCAATCTTGACTCCAGCTTGTACTTCATCCAGCCTGGCATTTCACATGATCTACTCTGCATATATCTTAAATAAGCAGGGTGACAATATATAGCTTTGATGTACTCCTTTACCTATTTGGAACCAGTCTGTTGTTCCATGTACAGTTCTAACTGTTGCTTCTTGACCTCCATACAGATTTCTCAGGGGATAGGTCAGGTGGTTTGGTATTCCCATCTCTTGAAGAATTTTCCACAGTTTATTGTGATCCACACAGTCAAAGACTTTGGCATAGTCAATAATGCAGAAGTAGATGTTTTCCTGGAACTCTCCTGCTTTTTTGATGATCCAATGGATGTTGGCAATTTTATCTCTGGTTCCTCTGCCTTTTCTAAATCCAGCTTGAACATATGGAACTTCACGGTTCACGTACAGCTCAAGCCTGGCTTGGAGGTTACTGAGCATACTTTGCTAGTGTGTGAGATGAGTGCAATTGTGAGGTAATTTGGGCATTCTTTGGCATTGCCTTTCTTTGGGATTGGAATGAAAACTGACCTTTTCCAGTCCTGTGACCACTGCTGAGTTGTCCAAATTTGCTGGCATATTGAGTGTAGCACTTTCACAGCATCATCTTTTAGGATTTGAAACAGCTCAACTGGAATTCCATCACCTCCACTAGCTTTGTTTGTAGTGATGCTTCCTAAGGCCCACTTGACTTCACGTTCCAGGATGTCTGGCTCTAGGTGAGTGATCTCACCATCGTGGTTATCTGGGTCGTGAAGATCTTTTTCGTACAGTTCTGTGTATTCTTGCCACCTCTTCTTAATATCTTCTGCTTCTGTTAAGTTTATACCATTTCTGTCTTTTCTGTGCTCTTCTATGAAATGTTCCCTTGGTATCTCTGATTTCTTGAAGAGGTCTCTAGTCTTTCCCATTCTATTGTTTCCCTGTATTTCTTTGCATTGATCACTGAGGAAGGCTTTCTAATCTCTCCCTGCCATTCTTTGGAACTCCGCATTCACATGGGAATATCTCTCCTCTCCTCCTTTGCCTTTCACTTCTTTTCTCGGCTATTCCCTTGTCAGACAACCATTTTGCCTCTTTCCATTTCTTTTTCTTGGGGATGGTCTTGATCACTGCCTCCTATACAATGTCACGAACCTCTATCCATAGTTCTTCAGGCACTGTGTCTATCAGATATAATCCCTTGAATCTATTTCTCACTTCCACTGTGTAATCATAACGGATTTGATTTAGGTCATACCTGAATGGTCTTGCGGTTTTCCCTACTTTCTTCAATTTAAGTCTGAATTTGGCAATAAGGAGTTCATGATCTGAGCCACAGTCAACTCCCAGGCCTGCTTTTGCTGACAGTAAGAGCTTCTCCATCTTTGGCTGCACAGAATATAATCAATCTGATTCTGGCGTTGACCATCTGGTGATGTCCATGTGTAGAGTCTTCTCTTGTATTGTTGGAAGAGGGTGTTTGACTTCCCTGGTGGCTCAGACGTAAAGCATCTGCCTACAATGCGGGAGACCTGGGTTCAATCCCTGGGTCAGGAAGTTCGTCTGGAGAAGGAAATGGCACCCCACTCCAACTCTTGCCTGGAAAATCCCATGGACGGAGGAGCCTGGTAGGCTATGGGCCATGGGGTTGCAAAGAGTCAGACCCAACTGAGCGACTAAACTTTCACTTCACTTTCACACAATGAATAATACTTATTAAATAGAATAAAGGAAAACTTAATACTATTAAAACAAAAATATTACATACTCATCTTACTTACTTAGAATGGAAAGATAAACTATAAATTTTACAAACCTGACAATCAAAAAATCACAAAATTCAGCAAATGCCATAATTTTTTGTTAACTTTCTGATACATTTTATAATTCATTCTTTACTATATTTTCTGATTATATACTCTAACAGCTATGAAAATTATCTTGTATTATTTGGTAATGTTTTCTATATGAAAAAAAGTGCTAATTCAGGTTTTCCTCTGACATGGTTGATCAAAATTTATGGATTTATTTTTCATGATTATTAGTGATTTAGAAATGTATCTTTCAACTTCAGAACTCAAACAGGTAATGTCATGTAAATTTTTGTAGTACATTGCAAATTTTTGTGCTAAAACACAGAAAACATAATAAATCTATTTTATATAACTCCCATCAAAAAAGAAGACAGACTTTTCATTATGTAACTGTTATATACTGTATTATCAAGTATATTCCTGATAAGACAGCATTTATATTTCAATTAGGCATCAACAGGGATTGCATCCTCCATTTATAATTGTATAGTTCAGTTCAGTTCAGTTACTCAGTCACGTCCAACTCTTTGAGACCCCATGGACTGTAGCACGCCAAGCTTCCCTGTCCATCACCAATCCCCAGAGTTTACTCAAACTCATGTCCATCGAGTGGGTGATGCCATCCAACCATCTCATCCTCTGTCTTCCCCTTCTCTTTCCACCTTCAATCTTTCCCAGCATCAGGGTCTTTTCAGTTCTTCACATCAGGTGGCCAGAGTATTGGAGTTTCAGCTTCAGCATCAGACCTTCCAATGAATATTCAGGACTGATTTCCTTTAAGATTGACTCGTTGGATCTCCTTGCAGTCCAAGGGACTCTCAAGAGTCTTCTCCAATACCACAGTTCAAAAGCATCAGTTCTTCGCCTTCTTCTTTATAATTGTATAATCTGATGATTAAAATAGTTTTCCATAGATTAGCTTCTGGTGCTTAATAATTCAAACATTGTTTTTTCTCCATGACCCTCATAATTCCTGTTTCAAGCCCTGAGGGACACACTCAAATTTCAAGCCCTGAGGGACACACACACTGCTCCTCCATTCCAAGAATGTCAACTGTATCCCCACCTAACTTCCTATTAACAAGATCCCAACAATGCCTGCAGCCACTCTAGTGCCACTTGCCAGAGAGGAAAATGCAATATATGAATTTGGCTTTAAAAAAATAAACTTACTTTCATAATTTTTACAAAAACATAAGGCTAAGTGAGAGGTCTGGGCTTCCTCTGTGGCTCAGCAGTAAAGAATCCGCCTGCACTGCAGGAGACATAAGAGATGCAGGTTTGATCCCTGGGTTGGGAGGATCCCCTGGAGGAGTGCCTGACAACCCACTCCAGCATTCTCGCCTGGAGAATCCCATGGACAGAGGAGCCTGGTGGGCTACAGTCCCTGGGGTTGCAAAGAGTCAGACAGGCCTGAAGCAACTTAGCAAGCAAGCAAGCAAGCAAGTGACCCAGAGTAATGAGGGCTAAGATTAGTAAGATGATTTAGCAGAGAATTTACACCGTTTTCTGTTGTTGTTGTTGTTGTGGATTTATGCTGCCATATCCCCAGTTTCTTTCCTAACTGCGCTGGTTTTGTTGATCTTCATCTATGATAGGATCACTAACCATGTAGAGCTGGTTCCTGCACTGCTATAGGCTTTACATACTGTGGGATGTGAACTGGGTCAGACCAGTCTCAAATTCAAGACCTTCATCTCATTAGTACCTTTGAATAGAGTAATATATTTGAAATAGTAAGTCATTTTTTTCTACTGTTTTAAACCCCCAACCCATCTTCTCCTACAATGACTGAGTAGAACTGCTAAGTTGTATAAGCAATACGGCAGGATTAAGAAAAAAAAAAAAAATGTCTCTCCCCAGCTTTGCTTTCCAAAAGCCTAAGATCCTCATGGGAGTTGGTGAATTAAGAAGACTATGAAGAAGAGGTGAAGAATACACAGAAGAAGTGTACAGAAAAGATCTTCATGACCAGATAATCATGATGGTATGACCATTCACCCAGAGCCAGAAGTCAAGTGGGCCTTAGGAAGCATCACTACAAACAAAGCTAGTGGAGGTGATGGAATTCCAGTTGCTGTTTCAAATCCTAAAAGATGATGCTGTGAAAGTGCTACACTCAATATGCCAGCAAATTTGGAAAGCTCAGCAGTGGTCACAGGATTGGAAAAGGTCAGTTTTCATTCCAATCCCAAAGAAAGGCAATGCCAAAGAATGCCCAAATTACCTCACAATTGCACTCATCTCACACGCTTGCAAAGTAATGCTCAAAAACCTCCAAGCCAGGCTTGAGCTGTACGTGAACCGTGAAGTTCCATATGTTCAAGCTGGACTTAGAAAGGGCAGAGGAACCAGAGATAAAATTGCCAACATCCACTGGATCATCAAAAAAGCAGGAGAGTTCCAGGAAAACATCTACTTCTGCATTATTGACTATGCCAAAGTCTTTGACTGTGTGGATCACAACAACCTGTGGAAAATTCTTCAAGAGATGGGAATACCAAACCACCTGACCTGCCTCCTGAGAAATCTGTATGGAGGTCAAGAAGCAACAGTTAGAACTGTACATGGAACAACAGACTGGTTCCAAATAGGTAAAGGAGTACGTCAAAGCTATATATTGTCACCCTGCTTATTTAAGATATATGCAGAGTAGATCACGTGAAATGCCAGGCTGGATGAAGCACAATCTGGAATCAAGATTGCTGGGAGAAATAGCAATAATCTCAGATATGCAGATGACACCATCCTTATGGCAGAAAGCAAAGAAGAACTAAAGAGCCTCTTGATGAAAGTGAAAGAGGAGAGTGAAAAAGTTTGCTTAAAACTCAACATTCAGAAAACTAAGATCACAGCATCTGGTCCTGTCCCTTCATGGCAAATAGATGGGGAAACAATGCAAACAGTGAGAGATGTTATTTTCTTGGGCTCCAAAATCACTGCAGATGGTGACAGCAGCCATGAAATTAAAAGATGCTTCCTCCTTGGAAGAAAAGTTGTGACCAACCTAGACAGCATATTATAAAGCATAGACATTACTTTGCCAACCAAGATCCATCTAGTCAAAGCTCTGGTTATTCCTGTAGTCATGTATGGATGTGAAAGCTGAAGTATAAAGAAAGCCGAAGTGATGCTTTTGAGCTGTGGCATTGGAAAGGACTCTTGAGTCCCTTAGACTGCAAGGAGATTCAACCAGTTAATCCCAAAGAAAATCAGTCCTGAATATTCCTTGGAAGGACTGATACAGAGGCTGAAACTCCAATAGTTTGGCCACCTGATGCGAAGAACTGACTTATTTGAAAATACCCTGATGCTGGGAAAGACTGAAGGTGGGAAGAAAAAGGGACAACAGAGAATGAGATGGTTGGATAGCATCACTGACTTGATGGACATGAGTTTGAGCAAACTCTGGGAGTTGGTGATGGACAGGGAGGCCTGGCTTGTTGCAGTCCATGGGGTTGCAAAGAGTCAGAAGTGACTTAACTGAACTAAACTCCTAATTTCAAAAATCAGAACAAACAATAGTATGAGAATTCAGATTCTGGTCCCTAGACAGAAAGATTCCTCCATTAATGAAAAAAAAAAGAGAGAGAGAGCTGGAGGATATGTGATGAGAATGTAGGGATTGGAGAAGGAAGCAAGGGTAAGGAAGGGTGACATGAGCCCTGATTTCTGGGCCTTGTGTCCTGTTCAGGACAAATCTCTGGACTCAAAATCCCAGAGAGAAGAAGATGCATAGAGAATCTGGGAAGAATGTGTCAGCATGATGGTGAGTTCAGTACCTCAACACAGCATGGCATCCCACACTTGTACACAGACCACTGAAGGGGCCAGCCAACCAGACAGGAAAGAGAGATGTGTCAGACCTGACTGTGGACTGAGGACTAGGCGGGAAGATGGACATCGATGCAGATATTCCTGAGGACAAGTGACATGAAGGGTCCACTCTCCTCAGATGCAGTAGAGGGGATCATTTTTTATCCTTCCAGTTTCACTGAGATACAACAGACATACAGCACTATATGACTTTAAGGTAAACAGCATAATGATTTTTTTTTTTAGCATAATGATTTGACTGACATACATCTTGAAATGATTATCACAAAAAGTTTAGTGAACATCCATTACCTCATACAGATACAAAATAAAAGAAAAAAGGAAAAAAATGTCCTTGTGATGAGAACTCTTAAGGTTACTCTCTTAATTTTCAAATACAACATATAGCAGTGCTAATTATGTTAATTATGTGGTACATTACAGCCCTAGTACCTATCTATCCTACAACTGGAAGTCTGTACCTTTTGATCACCTTTATCCAATTGCCTCTCCCCCGACCCTCTCCTGGGCTATGAGTTTGTTTGTTTCTTTAGATTTTTTTTAAATATAATTGACCTACAAACATAATGTTAACTCCTGGTATACAACATATTGAGTGGATATTTCTATGGATTATAAAATGATCACCACAATAAGTCGTCTGTCATCATACAAAGATATTACATTACTACTGACTATACTATCCACGTTGTACATTTCATCCCCAGGACTCATTTATTTTGCAACTGGAAGTCTGTACCTCTTAATCTCCCACAACTATTTCTCTAATTTCTTCCACCCTGCCAGACTGGCAGAGCACAAATAGATATCAAATCAAGATATAAAATATAAAAGAATTATAAATATAATTATAAAAGAATTATAGATAGAATTAAGAATTAAAATAACAAAAACAAAAAATTATACATGTGTACACACACACACAAAATAGATCTTGCCTACCTGAACTAAGCCCTGAAGAGCAAGCATATCTTCTACAGCTGGTTATCAGGGGCCACACCATTCCATTATAAGCATTCAAAAAAATGGCTTTTCCTAAGAAAAATCAAAGATTTGATAAGTGGGAAAAAAAAAAAATCTCAAAATTCTCAAGGGAATTCTGGGTAACTCTCAGTAATTCAGACAAGTTTCTTTCATGAAGAAAGACATCAAATTTAATGTATTCTAGGTCTATGTATTTCACACTTTAAGTGGGAAAGAAGGTGTGTTTAATTATAAATCTATTACTATAAAAGTTACATCACTACAACATCTAGGCTTAAAATTGTCATTAATGAGCTTTTTTTAAATTACAAACATAATGAGAACCTTGATATTAATTTTAAATATACTGGCTATATTCTAGATGAAATGACTTTTTATGAGGCTCATATTATTCTTAGTCCTTAGACTTGCATAAATTTCATAGAACATTAGAACATCAATTTTAAATTGGCAAATATGCTAGGTCACTAGCTGTATGTGTCTAATTTAGCTGATAATCAAAGGCATATATAGTTCATTTTTTACAGAATTGCATTCAATTAGCTGAAATTACAATTTCAAGCTAGTTGAATGCACCAGCCATACTCTTATTACCCTGTAATAAATGGTCTCCACAGAGCCTCCCTTAGAGATGAGATATGCTGAGAGGAATTCGTACATATAGGAAATAAATTCAATCAAGAGATCTATTCCACCTGTGCCCTCCTGCTAAGTCGCTTCAGTCAGGTCCAACTCTTTGCGACCTTATGGACTGCAGCCTGCCAAGTTCCTCTGTCCATTGGATTCTGCAGGCAAGAATACTGGTGAGGGTGGCCACGCCCTCCTCTAGGGAATCTTCCCGACCCAAGGACCAAACCCTTTTCTCCTGCGGCTCCTGCATTGGCAGGTGGGTTCTTTAACAACAGCGCCACCTGGGAAGCCCGCGTTTCACCCTGGGCTTCATGAAAGGTCCTCTCAAAAAAGTTACCGGGAGGGACTTTCCTGCTGGTCCACTGCCTGACTCCAGGCTCCCAAAGCAGCGAGCACAACGGAATCCCTGGTCGGGAAGAGCCCACATGCCACGTTACACGGCCAAATAAAGCTGCCTGGAGACTTGGGAGAAGCTAGACAGGCCCCTGGTTCGGTGTGGCGCGAACACGCGGGCACCCAGCTCCCTGAAGCCAGGAGGACTGTGCAGCGCGCTGACAAGCTGCCTGGCCACGTTCACAACACGGAAAGAACCTGAAGCAGCAGCTCCATCCGCGCGAGAAGCTCGCAAGAAGCCTTCCGCACAGGAAGACCAGGCGTCGTGGGGACTGTGAGGACTCACGTGCGCTGTAACCGTGCTAAGCCTGAATCTGTGCCCGCCGCGCTGGCCAATGGCAGAGCAAGCACAGCGCCGAGTCAGTGACCCGCGGTGAACGGGCGGGGGCGCCTCCACCGAACGTGGGCACACGCCCCGCCCAGCCACGGGCCACCGCGCCGGCGCCCTCGGAGCGGGGTCTGAAAGGGGGATGGCTCTCCCACTACCCTGGTCTACCCTGCATCTTTGCGCCTTCCGGCAGAATTGTAATTAAAAATAACATTACCGTTTAAAATGGTAATTTAAAACTACACTCACACCTTTGTGGCAACTAGTCCCAATTGGCAGCATCAAATGTCTATATGGCCAACATTTTAAAACATAAGTACCTAAGGTACTAATGTTCATGGTGCGTGCTGCTCAGTTGCTTGAGTCGTGTCTGATTCTTTGCAGTCCCATGGACAGTCACCGGCCAGGCTTCTCTGTGGGATCATCCAGACAAGGATGGGAGAATACCTCCAGAATACTGGAGGGAATTGCCACGCCTCCTGAGGGCAATTGTTCATGGTTTGGTTCAGTTCAGTTCAGTGACTCAGTCTTGTGGACTCTGTGACACCATGGACTCCAGCAGGGCCAGGCCTCCCTGTCCATCACCAACTCCTGGAGCTTGCTCAAACTTATGTCCATCGTGTTGGTGATGCCATCCACCCATCTCGTCCTCTGTCCTCCCCATCTCCTCCTGCCCTCAACCTTTCCCAGCATCAGGGTCTTTTCCAATGAGTCAGTTCTTCCCATCCAGTGGCCAAAGTATTGGAGCTTCAGCTTCAACATCAGTCCATCCAGTGAATATTCAGGACTGATTTCCTTTAGGATGGACTGGTTGGATCTCCTTGCAGTCCAAGGGACTCTGAAGAGTCATCTTCAACACCACAATTCAAAAGCATCGGTTCTTCTGTGCTCAGCTTTCTTTATGGTCCAACTCTCACATCTATACATGACTACTGGAAAAACCATAGCTTTGATTAGACGGACCTTTGTCAGCAAAGTAATGTCTCTGCTTTTTTCAATATGCTGTCTAGGTTGGTCATAGTTTTTCTTCCAAGGAGCAAGCCTCTTTTAATATCATGGCTGCAGTCACCATCTGCAGTGATTTTGGAGCCCAAGAAAATAAAGTCTGTCACTGTTTCCAATGTTTCTTCATCTATATGCCATGGAGCAATGGGACTGGATGTCATTATCTTCGCTTTTTGAATGTAGAGTTTTAAGCCAGCTTTTTCACTCTCGTCTTTCACTTGCATCAAAAGGCTCTTTAGTTCCTCTTCAATTTCTGCCATAAGGGTGGTGTCATCTACATATCTGAAGTTATTGATGTTTCTCCAGGCAATCCTGAGTCCAGCTTGTGCATCATCCAGCTGGGCATTTCACATGATGTTCTCTGTATATAATTAAATAAGCAGGTGATAATGTACAGCCTTGGTGTACTCCTTTCTCAACTTGGAACCAGTCTGTTGTTCCATGTCCCGTTGTAACTGTTGCTTCTTGACCTGCATATAGATTTCTCAGGAGATAGGGAAGTTGGTCTGGTATTCACATCTCTTGTAGAATTTTTCACAGTTTGTTGTGATCCACACAGTCAAAGGTTTTAGCCTAGTCAATTAAACAGAAGTAGATGTTTTTCTGGAATTCTCTTGCTTTTTTGATGATCCAACAGCTGTTGACAGTTTGATCTCTGGTTCCTCTGCCTTTTCTAAGTCCAGCTTGAATATCTGGAAGTTCTCAGTTCACGTACTTCCAGAAGAAGCCTGGCTTGGTGAATTTTGAGCATTAGTTTACTAGCGTGTGAGATGAGTGCAGTTGTGTGGTAGTTTGAGCATTCTTTGGCATTGCTTTCCTTTGGAATTGGAGTGAAAACTGACCTTTTCCAGTTATGTGGCCACTGCTGAGGTTTCCAAATTTGCTGGCATATTGAGTGCAGCACTTTCACAGCATCATCTTTTAGGATTTGAAATAGCTCAGCTGGAATTCCATCACCTCCACTAGCTTTGATAGTAATGAGGCCCACTTGACTTCACATTCCAGGATGTCTGGCTCTAGGTTAGTAATCATGCCATCGTGGTTATCTGGGTCATGAAGATCTTTTTTGTGTAGTTCTGTGTATTCTTGCCATATCTTCTTAATATCTTCTGCTTCTCTTAGGTCCATACCATTTCTGTCCTTTATTGTGCTCATCTTTGCATGAAATGTTCCCTTGGTATCTCTAATTTTCTTGAAGAGATCCCTAGTCTTTCCTATTCTGTTGTTTTCCTCCATTTCTTTGCATTGATTGCTGAGGAAGGCTTTCTTATCTCTCCTTGCTATTCTTTGGAACTCCACATGGTATATCCAACTTAATTTGTTAAATTTAAATTTGAACAATCAAGGATATGGTAACAAAAAAACAAAAAAAAAGGCGCCAGTTTGGGAAAGTTCCCAATTTCAGTTTGAGTCACCTAAAACCCTAAAGTCATTCTAAATTCAGTTGGAGGATTAGAATTGGTACTGCAAAAGAAAGCTTACCAAGTAAAATTTCATGGGCCTTTTCTTCTTTATTCTCCTGTAGCCACCTGGAGTACTTCAGAGCCTCCTCTTTTTTGATTTATGGCAGAGAAACATTCACTTGCCAGCAGCTGACCACAGAGACAGATGCTTGGAGAAGGATCTGGGCCATTTGCCCCTAGCAAATAAGGTTTTGTAAGAATCCAAATTTGAGGCAGGACTGGGAGAGGGAGTAAGGTTGCAGTAGTGGGCTTGGGGATTGGGGTTGAAGATTGTATGCAAGCTGTAAATTTCATTATCATTTTCAGGGTGACAAAGGACAAAAAGACAATGTGAGGTAAATCTCTAAATTCCCCCAGGGAGTCAAGTGTGACAATTCTGTAAATGTTCCATTATGTAAAATTTCATTTTAACATATAAAAACAAGAAAATATGCAAAACAATGCAGTTATTTCCTTTTTACAAAATAATGATTAAAATTAACTACCTGGTAGGCTGTAATCCAAACAGGGCACAAAACAACTGACTAGTCACACTTGTATAACACTCAGTCCTTCCACAAATAAATATCTGAACACTAGGTACTATGATAAACAGAAAAAATGCTGTTTCTCATTTTCATGAAATGTATAGTCCAGTAATATGTGTGTCTGTGTTTGGGGGATAGTGTAGGGCTTAATCAATTTCCTCACTCACTGAACTAATACTTATCAAATGACAACAATACACTAGACCTATTTTTGTTGTTATTGCTGTTCAGTAGATAAGTCATGTCTGATTCTTTGCAACTCCGTGAACTGCAGCATGCCAGGCTCCCCGTCTTTCACTATCTTTCAGAGTTTGTTCAAATTCACATCCACTGAGTCAGTGATGCTAGCCAACCATCTCATTCTCTGATACCCCCTTCTCCTCCTGCCCTCAAACTTTCCCAGCATCAGGGTCTTTTCAAGTGATACAGCTCTTCGCATCAGGTGGCCAAAGTATTGGAGTTTCAGCTTCAGCATCAGTCCTTCCAATGAATTTTCAGGGTTGATTTCCTTTAGGATGGACTGGTTTGATCTCCTTGCAGTCCAAGGGACTCTCAAGAGTCTTCTCCAGCACCACAGTTTGAAAGCATTGATTCTTTGGTGCTCAGCCTTCTCTATGGTCCACATCTCACATCTGTACATGACTACTGGAAAAGTCAAAATTTGACTATACAGACCTTCATCAGCAAAGTGAAAAGGCTTCTTTTACATGCTAGTGATGAACACATCTTCTTTTCTTGGGATGACTCACATTCTAATGATATAAGCAATAAATAAGCAAATAACATTTTGGTATTCATAATTCCTATTAGAAAAATAAAAAGCAAGAGAGTGATAAGACTGTGTGATTTCTGTGTGAGCTCATGCTATTTAAGACTTTATGATTTGGTGGTTTAGGGCAGCTCCACTTTGGAGGTGATGTTTCAGCAGAAATCTTAATAAAATGAGGAAATGAGTCATTGGAATATATAAGGAAGAAACACTTGGAGCAGAGACCCTAAGTTGGAAATACACTTACGTGTTTAGTATTATGAATGACAAATTTATTGAGTATGCAACTTATTGAACTCTAACTATATGCCAGGAAACAAAGATCCAATATAAATAAAACTCAAAATAAATGAAATCCTAACTCTCAAGAGGTATAATGTTATCCCTCAAGGATTACAACAGAGATACTAATGCAAAGCTCTGTCACCCTAATCAACTCCAGATAGTTGGGAAAATTGTCTTAGAAAATATCTGATAAAGTGAATATGTGGAATTAATACCATTAAGGGGGACAAGAAATTGGAATCTGCGAAGTTAAGCCAGCTATAAGGAAACATATAACCATTAGGAACAAGAGTATTAAAATGTCATCAGTAGGAGGATTGGTTTAGTACAGTTCAGTTCAGTCGCTCAATCTTGTCTGATTCTGTGGGATCCCATGAACCACAGCACACCAGGCCTCCCTGTCCATCACCAACTCCTGGAGTCCACCCAAACCCATGTCCATTCAGTCAGTGATCTCATCCAACCATCTCATCCTCTGTTGTCCCCTTCTCCTCCCGCCTTCAATCATTCCCAGCATCAGGGTCTTTTCCAATGAGTCAACTCTTGCATCAGGTGGCCAAAGTATGGGAGTTTCAACTTCAGCATCAGTCCTTCCAATGAACACCCAGGACTGATCTTCTTTAGGATGGACTGGTTGGATCTCCTTGCAGTCCAAGGGACTCTCAAGAGTCTTCTCCAACACCACGGTTCAAAAGCATCAATCCTTCAGCGCTCAGCTTTCTTCACAGTCTAACTATCACATCCATACATGACCACTGGAAAAACCATAGTCTTGACTAGACGGACCTTTGTTGGCAGAGTAATGTCTCTGCTTTTTAATAGGCTGTCATAACTCCTGGTCATAACTCTCCTTCCAAGGAGTAAGCATCTTTTAATTTCATGGCTACATTCACCATTTGCAGTGATTCTGGAGCCCCCAAAAATAAAGTCAGACACTGTTTCCACTGTATCCCCATCTATTTGCCATGAAGTGATGGGACTGGCTGCCATGATCTTAGTTTCTGAATGTTGAGTTTTAAGCCAACTTTTTCACTCTCCTCTTTCACTTTCATCAAGAGGCTCTTTAGTTCTTCTTCATTTTCTGCCATAAGGGTGGTGTCATCTGCATATCTGAGGTTATTGATATTTCTCCTGGCAATCTTGATTCCAGCTTGTGCTTCTTCTGGCCCAGCGTTTCTAATGATGTACTCTGCATATAAGTTAAATAAGCAGGGTGACAATATACAGCCTTGATGTACTCCTTTTCCTATTTGGAAACAGTCTGTTGTTCCATGTCCAGTTCTAACTGTTGCTTCCAAACCTGCATACAGGTTTCTCAAGAGGCAGGTCAGGGGGTCTGGTATGCCCATCTCTTTCAGAATTTTCCATAGTTTATTGTGATCCACACAGCCCAAGGCTTTGGCATAGTCAGTAAAGCAGAAATAGATGTTTTTCTGAAACGCTCTTGCTTTTTCGATGATCCAGGAGATGTTGGCAATTTCATCTCTGGTTCCTCTGCATTTTCTAAATCCAGCTTGACCATCTGGAAGTTCATGATTCATGTACTGTTGAAGCCTGGCTTGGAGACTTTTGAGCATTACTTTACTAGCATGTGAGATGAGTGCAATAGTGCAATAGTTTGAACATTCTTTGACATGGCCTTTCTTTGGGATTGGAATGAAAACTCATCTTTTCTGATCCTGTGGCTACTGCTGAGTTTTCCAAATTTGCTGACATATTGAGTGCAGCACTTTCACAGCATTATCTTTCAGGATTTGAAATAGCTCAACTGGAATTCCATCACCTCCACTAGCTTTGTTCATAGTGATGCTTCCTAAGGCTCACTTGACTTCACATTCCAGGATGTCGGGCTCTAGGTGAGTGTGAGTGATCACACCATCATGATTATCTGGTTCGTGAAGATCTTTTTTGTACAGTTCTGTGTATTCTTGCCACCTCTTCTTGATATCTTCTGCTTCTGTTAGGTCCATACCATTTCTGTCCTTTATTGAGCCCATCTTCACATGAAATGTTCCCTTGGTATCTCTAATTTTCTTTAAGAGATCTCTAGTCTTTCCCATTCTATTGTTTTCCTCTATTTCTTTGCATTGATCATTGAGGAAGGCTTTCTTATCTCTCCTTTCTATTCCTTGGAACTCTGCATTCAAATGAAAATATCTTTCCTTTTCTCCTTTGCTTTTTGCTTTCTTTTCACAGCTATTTGTAAGCTCAGACAGCCATTTTGCTTTTTTGCATTTCTTTTTCTTGGGGATGGTCTTGATTCCTGTCTCCTGTACAATGTCATGAACCTCTGTCCATAGTTCATCAGGCACTCTATCAGATCTGGTTCCTTAAATCTATTTCTCACTTCCACTGCATAGTCATAAGGGATTTGATTTAGGTCATACCTGAATGGTCTAGTGGTTTTCCCTAACTTTCTTCAATTTCAGTCTGAATTTGGCATTAAGGAGTTCATGATCTGAGCCGCAGTCAGCTCCTGGTCTTGTTTTTGCTGACTGTATAGAGCTTCTCCATCTTTGGCTGCAAAGATTATAACCAGTCTGATTTCAGTGTTGACCATCTGGTGATGTCCATGTATACAGTCTTCTCTTGTGTTGTTGGAAGAAGGTGTTTGCTATGACCACTGCGTTCTCTTGGCAAAACTCATTAGCCTTTGCCCTACTTCATTCTGTACTCCAAGGCCAAATTTGTCTGTTACTCCAGGTATTTCTTGACTCCCTACTTTTGCATTCCATTCCCTATAATGAAAAGGACATCTTTTCGGGGTGTTAGTTCTAGAAGGTCTTGTAGGTCTTCATAGAACCATTCAACTTCAGCTTCTTCAGTGTTACTGGTCAGGGCATAGACTTGGATTACCATGATATTGAATGGCTTGCCTTGGAAACGAACAGAGATCATTCTGTCATTTTTGAGATTGCATCTGAAAACTACATTTCAGACTCTTTTGTTGATTATGATGGCTATTCCATTTCTTCTAAGGGATTCTGCCCACAGTAGTAGACATAATGGTCATCTGAGTTAAATTCACCCATTCCAGTCCATTTTAGTTCTCTGATTCCTAGAATGTCGACGTTCACTCTTGCCATCTCCTGTTTGACCACTTCCAATTTGCCTTGATTCATGGACCTAACATTCCAGGTTCCTATGCAATATTGCTCTTTACAGCATCAAACTTTGCTTCTGTCACCAGTCACATCCACAACTGGGTGTTGTTTTTGCTTTGGCTCCATCTCTTTATTCTTTCTGGAATAATTTCTCCACTGATCTCCAGTAACATATTGGGCGCCTACCGACCTGGGGAGTTCATCTTTCAGTGTCCTATCTTTTTGCCTTTTCATACTGTTCATGGGGTTCTCAAGGCAAAAACACTCAAGTGGTCTGCCACTCCCTTCTCCAGTGGACCACATGTGACCATTAGGAACAAGAGTATTAAAATGTCATCAGTAGGAGGATGGGTACAGGAGTAAACATAGATTTTTTGAAAAGGCATTATGGGTGAAAAAAAAAAGTACTATTAGAAGCAAAGTTGGTTACAATGGTGTCATGTAAATACTAGTCATTACTGATTTAAAAATAGCACAAATTATTTATATGTCTATATACGTACCCTATCAATGACTAATGTCTTCAATGTGCAGTTAGTAGGACTATTAAGACAATTAAGAACTTTTAAAATAATAGATTCCTAAGTTTTCTGTTATTAACAATCCAAATCATACAACTTTATGGGAGAAGTAAGCCAATTCAGGCATTCCAAATGGTTTTATTAGAAATTCTTCTATTTCTGGTTTCGCTGAGTGATCTATCACCTTCTGAGAAAATAGAAGGGTTTTGAAGGTCGTCATAAATAATCTATTCCCTTATCAAAGGGAATATTTCTGCTACATGCATTTACAAACATAAGTTCAAACTTGTCAAAAAGATGTGATATAATGGTGCTGAAATTGCTGAGGTTACTTATCTCTTTTATTTCTAGAATATCTCAAAGAATTCAGCCAAACTTTTGTGCAGAGGGAACAAAAATAAGGAGAGTGGATTAAAAATTGATTTGAGATATTCTATGAACATTATTTCATTAGTTTTAAAAATGAAACTACTAATCACTTAAAACTTTCTTAGATTTTTTTTTTTCTTTGTTGGTTTGGTCAGATCAGAGTTCAACTGGGATTAAAAGTTAGTGTATTCTGAGTCATTTCTAAAGAAGAGTCAATACCCTTTAAGAACCGCTGCTACCAGAAGAGAGACAACCAGCCAGGTAGGTTAAGAATTTAATTAAACTATAACAAAGCCAAGGGCAAGAATTGCAAATCCATGCTTTCTGAACTTCAGAAATTTATACCAAGCTACCCTTTTAAATTAATGCTGGTTTACTGTACCAATGTGTGAGAAATTCACCCACTCTCTAGACATTTGTTTGTAAACTTAAGCCATAGCAGGACAGATCAAAATCAAATATTCAAGTGCCTACTGTATGCCAAATCCTGGGTGAGATACTCCAGGGGCTTTCCACACTTTAAGCGCTTTTAATAAAATAACCTCAGAAATGATTTTTGACAAACTCATTCTTCACCTGCTGTTCTAACTCAAGCTGCTCTCAGAAATAATATTCAAGGAAAGAGTACATCGGAAACACCGTGACCCTAATCATCTGCTCTCATACCTCGCAATTGCGAGTAAATAGCCTGCCAGGGGCAAATCCAATTTTTTCTTTGCTGCCAAAAGCCCTCCAACTAAGCCTGTAACTTCTTTAGACACATTTTTATAGAGAGTCAAGTTCACAAAGTATGAATGACTATGAACGATCTTGCTATTTTTAGCCGATATTCCCGTGTATAAATGCACCTAAACTACTCTCATGTACACACATGTGCTCATACTATTAATGTTATTCCTTCAGAATATTTAATCATAGAATTTCCTCTCCACCTAAAATATTGTGTTAAACAAAAAAAGACTGATGTGATTGAACGATGGCAAGAAAACCCATGTTAATCACACTGTGAGATGATCATATGCATAATTTGAAATTAGGAGACTCCTGGGGATCTTTGCAAGATTTCACTGAAGAAGTACACAGCTTTTGGTGGATTCATAACCATTAATCTTCTCTTTTATTTGAATAATTATATATCTATCAGCTGAAAGTGAATTATAGAATGTCATTTGATCATAGTCAGTCATTGTGATGGAGTCAACCAAGAGGCCAGGTGTTCCTGCCATAAAACTAATCAGTCAAAAATTTTTGAGAACACTGAAGAATATGAATTCAACTGTTTCACTATGGAAGTGCACTTTCTATGCACATAAAGTGAACGCTTATAAGTCAGATATTACTTTTGCTTTAAATAATAAAACTGATGCTATATTTCTAAGAAAGTATAAATAAAGCAAAACAATATGTTAAATCTTTAAAATTTCTCATTTTTTTACACTGTCCTTTAAAACTTTTATTCCCTTTAAAGCAATTATTCTATTTCTGAGAACTTACTCTAACAAAATAATTAGAATTCTACTTAAATTAGAACTTTTTTCTGAGTATTATTTAGAAGAACAAAATTATATAAACAGCCTTAGTATCACTCATTAAAATATTAATTTGTAAATTATCGAAAATTTATCTAACAGAGTATCACTCATTCTTTAGATAATATGTTTTCAAATAATTTTTGATACTTAAGGAAATTTTCATGGTGTAGTGTTAAAAAACAAAACAGTAAAATAAAAGTATATACATTATTTAACATTTTATATATATAAATGTACTGAAAAGAGGACTTGAAGAGAATAAATTAAAATGACATCTGTGCAACTCTATGAATAGTAAGATTATATAATTTCCTTTTTATACTATTATGTACTGTACACATTTCCTGTGATAAGCTTATAATACTTTTTATTCAGCATATCATTATTTCTTTTTTAAGAGGACAGGCAAAAGGAAACGCTTGGAGGTGATGGACATGTTTATGGCAGAGGCTATGTTGACTGAAAAAAAAAGTACAACTTTAAAGTTGAAAGGAGTTCCCTGGGAGTCCAGTGGTTAAGACTCCGTGCTTCCAATTCAGGTAGCATGGGTTCAACCCCTAGTCAGGGAACTAAGATCTCACATGCCGTGTGACAAAAGTAAAAGGTAAAAAAAAGAGTTGAGAATTATGTTTTATTCGGTGGACAACACTGAGGACTTAAATCTGAAATGTGACTTCTCAGATAGCTCTGATGAACTGCTCCAAAGAGGCAAGGCAGGGAGCCCAGATATACAGGACTTTTTGCATTGAAGACTAGGTATCTGGAACATCAAAAAATTACTGTTAATAAAAGAAAACCAGATATCTTAAAGAATTTATTGCTCTTCTATGTATGGAAGATGTAAGCGTTTGGGCTCACTGAATTCATTCCTTTGATATGTACCTCAGCTCTCTGGGACCCTATATTGAGCTTTTTCAGCCTGAGTTTCCTCAGGGTGCATGATCAGGCGTGGAGGTAGGGTGTCTGCCGTGGCTGATGATGCAATGGCGGGCATTATGCTTCCATCCTGAGTTCCACCAGGGCTCCCCGTAGAGTGGCTATAGTGAGTGACCGATGGCTGCAAGACCCTTTGTTTACTGTTATAACAGGCAGCATTTTTAGTTCACAGTTGTGATGATAATTTCACACGTGTTATCTCCAAACTCATCAAATTGTTTACGTCATTTCTGTACATCTTTTTGTATGTCAATGATATATACCTCGATAGAGTGTTCTTTTAAGAGATATTTTAATTGTTAATTTTGTTTAAATATTTCTAATACTCAAAATTTCATTAACAATAAGAACTAAATATATGCAAAAGTATCTTGAAACACTTCACAATATTTCATCCATCCAAAAAGTGTTATGTGCTAGATGCTACAAATCAATGATTTTTTTTTAATAATTGCTGCTTTATTTTTAAATTTAAGTACTTAGTATTTTAACAAGTGTTTACTGTTATTTTTGTTTTATTATATTTTTCTTAGTTTTTTTCTTGTCTGAAAGTCTATTTTGTTCTTCCACTAAGTAATCAATAACCATGAAGAGTTATTTGATTAATATATTTACTTAAGATCTAGTTGCCACTCAATTATGAAATGAATTTTCCACAGCAACCTCTTCTAAAGTGCTGTCTATCAGAAATTGGTCCCATTATCAAATAAGTTTGGAAAACACTACTTAATATCTCCCACCACTTTCCAACTTAGAAAGTTAGAATTTAAACATGGATAGTTCTTGAGGCAATGTCTGCACTGCACATCTGCTGACCACACTTTGAGTCCCTATATGAGACAGAATAGACTTTAGCAAGTGGCCAAAAGCCTGAGACATACCCTACAACCACACACAACCATACCCTCAATTTTTTTATTCCAACTCATATTTTTTTTTATTCCAACGGATTTTAAGTATCAAGGATTATAACTGCACATTATTGAGAAGTATAGAACAAAATACAATGATCGCAGGACAACTGTTTTACAAAGTTGTGTTGGCCTGTGCCTCTCATCAACACGAAGCAGCCACAGGTATACATCCGTCCCGTCCCTCCTGAACCCCCTCCCGTCTCCCATCCCATCCCACCCCTCTAGGTTGTCACAGAGCACTGGGTTGAACTCCCTGTCTTACACAGCGAATTCTCATTTGCTATCTACTTTATATATGGTAATGTATATGTTTCCATGCTAGCATCTCAATTCTCCTCACTCTCTCCTCACTGTGTCTGCAAGTATGTTCTCTATGTCTGCATCTCCATTGTTGCCCTGCAAATAGGTTCATCAGTACCATCTTTCTAGATTCCATATGCATTCACTAACATCCACCATTTTTTAATTTAAACTAGCATTCTTCCATTAGATATTTATTGACTACACAGAGTAAGGTATTGTGTCAGGTGAGTACTAAACATTATGTTTAAAAATTAGTATCTGAAAAGGTAATTGCTTTAGCTTAGAGAAATGTCTTATGTTGCCTTTCCACATGGGTTAATTCATAGTCCAAACAACCTGGTTTAATCTGTTATTGAATGGGCACTTATCATTAAACGCCTGAAGTCCAGGTTGGGCTCTCGGAAGCAATTAACTCAGATAGAAGCTCATTTGCATGGAGCACCTTATTTTGTATCAGCATTTCTTTTTGAGGACTCCATAACTGCTTTGTTATGTCAACTTTGAGACCAAGAGTGAACTTCTGCTAGTTTTCTAAAGTCATGTAAATTATCTTAAAAACAAAGAATGCAGGAGGGGGGATCGGGATGGGGAATACGTGTAAATCTATGGCTGATTCATATCAATGTATGACAAAACCCACTGAAATGTTGTGAAGTAATTAGCCTCCAACTAATAAAAAAAGAAAAAAAAAAAAAAAAAAGAATGCAAGGCAAGACTCTACACATGAACATCACCAGATAGTCATACCGAAATCAGATAGATTATATTCTTTGCAGCCAAAGATGGAGGAGCTCTTACAGTCAGCAAAAACAAGACCAGAAGCTGACTGTGGCTCACATCATGAACTCCTTATTGCCAAATTCAGACTTTAATTGAAGAAAGTACAGAAAACCGCTAAACCATTCAGGTATGACTTAAATCAAATCCCTCACAATTATACAGTGGAAGTGACAAATAGATTCAAGGGATTAACTCTGACAGAGTGCCTGAAGAACTATGGCAGAGATTCATGACATTCTACAGGAGTCAGTGATCAAGACCATCCCCAAGAAAAAGAAATGCAAAATGGTTGTCTGAGGAGGCCATACAAATAGCTGAGAAGAGATGAGAAGTGAAAGGCAAAGGAGAAAAGGAAAGATATACCCATGTGAATGCAGAGTTCCAAAGAACAGCAGAGATAAGAAAGGTTTCCTCTGTGATCATTGCAAAGAAATAGATAGAATGGGAAAGACTAGAGATCTCTTCAAGAAAATTAGAGCTATCAAGGGAACATTTCATGCAAAGATGAGCACAATAAAGGACAGAAATAGTATGGACCTTACAGAAGCAGAAGATGTTAAGAAGAGGTGGCAAGAATACACAGAAGAATTGTACAAAAAAGATCTTCATGACCCAGATAACCACAATGGTGTGATCACTCATCTAGAGCCAGACATCCTGGTATGTGAAGTCATATGGGCCTTAGGAAGCATCACTACAATCAAAGCCAGAAGAGGTTATGGAATTACAGCTGAGTTATTTCAAATCCTAAAAGACAATGCTGTGAAAAAGCTGACTCAATATGCCAGCAAATCTGGAAAACTCAGCAGTGGCCACAGGACTGGAAAAGGTCAGTTTTCATTCCAATCCCAAAGAAAGGCAATGTCGAAGAACATGCAAACTACCACACAATTGCACTCATCTCACATGCTGGCAGAGTAATGCTCAAAATCCTCCAAGCCAGGCTTCAATAGTACATGAACTGTGAACTTCCAGATGTTCAAGCTGGATTTAGAAAATGCAAAGGAACCAGAGATCAAATTGCCAACATCTGTTGGATCATCAAAAAAGCAAGAGTTCCAGAAAAACTTCTACGTTTTCTTTATTGACTACCTCAAAGCCTTTGACTATGTGGATCACAACAAACTGTGGAAAATTTCTAAAGAGATGGGAGTAGCAGACCACCTGACCTGCCTCTTGAGAAATCTGTTTTCAGGTCAAGAGGCAACAGTTAGAACTGGATATGGAACAACAGACTGGTTCCAAATCGGGAAAGGAGTATGTCAAGGCTGTATATTGTCACTCTGCTTATTTAACATATATGCAGAGTACTTCATGGGAAATGCTGGGCTGGAAGAAGCACAAGCTGGAATCAAGATTGCTGGGAGAAATCAGAGCAGAAAAAGAAGTAAAAGGAATCCAGATAGGAAAAGAAGAAGTGAAACTCTCGCTGTTTGCAGATGACATGATCCTCTACATAGAAAACCCTAAAGACTCTTCCAGAAAATTACTAGAGCTAATCAATGAATATAGTAACGTTGCAGGATATAAAATTAACACACAAAAATCCCTTGCATTCCTATATACTAACAATGAAAAAACAGAAAGAGAAATTAAGGAAACAATACCATTCACCATTGCAACAAAAAGAATAAAATACTTAGGAGTATATCTACCTAAAGAAACAAAAGACCTATACATAGAAAACTATAAAACACTGATGAAAGAAATCAAAGAGGACACAAATAGATGGAGAAACATACCGTGTTCATGGATTGGAAGAATCAATATTGTCAAAATGGCTATTCTACCCAAAGCAATCTATAGATTCAATGCAATCCCTATCAAGCTACCAACGGTATTTTTCACAGAACTAGAACAAATAATTTCACAATTTGTATGGAAATACAAAAAACCTCGAATAGCCAAAGTAATCTTGAGAAAGAAGAATGGAACTGGAGGGAATCAACCTGCCGACTCTATACTCTATCTAATATTCTACAGTCTATCAAGACAGTATGTACTGGCAACAAATACTAAATATATAAATTTCAATGGAACAGAATAGAAAGCCCAGAGATAAATCCACGAACCTTCGGACACCTTATCTTTGACAAAGGAGGCAAGGATATACAATGGAAAAAAGACAACCTCTTTAACAAGTGGTGCTGGGAAAACTGGTCAACCACTTGTAAAAGAAATGAAACTAGAACACTTTCTAACACCATACACAAAAATAAACTCAAAATGGATTAAAGATCTAAATGTAAGACCAGAAACTATAAAACTCCTAGAGGAGAACATAGGCAAAACACTCTCCGACATAAATCACAGCAGGATCCTCTATGACCCCCCTCCCAGAATATTGGAAATAAAAGCAAAACTAAACAAATGGGACCTAATGAAACTTAAAAGCTTTTGCACAACAAAGGAAACGATAAGCAAGGTGAAAAGACAGCCCTCAGATTGGGAGAAAATAATAGCAAATGAAGAAACAGACAAAGGATTAATCTCAAAAATATACAAGCAACTCCTGCAGCTCAATTCCAGAAAAATAAATGACCCAATGAAAAAATGGGCCAAAGAACTAAACAGACATTTCTCCAAAGAAGACATACAGATGGCTAACAAACACATGAAAAGATGCTCAACATCACTCATTATCAGAGAAATGCAAATCAAAACCACAATGAGGTACCATTACACGCCAGTCAGGATGCTGCTATCCAAAAGTCTACAAGCAATAAATGCTGGAGAGGGTGTGGAGAAAAGGGAACCCTCTTACACTGTTGGGGGGAATGCAAACTAGTACAGCCGCTATGGAGAACAGTGTGGAGATTCCTTAAAAAACTGGAAATAGAACTGCCATATGACCCAGCAATCCCACTGCTTGGCATACACAACATGGAACTAAGAAATCTGAAAGGACACTGTGCAGCCCAATGTTCATGACACAAGCACTGTTTATAATAGCAGGACATGAAGCAAACCTAGATCCCATCAAGCAGATGATGGATAAAGGAAAGCTGTGGTACATATACACCATGGAATATTACTCAGCCATTAAAAAGAATTCATTTGAACCAGTCCTAATGAGATGGATGAAACTGGAGCCCCTTATACAGAGTGAAGTAAGCCAAAAAGATAAAGAACATTACAGCATACTAACACATATATATGGAATTTAGAAAGATGGTAATGATAACCCTATATGCAAAACAGAAAAAGAGACACAGAAATACAGAACAGACTTTTGAACTCTGTGGGAGAAGGTGAGGTGGGATATTTCAAAAGAACAGCATGTATATTATCTATGGTGAAACAGATTACCAGCCCAGGTGGGATGCATGAGACAAGTGCTCGGGCCTGGTGCACTGGGAAGACCCAGAGGAATCGGGTGGAGAGGGAGGTGGGAGGGGGGATCGGGATGGGGAATACGTGTAACTCTATGGCTGATTCATATCAATGTATGACAAAACCCACTGAAAAAATAAATAAATAAATAAAGGGAGAAAAAAAAAGATTGCTGGGAGAAATATCAATAACCTCAGATACACAGATGACTCCACCCTTATGGCAGAAAGCAAAGAACAACTAAAGAGCCTCTTGATGTAAGTGAAAGAGGAGAGTGAAAAAGCTGGCTTAAAACTCAACATTCAGCAAACTAGGATCATGGCATCCGCTCCCATCACTTCATGGCAAATAGATGGGGAAACAATGGAAATAGTGAGAGACTTTATTTTGGGGGGCTCCAAAATCACTGCAGATGTTGACAGCGGCCATGAAATTAAAAGAGGCTTCCTCCTTGGAAGAAAAGCTATGACCAACCTAGAGAGCATATTAAAAAGCAGACATTGCTTTACTAACAAAGGTCTGTCAAGTCAAAGCTATGGTTTTTCCAGTAGTCATGTATGGGTGTGAGAGTTGGACTATAAAGAAAGCTGAACAGTAAAGAATTGATGCTTTTGAACTGTGGTTGTTGGAGAAGACTCTTGAGAGTCCCCTGGCCAGTAAAGAGATCCAACCAATCCATCCTAAAGGAAATCAGTCCTGAATATTCATTGGAAGGATTGATGCTGAAGCTGAAACTCCACTATTTTGACTACCTGATGGGAAGAACTGACTCACTGGAGAAGACCCTGATGCTGGGAAAGATTGAAGGCAGGAGGAGAAGGGGACAACAGAGGATGAGATGGTTGGATGGCATCACCAACATGATGGATATGAGTTTTAGTAGGCTCTGAGAGTTGGTGACAGACAGGGAAGCCTGGCGTGCTGCAGTCGACAGGGTCGCAAAGAGTTGGACACGACTGACAGCCTGAACTGAACTGAATAATGAAAGTTATTGTTGTTGTCGTTCAGTCACTAAGTCTTTTCTGATTCAGTTACCCCATGACTGTAGCATACCATGCTCCTCTATCCTCCAATATCTTGGAGTTTGCTCAAATTCATGTCCATCAAACTGGTGATGCTATCTAACCTCTGTTACCTGCTCCTCATTTTGCCTTCAGTGTTCCCCAGCATCAGGTCTTTTCCAATGAGTTGACTCTTCACATCAGTTGGCCAAAGTATTGGAGTTTCAACCCTAGCATGAACCCATTCATCAGTCCTTCTAATGAATAGTCAGGGTTGATTTCCTTTAGGATTGACTGGCTTAATCTCTTTGCAGTCCAAGGGACTCTCAGAGTCTTCTCCAACACCACAGTTAGAAAACATCAGTTCTTCAGCATGGCACAGCTCTCACATCCACACATGAATATTGGAAAAACCATAGTTTTTTCCATGTGGACCATTTGCATTGCTTAATTTTTATTTGTCTAAAGCAGCAGTCTCAGTCAGGGGCAAATTTATGCCTCAGGGGACACCTGACATTGTCTGGTGACATTTTTGTTGTTGCACTCTTTACATGGGGGGAGGGGTGTGTTCCACTGCAATCTAGTGAGTAGAGACCAGAAATGCTGATATAAAACACACAGGACTGTCCCCCATGACAAAGTATTCTCTGGCCCAAATCAATGCCCTGATCTAGGTTAAGAATTTGTGCTTTTTTCTAATATCTTCTTCGATCTGATTCGGGTCATAGATAGGAAAGCTTAGAAAAATGTAATGTACAAAGTCCTAAACCTTGTTTCACCTAGGGTAGATTTAATGCTGATTTGCAAACAGAAGTGAAGAAGAGGGAAACTGTACTGGTCATCAGCTCTCTGGGGAAGATGAAGGCGCTCAGCCGTCTTTATGGTCCAACTCTAAGAAGTTACTAAGAAGTTCAGTGGCTATGGTCACAGGGAAGGGATTGGGCCATTATCTAGTTATATAAGTGGTCAGTATGTCACTTTGCATGTGTACATGTTGGGTTTCTATAAACCAGTGAAAAGGCTAAGATTTTTCACAGTCCTTTTAGGAAAAAAAAAATCACAATTTCAAAGTAGGTGCCAAAATGGTCATGAAAAATGGCAGACAGTCCTCCCAAGTTAAAGCTGTATGGTAGTGGACAATGTGCTTAATCTCTTTGTTCATTCAGACCTGAGTTGAAGATTAAAATTGAGATAACACAAGGTGATGAGAATGAATTACTTTCTGCCCAAACGTCCTTGTTATTCAACACACTGATGCCAACTATTTTCCTACCCCAAACCCAACATTAAGACTGTTTTAGGGATATCAGATATTCACTCAGTGTAAGAATAAAGTTAATTAGGAAAAAGGACTGGGTAAATCAGGAAGATATGGAAAGAGGACAGTGGTCAGAGAGAACTCTAGTCTGGTACAGATAAGGAACCATTTCAAAGCCCAGATAAACAGAATAGACACCTTAAGAATGGCTTATCCAGATTCAACATGAATATGATTGATGACTACATGGAATGTTACATAGGACCAGGCACTTCTACATGAGCATTTCATTACACTGAGTTCAGAAACTAAGGGTTGTGAATATGCTTAGACACATAAGCAACATATGGTTGCGTAGACAACATGCCATTTTTATAAGTATAGTAGGCAACAAAACTTACCATGTTATGTCTCAATTTTATCAATACCCAAAACCACTAGAGTAACAAAAAGGAGTATATATATTGGGAATTTTATTTTTTTAACTTAACTGATAATGTGTTTATAAAAATTAACAGCTTGAACTAGAGAAAGATGTAACAGTGGGTTCTTTGAAATGTAGATTACATAGATTTGAAAGTAAAAAAAAATAAATAATTGGACATGGTAGCATATGCAGAAGTAAATAACAGGATTCAAAATGTGCTGTGATGTGCTTGTAAAAATTAATAGAGCGATGGCTGGGGAGGGGTGCTGTTCCAGTAGATTCCTTGGGATGTAGAACATGTCGGTTTGAAGAGAAGAGCGATTGAACGTCGTGGTATCTGGAGAGCTAAACGACAGGACTCAGATGGTTAACCGGGTTTCCATAGCCTTAACCCAGCCAACGTAGCTGAGATGGGTGCTGCATGCCGGGGCAGCTAGGGGCCCCTGCAGAGGCTGTCACCTTCAGGGGGCACCAGGTGCGGTGGGCACAGTACTGAGAACAAATGAGACTCTGAGAAGGACGGTGGAGGCCAAAACTCAACCGTACTGAGCAAGGACGGAAGTCGGCGTGCGCCCTGCCGGCAGGGGGAGCCCATACGACTCCACGGCAAGGAGTCACGACTAGAACAGGACACTGGACGTTTAGAAATAAAAGTCTGACAGTGGCACCAGGCTCAGGAAAAAAGTAGTTTAAGGCTGGTAATTGAATTTTTCACTGCAGGAGAGCAACGCGGTTCATGGCCCAACGGCATCAGAAGAATCACCTGGGCATACATTTAAAGCTCAGGCAGATGAGCTCCACGCGTCTGAGTCAGCAGCTCCTTGCCGTGTAATGTAAGAAGCTTCTACAAGTGTCCAGGGTGACTGAGGTTCACACTCAAGAACGAGAAGCACTGTGGCTGAGATGAGAAATGCCACACAGTGGGCAGTGGTCCCAGCCCTACGCGAGCTGGTCAAGGACACAGCCAGAAGGGGGTCTGCGGCCTCTGCTCTTGGGGCCCTACGCGAACCCCCGACCGTCAAGGCCCTCCCGGGAGCCTGGTCAGATCATACCTTATACAAGTGATTTCTTCCGTTTATTTTTTTCTGTTACAGTTACAATACAATGTAATGTGAAATAGAAAGTATCTCATAAGCACGTCATTTTAGAGGTCATGACTTAATTTAATGACTTGATTTCATGAGTTTTATTTTCTTTAGAAAGCATCAGTCTGGAATATATGCTATCTTCTAGGTGGTTTTTTCTAACGTTCTATGTTTTTTTCATTTCCTAGATTGTAAGTTTCTTGAGGGAAAGAATATGCTAATATTTCTCTACACTCAAAATAAGCCCAATAAATACTTGTTTGAAGGAACTAACAGTATTAGAGAAAAAGATGGAAGAAAAAGAAGCTGCCTGGTTAAAAAACAATATAATGTAAAGGATGGGAAACTATTTTATATTCAAATAAGAACCAGTTAATAAACAGAAAAAAATTCATTCAAAAGTATAACAAAGAAATCAAACCAAAAAAAAAGTAATAATCTAAGATAAAAAATGTTCAGACCTTATGTGAAGAAAAAGTCAACATTCTGGTAAGAAGTATAAAATATGATTAATAGAAGGATATCTTATTCTTAGTAACATACAGCATTAAAAACTTATAAATGTCACCAATCCTAATAAAAACTGCAAATAGGTCTCCACTTCTTTTTTATCTTTCCAAGAAATAATGGTCAAAAATATATAACATAAAATTCACCAGTTTAACCATTTTTAAGTATAGGTTCAGTGGCACTAGGTACATTTACAGTTTTCTGCAACCATCATCACCATACCTTCAGAACTTTTATTTTCTCAAACTGAAATGTATTAAACACAATTCTCCATTTTTCTGCACCCTCCAACCCCGAGCATCTCCCATTATACTTTCTCTCTTTATTAATTTGACTTACTCTAGGTATCTCAATGAAGTGGAATCATACAATTTTGTCATTTTGCCACTGGCTTATTCCACTTAGCATAATATGTTCAAGGTTTATCCATGTTGTAGTATGTGTCAGAATTTTCTTCCTTATTAAAGACAAAATATTCCATTGTATGTATATACCACATTTTGTTTACCCATCCATCAATGGACACTTGGGATATTTCCACCTTTTTGCTATTGTGAATAATGCTGTTATGAACATCCATGCAAAACTACCCATTTGAGCCCTGCTCTCTATTCCTTGGGGTGTATACCCAGAAATGAAATGGTCAGATCATATGCTAATTCTATTACCTTCAGAATAATCAATTTCAGATTAATCAATTCATTTTTTAAGGAATCAGCATACCATTTTGCCAGTGGCTGAACCACTTTATACTCCCAAAAGCAATGCACATGGGTACCAATTTCTCCAAATCTTCAACAACATTTGCATCTTCTGTTTTTCATAGTTGCCATCTGAATGGATGTGAAGTTGTATCTCACCACGGTTTTGATTTGCATTTCCCTAATTACACCTGATGTTGAGCACCTTTTCATGTTCTTCTTGCCCATTTATATCCCTCTTTTGGAGAAATGTCTGTTCACATTCTTTAATCAGTTCAGTTCAGTTCCTAAGTTGTGTCCAACTCGCTGCAACCCATGGACTGCAGCATGCCAGGCTTCCCTGTCCATCACCAACTCCTGGAGCCTTGCTCAAACTCACATCCATTGAGTCAGTGATGCCATCCAACCATCTCATCTTCATCCATCTCATCCTTCTCCTCCTGCCCTCAATCTTTCCCAGCATCAGGGTCTTTTCCAATGAGTCAGCTCTTCGCATCAGGTGGTGATGCGAAAGTATTGGAGTTTCAGCTTCAGCATCAGTCCTTCCAATGAACACCCAGGACTGATCTCCTTTAGGATGGACTGGTTGGATCTCCTTGCAGACCAAGGGACTCTCAAGAGTCTTCTCCAACACCACAGTTCAAAAGCATCAATTCTTCGGTGCTGAGCTTTCTTTATAGCCCAACTCTCACATCCATACATGACTACTGGAAAAACCATAGCCTTGACTAGATGGACCTTTGTTGACAAAGTAATGTCTCTGCTTTTTAATCTGCTGTCTAGGTTGGTCATAACTCTCCTTCCAAGGAGTAAGCATCTTTTAATTTCATGGCTGCAATCACCATCTGCAGTGATTTTGGAGCCCCCAAAAATAAAGTCAGACACTGTTTCCCCATCTATTTCCCATGAAGTGATGGGACCGGATGCCATGATCTTAGCTTCTGAATGTTGAGTATTAAGCCAACTTTTTCACTCTGCTCTTTCACTTTCATCAAGAGGCTCTTTAGTTCTTCTTCACTTTCTGCCATAAGGGTGGTGTCATCTGCATATCTGAGGTTATTGATATTTCTCCTGGCAATCTTGATTCCAGCTTGTGCTTCCTCCAACCCAGCGTTTCTCATGATGTACTTTGTATATAAGTTAAATAAGCAGGGTGACAATATATAGCCTTGACATACTCCTTTCCCGATTTGGAACCAGTCTGTTGTTCCATGTCCAGTTCTAACTGTTGCTTCCAAACCTGCAAATAGATTTCTCAAGAGGCAAGTCAGGTGGTCTGGTATTCCCATCTCTTTCAGAATTTCCCACATTTTATTGTGATCCACACAGTCAAAGGCTTTGGCATAGTCAATAAAGCAGAAATAGATGTTTTTCTGGAACTCTCTTGCTTTTTCGATGATCCAGCGGATGTTGGCAATTTCATCTCTGGTTCCTCTGCCTTTTCTAAAACCAGCTTGAGCATCTGGAAGTTCACAGTTCACGTATTGCTGAAGCCGGGCTTGGAGAATTTTAAGTATCACTTTACTAGCGTGTGAGATGAATGCAATTTTGCGGTAGTTTCAGCATTCTTTGGCATTGCCTTTCTTTAGGATTGGAATGGAAACTGACCTTTTCCAGTCCTGTGGCCACTGCTGAGTTTTCCAAATTTGCTGGCATATGGAGTGCAGCACTTTCACAGCATCATCTTCCAGAATTTGAAATAGCTCAACTGGAATTCCATCACCTCCACTAGCTTTGTTCACTAAATATCAAAAAGGTTTAGAACACTCAGTCAGATAGGATTATAGGTCATTGTTAAACAATAGCTATTCACTTAGCCAAGGTAACAATAAAGGATTTTTATAACAGATCATTTAAGAGATAATGAAACTTAAATCTATTATCAAGATTTAATTTACTATCAAAGGAAGCTCAATATCTGAAGAAAAGATGTCCTCTTAACAGAGAGAAAAGCTAAATTCAAGTTTTTGCACCAGCTTTCTTTATTAGAAGGTAAACATAATTAACTTTATTTTAAATTAGTCCTAACCATGTACAAAAGTCTTTCCTCATGGTTCACTTTTCACAAACCTTATCACTTTCTGTACCCATTACAGTGTTCTTTCATCCTAAAAAGCCATCTGTTAGTCAGACTTACTTCCTTTTCCTTTAACAAAATGCAATTCCATTTCTCACACCTTCTTTACCAAAAACACGCTTCCTAATTCCCTTATGCAACCAAGAACTGACTTTTATATTACCATTTTATAGATTGGTGAGCATAAATTCCACTGATAATTTCTAAAATCTTTGTTTTCTCAGAAAGAACATTTTATGATGGCACCAAACATCATTTATTTTTTATCTCAAATCTCTTTAGTTTCCCTGTAAGAGGAAACCAGTGTTTAATAGCAAACGTTTCAAAATCTTATTTTATTTGGATATGATTTAGCTATTCCATAGACTTCCAACACTTAGTTTAGCACAACCCTTAGAATTTCGAGTTACCCCAATCTGGAGAGACTATTTTAGACACATATTCCTTAAAAGCATAATTATTTTTAATAAAATCTGTCTAACAGATCATATCTTATTTACATTTTTTAGAACTTCCTTCACTTGAGGTAATTTCCATGCTGACAAATGTAACATATAAAAATATTTAACTTATATTAAACCTAGGTGCAATGAAAATATTCTGCTTAATGTTAATTACCCTTAGACATGTCTACGTTAGCTAGATCAACAAATAAACATTAATATCAGGTATCTAATACTGAATATTTCCCAGTTCATGTGAACCTGAAATTCATTTAGGTTAATTTCTCTTGTATTTATAATTATTTGATTTGTAAGCACTTACTTTTTTTTTTAAGGCCAATTAGATTAGAGGCCATTTACAAACTGATCCCAGCAATCAGCAATATTATTAAAAAACAAAACAAAACAAAGACACACACTGAGACATACATATATCCAAATGGACACTTGAGATCCTATAGCTTTGTTTTCCAAACTTAGTTATAAATGAAAAGTGGTTGGAATAAGATTTTAAAAGGCTTAGTTCCCCTTTTTTTTCTCCTTTTGGTTTCAGGAATTAGAGATGGTCTAGATAAGTGATCCAGAGAGCTCTGGTCTAAAGGTATAGAAGGAGTTATTTCCTCAGGGCAAGAATTCTTAAAGAGATAATTTTTTCCTTCAAGCTTCCTCTGCAGCTAAAGAATACTGTGACCATATTGTCAAAAATTGTATTTTTTTTTGTGACCATAGTTTTTTAGCCAAAATTTAGACCAGATCATGTTCAACTTGGCCCTGATAACAAGGACAGATAGGTCCCAGCAGGGATTGTCCCTCTGGGGAAGTAGGGGTCTTAGTTTGATCAGCCCCAGGCTGTTGATTACAGAAAGAAGTCCCAGACAAAAGGGAATTTCAGTCCATTTTACTATCTTATGTCAATAAAGATCTAGTATTTTTAGGCCATTTTTCTTGTCATTGGATCATAGGTATAGATTGACCAGTAATTTTTTTTTCCCCCAAAGTGTTCCCAGGTGGGGTGTGGAACCTTAGAGTGAGCAATCCCCATATTAACTCACGCAGTTTGTACCAGATGTCTGTACAAACCAAACCAATAAAACCAAACTGAACCAGAACTTCACCAGTCAGGAGTCACACTCCAAATGAAACAAAAGACAAAGATAGCCCAAGAAACCAAAAGCAAAGTGGCAAGAGTGCCCACAAAAGATGGTAAAGTGATGCCCAGAAATCAAAAGCCAAATGCATAAATGCCAAACGTGACTTCCCAGTTCCACTAGACCTGTGACCCGGCAAAGTCAGTGCTAGCAGTCTTTTTTAGTTCTGGTATAGTTTCAAGCAATTTCTTGTTGGTTTCCTGCGAAGTTACTCTATCATTTCCTGTTTAAAAGCTTCTAGATACCAGTCAAAGTAAGCATGGCCAACCTTTTCTAATAGAGCATGCAAAAATATCAATTTTGGAATATCAAAAGAACCCCAATTTGGCCATTTTAGGTTGGGATCTCTTTTAGTATAATTTCTCCAGTTAACTAGGTACTTAGAAGTATGAGCTCCATACGTACTGTGCATGAATCCAGCTGGAGTGTTAGTTGGAGGCTGGTTTCCTGACACCTCTTTGTTTCTGTTTTTGAGAGATTCTGTTTCCCATTTTAAGCTGAATTTGTCTGGGATAAAAATCACTGGTAAACCTGTGTAGTGAGCCCAAGTGCTGCTTGTGAGCCTAACTCCTCCAGGAATCACCCCAGAGTCATTCCAGCTCCTCTTACGTGTCTCAGATTCTGCCTCTGGCAATCTAAGACCGCCGTGGCTGCTCAGGTAGCTGAATGGCCAGTTCTTATGTGCGACCCCTGGATGAGCGAGGATTTTAATTAATGAGTGGGTTTCCCTATGGGACCACTGCACGGTGCGAGGAATAGGCCTCCACCACTCCCGTAAGTTTCTCAGTCACCTGAGAAAACCAAAACTGGCCGGGAGGAGTCTTGCCCCTTTTCTTCAGAGCAAAGCTCTCATATGTTTTCCTCACTTTTATCCTGACAAATTCTATAATAGCAGTCAAACTGAGGAAACGTGTCAGATAAGCCTCTTACTCAACCACTCAGCCAAGACCATTCAGTCCCCTACAGCGGAGCGACCTTGGCATCTTTCAGCCAAGCCCCAGGTATTCCTCAATTTTTTCCCAATTGAGTCCCGCCACCTAGTACCTTTCCACCGGGTGGGCAATTCTCCTGGCGCTTTTCAGCCAGCCCCCAACCCAGGATCTTTTGACTGGGTGGGGATTTCTCCATATCTTTCAACTGAGCCCCACTCATGGTCTAGACCATGAGTGGGTATGCCCCGGATCTTTCACCTGGGCCCCCACCAGTATCTTTCCTACTGGGAGGGGGCGGGTAACCTGCTCTACTGCCAAATAAGACTCAGAATCTCAACCAATATGGAAGATTCCAGAACCAGGAGAGACTTACCCAAATTTGTTTGCACTCCCTGAGGAGGCAGGTGGGCGCAAGGGGCCGCTGCTGGTACCAAAGCTCTGGTTCCTCACAGAGTCCAATCGAAGGAAGGAAGTCCACTCTGGCTAGCTTCGCTGGTTGCCATAACTGTCAACACCAAGAAGATGTACAACTTGAGAGTTGCGAGTTAAGTTTTAGTTGGGGCAAAACGAGGACTGCAGCCCAGGAGGCAGCATCTCAGTTAGCTCTGAGAGACTGCTCCAAGGCGGCAGTGGGGGGAAGTCAATATGTAAGGTTTTGGTGAAAGGGGAGTTCAATACCATGAAACACTCATTTTACAAAAGGTTTTTTGTTAGTCATGAGGACCTGATGAAGGGATTTAGTGCTTGTCTAGATCTGAGGAGATGCAAGGATTGAGCTCATAAAATCAGTTCTTAAAACCATCCACTATCTAAAGACCTGCCCCACCAGATTCCCTGGAGCACGGAGGGCCTCCCTCCACCTGAGCTCCCTCAGGGGTTGGTGAAGGCCAACAGCTGTGGCAGCATGGGGTTCAGTGTCCATGGAGGCAGATGGCAAATGCCTTTGTCTTCAGTCCTTGGCAATGCTCTTGGTAAGTGCCAATTTGTAGTTGATAGAATGCCCCAACTTTTTTTCTAATGGTAAATGAATTCTGAAGTTCATCTGGAAAAATAAACATGCACAAAAATAAATTCAAATGATTTAAATACTTAAATATAAGGCCTGAAACCATAAAACTCCTAGAAGAAAACCTAAGCAATGCGCTCTTTGACTTTGGTCTTAGCAATTTTTTTTTTTTTTTTGGATCTCTCTTCTCAGGCAAGGTAAACAAAAGCAAAAATAAACAAATAAACAAATCGGATTACATAAAACTAAAAGGCTTTTGCAGAGCAAAGGAAACTATCAACAAAATGAAAGGCCATCTACTGAGAGAGAAGGTATTTGCAAATAATATATCTGATAAGGGGTTAATATCCAAAATATACAAAGAACTCATACAACTCAACATCAATAAATAAACAACCCAACTAAGAAAATGGTCAAAAGATCAGAATAAACATTTTTCCAAAGAATATATATAAATGGCCAACAGACCCATGAGAAGATGTTTAACATCACTAATAATCAGGGAATGAAAACCAAAACCACAGTGAGACATCAACTCACACCTCAAAACTGTTAATGTCAGACAACAAATAACAAGTATTGGTAAAGATGTGGAGTAAGAAAACCCTCATGCACTGTTGTTGGGAATGTAAACTAGTGCACCCACTATGGAAAACAGTATAGTTTCCTCAAAAAATTAAAAGTATTATAGAACAACCAATGATCCAGCAATTTCATCTTTCAGTATTTATCCAAAAAAAAAAAAAGCACTAATTCAAAAAGATACATGTACCCCTATGTTAAATGCAAGATTATTTACCATAGCCAAGATATGAAAGCTACCAAAGTGTTCCTCAACAGTTAAGTGAATAAAGGAGTTCCATATGTGTGTGTGTATATATATATATGTATATATATATACACACATAATGAAATACTACTCAGCCATTAAAGGAATGAAATCTTGCCTTTTGGAACAACATAGATGGACCTAGAGAACATTATGATAAGTGAAATAAGTCAGACAAAGAAAAACAAATGCTGTATGATTTTACTTATATGTCAGATCTTAGAAAAAAAAAATGAAGAAACATAAAACATAAAATATAAACAGAGCTCTAGATGCAAAGAACAAACAGGTGTTTGCCAAAAGGGATGGGAGTAGGAGGGTGAGAAAAATAGGTGAGGTAGATTAAGAGGTACAAACTTCCAGTTGCAAAATAAATGAGATGTGGATTATGAAAGGTACAGTGTGGGGAATATAGTCAATAACAATAACTATGTAATATCTTTGTATGGTGACAGAATATAACTAGCTTTATCATGGTGATCAGTCTAAAACATACAGAAATATTGAATCACTCTGTTGTGTGATTCACTAACAGAGTGTTATATGTCAATTATACTTTAAAAACAAACAGTCATTAAAAAACAAATAAGATTTATGATTGTCATGAGTGGGGGCAGGGTGTGGGGAAGAACTGGAAGAAGGCTTCAAAAAGTACAAACTTCCAGCTGTAAGATAAATGAGTACCAGAGATATAATATTCAACATGTTAAAGGTAATTATTAAGAACACTGCTGTATGTTATGTGTGAGGTCTTTGGGGAGAGTATGTTCTGGAAGTTCTCATCACAAGAAAAAATTATTTTTCCATTTCTTTAATTTTGTACCTATGTGAAATGGTGACTGGACTTGTGATGATCACTTCATGACGTATGTGGTTCAAATCATTATGCTGTACACCTTGAACTTGTGCAGTACTGGATGTTAATTATGTCTCAATAAAACTGAAGGGAAAAACAATGGAGTAAACTTCTATGTACTGGTGAGGATAATGTTCACGTCTTAAAACTTTATAAAGCAAGATGTTAGTATTGTTATAATAGGATCCCATCTGTGGAATAATATAGGTGTCTGTGTGCATGTATTTATATGTACATATTTGTATACACATATATGTATACATATATTTATTTATCCATATATATTTGTATTATGCATAGGAAATCTGGAAGGTAAATGTAACTGCACAGGGACTTTTATGAGTGGTATGATATGACAACTTTATAATTAAAATTATTTTTACAATTAAAAGCAAATACCTTGTCCTGGGTATAGTAGAGTTTCCATTCTTGAAATAAACTCAGTAAATGAGATCTTTATTGAAGAGTGTGGAATGAAAAAATAAAGGTACCTTTCAGGAATATGGCCAGGTCTACATTTGAAAGTACAAAATGTTCTAGTTGGCTTATATTTGGGCAAATCACTTTTCTTCAATTTATTCTCCTTATTGGTAATATATGGGGGACTGGGCCAGAGGATGACTAAGGTCTCTTACAAAGTGACTAAGGTTCCTTATAAATTATGAGCCAGAGCAACTAGAAGATCAAAATGCATGGCAAAGGATAAAGTACAGTAATGCTGTACTAGAGACATAAATTGTCAATGTGACGTGTTTCTCCATGAAATACCAGCTCTTGGAGTCTGTAGCCAGGCCTTGAATATTGCGGTAATAATATGAGAACAGACTTCTCAAGACAGCTGCCCTCAATTCCACTTAATAGTAAACAACTTCTGTTTTGTTTCAAAGCAAGATGTAAAACGGAGAAGGCAATGGCACCCCACTCCAGTGCTCTCGCCTGGAAAATCCCATGGACGGAGGAGCCTGGTGGGCTGCAGTCCATGGGGTCGCAAAGAGTCAGACACGACTGAGCGACTTCACTTTCACTTTTCACTTTCATGCATTGAAGAAGGAAAAGGCAACCCACTCCAGTGTTCTTGCCTGGAGAATCCCAGGGATGGGGGAGCCTGGCGGGCTGCCGTCTACGGGGTCGCACAGAGTCGGACATGAATGAAGCAACTTACCAGCAGCAGCAGCAGCAAGATGTAAAAAATTTCAATTTATTTAATTTTCAAGTTCTTCAAATAAATGTCCTTACCATTTTCCTATTTCAAACATATTTTTTCATTTCCACTCTTTGGAATACAACCCATTTTTTTTTAAAAATTATGAATTCATCAGCATAAAACAGACCAAAAAAGCAAATCACAAGCACACACATTCACCTCACATTTCAGCTTTCTCCAACCTGCTGATGCTGCTAATATTGTTGACTCAATAAATAAACATCTTCCATGTGGCACAGAATATATTTCACAAGCTTTAAATTTGTAGGTAAAAATATTGTCACAATTCAAGTATTTTTTTCTCTAGTGTCGAAGTAGGCAGTTCTCAAGTGTCTCAAGGGCTGTGTCCCAGAATTTGTTTTTTAATCTCCTAATATAGAAGTAGGAATATATTCTCCTACAGAAACAGTATTATAAATGCTTCATGTGTTCTCAGTCTAAACCACAATGACCCACTTAATCCATAGTGTACCCAAATCAGGGTACTTTTGAGGGACTGTGGAACCTAACAAAGAAAGAAAACCCTTTGGAGTCAGAACCAGACTCTGGTTCTGCCACTTCCCAATTGAGCAAGTCACTTAAAGCCAATGAGCTTCAGTTTATTCCTATGTAAAACAGTGATCATAATATTTATTTCCCAGAGTTTCCCTAAGGATTATCTGAGATTAGGTAGGTGGTCACTTCTTCATCCCTGCCTCCCCTTCTAGCTTCCTGTTTATGTTAAGTTTTTGATATTCATTTGAAACCAGAGGAGGTTTTTTACTTTATTTGCTCTGCACCATAATTATGGTGTTAATATTAACTAAACTAAATGGGCTGGCCTAATTTTATTCACAGCCTCGAGCAGCATCTGAAGGATGGGTGTGGCTCTAACTCTGGAGGAGCCGGACGACAGAGCCTTGGAGTTCCTGGCACGCGCGGGCAGTGATGGCTTCTGTAACACAGTGGTTACACTCATCACTTATGAACATGACAGGCTCTGGAGTCAGAAGGATCAAGTTTAAAATCCTGGATTTACCGTGAACTTGACCAATTCATTTAACTTCTGTGCCCCAATTTCTTATTTGTGAAGTGAGAATAATAATACTACCTTCTACCTAAGAAGATCTGTTTGAAGATTAAAAGAAGAAATGCATGTAAAATAATTACAATAATACCTTTATGATAAGATTTTTCTATAGTTTAAGCTTACTAATTACGTTTTCAGTATTTTCCAACCAAAAGAAAAGTCAAAAAAAAAAAAAGAAAGAAAGAAAGCAGGTATATACTGCTGAATACAGATGGGTAAAGTGTTACAATTTTCCAATAGTTTCTCTTTGTTTATTTAAGGGATACTTTTTCCTTCTTAATTGATAATACTTTACTGCTGGATTTCCCCTGCGGTCCAGTGGTTAAGACTCTGCATTTCCACTGCAGGAGGTACAGGTTCAATCCCTGATTGGGGAACTAAAATCACATGCACCATGAAATGTAGCCAAAAATTTTTTTAAAACTATTTCATTGTTAGAAAATTATAACCATCATCTGGAACTTCAGCGAGTTGCAGTTTTCTTTTTCTTTTTTTTTTTTTTTGCTGGTGGAGGGTATGCTTTGATGTTGATGGCTTCTGACTGCTAAGGACGGTGGTTGCTACGGGTTGGGGTGACGTTGACGATTTCATAAAATAAGACAGTAAGGAAACTAGCTGGGTCAACTGACTCTTCCTTTCATGAATAATTTCTTTGGAGCATGCAATACTATTTGAAAAAGAACTTCTTTCAAAAAAGAATTTCTTTCAAAATTGGAATCAATCCTCTCTAACCTTGATGCATTATCAATTAAATTTATATAATATTTTATACCTTTTCTTGTCATTTCAGCAATCTTTCCAGTATCTTCATCAGAAGTAGATTCTATCTCAAGAAACCACTTTTTTTGCTTAGCCATAAGAAGCAACTCCTCATCTGTTCAAGTTTATCGTGAGGTTTCAGCAATTCAGTCACATCTTCAGGCTCCACTTCTAACTCTCTTGCTATTTGCACCACACCCAGAGTTACTTCCTCCACTGAGGTCTTGATCCCCTTAAAGTCACCCATGAGGATTGCAATCAACTTTTAAACTCCTGTTAATGGTAATATTTTGACCTCTTCTCATGAATCATAAATGTTCTTAATGGCCTCTAGGATATTGAATCCTTTCCAAAAGGTTTTCAATTTACTTTGCCCAGATCCATGAGAGGAATCATTTATCTACATCAGATATAGCCTCACAAAGTTTATTTCTTTATTTTGACTTAAAAGTCAAAATTACACCTTCACCCATGGGCTGCAGAATGAATGTTGTGTTGGCACATATAAAATCTCATTGTATATCTCCCTCAGAGCTCTTGGGTGCATTGTTCATGAGCAGTAATATTTTTTAAAGGAATTAAAGGACACTTTTCTTATTGATGAAATCAAAATTCAATGCTTTATGTCATCTCAGGGCACGCTGATGAATCAATGCAAAAGGATGACTCTTAGTTCACAAATCAGGTGTGAAAATTCTACTTCATTTTCTATATTACATTTTATTTTTTTGTATAGTCCTCTTTCTTCCAGGATGACAGCAACTTGATCTCTGTATTTTGAGTTTTCTAGGAAAAGCATCCAGTTTATGAGAGGCTTCACACAGCCCCCAGACATCAGGCTGAGGCATCTCGTGCTTGCTGTCATCTGGCCGCATAGGCGTCTGTGACACGTCTGGTTGGGTTCTCAGTCATCACTTGTCAAGGGCTGCCAGCAAAACAGTCCTCATCTCAGTCTACTGGCCTCTTCAAAACAGAAGGCTCTGCCACTTCTATGCCTCACTTGAATCCCTCTGCCCCTTTCATGTCATGCTGGGGTCCCTAATTGCTACCTGGCTGTCTAAAATCCTAGACACACCAAGCCGCCTCTCCTTTGGTCAGGGACCAAATCAGAGAGAGTGGGGTCAGGGACCTACTTCCTCACTTCACTTCTCTTCCATCTCTGTCCTTCAATGATGTTTTAAATCATGAGAAAGACTCCAAGTGATGCTAACCAAAATGCGTGAAAACTCCTTGAGGGCAATGGTTTCTTCACATGAGGATGAAAGGAGGAGGGCGCTGTGTGGTGGTACAAGGAAGAGAGCAATGGGAAAGAAAAGTAACAGAAATTTGCATGTTCAGGTCATTTCTAAGCTGTGTCTGTAATAAACTGGTTTTTCTCTTATTCCATTCCTTGATTTTCCCTTTTCTAATTTTGCTTTTCAGTTGGTGCTGTGCTACATAATCTCTTGTTAGTATCTTTTGGAGACCTTTCTGGGTCTCCTTGCTTTGATTTTATTTATTTATATCCCACCTTGTTCCAGAGCTTTCTTAGCAAGACTACGCATACTGACACCCTTTATAACATCATTAATCTCTGCCTTCATCCTCTTATTCATCCTAGGTTCTTTTCCTTGGCTCTTTATCTTATCTTTCCTGATTGGGAGTCTCTCAGGGTCCTTTTATATTGTGCCTCTATTTTTACTAACATTGTTAAGCTAGTTTTTAGTTCATGTGGCTCTGTTATTTTCCAGGTCAGTTTGATTTATATTTACAGCATTGTGAGAAACAATATCAAATGCTTTCTCCCATTTTGACATTCAAAGGAATCTTATCATATTTCCCTGAAAGACCAAGGACAGCTTGAAGATATTTCTCAGTTTTTGCCATCTTTTTCTAAGGCAGTGCTATACTATCACTACTGAATTTCAATGTGAATAGCTTGGAGCCTCATCTTTTGAAACTCTTTGGAAATAAGTGCATTAGGTTATCTTGTTCCTGGCCACAGGGGACATTTTAGAAAATAAAAGCTCCAAATCCTAAATGACAGATATTTCTGTTTCTAATGAATGACATTTTCTCTATGAAGTCCTACTTAAATAATATATCATTATTGGTATATTTATAGAGATGCAGAATGTAACAGTTGTGTTTTACTTTTAATTCAAAAGCAACTACACAAACTAGAATAGGTTCCCAGGGCCAGAGCCTGAAAGAAATAAATTCAGATTTTTTAAAAGGCTATGACACAGATTATTTATAATAAAACAAGACAAGAATACATTTCCTCAAGCCATCAATACTTAGCAATTTAGGTTAATGACTGCCCTTCATTTTGGTACTCTACCAGATTATGCATTCCGTCCTTTGAAGGACAGATTGTGTTGTTTTTCCTACCAACCATGTCAAAGATAAATAAAGTTCCAGTTATGTTTAGGTTTAGAAACTAGCAGAAGTATTTTGAAGGCCACTGAATAAGAGAGACAAAAAGAGGAAGTTGTTGTTTCAAATATCAGTATTTATGCTGACTTTTCATAGAGTTTGATATAAAAGATACAACCAGACGAAGTGAGAGAGGTGACAGGGAAAGCAAAAAAAAAATCACTGTGCTTATTATATAGTTGTTTACAATAAAATTGATTAACAGCCGATAAAACATATAAATTGATAGCCATCTTCCAAGCTTTCCCTGCAGTTTTCCCTGGTTTGTGACTTACTTATTTCATGAAATACGAAGTCCATGCAAACACAGAGGTTGGGACTTATATTTTTATGAAAAGAAGAAGACAGGCTGATTATTTGAGAAATCTGTTCTCATCAGGCCTTTGGTGTGAACAAACACAACAGCAGCGTGTGACGCTTCATAAGAAAGAGGGTAGTAATCTGCCCGTTGACCTCCAGCCTTTGCTGCTAACCCAGTTAATCCTGTCCCGGATATGGTACACACAGAGGCAGTTCCCTGGACTGCCCTGGATAAAGGTAAGTCTAATCGATCACTTTATAATTTTCCCATAATTAAATGCTAAACCTCTTCTGAAAGGCAGATTCAGAGTTGTGGTTTCATATTCTAATCTCAAAGAGGGAGCTCATAGTAGTTTGCTGCCACACTGGAAATACCCCCCTACCCGCTCCAGATTGGTCTCTCGGGAACCATAGCATGGTCAGGTCTTCTGGAGGGCCAGGGAGGGAGGCAGGCCTGGATCTGGGTGAGGCTAACAGACCCTGACAGAAGGGAGCCAAGATCCTGCAAGCTGCACAGTGCAGCCAAGAGAGGAAAAGAAAGGAAAGGAATTTATTAATTTGCCTATAAATACTGGACCAAGAAACTGGAGGTTCCAATGAAGTCAATGAATAGAAATGCAGTGAGAGTTGTAGCTGAAACAGCTAATAGTATCCACCAAACCCATCCTACTTTTCTTCCTTTCAGAAATAGCACATCCCAATTTTTGGCTGTGCACAAGAAGCCTAGCTAGGAACTACATTTCCCTACGTTCCTTTTAGTTAGGTGCTACAGACTGAATGCTTATGCTGTCTCAGAATTTTTAAGTTCAAACCTTATCTCCAACTCGAAGGCATTAGGAGTTGAAGCTCTTGGGAGGTGCTTAGGTCACGAGAGTAGAACCTTCCCTAATTGTGTTCGTACCCTTATAAAAGAGACCCTAGAGAGCTCCCTGGCTGCTACCTTGTGAAAGCACAGCAGAAAAAAAAAAAACAAAAAAAACAGCCATCTGTAAACCAGGAAGCGTGCTCTCACCAGGAAGCGTGCTCTCACCAGACACAAGATCTACCAGTGCCTTGATCTTAAATTTCCCAACCTCCAAAACTAAGAAAAATAAAGCTCTGTCATTCAGAAGCCACGCAATCTATGGTATCTTGTTACTGAAGCCTGTATGGACTAAGATACTAGGTATGACCATGTGACCGAGCATTAGCCAATGGGACATGGGTGTAAGAAACATGTACAACTTTTGGGTCACATCTTTTAATGAGAAAGCTGCTAGTCCTTTATTTTCCAAGCTCTGGAAAGTATCCATGACAGTAGTAAACCAGTTTTAAATATGTGAACAAAAACAGGCCCCACAAGGGTAGCAGAACTATAACACAGAAGGAACGTGAGTCCCTGGATGACCTTGTAGAATGGAGCCCTTTGCCATCCGCGACCACCCCCTTCCGACCTGTTACATGAGAGGAGGAAGAGCGCTTGGATTTGAGTCTGTCCATTTCAACAGCTTATTGTTGCTCAGCCACTCAGTCATGTCCGACTCTGTGACCCAATGGTCTGCAGCACACCAGGCTTCCCTGTCCTTCACTGTTTCCCAGAGCTTGCTCAAACTCATGTCCACTGAATCAATGACGCCATCTAACCATCTCATCCTCCATCACCCCCTTCTCCTCCTGTCCTCAATCAACAGCTTATTACCCTGTAGCTAACTTAGGTGGAATAAGGATGTGCAACCTGAAAGAATAGGATTATAAACAGAGATTAAGATATTAGATTTTGTGAGTTCATATACAGTGTAGTTTTGGGGAACAAATGTTCAAAATGGGTTCATGGGAATTGTCTGCTGAAAACAAGTGAAGATAGAAAGAAAGAAAGAAAATCTGAATCTAACAAATAGGGTTAACAATCTGTATGGTTATAAATCCACCTGGCTGAAAACAGGAATGGGGATGGCAAGACAAAAACAATAAACCATATGACAAAGTGATCAATAGATGTTGGAAAACTTTGAACGTCATAAATAAGAGGGACATGGAAGAAAGGAGATTGCTACAGTTGATTGACATGAGGCTCAAGGTCCCAGGGATGTCTTCCCCAGAGTGGAGGAATAATATTATAGAAGTAGTAATACTGGTTATAGGTGATTCTAGTCCAGATACTATCACTAACTAACTTAGCAAATCATTTTATGTCTCTTGGTCAAAAAACTCTCACCTGTGAAAGGAGAAAAATGGGTTAGATTATATCTAGCTTCCTTACAGCTCTAACATTTCATGATTTTAAGTTAGAATTGAATCCAAATTCCCTAATTCTAATAACAGGCCAATCTTCCACTTGCTTTAAAACCATGTCACTACACCTTTAATGGAACATAAACCGAGGGCTAGTGCCTCTTGGGGAGAGTGATGAAATGTACATAAACAAGTCACTTCCCTTCTTTCTCCAGCAGAGATGCTCAACTTTAAATTCAGTCTCTTTGTATCTGTGAGCTGTGGTTCACATCTGTGTGAGCTGATTCCCTATTATCTATCATGATTTGCAGAAAAATCTAAGCCCAGAATGTAATGGGGCCTATGGGAGAATCTAGGCCCAGGCAGGACAGGCCGTGTCTTGGGTGACCTCTTTCTGACCGGTGCGATTTTATTACCCAGCTGCTGGTGGAGAGTGGTTGCTTACAAGATAAGCATTTATCCTGTGTCATTTCCCTTTTCTTCAGCTATCTGGATGTTTCCTCTTTGTTTTGCTTTTTTCCTTTCTTTTGGTTTCTATAATTTCTCTTTCAAATTGCTTATTTCAAATCCTATGTATATTGTGTGTGTAAATTTCACATACATATATGCAGCATAGTATTCCTGATTTCCCAAACTCTCAAATAATCCAAGTGCTGTTTTGATAATTGAGTGCTAAAAGTAAGATGCTCTCGTACTCTGCTAATGAGTCCCAAGCCTTTCATTTTGGCTTCCTTCACCTTTGGCAATGCTACTTTGCGTCTTCCTAGGCCTCTGAGTTTCTGAGACTTCCCTTCTTGTGCCTGACCAGCCGACTCGGGTGTAGGGCTCTTGCTGCACCTGGTCCACCATCTGTCTTTTTTTTTTTTTCCTTTTCCAATAGGACAAACATCAGAACAGAACAGAGCTAGAATCGATTATTAAGGCAAAGATATATGTTCTATTGAATTGAGCTTGTCTTTAGTAACCCTGGGCTAGGACTATTTCAGATCTATTTTCTTTTCCATTCTTTTCTACTTCAGACTCTCATATGGGGGAATCACTGTTTCTTAGGGGTCATGATGTAAACAGTGAGGTGAGATTCCCCTCACACCAAAGATCTTCCTGATTCTTTCATTGGTTCCCATGCCTATGTAAAGGTCTACAAGGTGAACTTCAATGCTTTAGTTGGGAGGGGAAAAAAAAAAAAAAACTGGTTAGTTGGAAAAGAGATGTTGATTATTATTTACTTGTTCTGAACCTAATGCTGTCTTCTTTGTTTTGTGTTGATTTTCTATGAAAGAGGGAAATGTTAATTGTGAAGTTAAGGCTAACAGAGTTTAACATCCTCTAACCCTGTAATGTTCTTTATCTAAGAAGAAGAACATTACAGATAGATAAAGAACATTACAGCATACTAACACATATATATGGAATTTAGAAAGATGGTAACGATAACCCTATATGCAAAACAGAAAAAGAGACACAGAAGTACAGAACAGACTTTTGAACTCTGTCGGGGAGGTGAGGGTGGGATGTTTCGAAAGAACAGCATGTATATTATATATGGTGAAACAGGTCACCAGCCCAGGTGGGATGCATGAGACAAGTGCTCGGGCCTGGTGCACTGGGAAGACCCAGAGGAATCGGGTGGAGAGGGAGGTGGGAGGGGGGATCGGGATGGGGAATACGTGTAACTCTATGGCTGATTCATATCAATGTATGACAAAACCCACTGAAATGTTGTGAAGTAATTAGCCTCCAACTAATAAAAAAAAAAAAAAAGTCCTCTAACCCATGAGATTAGACTAGGTCTGCCATTGCCGTTTTTTCTCAACATCTGTATAGATCATTGTAGCGCTTATTACAGTGGTAAATTAGTCATTTGAGTTTATTTATTGAAAGTGAGACCTGCTAGCTTACAATCTCCTTCAGGGCTAGAATATAATATTTTTATTTTTCAGCACTCTCTCATGACTTGCACTTTCTAGATTTTCAAAATATTGAGGAACTTCCCTGGTGGTCCAGTGGCTAAGAAGCTACACTCCCAATACAGGGAGCCCAGATTCAATCTCTGGTCCAGGAATGAGATCCCACATGCAACTAAAAAAAAAAAAAAAAATCCCATACTGTAGCCAAGACCTGGCTCAGCCGAATAAATAAACATTTTTTAAAATTTGAGTGAATGAGTGTAAGTAGCATTATACTGACTAATATTTCTCCGAGTTTTTTATGTGTTCACGCCTTTGAGGCACTTAGTTTCCAGAAGTTCCTGCCTAAGTGTTAAACCCTGAAAATAACAATAGGTAAGATTTGAATGAGAATTGTTACAACACTCATGACCGCATTGGCAATGTTCACAGTATTAGGAAAGAACCTACAGCACAAAGAATATACATTCAGAATATAATATCTTTTTTTCTTTCTTTTCTTTTTTGTTTAAACTCAGCAGGCACTCCGGGGTCACTTCTGTTAACATCAATTATCTCTACATTCTAAATATGTGGAAGTGCAGCTAGGAAATTCACAGTTAACATCTTGCCATGTAAACCAGGCTTTACCAGAAAATGTAATATTAAAGTGTCCCTAAACAGTGTCAGACTTTATTTTTCTGGGCTCCAAAATCACTGCAGATGGTGATTGCAGCCATGAAATTAAAAGACGCTTACTCCTTGGAAGGAAAGTTATGACCAACCCAGACAGCATATTAAAAAGCAGAGACATTACTTTGCCAACAAAGGTCTGTCTAGTCAAGCTATGGTTTTTTCCAGTGGTCATGTATGGATGTGAGAGTTGGACTGTGAAGAAAACTGAGCGCTGAAGAATTGATGCTTTTGAACTGTGGTGTTGGAGAAGACTCTTGAGAGTCCCTTGGACTGCAAGGAGATCCAACCAGTCCATCCTGAAGGAGATCAGTCCTGGGTGTTCATTGGAAGGACTGATGCTGAAGCTGAAACTCCAATACTTTGGCCACCTCATGCGAAGAACTGACTCATTGGAAAAGACCCTGATACTGGGAGGGATTGGGGTCAGGAGGAGAAGGGGACAACAGAGGATGAGATGGCTGGATGGCATCACCATCTCGATGGACATGAGTTTGAGTAAACTCCGGGAGTTGGTGATGGACAGGGAGGCCTGGTGTGCTGCCGTTCATGGGGTCACAAAGAGTCGGACAAGACTGAGCAACTGAACTGAACTGAACTGAAACATAATCAGTCATCTGTCCCTCATAAATCCCACTATGAATTAGCAATCACTAAGTATTTATTATTGCTTTTTTCCTTTGAATTAATTGTATTGATAGCAGGTCAGAAGTGCTAAATGAATAGGTATAATTGAGAGTACACCTTAAGTTAGTCATCTTCATTTTTTCTAAACTATGGCATAAGTACCAATATTTATTACAGATGCTTATCATCATTAAAATCTCTCACGTAGGTATGAAATAGTACAATTTCTGTGTGTTTCAAATAAAATCAGATGAAGGACTACATGAATCTCATAGGACACCTACTAAGTATCCAAACCATAGATGAATGTGTGAATAAGTAGCCAAAACTTTCGCCTATGCCTATATCATTCAGAGAACAGATCTCCAGAAGAAGATCAACGGCTATTTTTTGACAATTTTTAGGAGATAAGTTTTATTTTCTAGTCCTTTTTAAATTTGTATTTTACATTGCAGTACAGTTGATTAACAATTTTGTGCTAGTTTCAGGCACAGCAAGGAGATTCAGTTATACCTACACACGTGTCCATTCTTTCTCAAGTTCTTCTCCCATTTAGGTTATTGCAAAACACTGAGCAGCGTTCCCTCTGCTATTTAGTAGGTCCTTCTGGATTATCTATTTAACTTTTTCATTTTTTTTTCTTGGCCTCTCTACACAGATGCAGGATCTTAGTTCCCCAACGAGGGATCCAACCTGTGCCCCCAGCAATGGGATTGCATGGTCTTGACCACCGGACCACCCAGGAAACCCCTACACTGCCTTTAAACTACACTTTCCAATTAATATATGTATTTTGATTGTTGTTGTTGTTTAGTTACTAAGTCATGTCTGACTCTTTGGTGACCACATGGACTATGGCCCACCAGGCTCTTCTGTCCATAGGATTTTCCAGGCAAGAATACTGGAGAGGGTTGCCATTTCCTTCTCCAGGGGATCTTCCTGACCCAGGGATCTAACCTGCGTCTCCTGCTTTGCAGGTGGATTCTTTACCACTGAACCATGTGGGAAGCCCTTATATATATTATTTTTAGATATTATACCATTATAGGTTATCATAAGATGTTGAGTACACTTTCCTATCCTTACAGCAGTAACATGTCTTGTCTTCCTCAACCATATTGCAAAGGGAGGCATCAATCTCAGGCTTATGTTCTATTGTTTTCAGTTCTGTTTGAATATACAGCAGAAAATAAATTCTTATAAATGTGGATATACATTTTTTTCTATTTACGTTTAACACCTATTCTCTTTTTTTATTGCTTCATTCTTCCTTCTGCTGCTACCGTCACCCCACCACCCCGAACATCCACATGTTTCATTTGAGTTAGAAGATTTTTTGTTTCTCTCTGAGCTCCCCTGCCATCCTCTCCAGCAAATTATCATATATTCCGTACAGATGTTAAATCTTCAGGTTTTTTTAACTTAATTTAAAGCAATTTGCTGGTCAAATGCATCATCTTCATCCATATCACCTAAAGTAATTACATAGAAAACACTGCTGCTGTTTGCCACGTTCAACTCGGACATAAATGACGATGACTCTATCCTGATATTCCTGGGCTGGCTCTTGGATAAATAGGAACATATGTGGCATGTCCAAAGTAAATGGATGACTCACTCTCCCAGATAACTTGATTTGGCAAAAATAAAACAAGGTTTCCTGGCTCTTTTTCCCATTGTCCAATAAAAATAAACCTTTGAGACAGCTTTTCTCCCATTGACACTCCATTAACTACCAATATTGCTGGAGCAACACTGTCATAAATATGCAAAGTGTAATATATGCAGGCCTGTTTTGCATGCCATGCCTGTGTCCCCAGCTGCCTGCTATTTTTGTTCAAGTCCAACATGTTTTGATGTGCTTATTTTGTTGTTTTTGTTTTGAATTCTGTGATACTGAATGATCAAAAACAGTTTCTCAAGAAACATCAGATATCCAAATGTTGCTGAAATATGTCCAAAATCTAACCTCCTGTTTGGATATAAATATCTATGCTAACATGACAGTAACATAGAAATGTGTGTTTCATAAAATTCTTCACACAGGGTTTACATGATACTAAATGACATAGACACTGTGCATATAAACTCAAAAATGTTAGTATGTATGACTGAGCCATGTAATGCCAGAGCAGAATGGAAATTCAGAGATACTTGGATTCAACATTTTCATTTAAGAAGAACTTGAAGCCGAGGCATATTATGGTATTTGTTCATGGCCACACAGCCAACTTACTGACAAACGACGCCAAGCCACGCTTCTAGTGACTCTGGGCTCAGAGTTCTTTTCCTACAAAATCAGACGTCGTAGTTGTGTCATCCAGAAGAGGACTGCTGCTGCTGCTGCTAAGTCACTTCAGTCGTGTCCGACTCTGTGCGACCCCATAGACGGCAGCCCACCAGGCTCCGCCGTCCCTGGGATTCTCCAGGCAAGAACACTGGAGTGGGGTGCCATTTCCTTCTCCAATGCATGGAAGTGAAAAGTGAAAGTCAAGTCGCTCAGTCGTGTCCGACTCTTCACGACGCCACGGACTGCAGCCCACCAGGCTCCTCTGTCCATGGGATTTTCCAGGCAAGAGCACTGGGGGCAGGGGGCAGGGGAGGCATTGCCTTCTCTGCCAAAAGGGGACAGGGTGGCCTTTATCCCATAGTGCCTTATTTTCCATGTGCTGGGATGAGCTGCCCTGCTGAGACACGTCAGCCTTGCTCTTTCAATATGCCCAGGTATAATTAAGTCCCTAGAGGCAGAATCTCACTACATGAAAGGTATTTAACACTGAGGTAGTCAAAAGAATGAAATTTTATAATTAACATTGAGAAATAGCAAATTCTATAAACTGTAAGATTCAGGAAGGCATTATATCACAGCCAAAGCTAGATATGCATCACTTTATTCATTACCACAGGTATCAATTCGTTCTTAAATCACCAGAGAACTTCCCTCTAGGTTCAGAAGATACAAACTCAAAAACCTATAGGGGCTGGCAGTTAAGTTGCTGAAACAGCTGTGTGTAATACCACAGGGAATGGTAACGAGTCTGGTAAAAGAGAATATAAATATCCTATTTAAAGGGAGCAGCTGCTCCTCTTCTCTAGACAGTACCTATCAACTAAAAATTTGAACTTATTATAAAAACTTTCTATTTTTGGAGAGGAAGCAAAATCAATTAGGATCTACATCCCCACATTTCTCTAAAGAAGGCATCCACATATACAACAGGCACATGACAAGACGCGCAGTATTGCCCATTGTTAGAGAAATTCAAATTGAAACTATTACATACAACGCAGCATCACTTCACACCAGCTGAACGGCCATCATTACCAAGTTTACAAGTAACAAATGCTGGAGGGGGTTGGAGAAAAAGGAATCCTCCCGTACTGTTGGTGGGAATGTAAGTTCACACAACCACTATGGAGAACATTATGAAAGTATCTTTAAAAACTAAGAATAGAGTTACCATATGATGATCCATATACTCACAGGCATAGACAACAAACTTATGATTAACAAAGGGAATAGCAGGCATAGCAGGGTGTAAAGGTGGGGGAGATAAATTAGGAGTTTGGGATTAACATGGATGCACCACTATGTAAAAAACAAGCTACAAGGACTCACTGTATAGCACAGGGGACTATATTCAGCATCTTGCAATAACGTATAATGGAAAAGAATCTGAAAAAGAATATATATATGTGCATATGTGTGTGTGTATATATATATGTATAATATACAGCTTAATCACTTTACTATACACCTGAAGCCAACATAACATTGTAACTTACCTATCCTTCAATAAAAATGGTTTAAAAAAACAACTTTCCCATTTTTTATATACTTACAACTATTTATGAATCTTTTTTTTTTTATGAATCTTTATTTTAATTACATGAGACAAAAAGTTCTGGTCTAGCAAAAGACACACAGATGTATAGAACAGTCTTTTGGACTCTGTGGGAGAAGGCGAGGGTGGGATGATTTGAGAGAATAGCATTGAAACACGTATATTATCACATGTGAAACAGATCACCAGTCCAGGTTTGATTCATGAGACAGGATGCTCAGGGCGGGTGCACTGGGATGACCCAGAGGGAGGGGGTGGGGAGGGAGGTGGGAGGGGGGTTCAGGGTGGGGAACATATGTGTACCCATGGCTGATTCATGTCAATGTATGGCAAAAACCACTACAATATTGTAAAGTAGTTAGCCTGCAATTAAAATAAATAAATTAAAATTTTTAAAAAGTTTCGGTCTAAGTTTACCTCTGGGTCTTCACTTTAGATTTCCTGTGCAGAATTACATAGGAAGTCAAGTCATAACCAGATGTTTGCTTACCTCTAATAGGATCAGAACAAGAAGAGCTATGATCATTTAATGTCTCCAGTCTAATAAAGTCCCATATAGAGTATCCATTAGGGATAACGTTACCAATGAGAAACAGAAATACTATAAATTCACTCTCTCCATTCCTTGCACCTATGTCCAAACCAAGGATGGACTTGTCCTTGACCCAGATATATTCCTGCTCTAATAGCTGAGAATCTTTTTCTCTTGTATTGTACATATGGCTATATCCAACTTTACCTCAACAACTCTCCACTTTTTCTGTGTTGCTGAATGGCCAACCCTCTTCTGTTTAAAATAAAATTCTTCTATCAATTCAGTTCAGTTCAGCTCATTTCAGTCACTCAGTCATGTCCAGCTCTTTGTGGCCCCATGGACTGCAGCACGGCAGGCCTCCCTGTCCATCACCAACTCTCGGAGTTCACTCAAGCTCCTGTCCATCGAGTTGGTGATGCTATCCAGCCATCTCATCCTCTGCCATCCCCTTCTCCTCCAGCCTTCAGTCTTTTCCAGCATTAGGGTCTTTTCAAATGAGTCAGTTCTTCACATCAGATGGCCAAAGTACTGGAGTTTCAGCTTCAGCATCAGTCCTTCCAATGAACACCCAGGACTAATCTCCTTTAGGATGGATTGGTTGGATCGCCTTGCAGCCCAAGGGACTCTCAAGAGTCTTCTCCAACACCACAGTTCAAAAGCATCAATTCTTTGGTGCTCAACTTTCTTTATCGTCCAACTCTCACACCCATGCTACTGGAAAAACCATAGCCTTGACTAAATGGACCTTTGTTGGCAAAGTAATGTCTCTGCTTTATAATATGTTGTCTACGTTGATCATAACTTTTCTTCCAAGGAGTAAGCGTCTTTTAATTTCATGGCTCCAGTCAGTCACCATCTGCAGTGATTTTGGAGCCCCCAAAAATAAAGTCAGACACTGTTCCCACTATTTCCCCACCTATTTGCCATGAAGTGATGGGATCAGATGCCATGATCTTTGTTTTCTGACTGTTGAGTTTTAAGCCAACTTTTTCACTTTCCACTTTCACTTTCACCAAGAGGCTCTTTAGTTCTTCTTCACTTTCTGCCATAAGGATGGTGTCATCTGCGTATCAGAGGTTATTGATGTTTCTCCTGGCAATCTTGATGCCAGCTTGTGCTTCATCCAGCCCAGTGTTTCTCACGATGTACTCTGCATATAAGTTAAATAAGCAGGGTGACAATATACAGCCTTGACGTACTCCTTTCCCTATCTGGAACCAGTCTGTTGTTTCATGTCCAGTTCTAACTGTTGCTTCCTGACCTGCATACAGATTTCTCAAGAGGCAGGTTAGGTGGCCTGGTATTCCCATCTCTTGAAGAATTTTTTCACAGTTTATTGTGATCCAGTCAAAGGATTTGGTGTTATTCAATAAAGCAGAAGTAGATGTTTTTCTGGAACTCTCTTGCTTTTTTGATGATCCAACGGATGTTGGCAATTTGATTCCTCTGCCTTTTCTAAAACCAGCTTGAACATCTGGAAGTTCACAGTTCACGTACAGCTCAAGCCTGGCTTGGAGGTTTCTGAGCATTACTTTACTAGTGTGTGTGATGAGTGCAATTGTACAATAGTTTGAGCATTCTTTGGCATTGTCTTTCTTTGGAATTGGAATGAAAACTGACCTTTTCCAGTCCTGTGGCCACTGCTGAGTTTTCCAAATTTGCTGGCATATTGAGTGCAGCACTTTCACAGCATCATCTTTCAGGATTTGAAACAGCTCAACTGGAATTCCAACACCTCTACTAGCTTTGTTTGTGGTGACGCTTCTTAAGGCCCACTTGACTTTGCATTCCAGGATGTCTGGCTCTAGGTTGGTGATCACACCATCGTGATTATCTGGGTCATGAAGATCTTCTTTGTACAGTTCTTTTGTGAATTCTTGCCACCACTTCTTAATATCTTCTGCTTCTGTTAAGTCCATACCATTTCTGTCCTTTACTTTGCCCCTTTTTGCATGAAATGTTCCCTTGGTATCTCTAATTTTCTTGAAGAAATCTCTAGACTTTCCCATTCTATTGTTTTCCTCTATTTCTTTGCATTGATGACCTATTGCCTCCTGTACAATGTTACGAACCTCTGTCTGTAGTTTTTCAGGCACTTTGTCTATCAGATATAATCCCTTGAATCTATTTCTCACTTCCACTGTATAGTCATAAGGGATTTGATTTATGTCATACCTGAATGGTCTAGTGGTTTTCCCTACTTTCTTCAATTTAAATCTGAATTTTGCAATAAGGATCTCATGATCTGAGCCACAGTCAGCTCCAGATCTTGTTTTTGCTGACTGTATAGAGCTTCTCCATCTTTGGCTACAAGGAATATAATCTAACTGATTTTAGTATTGACCATCTGGTGATGCCTATGTGTAGAATCTTCTCTTGTGTTGTTGGAAGAGGGTGTTTGCTATAACCAGAGTGTTCACTTGGCAAAACTCTATGTACTTTCGTTCTGCTTCATTCTGTACTCCAAGGCCAAATTTGCCTGTTATTCCAGGTACCTCTTGACTTCCTACTTTTGCATTCCAGTCCCCTGTGATGAAAAGGACATCTTTTTTGGGTGTTAGTTCTAGAAGGTCTTGTAGGTCTTCAAAGAACCATTTAACTTCAGCTTCTTCAGCATTACTGTTTGGGGCATAGATTTGGATTACTGTGATATTGAATGACTTGCCTTGGAAACGAACAGAGATCATTCTGTAGCTTTTGAAATTGTATCCAAGTACTGCATTTCTGACTCTTTTGTTGACTATGATGGCTACTGCATGTCTTCTAAGGGATTATTGCCCACAGTTATATATAATGGTCATCTGAGCTAAATTCACCCATTCCAGTCCATCTTAGTTTGCTGATTTCTAAAATGTCGATGTTCACTCTTGCCATCTCCTGTTTGATCACTTCCAATTTGCCTTGATTCTTGGACCTAACACTCCAGGTTCCTATGCAATATTGCTCTTTACAGCATCAGACTTTACTTCCATCACCAGTCACATTGATCACATTGATCTGGCACCCAAATTACTGCCTCAATTTTTCCTCATTCTTGACACACAAAATGTGCATTTAACAGAGGGAACAAATCATTTGATTTTCAAGCAAGAGAAACCATGTTCCCTATGAGATGCTGAGCTGTAGAGTCATGAGCTAGTAGTCCAGGGGAAGTGACGATGCTATCCCTTTCTCCTTGCTTAGGCACCAAGAAGTATCTCATGGGTACCCCTTGTCAGGCAGCAGCAGCTCCAGGTTTCCTCCCAGTGTCTCCAGAGATGAGGGTCAGATAGGCAGGAGGCATCTCAGTTGCCTTTAATAAAGCTCCAAAAATCTTTTTCCTATAATCAGCTAATATCAGCTCCAATTATTCTGTCCCATTAATTAAGAACTATATACTGGACATAGAACTGCCATATGACCCAGCAATCCCACTGCTAGGCATACACACCGAGGAAACCAGATCTGAAAGAGACACGTGCACCCCAATGTTCATCGCAGCACTGTTTATAATAGCCAGGACATGGAAGCAACCTAGATGCCCATCCGCAGATGAGTGGATAAGGAAGCTGTGGTACATGTACACCATGGAATATTACTCAGCCATTAAAAAGAATTCATTTGAATCAGTTCTAATGAGATGGATGAAACTGGAGCCCATTCATTATACAGAGTGAAGTAAGCCAGAAAGATAAAGACCAATACAGTAGACTAACACATATATATGGAATTTGGAAAGATGGTAAGGATAACCCTATATGCAAAACAGTAAAAGAGACACAGATGTACAGAATAGACTATTGGACTCTGTGGGAGAAGGCGAGGGTGGGATGTTTCAAGAGAACAGCTTCGAAACATGTATATTATCTAGGGTGAAACAGATCACCAGCCCAGGTTGGATGCATGAGACAAGTGCTCGGGCCTGGTGCACTGGGAAGACCCAGAGGGATCGGGATGGGGAGGGAGGTGGGAGGGGGGATCGGGGTGGGGAACACATGTAAATCCATGGCTGATTCATGTCAATGTATGGCAAAAACCACTACAATATTGTAAAGTAATTAGCCTCCAACTAATAAAAATAAATGGAGAAAAAAAAAAAAAAACAAACTATATACCCTTCCCCCACTTTGCACTTAACCTTGAAAACTATCCTTAGACACAGTATAATATAATGATATGGATTCCAAAATAAAACTGTCTTCACAGTTTGTTCTGGCACCTTAAAGTCCTGTGTCTTAGTTTCTTCATTTCTCAAAAACGTATTAACATAGGATCTATGTCATAGAGGGTTTTTAATTATTAAATGAGTTAATGTCGATATTTAGGATAGTATCTGGCATATGATAAGGACTATAGTCATTTTATTTAACTATTTTTAATTATCACCTACATTACTGTCTCTGCAGCTGTGTCTTTGTAATTGTTTCCTGATGATTCTATCCCTTTGCCTCCATAATTTTAAACATATTTGTCAAGCAGATGTCCGAATTTCTGGTTCAGAAAATATGCTCATCATAACTAAAGAATATTTATTTCTAAAATAGTACTGCCGTTCAATTTTCCTATCCTTAAATGCCAGCTGCAGAGGCCCCCAGCAGGAAATATCTCTTGATGACTTAGTCCCTAGTACTCTGCCCCTCTTCTGTGTCTTGGTCCATCAAGAGGTAATTTCTTTAGACACTTTTGCTCCAAATCAAATCTCAAATGTCAAACAATGAGTACTTTTTTTTTTTTTAAGTCACAAAAGGATATTCAGCAAGCTGATCCAAGTTTCTTTGATTCTAGAGTGTGTACTTATTCCAAATTAATGAGACATTTTAAATTTCACTGTCATTTTCATTTTTTTTTCCTCTTCAGGATAACTAGACTTCTGGTCATTAAAAATAATTTTCAGAAAAACTCCATTGTGTCAGAAATCATTGTTACTTTAATAAGCTAGTCTATCCAGTAAGTTACATGGGATTTATTACTTTTCACATATTGCTTTCATTTTTCAAAATATTTAAGGAAGCTATAATGTTACCTCTTGTTATAGAGGTAACATTTTCAGCTATCCATTGCTATGTAATAAATCACCTCAAAATTTAGTGGCTTATGATAGTAGCCGTATTACCATCTCTCACGTTTCCTTAAGCCTCAGTCAGATGGTCCTTCTGTGCTATGGGATACTGGCTGGGTCTATAGTTGTCTACGGGCTCAGCCGCACCGAGACAGGCAAGAAGGCTGACTCTCAGGCCGGCAGTTGCTACTGGACGCCCACCAGCAACATACCTTGGGCTGTGGATCAAGGCACCGCTGGTCTCCTGGGGCTTCTGGCATGACAGCTGGAGATTTTGAAGGAATATCACAAGGGTGAGTGTCCCGAGAGGAAAGGAAGAGAAGCCATTAGTCCTTTCAAGACCTGAACTCAGAGGATCCAGGACACTCTATTGGCCAAAACCGTCAGAGTGTGGCCCAGATTCAAAGGGACAGAATACAGTCTCTTCCTGTGAAGAGTGACATGGAGTGCAGAGCAGGGAGGGACTGCCAGGGGCCACCTTTGGAGGCTGGCTACCATGGTAACCAAACCCTCCTCTTCGCCACAGATTTCTTCCGTCTGTTGATAGACAACAAATGGAATAAGACTTGAGAAAGTAGTTCAATAGGTCACTGTTGTTTATTTTATATAAAGTAGTGCATCTGTTAATCCAAGACTCCTAATTCTCCCTTCTGTATAGCACAGGGAACTATATTCAGTATCTTGTAATAGCCTATAATGGAACAGCATTTGAAAAAGAATAAATATGTAGGTATAAATGAATCACGTCTTTGCCGCACACCTGAAACAGATACAGCATTGTAGATCAACTATACTTCAGTTTTTGAAAAATTAAAAAGATAGTAGCTCAAAATACAAAATAAGTTACAAACAATGTCTTTAAATTGCACTGAAATTAAATAGAAAGAAATATGGTCTTGGAATCAGAATACTGGGGTTCGAGTCCAGGCTCTATAGTTTGTAAGCTAAATGTGACCTAGAACAATTCATCTAAACTGGATATCTTAGATTATTCTCCTATGAGAACAGATGGAGAGAAAATGGGTAAGAAACTGATCCTGGGAAGGAAAGGAAAATAACTGATAAATGGCCAACATGTAACTTTCAAAGAGATCATCAGACTGAGGGAGACAAACTCAGTGCCTCAAGGTAGTCTCAGGGTACCGTCAGGCTCCTCTGATCATTGTCATAACCACAAAACATAAAAGCCGCATGGATGGTCAGATCCCAGGGAAGGTCAAAGACAAAAGGCAAAAAGTTACCCGAATGGACCACGGAGCAGGGGTGCAGGCCCAGGTCAGGCAACAGGCAGAGATGCAGAGATTAGCATAGCCCTGGCCTCTCTGCATTTTTACCCAGATATTCTGAATTAATAAGCAATTCTAAGTTTAAAAATTTCAGCTCTAGGTCTACACCAGAACTGTCTGTGAAACTTAAAAAAGCCTAAGTCCACACTGTGTACACTACTTCCCCACCTGGAGTATATTTTTCTCCTGGTTAATTACAATCCATTTTTTCAGTCTCACTCAGTGGGCACATCTCCCAAAGGGCTCCCCAGAGACCCCCTCAGCTCAGGTCAGAGTCTGTATATTCCCTTGTTTTCCCAAAGATTATAGCATTTAGCATGTCATGTTTTCTTGCTCCTCTTCTTCAGCCTACTCTAAAGCTAGTGAATTTACAAGGCCTAACACAATGCCACTACCTTCCACCTCCAAGACAGATGACAGCTAGATAATGTGAGAGAGTCAATTCCTAGGCAGATTGATAAGAAGTCCAGGGTCCCCAAGGAGGAGAAAGGGGTCTGGGGCTCTCCAAGTGGAGATAGGGATCTAGAATTCTCAAGGAGGAAAAAAGGACAAACTTTTTTTCCCTCTACATTCCTTCAGTTCAGTTGCACAGTCGTGTCCGACTCTTTGCGACCCCATGAATCACAGCACGCCAGGCCTCCCTGTCCATCACAAACTCCTGGAGTTCACTCAAACTCATGCACATTGAGCCGGTGATGCCATCCAGCCATCTCATCCTCTGTTGTCCCCTTCTCCTCCTGACCCCAATCCCTCCAAGCATCAGGGTCTTTTCAAATTAGTCAACTCTTCGCATGAGGTGGCCAAAGTATTGGAGTTTCAGCTTCAGCATCAGTCCTTCCAATGAACACCCAGGACTGACCACCTTTAGGATGGACTGGTTGGATCTCCTTGCAGTCCAAGGGACTCTCAAGAGTCTTCTCCAACACCACAGTTCAAAAGCATCAATTTTTCAGCACTCAGCTTTCTTCACAGTCCAACTCTCACATCCATACATGACCACGGGAAAAACCATAGCCTTGACTAGACGGACCTTTGTTGGCAAAGTAATGTCTCTGCTTTTTAATATGCTATCTAGGTTGGTCATAACTTTCCTTCCAAGGAGCAAGCGTCTTTTAATTTCATGGCTGCAATCACCATCTGCAGTGATTTTGGAGCCCAAAAAAATAAAGTCTGACACTGTTTCCACTGTCTCCCCATCTATTTTCCATGAGGTGATGGGACCAGATGCCATGATCTTAGTTTTCTGAATGTTAAGCTTTAAGCCAACTTTTCACTCTCCTCTTTCACTTTCATCAAGAGGCTTTTTAGTTCCTCTTCACTTTCTGCCATAAGGGTGGTGTCATCTGCATATCTGAGGTTATTGATATTTCTCCCAGCAATCTTGATTCCAGCTTGTGCTTCCTCCAGCCCAGCGTTTCTCATGATGTACTCTGCATGTAAGTTAAATAAGCAGGGTGACAGTATACAGCCTTGACTTACTCCTTTTCCATTCCCTAGTTTTAGTAAATTACACGACTCAGTTTAAACTCTGTACTAGGGATTAAACAACAACAATGTATCGTGCTGGAGGAGAGTTTCTCCCTCCTGAAAACCTTCTGACTAATCCTGATATTTTAGAATATATATTATGGGAGTGGATATGGTAGGGTCTTTCTATTGTTAAATTCTAATCTTATTATCCTAAAATGTAAATTGCTGGAGTAGGTTTAGTAAAATTTTCACAAACTTGAGACATTCTTTTGATTCATTGTAATAACTAATTAAAAGGTATATAACTCCATTGCTAACACTAGCAAGGGAATACTTTCTGTTCCCTTCTGATGTCTATGTCAGAAGCTTTCTCTGTCCCTTTTATACTTTAATAAAACTCTATTGCACAAAAGCCCTGAGCGATCAAGCCTCATCTCTGGCCCCGGATTGAATTCTTCCCCTCCAGAGGGCAAGAATCCCGGCATCTTTCGTGATTCAGAAACAACCTTTCAAATGGATGGAAGAAATGAAGGAAGAAAGGGAGGAAGGAGGAAAAGATGGAAGGAGGGAGAGGGGAGTAAAAGCAGGAAGGAAGGGAAGGAGGAAGATCACATACCCAGTTTTCTTCTACCAAGAAAAATATATATTCTAAATCAATGGATATATATTTTTTATAGGTTTTGTTCTTGATGTATAGTCAGGGTTGTTATTTATTGATTTATGTTTGATATGCAAAAAGTCAGCTTTTACTGGCATATTGATCCAAATGTTGGGGTCTGACATATATACACTACCGATACTATGTGAAAAACAGATAACTAATGAGACACTAATGTAGCTCAGAGAACTCTCCTCAATGCTCTGTAGTGACCTAAACGGGAAGGGAATCCGAGAGAGGGCAATCTGTGTATATATAGATACGCATGTGTATGTATATGTGTGTGTGTATCTATTTCTCTGATTCAGTTTGCAGAACAGCAGAAACTGACACAACTTTGTAAGCAGATATACTCCAATGAGAATAGTTTTAAAAATTAAATTAGGAGAAGGAAATGGCAGCCCACTCCAGTATTCTTGCCTGGAAAAATCCATGGACAGAGGAGCCTGGCGGGCTGCAGTCCATGGGGTTACATGACTGAGCTTGTGTGCACAAGGGTGGAGGAGATGGGTTGGTAGCAATAAACTGGTAGAACTAAAAATAAATAAATAAATAAAAATTAAATTAAATTTTTTAAATGTTGGGCATGAAATCCAAGGGTAGAAATACCATATGTTTCTCCTGGTCCAGATATGGAGACCAAGGGAACCAGCTAATTTTTTGGTTTTTTTTTTTTAACATTCATTACCTGTCACGCAGTGTTCCAATGTCCTCAATATACTTTGTTCTCACTGTAATGAGAACAATAGTATCTTACTGTCTCCACTTTTACTGATAAAGAAGTTGGGGAATGATACAGAGAGAATAAGTAATTCAGCAAGGATCAGATAGAGCCTGGTACCCTAAAAACAACCACAGCAGCTTAGGGACTGTGTCCCGTTCGATTCTCTGTATACTTCTATAAGCAAAACTGTGCACAGACTGATGTTCAATACATATTTATTAGTAAATACTGATAAATGGGGTTTACCTTGCCATCTTTCATAGTCAGAAAACATATAAACACAAAAACAAGTAGTAAGGTAATAAGTATATATTCAGCTACAGTGCTACCTCTGGGTGTAGCAAGATGGCAAAAGATGGAACACGAAGTAATACAGCAGAAAAAGTAATGATTGAATTGAGTAAAACGTTTTCTAAGGAACAGGCGAGACCCTTTCGAGGGGCATTCAGATGCATGCGCTTTCCTTCTCACAAAATCCAATATCAGGGCCAACTTGCGGGGCACAACTTGCGGAGTTGCACAGGATCCACGGTTAGAAGGCAAGCTCTTCTGCTGTCACTATTCTGAAAGTTTTAATCCATTTTGGACAACAATCCACCCATTTTCAGCTTACACATAGCCCCATCAACGTTGTAGCCAGTCCTGTCCAGGAGAAGGGGGCAGCAGATGATGAGATGGTTAGAGAGCATCACTGACTCAATGGACGTGAATCTGAACAAACTCCAGGAGCCAGTGGAGGACAGGGAAGCCAGGCATGCTGCAGGCCACGGGGTTACAGAGTCAAGACACGACTTAGCAACTGAACAACAGCAACCTATCCATGGAATCCTACAACGCCCCTCACTGCACAGCAATTTGTAAGGGAGGCATTTTGTAATAGATGGCTACTGCCAACATGTTTACAAAAATGGCAGAAATCGGGCAAATATCTGTAATAATAAACCAGAAGAGAATTGTTAGACTAATAGAAACACAGATAGAGTCTTAAAAATCCTGTAATCAGCATATCAACCTTAAATCAAAGAAGCAACAAGGCTGACATGAGCCAGCTTAGATCAGCGGGTATCAGCCCAGCATGGACTACAGAAATGGGTCAATGGAGAACAACCAGCAAGGACAGTGAAAAAACAGACATGGATGGAAATTAGAAGGACAATATCCTTAGCAGTAGTGACAGAGTGTTTTTTCAAAACCTCTTGAAAAATAAACTGGTAATAAATGTGGGGGAGGGCATTCATTTATCTGGATACCATTTTCAACTGTGTTATGCTTAAGTGAACTGCTTAGTAATCTGTATATAATTTAATTTCATGATGTGAATTCAGTCATTTCAATTAATCATTTTTGATGTCTTTGTAAACCACTGAGTTATAAGAACCTCTTCCAGAATTATTAATCACAGGAAAATAACTGGATATTTGTGCTGACATTCTTACTACTCAGAAGGAACAAATGAAGCAAGGACAGAGTGGCTCTAGTGGTAAAGAATCTGCCTGCCAATACAGGAGATGCAAGAAACGCAAGTTCCATCCCTGGGTCAGGAAGATCCCCTGGAGAAGGAAATGACAACCCACTCCAGGACTCTTGCCTGGAAAATTCCATAGGCTGAGGAGCCTGGTGGGCTATAGTCCATAGGGTTGCAAGAGTTCATGACTGAGCAGAGCAGACACATGAAAACTCAAGACTTTCTGTTTAAGTAAGTTAGTTGCCTAGCACATTCACTGGGAAGGAACAGCCACTCATAAAAATGTCCAATATTTGTGGATTTTTTGTGGATTATTCTTTCAACACCTTGTAGACACTATTTTGATCCTCATATTTTTAGCATTCATTTTATTTCATTTTATTTACTTATTTTTATTTAAGTATATTTGATTTATAATGTTTCAAGTGTAGAGCAAAGTGACTCAGTCATATGTACAAAATAAATAATGTATATAATTTTCAGATTCTTTTCCATTATGTGTATGTGTGCTTAGTCACTCAGTTAGGTCTGACTCTCTGCAACTCCATGGACTGTGGCCTGCCAGGCTCCACTGTCCATGGGATTTTCCAGGCAATAATACTGGAGTGGGTTGCTATTTCCTCTTCAAGGGGATCTTCCCAACCCAGAAATCAAACCCACATCTCCTGTGTTTCCTGCATTGGCAGGCAGATTCTTTATCACTGAATCACCTTGGAAGCCCTTCTTTTCCATTATAGCTTATTGCAAAATATTGAATATAGTTCTCTGCGCCATTCTCTCCAGAGTTCTCTTGTTGTTTATCTATTTCATACATTGTAGTGTATATCTGTTAATCTCAAATCCCCAATGTATCCCTATCCTCCTTTCCCCTTTGGCAACCATAAGTTTCTTTTCTGTGTCTGTGAGTCTATTTGTCTTGTAAATAAATTCATTTATACCATTTTTTAGATTATTGATATAAGTGATATCAAATGTTACTTGTCTTTCTCTGATTTACTTCACTTAGTATGATAATCTCTTCAACCATCTATGTTGCTGCAAATTGCATTATTTCATTCTTCTTAATGGCTGAGTAGTACTCCATTATGTATGTATAACACATCTTTTTTTAATTAATTTATTTATTTTAATTGGAGGCTAATTACTTTATAATATTGTAGTGGTTTTTGCCATACATTGACATGAATCAGCCATGGATTTACATGTGTTCCCCATCCCGATCCCCCCTCCCACCTCCCTCTCCACCCGATTCCTCTGGGTCTTCCCAGTGCACCAGCCCCGAGCACTTGTCTCATGCATCCAACCTGGGGCTGGTGACCTGTTTCACCCTAGATAATATACATGCTGTTCTTTCGAAACATCCCACCCTCACCTTCTCCCACAGAGTTCAAAAGTCTGTTCTGTACTTCTGTGTCTCTTTTTCTGTTTTGCATAAAGGGCTGTCGTTACCATCTTTCTAAATTCCATATATATGTGTTAGTATGCTATAATGTTCTTTATCTTTCTGGCTTACTTCACTCTGTATAATGGGCTCCAGTTTCATCCATCTCATTAGGACTGATTCAAATGAATTCTTTTTAATGGCTGAGTAATATTCCATGGTATAATGTACCACAGCTTCCTTATCCATTCGTCTGCTGATGGGCATCTAGGTTGCTTCCATGTCCTGGCTATTATAAACAGTGCTGCGATGAACATTGGGGTGCATGTGTCTCTTTCAGATCTGGTTTCCTCAGTGTGTATGCCCAGGAGTGGGATTGCTGGGTCATATGGCAATTCTATTTCCAGTTTTTTAAGGAATCTCCACACTGTTCTCCACAGTGGCTGTACTAGTTTGCATTCCCACCAACAGTGTAAGAGGGTTCCCTTTTCTCCACACCCTCTCCAGCATTTATTGTTTGTAGACTTTTGGATAGCAGCCATCCTGACTGGCGTGAGATGGTACCTCGTTATGGTTTTGATTTGCATTTCTCTGATAATGAGTGATGTTGAGCATCTTTTCATGTGTTTGTTAGCCATCTGTATGTCTTCTTTGGAGAAATGTCTGGATTGTTCTTTGGCCCATTTTTTGATTGGGTCATTTATTTTTCTGGAATTGAGGTGCAGGAGCTGCTTGTATTTTTTGAGATTGCTTCTTTGTCAGTTGCTTTGTTTCCTATTATTTTCTCCCATTCTGAGGGCTGTCTTTTCACCTTGCTTATAGCTTCCTTCGCTGATAACACATCTTCATACATCTCTCTATGGACACTTGTGTTGCTTCCATGTCTCGGCTGTTATAAACAGTGCTGCTTTGAGCATTCGGTGCATGCTTCTTTTTGAATTGGAGTTTTTATCCTATTTGGGTATATGCTGAGGAATGGGATTTCTGGGTCTTATGGTAACTCTTTTTAGTTTTTTAAGGAACCTCCATACTGTTCTCTATAATGGCTATACCAATTTACATTCTCACCAAGAGTGCAGGAGAGTTAGCTTTTCTTCACACTTTCTCTAGCATCTGTTTGTAGACTTTGATGATGGCCATTCTGACCAGTGTGAGGTCCTTTCTTTAGTGAAATGTCAGGTCTAATATTTTGCCCGTTATTTTTTGATGATCTATTTATCTTCTAATTATTGAGCTTAAGAGCTTTTTACATATAAAAAAATGTGAAGCTAAAACTTTACCTTATATCATACACAAAAATAAGCTCAAAATGTGTAATGACTTAAATGCAACATCTAAAACTATGAAACTTCTAAGAAAAAAAAAAACTGGGTAGGCCCTTGGGTTAGACAAAGATTTCTTAAAGAAAAAAAATGTCTTAAATAGCTCAACGTCTAAAAGACAGACATTTGATAAACTGAATTTTATCAAAATTAAAATATCTTACTCTTTAAAAGACATTGATAAAAAAATGAAAAGACAAGCCACAAACTAGGAAAAAATATAAATACGTATATTTTAAAGGGCTTGGGGTCTACAGTATATAAAGAATTCTTAAGCTCAATAATTAGAAGATAACAGATCATCAAAAAATAATGGGCAAAATATTAGAACTGACACTTCACCGAAGAAAAGATATAAATGGTAAGTGAGCACATGAAGGATGACAAATATCATCAGCACCTGGCAGATAGAAATTAAAACTTAAATGAAAAACCACCAGACCTTCTCTAGAATGGCCAAGACTGTCCAATATCAAGTTTTGATGAAGATGTAGAGCAACTGGAATTCTTATATATTGCCACTGGAAAAGCAAAATAGACATTTTTCCTTTTAGTCATTTTAGAAAACAGTTTAGCAGTTGCTTGGTTGCATTAAGCATATACTTATTATATGACTCAGCAATTCTACTTCTAGAAATGTACCCAAGAGAAACAAAAATATGTGTACACACAAAGACTAATTCATAACAGATTTATTTATAATTGCCAAAAACTGGAAAGAACTGAAATATCTATCAACTTGTGAATGCATAAATAAATTATGGTACATCCATACAAAGGATTACTCAGCAATAAAAATAAACCACTAATACAGACACAGCACAGCTTAATCTCAAAAGCATTATTAAATGAAAGAAGCCTTATACAAAAGACTGTATACTCTTATTTACATAAAATGTCTTAAGAGGCAGACTGTAGATATGGAAAGTAGATGAGTGATGGCCAGAGGCTGAAGGAAAGGACTGACTGAAATGGCTCTTAAAAGAATTCTTTGGGACAACGGAAATGTTCTAATTTTGACTGTGGCAACTACACACTGAACATATTTGCTAAAAATCATTAAATTGGACACTTAAATGTTAATTTATGCAAATTATGCCTCAATAAAACTGACCAAAAAAAGGTTTTTTAGTCAATCACAGCATAGCAGATCTGTTAAACATTTACACCATACAAAGCTGTGAACATAAATAAAATTATATTTGCATTGTCTTCATTTATCTGTAATTTTGACAGGGTAATTTCTTGTCCATTTATTGTTTCCAGTTCCACTGAAACCAATGCGATACTGTAAAGCAATTATCCTTCAAGTAAAAAACAAATGAATTTTAAACATTAAAAAGAAAAAACACAAATTACATAACAGGTGTTTTCTGATTAAACACTTTTGCTTGGAAACACATTGTTGTTGCTAGTCACTAAATCATCTCAGGCTCTTTTGCAACACCATGGACTGTAGCCCACCAGGCTCCTCTGTCTGTGGGGTTTTCCAGGCAAAAATACTGGAGTGCATGGCCATTTCATTCTCCAGGGCATCTTCCCAACCCAGGGATTAAATTTGCATCTCTTGTATTGGCAGGCAGATTCTTTATCACTGAGTCACCAGGGAAGCCCTTGAAACAAATATGTCTCATTAAATCACAGATACTAGATTTTATAAAGATGAAATGTTGTTTTTGCACTGCCAGCATTTAATCAGTTTATTGAGTCCAAGAGCTTCTTGATTTCCATGTATAAGATATTGAAGTCACTCCATCCTTTCAGGACCTCCACTTGTGGTGATTGTTTATCCAAGTGGCTGCTGCCCAGATGAATTTTGTAAAATCTTTTTTTTTTTAACACCAAAAATATTTTAGCAAAATCTTAAATGCTTATGATTCATCTTGAATCATTGTTTAATGTTTATGAATAAAATTTTGCCTGTTAAATTCCTTTCTTCCAAACACTCACATTTCAGATGAGGGAAGGTCTGAAAGTCCAGATATTTGTTTCCTGCTTCTTCTTGTTTCTTGTTTCCTCATTCAGGTCCACACATATGTAGATGTCAACAGTAGTCCGAACCTCCAGCCTCTCTTAAAAACGGACTTTCAGGGAACAGATTGAAGCCCAAACTTAAACAAAACAGGTCTCATTACCTTTTCCAAATGTAGCTTTTTAAAGTAATGTAGATAAAAGAAAAAATGTTTCAAAGTTCAGCACAGAAAACAATAAATGTAAGAAAATTTTAAAATTTGTGTTGTGTTCTCTGCTTTGTTGTTGCTCAGTCACTCAGCCGTGTCCAACCCTTTGTGACCCCATGGACACAGCACACCAGACTTCCCTGTCCATCACCGTCTCCCTGAGTTTGCTCAGACTCATGTCCATCAAATCAGTGATACCACCCAACCATCTCAACCTCTCTTTCCCCCTTCTCCTCTTGCCCTCCACCTTTCCCAGCATCAGAGTCTTTTCCAATGAATCAGCTCTTTGCATCAGGTGGCCAAAGTATTGGAGCTTCAGCTTCAGCATCAGTCCTGCCAATGAATCTTCCTTTCCTTTAGAATTGATTGGGTTTGATCTCCTTGCTGTCCAAGGAACTCTCAAGAGTCTTCTCCAGCTTTTCTGCATTATCTCAAATCAAACCAAAGCTTCAGTGGATCAGCCATGATTTCATAGTAACTCCTCAGAAATATTTTGTCTTTGAATACAGAACATCTCTAGGAAGTTTCCTAACACCAGACTACCCTGAGACAGACAGCTCAGGACAACACACTCTTCACTGGATGACACGCGCCCTCCATTTATAACTGTGCACCCCACCTCCAGAGGCTTACCCTGGTGGCTCAGTCCCAGGGTCAGGAAGATCCCCTGGAGAAGGAAAGGGCAACCCACTCCATGTTCTTGTCTGGAGAATTCCATGGAGCCTGGCGGGCTACAGTCCACGGAGTCACAAAGAGTCAGACACAGCTGGGCAACTAACACCCTTACCACTTCCACACATGAACTGCAAGGAAAAGGACCAGACCTCTGTGGCTGTTAGTGAGAATACACTTAAAGGGAGTTTTTAAAAATCAATTAAACTCATGTCATTTCCTAATACAACCAAGTTCCTACTGTTCCCAAACAGCTAATATCTCAAAGTGAAACATATTTGGCACAGCTAAACCTAGACTACACTTTCAGGCTCCACTCCCTGGACTTCTTCCCGGAGGAGAGTCAATTTGCCTGACTAACAGTGATGAGGTGCCACTTGGCACACAGACTCTGGAAAAAGTCGGCTCTAGGATCACTGATGGAGTAGGAAATGTCCCCATTGAGGGCGCACAAGTGGAGATCTTGGGGTGTGCTTCCAGACCTTGAAAATAAGGTGAATTTTAAATAATTAAATGAATATAATTCACATTTTCATATGTAGCAGTAAAGCAAAAAATGATCTGCTATAGATGAAGAATTTAGACACACTAGAACTCTAATCAGGGTAATCTACTTATTTTATTCATTTTTCCTCCTTAAAAAGGAATTTAAGGTAGCATACAGAAATATATACAATATAATAAGAGGTAACAGATAAATATAAATGTTGATACCTCTAGATATTAGAATGGAGACTTGAGCACACAAATCTACTTTTGCTTTCTTCTCAAATCCCACAAAAATAATAGAATAGAGACTTTTAGGCATAAGAGCAAAAGATGGAAGAATAGGAGGTAAGAGCAGCAAAATTCTGAAAGAGATGGGCTAGTGGTAATAACATAAACTACATGAGAAACTGAATCCTAAAGCAGTAGGGGAGGAAAACGCCAAAAATAAATCTTATTTATTCAACAGAATCCTCAAAAGGCTCAAATGCTGATAGCACCATTTCACTGTGGGAATGATGATAAAGAGAATCCTAAAATGAGAAGGATGACTTGAAGGAGCAGTTCTTCAGATCCTGTCTCCTAACTCAGCAAATCACTGAGATTGTATGTATTAGGAAAGTTTAAAAAAACAAACCAAAAAAAAAAAAAAAAAGAGCTTCTGGATTTAAGAGAGGGTGATACAGGCGAGGGTAGAAATATGACACCAAATCCAGAGAGATGGAATATCACATCCTCATGGATTCTTAGACCCCACTCTACTTTCCCTACTCAGATCTCAGAACGCTGGCAGCTGATGGACCTTTATATCCAGTAGATATGACAAGTCTTCTTCAGAGACCCTTACTAGTTAAGAGGAAAGACCTAAAAGATACCAACATTAGAGGTTGACCCCCAAAAAAAAGGCCTAGCCATATCATCCTATAGTAAAACTCATGGTATAGCAGCCCTAACTTCACCCTCAGACCTTTGAAATGGCTTTTCAGACTTCTACTATTAAATGGGAGCAGCAAACAAAAATTACCAACATCTGAATAAAGCCTCTGACGAAAAAAAGGACAATTTGGAGGAAATAAGGACTATACAAAGAGAAGAAGAAAAGTCATTAATATACTCAAAGAGATAAGACAAACTGTTGCAAAGAAACAGAAAGAGTACTGTCAGGAGCATTCCCAAAACAAACTCCCAAAAAGAGCTCTGTGAAATCAAACATATGATCACAGACATGAAAAACTCAGCCAAAATACTGAAAGATAAAATTCAGTAAACTTCTCAGAAAGAAGAACAGAAATATTAAGAGAAGAAAAATTATAGAAATGACAAAAAAACACTGGTTCGGGAGGTCTAATCTCTGAAAAAATTACAGAGAAAAAAGTAACATAGAAAATAAAGAGAAAAAATGAGAAAGTTTTCAAGAAAATGTCCCAAACCACAGGATTTGCTTTTTCAGATCAAAACACCCAGAACGGTGGATTAAAATATACCTACACTAAGGTATTCTATCACAAAAATTTCAGCTCCCTAGTGACAGAGAACAGCGAAAATCAGGCCACACCCAAACAATATGAACACACTTCAAGAGCCACAATTAGAACCTTAAACATACAGAGCAGTAACTTTACCCAGGCAGGCTCAAAATTAAGAAAGAAAATAAAAACCATTTTGAATAAGCAGGATTTTTGAAGTTTACCCCTCAACCCCGTCTCCTTTCTCAGGAATCTACAAGAGAATGCTCTTCGCTAAAATAAAGGAGTAAGCCAAGAGAGAGGAAAACCAGAAACTAAGGAAGAAGTACATACTCACCAGAGTCAAAAGGAATTCTCAAGTGATGGGAAAGGGAGTTTCTATAGTAACCGCTGTCCCCCAGCAAAGAAGGAAAACAATCCAGATTGGAACAGGGCAGAAAGTTCTTCAGGGAGAGATTTCCTTAAGGTGATGAAACTGATAGAACGCCTGACATAGGTCAACATCTTGAGAGGCTATTCAGACAATATGACCGCGAGAGAATACAGACAGCTGTGCGAGGAAAGCAAAGTTATCAAGATTCTCGACATGGCTCAACTGTCAACTGTGTTTGTCAAGAGGACATGGGCAGGGAAGTGGCATCTGTGCTGTGGAGACCAGGAGTGGTTAAAAAGAGCTAAAGCTGCAAAGTTCCTAGTTGGAAGTCAGTAAGTCATGCCTAAAATTAAAACCAAGAAGTGGCAATAAAGTGTGATATTCAGTGACATAGAAATATATCCCGAAATAATCCACATAAAGCAAGGCAAAGTACACTACTGGTTTTCATAACAAATCTTGTAGGAACTAATGGTCTCTTTAAACTTTGTGTACATATAACTTTGACAGAAATTAAAACTAAAAGCAACATAGCAAGTGATTACTCATGGAGATTATGAATGTACACGAACAGAACTTATAAGAGCACCAACCTCCTAGTGTGATGCGAGTAACTATAGCAGAGGATGAATTTTCACTGACATCATATATAGAGTTAGCTATATATATTATATATAATATATAAAATTAGCAAGTGTGTATCACAAAATTTAGGCAGAACTGAAGAGGATGTTGTCGAATCACCAGCAGCCCACCACTTAAAGTGAACTCTGTTACCCTCCACTCCTTTGACATAACAACATGGAAACTGATCAGAAGTAAGCCTTTTTCAAAATACTTGTGTTTATAATAGAATTACACAACACAACAGAAAAGCTTCAGTTTTAGAACTGCCCAGTCACGTCCTGGCTACTGTTAAGAAGTGCTGCAATGAACACTGGAGTGCATGCATCCTTTTCAATTACAGTTTTCTCCAAGTATATGCCCAGTAGTGGGATTGTTGGGTCAACTCTTATTTTCAGTTTTTTAAGGAATAGCCACACTGTTCTTTGGAGTGGCTGTTTCAATTCACATTCTCACCAATAGTGCTGCAGGGTCCCCTTTTCTCCACACCCTCTCCAGCATTTATTTTTTTGTAGATATTTTTTGGATAATTTTGCCATTTTTGACTGGTGTGAGGTGACACCTCATTGTAGTTTTTACTTGCATTTCTCTAATAATTAGTGATGTTAACCATCTTTTCATGTGTTTTTTTAACCATGTGTATGTCTTCTGTATGTTTTTCCAGTAGTCGTGTACGGATGTGAGAGTTGGACCATAAAGAAGGCTGAGCACCAAAGGACTGATGCTTTTGAACTCTGATGTTGGAGAAGACGCTTGAGAGTCCCTTGGACTACAAGGAGATCAAACCAGTCAATCCTAAAGGAAATCAACCCTGAATATTCATTAGAAGGACTGATGCTAAAGTTAAAACTCCAATACTTTGGCCACGTGATGGGAGGAGCTGACTCATTTGAAAAGACCCTGATGCTGGGAAAGATTGAAGGCAGGAGGAGAAGGGGACGACAGAGGATGATATAGTGGGATGGCATCACTGACTGAATGGACATGAGTTTGAGCAAACTCTGGGAGATGGAGATGGACAGAGAAGCCTGGCTTGCTGCAGTTCATGGCATCACAAAGAGTCAGACATGACTTAGTCACTGAACAACAACATCTTCTTTAGAAAAAAGTCTGTTTAGATCTTCTGCTTATTTTTTTATTGGGTTGTTTGGTTTGTTTTTTTACATTGAGCTGCATGAGCTGTTTACATATTTTGGAGATCAATCCCTTGTCAGTTGCTTCATTTGCAAATACCTTCTCCCATTCTGAGGATTTCCTTTCATTTTGTTTATGGTTTTCTTCACCGTGCAAAAGCTTTTGAGTTTAATTAGATCCAATTTGTTTATTTTTGTTCTTATTTTCATTACTGTAGGATGTAGATCAGGGTTTCCTTCGCAGTTCAGTCGGTAAAGAAACTCCCTGAAATGCAGGAGATCTGGGTTTGATTCCTGGGTCAGGAAGATCCCCTGGAGAAGGAAATGGCAACCCACTCCAGGATTTTTGCCTGGAGAATCCCAAGAACAGAAGAACCTGGCAGGCTACAGTCCATGGGGTTGCAAGAGTCAGACACAACTTAACAACTAGAGGATGTGGATCGAACAGAGGAATGGAAAAGAAGATGTGGTACATTTATACAATGGAATATTACTCAGCCAAAATAATGCCATTTGCAGCAACATGAACAAACCTAGAGATTGTCATACTGAGTGAAGTAAGTCAGATTCAGAAAGACAAATATATGTGGAATCTAAAAAAGGTACAAACGAATCTTTTTACAAAACAGAAGTAGAGTCACAGATATAGAAAACAAACTTATGGTTGTAAGCAGATAAATGGGGGAGAGATAGATTGGGATTGACATATACAAACCACTATATATAAAATAGATAACTAATAAAAACCTGTATAGCATGGACAGCTCTACTCAATTCTCTGCAACAGCCTAAAAAGGAAAAGAATATAAAATAAACAATGGAAGACTGGATATATGTGTATGTATAACTGATCCACTTTGCCGTATACTTGAAACTAACACAATACTGTAAATCAATTATATTCCAATAAAATTTTTTAAAACTACCCAGTCAATCTAAAGTAAACTTTCCTACTAATGAACTCACCACAGTCACACATATTTCTTTAAGTGGGAGTGTAAGGCCACGCAGGTGGGTATCTCTGATGGCCCATGGTGGGAATAAATGACTTTGCTTTTCTAAGGGGTTGCTAGTGATGCTTGTGCGTTGTGGCTGGTATGAAGTTCTCCAAGGATTATTCCAGAAGCTCTGGATAGATTCTCAACCCCCAGGTATCAGGAGAATGAAGAAAGAGCATATATGTCTCCCATAAGGACAACCACTGACACTGCTTCAAAGCTCAGGATGCTTATGCTTAGTGAACTTTCTTCTGTGTGATGGTCTTAAATATTATTTCCGCATATTTCACCTCTTCCACCCTCACCAATCTGCCTTTGATGCTCTTATAAACTAAGAGACTGCTACGTTGATCCTGACAAGATGAGGTGTCAGATCTATAGGTTGAAAAAGATACTGTGCTGTGATTAGAAGTGGATTAGGGTCATGATTCATACTCACATTCCATGGACACTTTCTAGAAAACTGTCTCTTGATTATAAAGGTATTGATGGCAAAGATGCATGTGAATACTTTGAACTAAGTTTCTTCTTAAAACGTGTAGAATCTAAAAAATAAAACAACTGAAGAAACCAAAAGCTTTAGTGGAATAAATTGGTATTTCTAAATTAATAAACTATATATTTCTTATATATGTAAACAGAAACAAATGAATCACTTATACATTAAAAAAAAATTAAAAAGAATGTCTGGAAAAATAAAGGAAGTCAAAAAAAAGGCCAGGGACACCCAAATGCAATTCATCAGATTCTTTAAGATCACTGCTGGTCCTCCTCAAGGAAACTTTATGGAATTCTAAGAACAACAACTTTATATGAAACTCCTACAACAAATACGACAGTGAATTTCAATGAGTTATTCGATAGCAAATACCAAACGACGGGTTAGTACAGGTAATACTATGAAGAGCCAAAGCCACTCATGTCCCTCTCACCGTTCTTTGATGGGCTTTCATAAGAGGAAGAATGTGTGGTGAAAAATGCTTAGGAATAAGATTTTTAAAACCCAAGTTCTCATCCCAGAGCTGCCAGTTATAAAGTACATGATTCCTGGGCATTTATCCAGAAAAGAAGAAAACTTTAACTTGAAAAGATACAGGCACCCTATTTTTTTTTTAATTTTGGCTGTGCTAATTCTTCCTTATGGCACGGGGCCTTCTCTAGCCGGGCATGCTTCTGTCGCAGACCATGGGCCCTACAGCACGTGGGCTCCATAGCCGTGGCTCACGGACTTCTCCAGGTGTGGCGTATGGGCTTAGCTGCCCAGCAGCACATGGGATCTTAGTCTCCTGATCATGGATGGAACCTGTGTCCTTTACACCGGAGGGCGGATTCTCAATCACTGGACCACCAAGGAAGTCCCCATGCACCCTAATGTAGCACCATTTACAACAGCCAAGATGCGGAAACAAACTATATGTCCATTAATAGATGAATGAATAAAGACGTGGGGTATTTATACAAGGGAATATCACTCAACCATAAAAAAAAGAATGAAATAATACCATCTGCAGCAACATGGATGGGGCACAGAAACCAGCCTTCACCTCTCAACCTTTCAGCCCTTCTATGCACACATCATGGGAGAGGTCTTTTTTTTTCCCCACCAGCCCCATAAGCTGGCTGTGGGGATCCTCCAGGGCTATGCATGAAGAGAAATTGTTCCGGAGGTCACAACGACACAGTGCTGGGCTCATCCTGACGCCCACAGATTTAGGACAATTGTTGCTCTCTCACCTGTTTAGCCTGTAGGACAAATATCATCCCTTAATTTTCAACAAAACTCTTCAGAAATTCCATTGCTTTGGATTCTAACTTAGTAAAAGTGTTGAAATATGCACTTCTACTGATGGCAGTAAAGACATTAGCTAAATTATACAGTAAAAATAAATATATACCACACACTTTGACACTTATGCATTTATAGCATTTTCTGAATTTCAAGGTACCAAGATATTTCCCTTGGAAAAGTTTGCCACCTTCTGCTATCCTGTGATATTCATATCAGTTAACATGGAATGGTTATAACACCTTAAAATTATCAGTAACCATTTTTTTTCTGGAAAAAAAAAAGTATGGGAGTATAGTTTTTCTAATTACAGCAATTTCTCACTAACATTTTAAATTATAAAATGTATAAAAACCAAACATTGAAGAAAATACATCTCTGACACATGTAAAATGTGATTGGTTTTTCAAAGTGATTGTTAATCTGTGGCAGCATAATTAGACATGGGCACAGCTGATGATCCTTGTAGGTGAATTGTCTGACTTCTAATTAATATTTTTGTGCCCAATACTTTTAGTACTAAACTGTTCATTTTTTAAGAGTAACATTTATCTTCTGTCTCTGTTTTACACAATTTGTGTCTGACTGCAGAGAGTTTTCCATTGCAAGGTATTTACACAGTGATTTACAGACGCAACAAACTGAACAATCTGGGTCCAGCAGCCACCATATTTCACTGCCACCTTACACAGTTGTTTTTATACCTCAGAAAATATTCAGCAGAAATTCTCAATGAGCTCTCTAACCTATGGCCAATCAGCTGTCAAATATATTCCTGATTCTCTCTGTCCTAATTTTTACTCTCATTGCCATACACTCAATTTAGGTGTACATTAGCCTGTTCTTAAATCATGGCAGCACCTTCTTCTTTAACACTAAATTCTGTGTTTATTTTATTTGGCTGCACCGGGTCTAGTTCCCGCAAAGTAAAAGTGTTAGTCACTCAGTCGCGTCTGACTCTGCGACCCCATGGACTGTAGCCCGCCAGGCTTCTCTGTCCATGGAATTCTCCAGGCAAAAATACTGGAATGAGTTGCCATTCCCTTCTCCAGGGGATCTTCCAGACCCAGGAGTCAAACTCGTGTCTCCCGCATTGTAGGCAGTTTCTTTACCGTCTGAGTCCCTAGGGCCAGAAATCAAACCTGGGGCTCCTACATTAGAAGTGCAGAATCTTAGCCACTGGACCGCCGGGGGAGTCCTAGAAACACCGTCTTGACACATTTCCTTAGTTCATGTTGTACTCAATCTCCGTACTGCTCTCTCATGTCCAACAGTACGTTAATCCTGCTACAGCGCTGCGGTCACCCGGCTACTCCCTACCCTCTGCTACCTGGTTTTCTCAAAAACACAATTTTAAAATAGAGCACAGACTCTATAATCTGTATTAAAGGCCTTCCATTAGGGACTGAATGTTTGTGTCCCCTTTTAAAACTTCAAATGTTGAAGCCTAAGTTCCATTGCATAGTATGGATGTGGACTCTGCAGGTAATTAGGTCTGGAGAGTGGATCCCTTATAAATAGGATTAGTGACTTTATAAGAGAAGACCCAAGAGAAGTCCCTTCTCTCTCTGTTCTGTGCCGTGTGAGGATACAATGAAAAAACAGCTCTCTGTAAGCCCAGAAAGCAGGCTCTAACGAGATCTCAGGCATGCCAGCAGCATTGCTGGACTTCCCAGACTCTGGAACTACGTGAAAAGAACGTCATGTTTAACCACCCAGGGTGTGGTATGCTGCTGCAGCATCCTGAATGGACTGAGACACTCCAAAAATTGTGTCATCATTCCAACCCAGTTTTGCAGTTGCCCAGCCCAAACTCTAATTTCATATCCGTTTCTACACTGACCCTTGCATGTATGGTATTCATAAATCCATGTCTCTCTTCATTTTTCTACCAACCTAGAAAATTCTCTTATCCTTATTACCTAGCAGCCAAATTAGTCCTTGGATGACAGTACTGGAAGCTGAAAAAGAAACAAGTGAAAGTGTCAGTCCTATCCAACTCTGCGACCCTGGGGACTATAGCCCACCAGGCCCCTCTGTCCATGGGATTCTCTAGGCAAAAACACTGGAGTGGGTAGCCATTCCCTTCTCCAGGGGATCTTCCTGACCCAGGGATCGAACCTGGGCCTCCCACATAGCAGGCAGATTCTTTACCACCAGGGAAGCCCCACTGGAAGCTGGGTGACCTGAATTATAAAACTAGAATCTGGGGGACATGAATTATAAACAGGGCTCTTTGGTCAAAGTTTTACCTTTAGTACTAAAAATGTGTCATCCCTGGGTATCTATACCTCTGCATGTCCCAGTTCTTCTTCAGTTCAAGCTCTTTATCTTTGTCATCTCTACTATTTTCCTTCCTCCTCTCAAGACCGCAACGCTTGTGCCTCAAACTCAGTTCAAAGACTTTGAGATACTCTTGGCCCACGTTTCTTTTGTCCCCTAGAATCAGGCTTCAAATCCTGTCCATTTAAAATAGTTTCTTTCCGTTTCCATTAATACTATTCTTGTCTCAGAGCTTGTGCCATGCTCCTTACATTCTGACAGCAGCGTCTGAAGTCAAATGAAGAACCACATGCTAAGCACATCCCACAGTAACCAGAACAGAGCAGATATTTAATAAATGTCATCCCCTTCCTTTCTCATCTCTAACTGGTCTCCTTGATTTCAACAGGCTCTCAGAAATGGATCCCAAACATGTAACACATTTTTTTCTCATACATCAGTCTCTGCTTTCAATCTTTCAAACTGCCATCTATCAGAATGGATACATGCATATGTATGGCCAAGCCTCTTGGCTGTTCCCCTAAAACTATCACAACACTGTTAACTGGCTATACTCTAATGTAAAATAAAAAGTTTAAAAACGTTCCCTCTCTCTATCTCTCCCAATCTGTGATACATTAAACATCTAAAGACACACCACACTTAATCCTACCAAGTTTGCTTTTTTTTTTTTTGCTGCCGTGTCCAACCCTTTGCAACGCCATGGACTGCAACCCACCAAGCTCCTCTGTCCATGGAATTCTCCAGGCAAGAATACTGGGGTGGGGTGGGTTGCCACTCCCTTCTCCAGGGGACCTTCCCAATGCGGGGAACAAACCTGTGTCTCCCGCACTGCAGACAGATTCTTTACCTCCGAGCCACCATTCCCCAAACGGCCATTCACATTTTTAATCTCATTTCCTGTTCACTCCATTTTCCTGCTGCCTACTAATACGTCTCTTCCATTAAAGTCTATCTAAGACCCATATTCTCCAACTGGTTCAGGCTTTGGTATTTGTTTCTGAATTATTTTGACCTTTGTAATACTTACAATCAGGTTCTGAAAGGCTGTTTGAAATCCCTACTATTTATGAGTCCAAACTGAAAAATAAGAGGCCATCAACACCATCTGCTGTTGGCATCCTGGGCTAGCATTCTTTTGCTCTGGCCAATAGCATAGATCTTATCAATGATGTTTCCTACTTTGAAAGTTTGTAAGAGGAGGTGTTTCTGTAACATGAGCTTCACTTAATATATTTAGTGTATATTCTGCATTATTATTTAACTTTTACTGAGTAAGTCTTCTCTGTTCCATCCAGCATATAATTGAGAGGCTTATCCAGCCTTAAACATCTTTGCTTCCTACTTCCCTAGCATAATAAAACCCCAAACAATATTTGTTGGTGATAATATAAAGAATATTAAAATATTTTCCCATTTACATCACAGGAATATTGTTGTGAAAATATAGTATCTTTAAAGCAACACGAATTCCTCTGAGACACGTAACTTATAGTAGAGGGGAAAAAATATTTATTTTTTAAAAAACTCTTCATGCAGTATTAGATTTTGAGGAGAAAGTATAGCAATATGAAGCTGCCATTGTCTCAAAGGCAAAATTTGGGGTCTTTAAAATTTGTTAACTCAGTATAATTTGTATAATTATTTGGAGAAGACAAATCATAGGGTTTCCCTGGTGGCTCAGACGGCAAAGCATCTGTCTGCAATGCAGGAGACCCGGGTTCAATCCCTGGGCTGGGAAAATCCCCTGGAGAAGGAAATGGCAACCCACTCCAGCATTCTTGCCTGGAAAATCCGGTGGACAGAGGAGCCTGGTAGGCTACAGTCCATGGGGTCGCAAAGAGTCGGACACGACTGAGCGACTTCACTTTCACTTTGGAGAAGGCAAATCATATTCATTAGCTAAAAAAACAGAAATACTAGGACCAGGTAGTTTTACAAGTGGAGTTTGAAATACTTACTGATGACTCTGCATTTAGCATAAACAACAATATCTGCTTCGAGTTCAAAGCAAACAGTAAACTGTCAACTAAGCTGGCATGTGACACTCTCTAGGAGCAAGATAAAGGAGAGATTTACAACATTCAAACAGAAATGCTGGAAATGAAATACTCAGAGTCTAAGATAGAACTGCTGCACTGAATTTCATACTGTGTGAATCCATGTTTCTTGTGAACGCCAAGATGCATTCATGCTAGGCAAAATACTAAATTCAAGATTCAGATGAGTAAGACATTTAGATAAGGAAAAGCACTTTTCAAGTGACTTCAATAATAAGAAATCCATAGAGTCCAAGAGTCTGTTCTATACATCTGTGTCTCTTTTTCTGTCTTGCATATAGGGTTATCGTTACCATCTTTTTAAATTCCATATACGTGAGGGTGGGATGTTTTGAGAGAACAGCATCGAAACATGTATATTATCTAGGGTGAAACAGATCACCAGCCCAGGTTGGATGCATGAGACAAGTGCTCGGGCCTGGTGCACTGGGAAGACCCAGAGGGATCGGGTGGAGAGGGAGGTGGGAGGGGGGATCGGAATGGGGAATACATGTAAATCCATGGCTGATTCATGTCAATGTATGGCAAAAACCACTACAATATTGTAAAGTAATTAGCCTCCAACTAATAAAAATAATTGGGGAGAAAAAAAGAGTTGCTAAGAATGAAATAGTTGGTGAAAATATAGATCAGAATAAACCAGTCTAAAATTGATAAAAATAAAAAAAAAAGAAATCCAAATGGAAAGCACATATATAAGATGTTATCAGATTACTAACATGTAAAGGATAGGAACATATATAATCAGAGACCCATATTTTAAATTTTATATAGACTTAAAGAAGAGTCTAGGCCAGAGACTTACAGTTTAGAAGCAATTTGGTCATCTTTTACTATGTCACCTTCTCACAGCAGCTCAATCTCTTCTACAAAGTGTTGGTACAAAACTTTCTTTCTTCTGATACACTGTTAAAAAAGAAAAACCAAATTAATTTTTTTAAGTTTACGTTTTTTAATGTAATTTGATCTCTTTGAAAAATCAGAACATATAAGTACAACACATTCCAATAGGCACAGGAAAAGATGCTCAACATGCTAATTATTCAAGAAACACAAATCAAAGCTACAGTGAGGTACCACTTCATGCCAGTAATAACAGCCATTATTAAAGAGTCTGCAAATACCAAATGCTGGCGAGAGAGTGGAGAAAAGGAAACCCTCTTCTATGTTGTTGGGGAGGCTGTAATTTGGTACAGCCACTGTGGAAAACAGTGGGGAGGTTCCTCAGAACTAAAAATAGAATTACTATATGATCCAGCAATCTCATTCCTGGGCATATATCCAGACAAAGACAAAAACCATACCATTTATATGTGGAATCTAAAAGATGACACAAGGGAACCTATCTATGAGACGGAAACAGAACCAGAGAGAGAGTAGACTGGTGTGCCCAGGGGGAGGTGAGTGAGAGGGAGATGGGTTGGGAGTTTGGGATTGGCAGATGCAAACTGGTATGTATAGAACAGATAAGCAACAAGGCCCTGCTGTACCACAGAGAAAACGATATCCAATATCCTGTGATAGACATAATGGAAAAGAAGATGAAGAAGAATATGTGTGTGTGTGTGTGTGTATAACTGAGTCATTCTGCTGCACAGCCATAATTAAAACATTGTAAATCAACAACACTTCAATAAAAACAAAATTTTTAATTAAAATATACAAGGTATTCAATGATATGTGGTTGTGAATTTATTTCCCTTTCCCTCAAGCTACTAATAGTTTAAAAACAGCTAAGCAAAGCTGTTCAGTTAGGAAACAGATGACTTTTTGGCTTTATTTATCTGTTTCTGGTCTGAATTGAATGAAGAAGTTACGTTCCTGTTGTTAATGGCACATTTTAACAGACTTTATTTAACTAACTAAATCAAGAGCCCATTAATTCCCAATTTTACTTGAAAATAACTTCTGGAACAGGGATGCTGGGGAGTTTGGACAGCACCTGAGCATCTGCGCTAGCTTGGATAAAAGATAACTAAGTTACTAAATGAACCAAACCTATCCAATTTGCACAGCTAAATCATCACAAAGTCCATTTTCTATTATTTCTCAGTGTGGAAGAATCAGAACGTCTGAGCTGAATTTAAACTGGACTTCTTTTTGTGCAGCGTCACCTGCAAATGTCTATTTGTGTCTGTGGATGTGAGGGAGGGGTTTTAACTTTTTGACTGAAGGAGAAAGGGGGAGATTTCATTGTTGTTTATGGTGATGGTGCTGGGAAGACAAAGATCTGTGGAGAAAGTCTTGATAAGCACCATGAAAGTATAGACACTGTGTTCTCCCCTTACCTGAACTGACTAAACAGCTCCAAATCTCTGTATAAGTTTCTAAAAGTAGAAACTTACAGTTAAGTTCATAAATGATTTTATGAGACTCAGCTTATTCAGTGCTGTTTTGAGGTCCAATTGAGAATTAAAGGAGGAAATAGCAAGTATTTGTACGTAGAAGACTTCAATATATGGGAGTAGACTGAGGCCCCACAAGAAGGTTTAGGTATTAGAACGACTGAGATTTAAATGTTAACCTGGATGGCACTGTAACTCTTCTCCCAGGATGGTGAAACCCGCTACACATACCCAACATATGTACATACACATACAGCATCTGTTCCAGTCTTCTCCTATTTATCCAGCATGTGTGTGAGCTCAGTCACTCAGTCCTGTTGACTCTTTGGGACCCCATGGACTGCAGCCTGCCATGCTCCTCTGTCCATCAGATTTTCCAGGCAAGAATATTGGAGTGGGTTGCCCTTTCCTCCTCCAGGGGATCTCCCCGACCAAGGGATCGAAACTTAGTCTCCTGAATCTTTACCATGGAGTCATCATTTCAGTTCAGTTCAGTCGCTCAGTCGTGTCTGACTCTTTGCGACCCCATGAACTGCAGCATGCCAGGCCTCCCTGTCCATCACCAATTCTCGGAGTCCACCCAAACCCAGGTCCATTGAGTCGGTGATGCCATCCAACCATCTCATCTTCATCCGTCTCAATCCTTCTCCTCCTGCCCTCAATCTTTCCCAGAATCAGGGTCTTTTCCAATGAGTCAGCTCTCCGCATCAGGTGGCCAAAGTACTGGAGTTTCAGCTTCAGCATCAGTCCTTCCAGTGAACACCCAGGACTGATCTCCTTTAGGATAGACTGGTTGGATCTCCTTGCAGTCCAAGAGACTCTCAAGAGTCTTCTCCAACACCACAGTTCACAATTCTTTGGCACTCAGCTTTCTTTATAGTCCAACTCTCACATCCATACATGGAGTCATCAGGGAAGCCCTATTAATTCAGCAGCAGACCAGTAATCTATTTCAATGATAAACTGCACATCCCCAACCATATGTATAATCTAAGTCTCTTTAACTGAAGTGAAATTCTTGTTATATCACATCAGACCCCATTTAGATCATCTGAGTATTGAACTCCATGCAAACATAGTGATTACTCTGAATATTATTTTAAATAAACAGGTCATCTTTATAAATATCAAAGCAATATTAATCACTTTGAGACTGGGGACAATACAAGAAAAGATGATTACTGTTAAAGTGTTTGACTTGTTGGAGACCCTGCTGCAGTAGTATTTGCAGTCCCTTATGAGTACTCAGCAAATAAAGCCCCTCCTGTGTTAAGGGAACTCCCTCGTCATAGAAGCTGAAAATGCCCACCATTCGCCAGGCCTGCCTCTTTGTAATGGGGCTTCCCTGGCGGCTCAGATGGTAACAAGTCCGCCTGCAATGCAGGAGACCTGGGTTTGATCCCTGGTTTGGGAAGATCCACTGGAGAAGGGAATAGCTTTGTAATGAAGGCCAGAGCATACCAACTAGACTTTGCTAATCAGATTTGGTGGTTCTGTGTTTCCACTAGCGAGATGATATGAAGAAGTGGAGACCAGAGCATGTTCTCTGCTGGCTAAAACAGCTGCTGCAGAAGGTCAGATCCCCGATTCAACACGGTTAGGAGTTCCAGCCGTTCGAGTTCTAGCTCTCACTGACAGCACTTTTTCATCTGATCTGTCTATACAAGTCTGCACCAAATTCTCCATCCCTCTTTGAGCATCTGTAGATCATCCAATTTGCTTTAACTAAATTACATTTTTGTCACTTGCAACAAGGAACTCCAATTAGTAAACTTGGAAGTGAAGAAGCCTCACTGAAATTGTTCGAAAAATGTTAAACTATTATTTATTGTTTATTAAGCTGTACATGCCCTTCCACCAGACATCAATGTAACTCTCTTAGTCTCTTTATTAAAATACCTGCCAAAAGTCACCATATCAGACTTTTCTAAAAAAGTATTTCCATCAATTCCACCCCTTCAAGCTCTGCTGAATTTTTCTTGCTACCCCTTATCTCTGACCCCACATTATACTGTTTATTGCCATATTCCCCCACCAGGATATAAGATCCATGAGAACGTAGGTTTGATATGATTTCTCTATCACTTCCTTTACTGCAGCCCTTTTTTTATACTTTAAAATTAGAGTAATGATGATGTACTGCTAGAATACCAATGTTTATATATAGACTTAATCCATGTTTCTTTAGAAAAGGACAATATAAATGCTTGTATTTACCCTCCATTATTCTGGAGTCATTTGTAATATACGTACATAATTTAAAGTATTATTAAGCTGAGTTACTAAAGCAAAAACACTACTGTTGGCATCTTACATCAAAGTGTTTAATTTTACACATTAAAGGATATTAGTAGCAGCTCAATAATTTTAGTGAAGAGACGTTTCTGTCCAGTGTAAACTCAGGCTAGTATGTTGCAATTCTACACGCTCATTATTAGATTAGCTTCTTTTTTTTTTTTTTTAATAAGAGCATGGATTTACTTGAAGAAAATACATGTTCCCCCATAAAGTAGCTTTGCTGGTCATTTAAGAAAGCAGAGTTGATGGGAAAGTGATATGGAAACAAAACAAAAAAATTCTTTTGTTTTGTGATGCATCATCCTTCATGTTTTAACTTCTTGCTCTCTTTCACAGTTTGAAGAAAACTTTCTTGATAATTGGGCTGAGTAATACTTCGCTGGTTCCCTAAGCTGAATCCTTTCTGGATTGAAGAATATGGCTCTGAGCCACCATGTTGATGGTGTGTGACAAATGAATGGGTGATGAAAAGAGAGATGAACCCACTGGGTGTCAGGAATCCCATCACCTCCATTGCCTTGACAGCCTGAAGCTCTTTTTTGTGTTTTAATTTATTTTTAGATGAAGGGCAATTGCTTTAACATGTTTTGTTGGTTTCTGCCGTAGAACAATGTGAATCAGCCATAAGTATACAAATATCCCCTTCCTCTTGAGCATCCTAGATCTGCTGCTTATGTAACTGTACCAACCTCATATTTTTCTGAAGAGCTCAGATATTTTACCAAAAAAAAAAAAAAACTTAATTGCAAAATTTTAATGTAAAAAAGGCAACTCCCCGCCCCCAAACCCAGGAAAGGTGTCACCCCGCCCCCAAACCCAGGAAAGGTGTCACGGCATCATCTCATTCCCTGAGCGAGGCCCCTCATCAGCCCTAGTCACTCAGCCTGTGGTCACTCTCAGGTAAGTGCTCTGAAACAGCGTAGGCGGCCCAGGCGGGGTGGTTCTTAAAGGGGTGGTGACCGTGCTGGAAAAAGTGCTCGGTGGGGGTTCGGAGACCTCAGCTTCAACTCTGGCTCCCCCACTAGCAAGCTGGGTGATTCTGGGCCCAAGTTTTCTCACCCCAAAAATAGGAAAGCTGCATTTCTTCTTCTTCTGAAATCCTACGAGTTTTTCAGAGTCTAGAGAAAAGATCAGATGTCTGCTTTCAGAATGACACTAAAATGTATCCCTGGACAGGAAACTAAGTCTAGTGTACAGAAGGTCCTTTTCCCGGTTTAGCAGCTCAGGAGCCCTTGCACTTCAGTCACTGGACGCAATCACTGTGGTCAAACACAGAGCTCTTCCAGGGAAGCCAGACAGGGGTGTGCCGTCCTGTTTGCGCATCCTTGCCAGTCACCTGACTGTCTCTTGAATAAAAGATAACAGCACTGCAGACAAAATGGAGAGCGAAGATACCCTTGACCTGGCAAAATCCGGAATAACTCTAGAGCACCTGAGATACGAAGTATTCTCCGTGGGTTCACCTAGCTTCCTTTCCAAGGACACTCAGGATCTGTGGCGGCTTGTAGCCCATGCTTTCTTGTCACTTACCATTCAGTTCTCCGGGGTGAGGCGGCATCATACCTCTTGTTCATTGACCTGAATTGAGGATGACAGGTGAAAAATCAAGCATTTGGCTTGCTCATATAAAGTTAGTAAGTGCGAAAGCTTTCCTGTCCTCAGGCAAAGAACTAAATTGTGCATCAACAGGGTGATAAATAGATATAAGTACAGAAACCTCAGAAAGCTTTTCTATGCCTCAAACGTCCAAGTCTGCAGGCAGCTTCCAGCATCAAGTATCCAAGTGGTGGCTGGGGCTGGGATCACAAATCATTTTTTTTTTTTTAAGTAACATAATGGTCCTCAGAGCTATCAACTAGGTATCCAAATAAACTGATGCCTACCTTTTAACTTTAGGCATTACCTTACTTGGGCATCATTGAAATAAACACTTCTGCCATAGGTTGTGGTTCGTCAAAAAGCTGTTGTAAAGAAACATGTCCTAAGGAAGGAAAAGGAGCTGATTCTGGCTTTCCCTTCCCACAGAGCAGCAGTATATAAATATCAGTACACACTGGAATCACCTGAAGAGTTATTTTTAAAACCCCCAATGCTGGACTTCCCTGGGGGTCCAGTGGTTGAGAATCTGCTTACAATTTGGGAGACACAAGTTCAATCCCTGGTCTGGGAAGATCCCACATGCCGAGGAGCAGCCAAGCCTGGGTGCCAGGACTGCTGAGCCTGTGCCCTGTAGCCTGAGATCTACAACTACTGAGCCCTGCCCCCTGGAGCCTCGTTCCGAGACAAGAGAGGCCCCTGCAAAGAGAAGCCCACGTACTGCAGCTAGAGAGTAGCCCCCATCTTCCTCAACTAGAGACATCCCAAGAGCAGCAACAGAGACCCAGAACAGCCAGAAAAAAACAATGCCTAGTTCCTGCTCCTGGAGACCCGACGTCATTGGCCTGGGTGCTGTCTGGTACTCGCATTTACCGAGCTCTTTGGGGCTAGCCAGGGTGAAGAGCCCTTGTTCACTGAGGCCACCCACAAGGGGCCAGTTGGTCCTCTCAGTGACTGTCAGCTCGGATGCAGGATGCCTGTTTACTAAGAAACTGGGCTGAGGCAGCAGTTCATTCTGCTCAAAGCACAAAATCACAATCAGCTGTTAATGGCTCTTTTTGCTGCACTGACCTATTCTGGATTCAAACCAGCAGTGACCTTCGCTTTCCATTGCCTGTAATTAAGGATGTCTGCCACCACCACGATCTAGTTTGGGGCTTGATTAATTCTCATAATTACCAAGTGCATTGTGCAGCTGTAGGAAAAGAAGGTCTAGGCCACCGAAATGACACAGAGTCATGATGGAAAAAAAATAAATAACAATAATGCTTAGCATTTATTTCATATTCAATCATTATTTTTTACACTCTTGACATTTATTGACTAGTTATTCCATATGATGTCCTGGGGAAGTAATGCAGAATTATTATTTGTACTTTATGTCAGTCATTGGGCAGAAAAGTATTTTGTCGGGTCTTAGGAGCTGTAATTTTTAAATCCTTCGGTGCATGATGAAGCTTGTAGCTTCCTTTTACAGAAGGGACTTGAAAACAGTGAAACTTGCACTGATCTCAATAAATAACCTCTATCAAAGTGGACAAATTAATGATGGGTTTTATGACTAGTTCATCATTATGGTCTACTTTCCCTTTCAGGGTCCACTACCTGAATCTTAAATCTCTAAAGGATTTAAGAAGTCTCCATGATCAGGGTAAAAAGCCAAAATCTTTTCACCTAAGCAATAATTCGAATGTTATACTCAAAAAAGAAGATAGTGTAATTTTTAAAGTTCCAGACCTTATAGAGGAAGATAGGACATTCCCTCAGTTTTTCCCACTTCCTACTCAATTTCAATATTCTCCAATACTCACTTCTAACCACAAGGGGCTGACATGTATTATTTTTATCATATTCCAATTACTGGGTACTTTCCACATCTGACACTGCTATACACCTTTACGTACTGTAACTGATGTGTGCGTGCATTCTAAGTCACTTTAGACGTGTCCGACTCTTTGCCGCACTATGGACTGTAGCCCACCAGGCTCCTTTGTCCACGGGATTCTCCAGGCAAGGATACTGGAGTGGGTTGCCGTGCTCTCCTCCAGGGGATCTTCCGGAGCCAGAGATCAAACCCACTTCTCTTACATCTCCTGCATTGGCAGGTGGGTTCTCTAACACAAGCACCTGGGAAGCCCACCCCAACCCAGGGATTGAACCCAGGTCTCCCGCATTGCAGGCAGATTCTTCAGCTGAGCCACAAGGGAACCCCATACTGTAACACATTTACTCTCAAATTGTGCCCTGGGTAGTGGTTACGAGGGCAGGAGGAGAAGGAGACGACAGAGGATGAGATGGTTGGATGGCATCACCGACTCAATGCGCGTGAGTTTGAGAAAGCTCGGGGAGACAGTAAAGGACAGGGAAGCCTGGCATGCTGCAGTCCTTGGGGCCACAAAGAGTCAGATACAACTTAGCAACCGAGCAATAACAAGAGGTTATGATCCTCTCCCCAGGTTATGGATAAGAAAACTAAGGCTCTAAGAAACGTGGGAACTAGTACAAGATATAACAGATAAGAACAGGATTAAAGCCCACATCTGTCCAACTCCAGAAACCTAAAAGCAAAATGAAAATCCTGTAGAAGTTGTTGAACTTTACCTTTGGGCTTTCTTATATCTTTCTAAATATTCCTTCAGTGAATTCTCTCTACTGCAATGAACCATCCTATGTCTGAAACTCAGCCTCCTCTGCTTCCAAAGAAGCTCCTTTGGGACAGTTAGCGAGTTTGGGATGGGCATGTACACACTGCTATATTTAAAATGGATAACCAACAAAGACCTACTATACAGCACAGGGAACTCTGCTCAATGTTACGGGGCAGCCTGGATGGGAGGAGAGTTCCGGGGAGAGTGGAAACATGTATACGTATGGCTGAGTCCCTTCACTGTTCGCCTGAAAACATTACATCACAATGCTTTCTCAATCAGCTATACCCCGATACACAATAAAAGTCTTAAAGAAAAGAAGCTCCTTTAATATTCTCTTCTCTCAGACCCTTACAAACTGGCTAAATCTAACCTGTTACAGCCTAGAAAGGAACCGTGTTGCAATGCTCCAGATCCCTGGATTCCAGCTGATCACAATTCCTGTCCATCATTTCCTTTTGCCATTGATTCTATTTCTTCCATTACTGCTTTTAGTCCAGGCTCTAGAACAGCTAGTTTTAAACTGATTTGGTTTTAACAACTGATAGCTCAGTTGGTAAAGAATCCGCCTGCAATGCAGGAGATCCTGGTTCGATTCCTGGGTCAGGAAGATCCACTGGAGAAGGGATAGGCTACCCACTCCAGTATTCTTGGGCTTCCTTTGTGGCTCAGCTGGTAAAGAATCTGCCTGCAATGTGGGAGACCTGGGTTCGATCCCTGGGTTGGGAAGATCCCCTGGAGAAGGGAAAGCCTACCCACTCCAGTATTCTGGCCTGGAGAATTCCATGGACTATACAGTCCATGGGGTCACAAAAGAGTCGGACACGAGTGAGCGGCTTTCACTAGGACAGCTTCCCCTCACTCTCACCATCTCCTGCCCACTCAATTGTTGCCACTGTACCAGAAATCCCCAAATGCTGCCTTCTGACTCAACAATCCTCCGTGGACCCTCATTTCCTACCCAGCAATGCTAAACCCTTGAATCTGGCTTTCGGTGCATCTCATATTATTTCCCCACATTATTAACATGATTTCCATTTCATATTCAATTTAATTTCCATTTTATTAAACTGTTACAAGTTGTCATTAGATGTATTAATTGGCCAGTGTTAGATATGCTCATTAGTAAATTACCAGTTATTAGATCTTACTAACTTCAGTTCAGTTTATTTGCTCAGTCATGTCTGACTCTCTGCAATCCCATGCACTGCAGCACGCCAGGCTTCCCTGTCCCATCACCAACTCCCGGAGCTTACTCAAACTCAAGTCCATTGAGTCGGTGATGCCATCCAACAATCTCATCCTCTGTCACCCCCTTTTCCTCCTGACCCCAATCTTTCCCAGCATCAGGGTCTTTCTAAGGAGTCAGTTCGCATCAGGTGGCCAAAGTATTGGAGCTCCAGCTTCAGCATCAGACATTCCAATGAATACTCAGGACTGATTTCCTTTAGGATTGAATGGTTTGTTCTCCTTGCCATCCCAGGGACTCTCACTTTACTAGGTACTCATTTTAGATATCATAATTAACTGCTTGTGGGTGGCACACAGGATTGTCCATTAAGCGGTCACAGGTGATTCTGAGTTTCCTGGCAGTGAGTGAGATGGGACCAATGGCTCCTATTCCCAGTAAGCTCTGCTTCCCCCAAGGTTTCCAGAAGCTGGACAGCAGGCGTTTCTAGAATCTCTTGGAGCAATCTCACTCAAGCTCAAGCGGTTTCACACTCAAACTCAGGCTATCTGCCTTACAGGCTCCTCTCACAGTGGCCCTATAAGAAAAGAGCAACATGAAGGCGGCTGCTCTCCTAGAGAATAGACTCGGTGCAACTGCTGCTCCTGAATCAAACTCACGTCCAGGCAGGATGCTGCGTAAATGAAGAGTGCTGGTCTCAGTAGTTTTTTTAGCAGCGAAGTGGGCATGGCCTTGTTACACAATTCAGTATGTAATAGAGAAGAACCTTTGTATTCTCTTACAGCCTAACTGCTAGAGGAATGTTGTCTATAAGCTTAAATTATACATGATGGTCCTTTCCTGGAAACCTGCCTCCTAGGTGATGGGTCTTAGGCTAAAATATCAGTGTTTAGCTCACAGGAAACATCCTGACCAGCGTTACCTGTGATTGGCAGGAGGAAGGAAGAAATTAACACAGCCCCTCCAGAATCTGGTCAGAATCAGAACTGTATTAATATAAAAGAGTATTAGTATTAATATAACTTTAGTTTTAGTATTAATATAAAAGAGCCTGAATTCTAACTGGGGAAGATGATTCTGTGGGACATGGGTCTACAATCCTCTTGGTTTGCTGGCTTTCCAAATAAAGTTACTATTCCTTTCCCCAGAAAGTAATCTGTTGGTTTATTGGCCTGTTGTGCAGCGAGCTTGGATTCAGAATCAAAACCATTAGATTAATAGTTTAAGACCTCAGAAGCTGTGTGAGCCAAGAACTATCCAAAATAAGTTTAAATTAGAACAGAAAGGAGAACTCTGCTGATTTATATCCCTGTGTATTTTCTGTAGTTATTGATGGAGTTTCAACACAGATGGCGCTTTCTGAATTATAGCAGAATTACGTTCCATCAAATTCAAATATTCAGTTTCCAATTCAGAAAATCAAAAAGAAAGGACACTGTGAGTAGTGAACAAAAAGAGAGGCAAAGCAATAAGGAAACTGGGGTCCAGGTGAGCTTAAACCCCAAACTCCCGGCACCTACAAGAACAAGAACAACAAGAAAGGAAAGAGAGAGAGAGAGGAAGTGAGGGAGATGCACTTCAGATCATATTGGGGTGAATGAGGTAGAAAAATAGACATTGATACTGAATTGTAAAACAGTCATGAAGACACATAAAGAGCCAGACAATGGATTATAAAGAACCATACAAAGAGCCATACAATGGGCTTCCCTGGGGGCTCACTAGTAACGGATCTGCCTGGGTTTGCTCCCTGGGTTGGGAAGATCCCCTGGAGAAGGGAAAGGCTCCCCACTCCAGTGTTCTGCCCTGGAGAATTACAGTCCATGGGGTCGCAAAACGTCGGACACGACTGAGCGACTTTCACTCACTCACTTCACAATGGACTATAACACAAAAATGATATAGGTAGAAACAACAGCACATAAATTTATTTAATCTTTAAAACAGATCTATATGATAGATGTTGCTCTTTTTCTGAATTTAGTGCTTTAAATTTTATGTACATTTTAAAGGATACACTCCATTGACAGTGATGACAGAATGTTGGCTATATTCTCTGTGTACAACACATCATGTAGCCCATCTTATCCTCGGGAGTTTGTACCACCCACCCTCGCACCCCTGTGTTACACCTCCTTCTCTCCCCACTGGTGACCACCAGCTTGTTCTCTATATCTATGGGTCTGCTTGGTTTTTATTATATTCACTAGTTTGTTGTATTTTTTTAGATTCCACATATAAGTGATATTATGCAGTATTTGTCTTTGTCTGATTTATTTCACTTAGCATAATGCTCTTCAAGTCCAACTGTGTTGCTGCAAATGGCAAATTTTTCATTATTTTTTATGGATGAGTAGTATTCCATACTTACAAAAGAACAAAACCCATGAGCTTCCTCTATTAGCAGCCTCTGAGGGAGCTCAGAACACCTGTCTAAGTCACCTGGTGACCCCCTCACGTTGGTTGGAACTTTGAGGGCTGGGAGGGGCAGCTGACTATAACAATGCTGACATTTACCTATAAATTAGGAAAAGAGTTTTTATTACAAATTTTCACTGTTGCTCTTATTCCTCCTCCTCTGTCCTTTTCTTCATCCTTTTTCTCTTCTGTACAAAGTGCATGATGTCTAATGCCACATGTAGTCCTGGCTGATCCCAATAATAAAAGAAACCGAAGTGTCAACAGATGGACGTTTAGATTTCTTCCATATTTTGGCAATTATTAAATGATGCTGCTGTGAACACTGGGGTGCCCATATCTTTTCAAACTAGTGTTTTTGTTTTTGTTTTGGATATATACCCACAAGTGGAATTGCTGGGTCATATGGTAGATCTTTTTATAGTTTTATTGAGAAATCTCCATACTGTTTTCCACAGTGGCTGTACCAATTCACACTCCTACCATCAGTGTTCGAGGATTCTCTTTTCTCCATATCATCACCTACATTTGCTATTTGCGTCCTTCTTGATGCCAGTCATCTGACAGGTGTGAGGTGGTGTCTCAGTGTGGTTCTGATTTGCATTTCCCTGATTAGTGATGTTGAGCACCTTTTCACATGCCTGTTGGCCATCTGCATTTTTTGGTCAGTAAATAAACAGAAGTTCAAGAGTTTAAGCATTTTGTGCAAGTTCTTCAACCAAGAAAAATGATTAAAGAAAGGAGGGACGAACAGATAAGGCACTTCCCCACGGTCACACAAAACAGCAAAAGGCAGAGGCAGAATTCAAATCCAATTCTTTCGATTGCCGGTCACATGTTTCCAGCCAATTATATAAAACACATGCTACCTTAATAGCCCCATGCTGCAACTATTGCCTCCTAGATGTATTTTTTTCCCCTCTACTGTGGAGCCCTGCCGGGAGCTGTCCTTGATCCTCTGGTTTGCAAGTTGTGTGAGGAAGAATAAATAAGTAGATTTGACAGAAGAGGCAAAACGGCCACAGTCCTTCACCTTCGGTTAATTAGGAACAACATGCAGGACAGAAAGATAGTTAAGGTATTGGAAAGAAATCAGATTTAACTGCTCGGAGTTAGAGAAGACCCTGCTGTGAAGATGGGCTTTGACACAGGCGCCGTGGAGAGGGCAGAGCTGCAGCGCTCGTGGGACTTACCGATGTAACATCACAGGCAGCTTTTAAATCAAGATGCTTTCTTCCCAAACCATGGATAAAGGAAAGCTAGAAAACAGAAAATGAGAGCTGTAAAATGTCTGGAAATTAGGTTTTATTTAATGTATTCAGCCAAGCAGGCAGGCTGTTGGTTAACAAATATTTATGAAGAGTTTGCTGTCTGTGAGGATCACTGAAAGCTACGAAGAACATAAAAATACATAAAACACAGCCTGTCCTCAAGGAGCTTATGGCTAAGGAACTATCATGTGGCCCAATGCACCAAACTGTGCACACTATAAACAGCTAACAATCTGACAAGGTCCATGAATGCATCTGATCCATTTGATTCCCCAGTGTCTAACAGCGTACTTAATGCAAACATACCTGCCCAGCTCCATTTAGGAATATTTACTGAACACACTAAGCTGAGTAGGCCTCTTTGCTTCCCAGGAATAACCAATGATAAGAGCATAAACTAGAATCGAATTGTCCTTCCTTTCCTTGTTTTATTTAAAGTGCCAGAGTTAAAGAAAGATCATCTTAAGTGAAGCTTGGATCAGTCTTGCAATTAGTTTAATTAAAACCATCAAGGGCAACTGATGTCTCTTCTCAAGTCATCTATCAGCTCTATACATCACTATTTCTCCAGTCAACTCACTTCCTTTTTCCACTTCTTCAATCATAAATAGAATGTTTGGCCAGAAAAAGAATAGTCACACACTGGAAATACTCATATCTTCTTTCCTGCCTCTAAAAAATTGAAATATCAAAACTTTTTAAAATCCAACAGGGAAAGAGCTGCTTGGCCTTCATTTAGCTTGTAGGTATTTGGGGTTTCCCTGGTGGCTCAGACACACTGTAGGTAAAGAATTCACCTGCAATGCAGGAAACCCAGGTTTGATTCCTGGCTGGGGAAGATCTCCTGGATAAGGAATGGCTACCCACCCCCGTATTCTTGCCTGGGGAATCCCATGGAGAGAGGAGCTTGGTGGGCTACAGTCCACGGGGTCTCAGCAAAGAGTGGACACGACTGGGTATTTGAATGGGTATTTGAAAGAAGACATGATTTCAGAAGAAAGCAAATGATTTAGCTAAGAACTAAAACTACCAAGTAAATTTTCATGAGTCTACGGGGTCAAACCATGGAAGAAACAGGTTACAAGGCAGACTTCACTATAGTACCAGTGCACCGCTGAAAACAAATGAACCAAAAGGTACAAAAAAATAAATCATAAGGGAAACTTTAAGTGATTAATAAAGGTTCCCATTCACCAAGTGCCTGCGCTATGACAGATACTGTGTTAATTGCTTTGCTCTGCGTTTTAGTACATTGCAGTTTCTAAGTATTAGTTAATTTAACATCTTATATTTTACCTTCACCAAAAAATCTGCATGTAGCTTTTATTATGTCCATTTTCCACGTGAGTGAATCAGGTCAAATAGCTAACAAATAGTGGCTAAGCATTTTTCTCTGTGCTAGGCTGCCCCTCACCAGGCAAAAGAAATCTGATGATTCTGCATTGAATACAATATATAAAAAATTGACTTGTTTTTTTGTAATTTGAATGTCCTTAAACTGGGCATTTGAAAGACTCTTCTGAATTGCAAGCATAGAGATAATACAAATGCATCATTCTACATGCATAACTGAGTAGTTAAAAATGCCGTTACGTGACCTTCTGTTGTTGCGGATTTGCATACACACAATTGTGAGGTTCTCTGAAGGAGACAGAGTAAGGCACTAAAAATACTACTTTAACTTGATAAATTATTATCATAGCAAACTCAGTAGTAAATAATGTATGTGTACTGAATTAACTTTTAATTATGGAAAATTATGGAGAGAAGACATAAGTATAAAAGAGGAGAGATTATATATGTATACACATGCATGAAGAGACAACACTGATGTTTGGCCTCTACAGTCTTTTCTACCTGAAAAATTTTAGAATGTAAATTACCAATAATGTACAATTATACCCACTTTATTTTCTTTTATTGGAAATATATTTGACATATTTTCTTCTTTCATTTCTATAGCTATACCTATATAGTACACTATCCTCCCTCAAAATTACACTGTCATCAACTTTAAGAATCGGTTTAATTGGTGACAAATAATAATTGATATTTTCATACTGGAGCTGGAGAAATTACAATAGGGAAAACTTGTGATTGACCAAGATGTTGAATCAAATGAGGAAAACAGAAAGCAACTTGCTTCAAGACCAGGATACAGTTCCTAAAAACTGAAAACTGTATTGATTACTCCTATTTTTAATGTACGGCCACACTGTGAGCTGACAGCCATATATCATGATATATAGATATTTCTAATATAAAACAAATCATACGCACATTTTATTTCTACAGAAGTTTGATTTTTAAATATTTATATTAAATCTAAGCAGCAACAAATCAAATATTAAACATAATATAGTACTAGATTATCTATATTTGAATTATATTTACCAGTAATTGAGGTACAAAGAATATGAGTCAATAAAATCTATTTATATTCCCTCTGCATTATTTGTGGGATTTGGACTGACCTTAATAAATTAAATATTATGAATATATTAGCCCTCAAAAACAAGAATAAAGAGGATATAGACATTCTTTTGAAAATCTATGACCTTGCTTGCTTGAAAGATTCAGTGACTGTCATGGCCATGCCAGTCTGAATGATGGATCATTTAAAATGTCCCAGGGAACACACAACAGAATCCTTCATTGAAATAAACAAAGGTTTTCCATAAAATCTGCCCAATGCAGACAGAGTTCCTGAAATTTAGCAGATGGCCAGGAATACGGGGAGATAGACCAGATGCTCAAGAGAGTCATGGGTTTGAAGTTCTCCCTACAACAGTGAACATAGGACCTCAGGCAAGTTATTTCCTTGCTCAAAGTCTCAATTTCCTCATTGGCAAAATAAGGCTAATAATGCCAAACCTGAGGGGTTACGATGGGAGACACCTGGAGAGCATGCCAATTTCATTCATAGAACAGCTAAGCCTTCAACATAGGAATTTGCAAACTGCAGCTTTACTTTCTGCACAGGCTTCACACATGTGCTTTGCCAAGGGGTCTCTTGACAGTCTCTCCATCCGACACATATCACCTCCCTTTTAAGTATAAGGGGAGAATTTCTTGGAATCATAAATTTGTAGAGGATTTATATTGCATATTATAATATTTACTTTTCTTATTATTTATAATTGTGAAGGAAAATTACAGTTTTCCTATAGGAGTTTAGTTAGGCAAAATAGAGTTCCATGGGCTTTGCAAGTTTGGAAGTGTAACTGAGTGACAGGAAGAAGCAAATAGTCCAAAACATACCAAGTGACCTTTATTAAGTAGCTAGAGCTGGGGGACTTCCCAGGCAGTCCAGTTATTAAGACTTCACCTCCCAATCCACGGGACGTGAGTTCGATCCCTGGTCAGGGAACTAAGATCCCACATGCCTCACAGTCAAAAAACCAAAACATAAAGAAGAAGCAATATTGTAACAAGTTCAATAAAGACTTTTAAAGAAATGGTCCACATCAAAAAAATCTTTTAAAAAAGTACCCAGGGCTACTGAATTAAGTGCTTTCAGTAGGATGTGGAAGCCTCTGCTAATTCGCCCAATGCTTTTAGACAGTCCCTTGAAAGGTTTAAGTCCCTGTGATAAATAAAACGACTTTTATCTCAAAATCTGAGAAAGGTAAGCCACCTCTAATTATGATCTACAAACACTTTGGTCAACTAGTATCTCTAATCTACGCGTTGAGCAAAATTTACCTTTTGTAAATGCAATGAGTATTAATAAATGTAATCATTAAACTGCATTTACTTATTTATCTCTTTGTTTACATAGTTCTGTATTGTTCCCTTCCTACCTAAGAATGAAAACTGCCAGCTCATTAAAGCTGGGAAGTCAGGGGCTCTAAATGCAACAAGAAATAAAAAGGAACAATTACTCACAGTAAACAGGAAAAAAAAAGTTTGCTCTGAGAGCTACATTAAGCAGCATACTTTTGATAGCTTTTATGCTCTGTCAACTTCCAGGCAGGCCATTAGAGGAAGAGGGAGGAGAAAGAAGGCAAAAAGACCTCAGAGCACTTGGCTGGTTTTCCATAATGAGCTTCCTGTCTAACTCTACAATAAACAATAAAGGCCTGCTCCAGAACAGTCCCTGATGGATTTGACATTCCTAATCCGCATCTGTTGCTCAGCACAGCTGCATGAAGAAGAGAGGGAACAAGATATATCCCCACCTTTTATGAGCTCCTTAATGGCAAGGTCCTAGGCTTGACTTATTGCTTGACTTATCCCCAGCCCCCCAGGACTAGGTATTTGTAGAATCAACTTGAATACAATTACGTGTTTTTGAGCATATTAGATTAAATGATCCTTTAAATGACTTACTTATGAAGCATATTTTTCCCCTGATCAAACTATGTCAATTCCAGTGACTGTGTTAATCCTTGTTGATCCATGAAACTCCTTCATCAGATACACATGTATTTGCTATAATCTAGTCCTGTTTCTCAGCTGCTTATCCTCACATTTAGCTAATCATTCACTTGCAGACTTCCTTGCCAGTCCAGACACTTTGATTAGTTTCAACCTTACCTAGGATATTCCAGTAATCAGTCTCTAAGATTATCCTTGATCCTCTCTTCCTAAATGGTACCAGAAAATGAACCTAAGAACATTCTCCCAGTCAACTGGAGGCTGGGTCTATTCCCTCTAGCCAGCCTGCTACCTCCAACTGGCTTTTTAAAGGCCACACCAACAGGAGGAATTCTAACATTCTCACCAGAAGCCTTCTTTCCAGTCTCACCCATCCCCCACTAAAGCAATGGAAGACTTTATGTCCTCCACACTTGGAATCCACTTGGGGCTGAGTTTCTTTATTTGCAGCAGTTTGGCTTTTGAACAGTGAGTGCCATCAGTCATGGAGACATCAGCCTCCCAACAGCATGGTCTGAGCAGGAGCACTGCAAGCCCAGGCATTGGAGACATAGAGACATGTCCTCTGGTGAAGGTGGTCTCCAGCAGTGCCTGGGAGCTGCCCATCACTCTGCCATGAGACAGGTGGAGCTGCAGAAGGCTGAGGTCTCTGATAGCATACTAAGAGGGTCTGAGTCAGCGATGACTGACAGAGCTGCACGTCAACAAATTCTCTCAGCAAGCAGAGAAGCCCCAGCCACCATCACAAATGCCACCGTAATGAAGCAATTCTGTTCAACAATGCCATGGCCAAGACCCAGATAAAGCTCCCCTGATTTAAGACTTCTGTCTTAGAGCAGTTCTAAGTTCAGAGCAAAATTTAGAGGAAGGTACTTGGGTACAGAAATTTCCCACATACCCCTGCTCCCACAGATGCATAATCTTCCCCATTTTCAACATCTTCCACCAGAGCGGTAGTTTGTTTTAACTGACGAATGTACGTGGACATTATAAGCACCCAAAGCCCACAGCTGATCTTAGGGTTCACTCCTGGTGTTGTACAGTCTATGGGTTTGAACAAATATAAAATGGCATATATCCAGCATTATAGTATTATACAGATTATTTTCACAGCCCTAAAAACATCCTTTGGACTCTGCCTATGCCCTACTCCCCAGCTCCGGGCAACTACTAACCTTCCTACTGTCTGCATAGCTTCTGCCTTTTTCAGAATGTCTACTTGGAATCCTACAGGGTACAGCCTTTTCAGATTAGCTTATTTTACTTAGTAATATGCATTTAAGTCTTTTTTATGTCTTTTTATGGCTTGAGAGCTCTTTTCTTTTTAGCACTAATATCCCATTGCCTGGTTATACCACAATTTATCCATTCACCTATGATGAACATATTGGTTGTTTCCAAGCTTTGGCAATGGTGAATAAACCTGCTGTTAGCATCCATATGCAGGTTTTTGTATAAATTTTTAACTCCTTTGAGTAAAAACCAAGGAGCACAACTGCTTAATCTTATACTGGGAGTGTTTAGTTTTGCAGGAAATTGCCAAACTGCCCCCCAAAGGGGCTAGGCCATTTAGCAGCCCCACCAGTGATAAGTCAGAGTAGCTCCTGCTGCGAATCCTCACCAGCATTTACTGTTGTCAGTAATCTGGATTTAGGCCACTTTAATTGTTGAGTATCTTGTATTGCATTGTTTTAATAGGCATTTCCCTGATGACATATGATATACAGCATCTTTTAAAATGCTAATTTGTCAACTGTATATCTTCTTCGGTTAAGTGTTTGTTATAAAAATGACATTCTAATTAAGCTTAAAATAATTAATGCAATATTTAATATGCAATGCAGTAAGTGAAATCCTTCCTTTGCCACCTATCCATAAAGTCATCTCCCCAACCTAAAACAACTCTGGAAAGGGAGGACAAGTTTAGAGAGTGAACACATTCTGATTTCAAGACTTATTAGAAGGGTATAGTAGTCATGACAGTGTGGTATTGGCATAAACACAGACAGAGGGAGAAAAAGAGGCATTTCAACAAACAGTGGTAGAATAACTGATATTCATAAGCCAAAAAAAAAAACCCTCTTTGGTGTATATATTGTAAAATAAATAGGCAAAATATAGTACATACTATATGATTCCATTTATATAAATCTAGTAATTTCAACAGTAAGTGAACTGTGAACTTCCAGATGTTCATCTGGTTTTAGAAAAGGCAGAGGAACCAGAGATCAAGTTGTCAACATCCGTTGGATCATTGAAAAACAAGAGAGTTCCAGAAAAACATCTATTTCTGCTTTATTGACTATGCCAAAGCCTTTGACTGTGTGGATCACAATAAACTGTGGAAAATTCTGAAAGAGATGGGAATACCAGACCACCTGACCTGCCTCCTGAGAAATCTGTATGCAGGTCAGGAAGCAACAGTTAGAACTGGGCATGGAACAACAGACTGGTTCCAAATTGGGAGAGGGGTACATCAAGGATGTATATTGTCACCCTGCTTATTTAACTTATATGCAGAGTGCATCATGCGAAATGCCAAGCTATATGAAGCACAAGCTGGAATCAAGATTGTCAGGAGAAATAACAATAATCTCAGATATGCAGATGACACCACCCTTATGGCAGAAGCAAAGAAGAACTAAAGAGCCTGTTGATGAAAGTGAAAGAGGAGAGCGAAAAAATTGGCTTAAAACTCAACATTCAGAAAACTAAGATCATGGCATCTGGTCCTATCACTTCATGGCAAATAGATGGGGAAACAGTGGAAACAGTGAGAGACTTTATTTTTGGAGGCTCCCAAATCACTGCAGATAGGGACTGTAGCCATGAAATTAAAAGACGCTTGCTCCCTGGAAGAAAAGCTATGACCAACCTAGATAACATATTAAAAAGCAGAGACATTACTTTGCCAACAAAGATCCATCTAGTCAAAGCTATAGCTTTTCCAGTAGTCACATATGGATGTTAGAGTTGGAGTATAAAGAAAGCTGAGCACCAAAGAATTGATGATTTTGAACTGTGGTGTTGGAGAAGACTCTTGAGAGTCCCTTGGACTGCAAGGAGATCCAAGCTAAAGGAAATCAATCCTGGGTGTTCAATGGAAGGGCTGAAGTTGAAGCTGAAACTCCAATACTTTGGCCACCTGATTCAAAGAGCTGACTCATTGGAAAAAATCCTGATGCTGGGAGGGATTGAGGGCCAAAGGAGAAGGGGACGACAGAGGATGAGATGGTTGGATGGCATCACTGACCCAATGGACATGGGTTTGGGTAGAATCCAGGAGTTGGTGATGGACAGGGAGGCCTGGCGTGCTGCGGTTCATGGGGTCGCAAAGAGTCAGACATGACTGAGCCACTGAACTGAACTGAACTGATAACTGAATTACTTTGCTGTACATATGAAACACAACACTGTAAATTAACTATGCTTTAATTAAAAAATGGTTTTAAAAAGTCAGACAAAAAAATCATTATTCTATTTGAGAAAAGTACCTGTTTCCTTACCTTAAAAAAAAGTAGATAAGGAAGATGGGAAGATGTCCACAGTATATTGCTAAGTGTGAAAGCAAGGTTTAAGAACTATACTGCTGCTAGTAATAGCAAGCTCATAAAGCACTTATTTGTGGCACATATTCTTCTAAATGCTTGATGTGTAATAATTCATTTATTCTTACTAATATTCATAAGAGGTAGCATTATTACTTCATGCTTTTGCAAATGAAGGAGCTGAGGCTGGTGCAAATCATATAGCCAATAATTTGTGAATGAAGACTGCTTCATCCAGTGGTCAGGTCCTGGTCTGTGCTCTTAACTGCCACACTTCACTGCAAGATCCTACTGTGTAAAATAACTGGGCATGTAAATGCAGAGGTATGTCGTTTAGGGACGGAGAGTGAAATATGGAAAAATGATGTCGGAAGGGAATTTTATCCTTTAATGTAAATACTATTATCTTGTTTGAACTTTTAGAGCAACCAGTCCTATGTCCATCGGGAAGCAGATGCTGAGAAGTTAGAAACGCAAATGGTTTACCGGGAGGCAACACCCGTGAAAGATCAAAGGGAAAGAAGATTGGGCAGGGAAAGTCTCAAACTATCAAACAGGTCAGCCTAAATCTAAGCCAGCCCAGTGGAGAGCTCTGAAGCAAAGACTTCCCTTTAGAGGTGCCTCATCTCATGTTGAGCAGAAATAGCCAGGCCCTGGTAGTTCCAGCATGTTCCATCACGGACTGTGGGCCTCAGTCCTTTTCCTCACTGGAAAAGTGGGCCCTCAGCTCCAGGAAGAGTGCCCCAGGTGGCTCAGTGGTAAAGAATCCACCTACCAGTGCAGGAGACTCAGGAGACCCAGGTTCGACCCCTGGGTCAGGAAGATCCCCCGTGGGAGGAAATGGCAACCCACTCCAGTATTCTTGCCTGGGAAATCCCATGGACAGAGGAGCCTGGAGGGCTGCAGTCCATGGAGTTGCAAAGAGTCGGACATGACTGAGCATCTGAGCATCCATGCACGCAGCTAGAACTTAAGCCCGAGAGGGTCCTGACGGCCCTGCACAGACAGGCTGTCAGCTGCCTGCTCTGGGCATCAGGAAGTGTTCTCTCTGCAAACAGACCTGGACAGCTCCCCTGCTTGGCTCCCACTCCACCAAATGGGAAGAACACATTTTCTGACAAAGTCCTTAGGTACACAGCGTGTCCCAGGACTGCTTGGGGGACAACTCATGAAATGATGATAAAGCATCACAGACCTCAGTGAACTAGAATTGAGCTAAGATACCCCGTAGGCAAACTACTCCAACTAATAATAAGAGGGTTTGGAGAAAACTCACTCCTTTAGTATGTTTTCTCCCACTTGGTGGAGAAGAAAAAGCAAATGTCCAAGTATTACTGAGTGAGTCAGCGATAGTCGCTCAGTCACGTCCGACTCTTTGTGACCCCATGGCCTGTAGCCCGCCAGGCTCCTCTGTCCATGGGATTCTCCAGGCAAGAATACTGGAGCGGGTTGCCATTTTCTTCTCCAAAGTATTACTGAGTCTTTTCCAAAAGAAACTGCTTCTTTATACCTGTCCAGAGTGTGGAAGACAATGCAACCACTTCCTCTAAATCAATTCCCCTCGAGAAGGTTACACTTTGTTTGGTGACACGATGTCAGATAGAGCTCCTCTGCCAGGTTCATGTCTTATCATAGCTCTTGTTGTTGTCGTTACTGCCTTTAGCAGTTTCCATGCAAAGGCAGAACAAGTCAAGGTGGAATCTAAAGTCATCAGTGCAAAAGGTTCCACTTTTATTTTCAAATTCGATGGAGTCAGTAGCAAGTAAACATGCTCAAAAGGGAAATAGACCTGCTATCTCTAATACTTTCCCAACCAAGGAAAAGGGAATAAATCTCCAGAATATTGAGTGAAAAGAACAGGATGAAATATCTTGGCAGGTCTCTCCTATTTGAAAACTGGCTGCATTACTGAGCCATATAAATAATTAAGCAAGCACTTGCCACCTGCAGGAAACAGAAAGTGAAGAATAATATCAAGTATCTCTCAACTCTAACTGCAAAAAAATCATTTTCCTTGGAAATCCTTGGAAAGTGGTTCCAAATGGTTAAATTGGCTCAAAATTAATTCCCTTTTTTACAAGCTGAGACATAGCACTTTTCAAAATTTTATGTACCCACTTTTGATGGTTATACATTCTTCCCTAGGTTCTCTATTTTCTTTTTCAATCAACTTCCCTCTCCTCAACACACACTATATTTTAACTTGCAGTATGATTATGGAACCAGACCGTGAATCGGAAGACCCAGGTTTGATACTCACGCTGCTATTGAATAGGCTGCCTTCAGTGCATGCATGCTGTCATTTCAGTCCTGTCCGACTCTTCGTGACCCTGTGGACTTAGCCCGCCAGGCTCCTCTGTCCATGGGATTCTCCAGGCAATAACCCCGGAAGTGGGTTGCCATGCCCTCCTCCAGGGGATTCCTGACCTAGGGATCAAAGCCGCATCTCTTATGTCTCCTGCATGGGCAGAAGGTTTCTTTGCCAGTAGTGCCAGCTGGGACGCCCATTCTGCCTTAGGTTAGTTAATTTTTTTATATATAATTTTATTTATTTACGGCTGCGCTGGTCTCCGTCGCTGCGCCAGCTTTCCCCTAGTTGTGGAGGGCCAGGGCTCTCTTCCTTGCAGTGTGTGAGCGTCTCGCTGTGGTGCCTTTTCTGAGGAGTTGGGCTCTGGAGCACAGACCTAATGGCCGTGGTTCAGATGATGCTACTGGGAAAGAATCCACTCAATGCAGGAGATGTGGGTTCAGTCCCTGAGTTGGGAAGTTCCCCCGGCATAGGAAATGGCACCCTATTCTAGTATTCTTGCCTGGAAAGTCCCATGGGCAGAAGAGCCTGGCGGGCTACAGTCTGTGGGGCCACAGAGAGTCAGACATGACTGAGCACAGAGCAGTGGATGAGCTTAGTAGCTCCGCGGCACGTGGGGTCGTCCCAGATCAGGGATAAAACCATGGCTCCTGCACGGGCAGGAAGATTCTTCACCACTGAGCCACCAGGGAAGCCTTGGATTAGCTAATTTCTCATTTAAATTGAGTTTGATTCAATGTGCTCAAAAGCTCAAGTAATGACGGACTAAAATATAAATATTTAAACAAACATATCTTTTCTGTATTCTGTCTCCAAAGTACCAGCCATAGTCTCTCTGTTCAAATAGTTTCATCTAAGAAAAAGAAAAAAACATATAAAATACACTAAGGAAAAAGAAGAAATCCAATTAGGAATTATGAGCTCCTTGCCCGTGTAATTGCAATGGAAATAGCAGGATAGCAGTTTGAAATATCTGCTTAAGATGAATCTGATTATGCACACAACAGCAACAACAAAAAAAAAGCAAAAATTCAAGACAGTGACTCAGGTAACATTTAAAACAAAGGCTTCCCTGGTGGCGCAGACAGTGAAGAATCCACCGGCAATGTAGGAGACCTGGTGGGTTTGATCCCTGGGTTGGGAAGATCCCCTGGAGGAAGGCATGGCAACCCACTCTAGTATTCTTGCCTGGAGATCCCCACGGACAAAGGAGCTTGGTGGGCTATAGTCCATGGGGTCACAAAGAGTCAGACAGGACTGAGTGACTAAGCATACACACTCACAACCCCTTCATTGATGACAGGCTTCCCATGTGGCACAGTGGTGAAGAATCCACCCGCCAATGCAGGAAGTGCAGGAGAGGCACGCTCAATCCCTGGAGCGGGAAAGATCCCCTGGAGTGGGAAATAGCAACCCACTCCAGTATTCCTGCCTGGGAAATCCCACGGACAGAGAGGCCTAGGGGTCACAAAGAGTCAGACACAGCTAAGCAATTGGGCACACACACACCCTTCATTGAGCTTTTCGTTATGTCCTAGATTCTGTACTTTATTGACATTATTCCATTTAAATCTCACAACAAGGTGAAGAAGTAGATGTTTAAATCCTCATTCTAGAGATGAGAAAAATTAAAACTTGGAGGATTAAATACCTTACACAGTAAAAGTCCCAGAATTCAAAAGCAGCTTTGTTTCACGCCTAAATCCGTACTATACTGACTCAACATAAAGCAGAGGAACCGTGCTATTGGCCCTGAAACATTAATGTGCATCCGAGTCACCTGAAAACAGTTAAAACAGATTGCTGAGCCCATCTAAACCAGGGGATTCCAGGCTTTTAGATTTAAGGCAGTAAAAAATTTAATAAAGTTTGACAGATCACCAAGTTTTATTATACTGAGTTGTTACATAAATACACACACCAAAACAAACAAAACATATTCTAGTATCTGAATAATTCAGGGTTTTTTTATTTTTTTTAAATTAAGACATAATTTACATATTAGAAAATTAACACTGCAAGTTTTGACAAATATATATATCCATGTAACCAGCACTGCAATCAAAATATAGAATAGTCTCTTCATTCCAAAGAATGCCGCAGTGCTTCACTGTAATAAACCCCTCCACCACCACAAGCCCAGCTATCATAAGTTTGTTTTCTGTTTCTACAGTTTTACCTTTTACAGAATGTAATGTAAGTGGAATCATACAGTCCACAGCCATTTAAGTTTGGCTTCTCTGGCTTAGTAAAATGGATTTGAGATTCATCTAGTTTATTGTGTAATTTGTATACAGGTATACAATCTAGACAGAGAAGGCAATGGCACCCCGCTCCAGTGCTCTTGCCTGGAAAATCCCATGGACGGAGGAGCCTGATGGGCTGCAGTCCATGCGGTCACGAAGAGTCGGACAGGTCTGAGCGACTTCACTGTCACTTTTCACTTTCATGCATTGGAGAAGGAAATGGCAACCCACTCCAGTGTCCTTGCCTGGAGAATCCCAGGGATGGCAGAGCCTGGTGGGCTGCCGTCTATGGGGTCGCACAGAGTCGGACATGACTGAAGCGACTTAGCAGCAGCAGCAGCGGCAGCATACAATCTAGAAATATAGGTATCCCCCAGATTCTCAAAGTTTGCTTTATATTTCTTCCCTCTCACAAAAAAACCTACACTAGAATCTGTTTTCACTAATCAAAAGAAATTCAAAACAGAATTTTGTTTTTACGAAAAAAAGGTGAAAAGTAAATAGTTTTCAGCATTTGTTTTGTAGCAAGATCTTATAGAGGCAGTGTGTACCCAGAGCTGGGAGTGGCCTCACCAAGCTCCTTCCCCTGAACTAGACACAGGATCTCTGCATCAAGCTGCTGTAGCTTTGAACCGTGACTATGAGTCTCTAGACTTTATCTCAATTTATTTTGTGCATCTGTTAGTAATATGTGTCTTGAGGTAATTGCTACCACTCTTCACACCATATTGACTAGTTTACAGAAGGTCCCATAGGCACTCTCAAATAGCAGGGAGACCTGGATTCCATGGTATGCATATATCACAGTCGGTTTCACTAGTCCCCACTGAAGAGTATTTGGGTTGTGTCTTGCTGCTACTGCTGCTAAGTCACTTCAGTTGTGTCTAACTCTTTGCAACCCTATGGACCCCGCCAGGCTCCTCTATCCATGGGCTTCTCCAGGCAAGAATACTGGAGTGGGCTGCTGTGCCCTCTTCCAAAGGATCTTCCCGACCCAGGGATGGAATTTGAGTCCCTCAAGTCTCCTGCATTGACAGCTGGGTTCTTTACCACTAGCACCACCTGGGAAGTCCTTGGGTTGTTTCCATGTTGGAGGAATTATTTTAAAAGCTGTTATAAATATTCACATACATGTTTTTGAGTGTGCAGTTAGGAGTGGGATTGCTTAATGATACGGTAAGGGTATGTTGAACTAACTACACAAGAAACTCCCCAACTGTTATTCAAGATGGCCGCATCAACTTGCATTCCCACCGGCAACAGTTGTTCCACACTCACTAAGACTTAAGACTGCCGGTCGTGTTTGTTTTTAACCTTAGCCATTCTACCAAGTGCATAACGAGACCTGACTGCAGGTATAACTTGTACTTCACTGATGAATAATGATGCTGAGCATCTTCTTGTATCTTAAAAACATGTTCTTTTTCAAAATTGTTTGTCCATTCTCATTTCTTTTTTTTCCTAAAATCAGCTTGTTAATTTCTATAAAAAGTCCTGCAGGTACTCTCAATGTCATTATGCTGATTCTAAGATTGCCAGGAGAAATATCAATAACCTCAAATATGCAGATGACACCACCCTTATGGCAGAAAGTGAAGAAGAGCTAAAGAGCCTCTTGATTAAAGTGAAAGAAGAGAGTGAAAAAGTTGGCTTAAAGCTCAACATTCAGAAAACTAAGATCATGGCATCTGGTCCCATCACTTCATGGCAAATAGATGAGGAAACAGTGGAAACAGTGGCTGACTTTATTTTGGGTGGCTCCAAAATCACTGCAGATGGTAGTTGCAGCCATGAAATTAAAAGACGCTTACTCCTTGGAAGGAAAGTTATGAGCAACCTAGACAACATATTAAAAAGCAGAGACATTACTTTGACAACAAAGGTCCATCTAGTCAAGGCTATGGTTTTTCCAGTAGTCATGTACGGATGTGAGAGTTGGACTATAAAGAAGGCTGAGCGCTGAAGAATTGATGCTTTTGACCTGTGGTGTTGCAGAAGACTCTTGAGAGTCCCTTGGACTGCAAGGAGATCCAACCAGTCCGTCCTAAAGGAGATCAGTCCTGAGTGTTACTGGAAGGACTGATGTTGAAGCTGAAACTCCAATACTTTGGCCACTTGATGCGAAGAGCTGACTCATTGGAAAAGACCCTGATGCTGGGAAAGATTGAAGGAAGAAGGAGAAGGGGACAACAGAGGATCAGATGGTTGGATGGCATCACCGACTCAATGGACATGGGTTTGAGTAGACTCCAGGAGTTGGTGATAGACAGGGAGGCCTGGTGTGCTGCGGTTCATGGGGTCACAAGAGTCAGACATGACTGAGCCACTGAACTGATAGATCAATTAAGGTACGAACAAAGTCAGTTCTCCCAGTCCATGAGTATGACATAGCAGCACTCCTTGATTCCTTTTATCAGTATCTTTTTGTTCTCAGCATACAGATCTTGAATACATTTTGTAAAATCCATACCTAAAGGTTCACTTTTTGGTGCTATTGTAATGATACTTCTAAAATTTCAATTTCTAACTTTTCACTGCTAGAATATAAAAAATTTAATTTTCAAAGATGTTTTAGTGCTGAAAGTGAGAAAGTAGTTTCAATAAGTATTTCTGCTTTAGTGACTAAGAAGGTAAAATGAAGGAAACACAATAAGAAAGGAGCGTCAGGTTCCAGAGAATGGGGTAAACCTAACAAATTAAATGGCAAAGATGCCTAATACACTTCTGATGTTAGTCAGTTATCCCCTGGAGCTCTCTTATGGTTCTGAGACCTCCAGATACATGCCCCCTTTTGAAGGTCAGGTCTCAAATTACATGTTCTGTGCACCGAGTGGCTCAGTCGTGTCCAACTCTTTGCAACACCACAGACTGTAAGCCCGCCAGGCTTCTCTGTCCATGGGGATTCTCCAGGCCAGAATACTAGAGTGGATGGCCATTCCCTTCTCCAGGGGATCTTCCCAACCCAAGGATTGAAACCAGGTCTCCCCCATTGCAGGAGGATTCTTTACCTTCTGAGCCACCAGGGAAGCCCCAAGTTACAGGCAACTCAGCCCAACCCCAACCCAATCTCAGCCCCACCCCATATATCATTTTCTTTCAATTCACTGTTTTTGTTTTTCCATGACCCTTTTGATGCTTGATCTTTGCTTTTTATTGACTTTGATTATTTTTGGGCTTCCCTCACTAGTTTTGTTTACTACTATATCAAAGTAATTAGAACAATGTCTGCTGCATAGAAGGCACTGAGATATGTTTATTAAATGAAAAAGGGTATAGATACAAAAATGAGCTGCAAACCTGTGTTCAAATCAATGTCACCTAAGCACTCACAGAAAAAAATTGTCATGAGCTATTAAGTTTTTCAGAATCATAAAAATGATCGCAAAATAAATATTTTTAAAAATAACAAAAACACACTTAAAAGAGCAAAAAAATCATTAAGTTCTAGGAATTTTTTAAATGTGTAAGACCTTCATGGAAGAAATAGAATAATATTTATTACAGGACATTAAAAAAATCATGAATAAAGACCATATTATGATTGAGAAATGCAAAGTCAAAAAGAATATTCACTTTCCCTAAATAAAATGATATATGTATGTGCTTCCCAAGTTATCAGAGTGAGGGGAGTAAGACAAGTGAGGGCCTGGACAAGGGTGCAAAAGTTAAAAGGACACAAAAAACACAATAATCAAGATCAATAAATATTTAATTGCAATGTTTCTTAAAAATCAAAATTAATCAAAAACTAGTGATAGACAGCATGCCTGAAGAACTGTGGATGGAGGCTCATGACACTGTACAGGAGGCAGGGATCAAGACCATCCCCAAGAAAAAGAAATGCAAAAAGGCAAAATGGCTGTCTGAGGAGGCCTTACAAATAGCTGAGAAAAGAAGAGAAGGGAAAGGCAAAGGAGAAAAGGAAAAATATACCCATGTGAATGCAGAGTTCCAAAGAATAGTAAGGAGACATAAGAAAGCCTTCCTCAGAGATCAATGCAAAGAAATAGAGGAAAACAGCAGAATGGGAAAGACTAGAGATCTCTTCAAGAAAATTAGAGATACCAAGGGAACATTTCATGCAAAGATGAGCACAATAAAGGACAGAAATAGTATGGACCTAACAGAAGCAGAAGTTATTAAGAAGAGGTAACAAGAATACACAAAAGAACTATACAAAAAAGATTTTCATGACCCAGATAATCACAATGGTGTGATCACTCACCCAGAGCCAGACATCCTGGAATGTGAAATCAAGTGGGCCTTAGGAAGCATCACTACAAAAAAAGGTAATGGAGATGATGGAATTCCAGTTGAACTATTGCAAATCCTAAAAGATGATGATATAAAAGTGCTACACTCAATATGCACAGCAAATTTGGAAAACTCAGCAGTGGCCACAGGACTGGAAAAGGTCAATTTTCATTCCAATCCCAAAGAAAGTCAATGCCAAAGAATGCTCAAACTACCACACAATTGCACTCATCTCACACGCTAGTAAAGCAATGCTCAAAATTCTCCAAGCCAGGCTTCACCAATACGTGAACCGTGAACTTCCAGATGTCCAAGCTGGTTTTAGAAAAGGCAGAGAAACCAGAGATCAAATTGCCAAGATCCATTGGATCATAGAGAAAACAAGAGAGTTCCAGAAAAACATCTATTTCTGCTTTATTGACTATGCCAAAGCCTTTGACCGTGTGGATCACAACAAATTGTGGAAAATTCTGAAAGAGATGGGAATACCAGACCACCTGAACTACTTCCTGAGAAACCTGTATGCAGGTCAGGAAGCAACAGTTAGAACTGGACATGGAACCACAGACTGCTTCCAAATCAGGAAAGGAGTACGTCAAGACTGTATATTGTCACCCTGCTTATTTAACTTATGTGCAGAGTACATCATGCAAAATGCCAGCCTGGATGAAGCATAAGCTGTAATCAAGATTTCTGGGAGAAATATCAATAACCTCTGATATGCAAATGACACCACTCTTATGCAGAAAGTGAAGAAGAACTGAAGAGTCTCTCGATGAAAGTGAAAAAGGAGAGTGAAAAAGCTGGCTTAAAACTCAACGTTCAGAAAATTAAGATCTGGTCCCATCACTTCATGGCAAATAGATGGGGAAACAACGGAAACACTGAGAGACTTTATTTTCTTGGGCTGAAAACTCACTGCAGATGGTGACGGCAGCATGAAATTAAAAGATGCTTGCTCCTTGGAAGGAAAGTTATGACCAACCTAGACAGCATATTAAAAAAGCAAAGACATTACTTTGCCAACAAAGGTCCATCTAGTCAAAGCTATGGTTTTTCCAGTGGTCATATATGGATGTGAGAGTTGGACTATAAAGAAAGCTGAGCACTGAAGAATTGATGCTTTTGAACTGTGGTGTTGGAGAAGACTCGAGAGTCCCTTGGACTGCAAGGAGATCCAACCAGTCCATCCTAAAGCAAATCAGTTCTGAATATTCATTGGAAGGACTGATGCTGAAGCTGAAACTCCAACACTTTGGCCACCTGATGTGAAGAACTGACTCACTGGAAATGATCCTGATGCTGGGAGAGACTGAAGGTTGGCAGAGAAGGGGACAACAGAGGATGAGATGGTTGGATGGCATCACTGACTCAATGGACATGAATTTGAGTAAGCTCTGGGAATTGGTGGTGGATGGGGAAGCCTGGCATGCTGCAGTCCATGGGGTCACAAAGATTTGGACACCACCTAGTGACTGAACTGAATTGAGTAATTAACAAAGTGTAAAAATTACAAGCACATATATGTGGAATCTAGAAAAAAGGTATAGATGACCTTATTTGCAAAGCAGTAACAGAGCACAGACATAGAGAAGAAATGAATGGATTCCAAGGAGGAAGGGAGAGGCGGGGTGACCTGCGAGGTTGGAACTGACATACATACACTACTGTTTATAAAACTGATGACTAACGAGAACCTCCTGTATAGCACAGGAAACTTTACTGGGTGGCTTCTGGTATCCTAACTGGGAAGGAAATCCAAAAGAGAAGGGATCCATGTGTCCATATGGCCGATCCACTTTGTTGACTGACAGCAGTGTAAAGTAAGCTTCCTCAAAAAAGAAAGAAAGAAAGAAAGGCGGGGTGGAGCGGAAGACATGGGATATTTCTAAGACTCCAGGCACAAAGCTGTATGTCCAGGGAGCAGAGCCAGCAGCAGATGAACAGCCCACGCCCCTCATCAGTCCCCAGGGCCACACCCTTGCTCCGTGCTGGTTTGGGATGGCCCCTTGGATTTGACTCACTTTGATTTCTTGACTCCTGCCCTGGATTCATGCCTGCTGCCATGACACTGTGGACAATGGGTGCATTCATGCTGACTTTCAGATTTCCCCTGCCCCCTGCCACCTTTCCCGGGCAATTAACTTTACCCGCATCCCAATCCCAACCCCCACCTCGCCACCATCCCCCAGCTGGCTTCCCAGTTATAATCTTCACCCAGTCTGACTCCTGGATCCTTGTAAATCATCACATGAATGGCTGTGTGGCCCGAGGAGGACGAGCTATATGTACTTTCCAATCCACAAGGTGAAATACAAAATCAATTAACAGAAAAAGACTCCTTTTTATATGATGGGAATTAAGCTATTACTGAAAAAATTGAATAAAGCTGAACTAAAATTTTGAGGGGAAAAAAAAGGAATCTCACCTGCTATTAAATTGAATACAAATTTGAAAAGGGATGCTGAGATACAGAATTTCTACTGATTACTTTTTCAGCACCTAATGCTAACACATTTATGAAAGGCAATCATGTACAGCAAGTATATCACTCACCACAAAACTGAATAAAGAAAAGCGTCTATATTCAAAGGAGGATTTTTTTTTTCCCTCTCATTTGGCCATGCCAAATGCTTTTCTAAGGCTTCCTGTAAACTTGAGAAAAACAAGCTAACTCTGCCTTTTCTACCATCAGAGGAAACCCCTGGTTTTCTGAAATGCAGCAGCATCTCCATCTTAACAAAACAAAGCTCTTATATGTGAAATTTGAGTTAGGTCAGTGAAAACTGACATGGTGAGCACACTCATTACTACCCATGTCTGGAAACAGCACAGTAAAAAAGAACATTTGCTGAGGCCAACTGACCCTCTCAGCAGTCATTTTACACATTTCCTATCTTCCCCAAAGCATTAATAATCTCATTTCTCAGTTATCAGACATTTATTTCTGGCAGATTACTTTCTAATTAAATTAACCTTATCAAACCAGTAGTAGTTTTAAGAAATGCAAGCAATATAATGAGTCGAGTTACAAAGATAGTGTCCAGAGAAATTTATTTTCCAGTGTTAATTTTTGGCTTGACATAAATTGCTAGCACAAGCCCTATAATAGTGCCACACCTCAGCACCCTGGGTGCTTTATGATGCCTTATTTGTGATGTCCTGAATACATTCTAGAGCTTATCATATTTTCCCTATTTCTGTCCCACGAAAGATGGAATTTTAAATATTTTCCACTTTGGACTGTTTCATTTGCTTGATATTATCAACAGAAAACGCATTCTATAGGTCATGGTTTCCTTTATTTCTTATAATCTATTCAAGACAGATAGTCCACACATCTTCAATTAATAATGCCAGAATCACAGGACAAGAGGGAACATTGTTTATAAAGCAACCAGGCTGGGAATACTAACAAGCTCAGCACATCAATCATGGCAACATCCTGTAATTCCAAAGTTCACCTTGAAGTTTGCATTGCATTTTACCATTCCTTTTAAATGTGTGTCTTTGCCAAAGTGAGCAGCACAACTTTTTACTTCATTCTACTATAGTGAAGTGAAAGTCGCTCAGTCGTGTGACTTTTGGCGACCCATGGACTGACTCTACAGTCCACGGAATTGTCTAGGCCAGAACACTGGAATGGGTAGCCTTTCCCTTCTCCAGGGGATCTTCCCAACCCAGGGATCAAACCCAGGTCTCCCACATTGCAGGTGGATTCTTTACCAGCTGAGCCACAAGGGAAGCCCAAGAATACCAGAGTGGGTAGCCTTTCCCTTCTCCAGAGGATCTTCCCGACTCAGGAATCAAATCGGGTTCTCCTGCATTCCAGGTGGTTTCTTAACCAACTGAGCTATAAGGGAAGCCCAAAGTGAAAGTGAAAGTCGCTCAGTTGTGTCCAATTCTTTGCGACCCCATGGACAGTTCATGGAATTCTCCAAGCCAGAACACTGAAGTGGGTAGCCTATTCCTTCTCCAGGGGATCTTCCCAACCCAACAATCAAACTGGGTCTCCCGCATAGCAGGCGGATTCTTTACCAACTGAGCTATCAGGGAAGCCATCAAACCATGGCTTTATCAATATGCTAAATTTTCCAGTGACATACATATTTTGGCTCAAAACATTTTTCTTTCTTTATTTGTTTTTATTAATGAATCCTAAAATTGCATGTTAGGAAAACTCAGCAGTGGCCACAGGACTGGAAAAGGTCCATTTTCATTCCAATCCCTAAGAAAGGCAATCCCAAAGATGTTCAAACTACCGCACAATTGCACTCATTCACACGCTAGTAAAGTAATGCTCAAAATTCTCCAAGCCAGGCTTCAGCAATATGTGAACCATGAACTTCCAGATGTTCAAGCTGGTTTTAGAAAAGGCAGAGGAACCAGAGATCAAATTGCCAATATCTGCTGGATCATCAAAAAAGCAAGAGAGTTCCAGAAAAACATCTATTTCTGCTTTATTGACTACGCCAAAGCCTTTGACTGTGTGGATCACAATAAACTATGGAAAATTCTGAAGGAGATGGGAATACCATACCACCTGACCTGCCTCTTGAGAAACCTGTATGCAGGTCAGGAAGCAACAGCTAGAACTGGACATGGAACAACAGACTGGTTCCAAATAGGAAAATATTTCCAAAATTTCCAAATAAGTCAAGGCTGTATATTGTCACCCTGCTTATTTAACTTATATGCAGAGTACATCATGAGAAATGCTGGGCTGGAAGAAGCACAAGCTGGAATCAAGATTGCCGGGAGAAATATCAATAACCTCAGATATGCAGATGGCACCACCCTTATGGCAGAAAGTGAAGAGGAACTAAAAAGCCTCTTGATGAAAGTGAAAGAAGAGAGTGAAAAAGTTGGCTTAAAGCTCAACATTCAGAAAACTAAGATCATGGCATCTGGTCCCATCACTTCATGGGAAATAGATGGGGAGACAGTGGAAACAGTGTCAGACTTTATTTTTGGGGGCTCCAAAATTACTGCAGATAAGGGCTGCAGCCATGACATTAAAAGACACTTACCCCTTGGAAGGAAAGTTATGAGCAACCGAGATAGCATATTAAAAAGCAGAGACATTACTTTGACAACAAAGGTCCGTCTGGTCAAGTCTATGGTTTTTCCAGTGGTCATGTATGGATGTGAGATTTGGACTGTGAAGAAAGCTGAGTGCCGAAAAATTGATGCTTTTGAACTATGGTGTTGGAGAAGACTCTTGAGAGTCCCTTGGACTGCAAGGAGATCCAACCAGTCCATCCTAAAGGAGATCAGTCCGGGATGTTCACTGGAAGGACTGATGCTGAAGCTGAAACTCCAATACTTTGGCCACCTCATGCGAAGAGTTGACTCATTGGAAAAGACCCTGATGCTTGGAGGGATTGGAGGCAGGAGGAGAAGGGGACAACAGAGGATGAGATGGCTGGATGGCATCACTGACTCAATGGACATGAGTTTGAGTAAACTCCGGGAGTTGGTGATGGACAGGGAGGCCTGGCGTGCTGTGATTCATGGGGTCACAAAGAGTCGGACACGACTGAGAGACTGAACTGAACTGAACTGACACTTTCTTTAAAAGGTGGAAAAACTAGTCTTCCAGATAGCATAGGATAATATTTTTTTCTTTTTTATTGGACTCACATTGACTAAATAACCATGGAAGTTCCAAATTGTGATGGTGATGAAATCTTATGGATTTTTAGATATTACTCAAATTTGGCAATATGACACAGATTTACTATCACAAATATATTATTTTTGATGCAATTTAACTTCTGTCTTATAAATACCATGCCTTAGCAAATTAAATTAGCAACTTGGTACAGAGTCTCATTGTCTTTAGAACTTAAAGTTATATTTTTTTTCATTTATATTAAGCAGATCAAATTTTTACAGTTATGGAGATAGTGATATAAGATTACTACATCCATAGTGAAATATCTGTTATGCTCAGCCCTAGGTAATGGAGCACACCACTTATAAACTAGACAAAAATCCTTCTTCCGAGTCATTATAGTTTAGCTTGAACGTGGACAGAAAATAAATAACATTTAACATATGTTGTTTTGTTACAGGCTTCTCTGATAGCTCAGTTGGTAAAGAATCTGCCTGCAGTGCTATGTTATATGCATAGGGTTAGGTACACTTCCCAGGTGGCAAAGTGGGTGAGGAATCCGCCTACAATGCAAGATACATGGGTTCAGTCCCTGGGTCCTCTGGAGAAGTTCCTCTGGAGAAGGGAATGGCTACCCACTCAGTATCCTTGCCTGGGAAATCCCATGGACAGAGGAGCCTGGCAGGCTATAGTCTCTGGGGTTGCAGAGTCGGACATGTCTAAAGCAACTGAGCACGCACACATAGGGTGAAGTGCTATGAAAATGTAAAGCAGGAAAGAGGTGAGGGTCTGCAAGAAGCAGGACTCTTGTTGCATTTTTAAAAGGGCAGAGTAAGAATTTACGGAGACAACACTTTTACATCAAAACCCGTTGAATGCATGGAAGAAGCCGTGCATCGCTCTGAAAAGGAAGCCAGAGAACTACAGGGCAATGGCTGTGAAGAGTATTTGGCAAGTTTGAGTGCTAGCAAGTATGCCGAGAGGACCAGACGGAATAAATGAAAAGAGAAGCGGTAGAAAGGAAAGTCCAGCGAGATAAGAGGAGGACGTGGTGGGCTCATGTTACAGCACAACCTGTTCTCTATGGTGACACCCTCTGGAGTCGTGCAGGTGTCCCTGGCAGCTAACTCCAGGTGAGAGGGATTACCTAGGACTTGGTGGGGTCCCAAAATGACTTTGACTTTTACTCGGAGTAAAATGAAAAGACGCTGGAAGATTTTGAGCCACACAGCAAAACGTCCAGACTTAAAATTTAGTAAGATTACACTTGCTGCCTAACTTTGTTCCCTAAAAACAGACAAAAAAGGAACTATCGAGGAAACTGGGAATCCTAATAGGAGGCTGTTAAAATAATCCAGCAAGAGATGGTGATAGCTTAGATGGGAGGGTTAGAAGTGGAGATTGTGAGAAAATATTGGAACCTGATTATATTTTTTTCAAAATCTGCTATTAGATTGACTAGAAGATGAGAGATAAATAGAAGAGTCAAAGACTGCTGCAGAGTCTTTAGTCTGAGAACTGGAAGAGTAAGACTGTCATTGATTGAAGCTGGCCAGACTGCCAGAAGAATGAGTTTCAAGGAGGAAAGCTCTGAACCCTTTATAGACATACTAAGATGAGAGCTGGAATTAGGGAGAAGTCTAGAGTGAAAACAGACATTTGAGAGAATACAAAGTCTGGGGTGAAAATATACATATGAGAGAACATATTAAAAAGAGAGAAGGTATTTAAGCCATCAGACAAGATAAGATTACCAAACATATACTACATCCACTGGCATAGAATCCAGAGGATCTGATTTTTGATTTCAGCTATGTGGGTTTGGACATCACTTAATTTTACTGTGGCTCTCACTGCTATATTCAAAATGGATAAACAACAAGGTCCTACGGAAAAGAACATGAAGGTCTGTTCAATATTATGTGGCAGCCTGGATGAGAGGGGAGCTTGGGGGAGAATGGATATGTGTATATGTATGGCTGAATTCCTTTGCTGTCCGCCTGCAACTGTCACATTGTTAACTGACTATACTTCAGAATAAAATCAAAAGTTTAAAAAGAATTTCACTGTGGCTCTAACTTCATATAGGTAAAATAAGAAAAACTTTACCTCTTCTGCTTCATACATGTACTGTGAAAAACATATAAGAGACTATCTTTGAGTAAAACAAATTAGAAAACATAAGCAACTATGTGAACAATTCAGGAATGTAAATACTTTAAGATAAAAATAAAGATAATTCTATTCACTTTTAAGCTAAGTTCAAATCCAACTTCTATACTTTGCTCTCTCATTCTAGGGCAGAGTGGAAACTCTGCAAATCATACTTCCGGAAAGTTCTGCAAATAGGAGATATTACAGGAAGACCTCAAAGATGGAGGATAAACAAGGGGCCTACCTTTTCTCATCTGCTCATTTTTGGCTTCTTGTGTGCATCTTGTTTCTCTCAGCATCACCCAAGGCTTGCTTCCGGCCAAGCAATCGTGATTTGTTTCATGGCCTCAACCGAATCCACTTTGCAGTGTTACCACACTTGTACAACATGCCTTATTATGTGCCCTCAGTGACTTAGGGGGAGCCAGCCGTAATTCTCCTCCTCTGTGGCCTGAGTCCCAACCTCAGCTTGACATCTCTGAGTTTAGAGACATCGAGGCCGTCCGACAAGCACCTCCAACTGCGAGGCCCAGATTTAGGCTTCACAGGCCCCTTCTGTAAGCATCCACGTTTTAATCAGTCTATCTGCTTTCCTTTCTTCTTCCAGATCTACAAACGGTAGCTACTTCTTACAATTGCTATTTCCACGACACGATTATGTTTCTCTTTTTGTTTTTCTCAGTTCTAAATATCTAGCCAACAATTCTTTATGTTGAATTCCCTCTCTTAAAGTAACTTGTATGGTTTCTAACTTCTAATGAACCTTTACTGACACAATGCTATGGAGCCACTGGCATAGAGATAATGGATCTAAAACATTTTCAATAAAAGACTTGCACAAAATAATACTTTTGAAAAATTGCAATTTATAATAGATCCTTAAAAATGCATAGTGTTCATGGAAATCTAATAAAATAAAATACTTTTTAGAAATAAATCCACAAGGACAGAATAATCAGGAGATGCTAAACAGAAAAGTATGAAAAATTGGAAGCAGATGGAAAAATGACAACTGACCTAGAAAACCTGAGATTGCTAAAACTTAAGCCCGAGGGAAAAAAAGCACAGAAGCAAGCCAATTTGCACATTAGAACCAAAGAAATATTTCAGCAACTAGAGGCACGGGTACTTCTGAGCAACGAGTTCCCTGTGTTTTTTCCGTCTCCTCATATATCCCAGACTGGGTGCTGAAACCACAGGCAGCCTAGAAACAACAGGCACAAATAATTTCCCCAAGAAAATGCCTCCCTAATCCAGCCGAAGACTCAGAAAAGGGGTAAACTACCAAGATAAGTTTTTGAATTACACAATTACACAATAACCATTTTACTCCAGCCAAACATTAAAAAAAAAAAAAAAACAAAACAAAACTGACCCCATCCATAGTTCTGCCGTCAAAAGCCAAGTGAGGAAACTAGAATTGTAGCCTCCCCAGGCTATAGGAAGCCACTCCAATTCTTCTACCAGGGAGGTTCCAGTGGAAGCTAAGAAAGGATAAGGGACTCCTGCCCCTATGAACGGTCAGGGTCCTTCCCCGCGGAATCAGTGGAGACCATGTGGGAAACCTGGTCTCCCACACCCACCCAGAGGTATCGATGCCTCTGTGGCTGCCTGGTGAGCCGACATCAGACGAGGCCTAGTGGAGAATTGGGTCTTTTCCCAGCACTCAGTAGTAACATGGTACCATTGCACAACAGTGTCAGAGAGGCCATGCGGGGAATGATGAACAACCATGCCACTCCCAGCAAGACCGCCATTAGTGACTGCATTAGTGGGGAGTAATAGTAATAATCAGCTATTAATGGAGAGCCTCGCTCCCACCCTCCCCCAGAAGCAGCAAAGAGAACCCTCTACCACCAGTGTCAATGAATTCAAGTGAGGGATCTGGACTTTTAACCCCACCTGACACAAATGGACTTCAGCAATAAATTTTAAAAATTATGTACCATGACCATATGGAATGTTTACTGTAAGGAGGCTAGAATAGTTCAATATTTAAAAAATGAATCAATGTGATACACCATATTAATAGGCTAAGAAAAATTACATGACCATTATTATTTGATGCAGAAAAAGCAGTTGGACACACCCGCTACCCATTTAAACTACAAACTCTCAAACTAGACATAGAGAGGAACTTTCTCGTCTTGATGAAAATCCTCTACAAGACGCCTCCAGATAACATCATATTTGGGCTTCCCTGGTGGCTCAGTGGTAAGCATCTGCATGCTAATGCAGGAGACATGGGTTTGATCCCCACCCTGGGTGGGAAGATCCCCTGGAGAAGGAAATGGCAACCCACTCCAGTATTCTTGCCTGGAGAATCCCGTGGGCAGAGGCGGCTGCCAGGCCTTAGTTCACGGGGTCATAAAAGAGTCAGACGCAATGCAGCAACTGAATAACAAAGGCAGCATCATATTTAAGGTGAAAGACTAAAAACCTCGCTAAGATCACAAGACAAGGATGTCTGCTCTCATCACTCTACTCACCGTAGTTCTGAAAGTTTTAGCCGGTGCAGTAAGGCAAGTAACAGCAGGAAAAGGCATCCGGAGAAGAAAGGGACCAAACCCACATCTGCTGCATCTCCTCCTGCATTGCAAGCACAGATCAGAAAGCAAGAAGTAAAACTGTCCCTGTTGGCAGATGACGTGACCATCTATAAAGGAAATTCAAATAAATTTATTAAGCCGTTTAGTGAGTTCGGCAAGATCACAGGATAATATAAGGTCAACATACAAAGATCAGTTGTATTTTTATATATTAGCAATGAACATACAGACACCAAAATCATAGATTGGAAGGCAACATATAGAGATGACCAGAATGATTAAGCTTTATCATAGTCACTATCAAAATTCCAGTAAAACTTTTTGAAATGTCTAGTAGACAAGACTATTCTAAAAGATCTCGAATGGTGATGGAACTTGGATATATAAAATGATTTAAAAAAAATAGAATGAGAAGAATTCTTCTACCTGATTTCAAAGTATTTTATAGCAATCAAGACTGTGTGGTACTAACAGATGGATAGACATGCACATCAATGGAATGTCATAGAGAACCCAGAAATAGACCAGCGCAAGTATGGCTGATTAATTTGCTACAAAGGTACAAAAGAAATTTAATGGAATATGTATGACACCTTTCATAAATGGTACTGGAGTAAATGGACATCCATAAGTAAAAGAATGAACCTTAATGCAGACCTCAAACGTTGTATAAAACCTGAAAGATCACAGCTTTAAATGTAAAACATAAAACTATAAAAAATAGATAACATAGGAGAAGACCTTGAGGATCGAAGGTTTGGTAAAGAGTCCTCAGAAATAATATTAAAACTCTGATCCACAAAAGAAAAACTTAATAAACTGGACTTCATCAAAGTTCAAAAGGGAAGTTTTCTCTGTGAGAGATTCTGTTAAAAAGATGAAAAGACAAGCTGTATAATAGGAGAAAATATGTGACAAAGGACTTAGGTTTGGAGTACACAAAGAATTCTCAAAAATCACCAGTTAAAAAAATTCAATTAATGGACCTTCCTGTGGTCCAGTGGTTAAGACTCTATGCTTCCACTGCAGGAGTCATAGATTCAGTCCCTGGTTGGGGAACTAGGATCCCGCATGTTGTGCAGTGCAGCCAAAAAAATTGTCTTAATTCAATTAAAAACTGGGGAAAAAACATAAAGGGACATTTTACTAAAGAAAATCCATAATGGCAAATATGATACTACTTTAATTAAATTCCTTTTTATGGGACATAGGGAGAAAAGTGAAATACAAGCTGTTTCCTACCACTATTCAACTCCCAAACATGGGCAGTACAATTAAAAGAGCAGCAATATAATTTCTGTGTATTTACATCCCTCAGCATCCTTCCAACCTCAGAACATAGTCTTAATAAATTGTACTCCAGTTTTAATGCATCAAATTTGGGAAAGTGAATTAAACATTTTTATGACTACTACAAGTAAGACATACATAGGTGTTTTCTCATTTATTCTTTTTTTTTTTTGAAACATAAAAATATTTTTAATAATATGTTAGGGGTAGGGATTATCTTTTCCACAGCACAAAGCTGGCAATACCACAGATATGATAATTGACACACATCAGGGATCAATAAAGGATGGTAAAATTTTTACAGAAAAAGCATCATAGAATACGATATTCATACACACTCAAAATACCACTCATCAAATTACCCATTACAGACACAAAAGCATGTCTTTTCAATGAACAGATCTTATAAGCCTCTGCATAACAGTGTTCAAAGCTAAAATAATGATAGTGGTGACAGGTAAAGTGGACACTCTTAGCCTCCAAACAGGCTGCACTAGGAAGCACACAGAATGTACTAGATGGTGTTCTTGGCAAAAAGGGTTCACCCGAATTTAATCATGAGGAAATGATCAGACAACTGCAAAATGCAGACCATTGAGTAGACAACTGACCTATCCTCTGCAAACAAGTCAATGTCACGACCATCAAAGACAACTACAAGAAGCTGAGGAGATTCATTTATTCTTCATTTAAACTTTCTAACAAATTTGTGACACCAATATTATTATCCTCCTCATACAAATGAGAAAATCAAAACTCTGGAAGTCTATGATAACTTGATAAGTCCATAAAGTTAGTTAAATAATGAACTCTGAATATATTAAATTCTATTTTTCTTGTTATTTTTTCTTGTTTAATTGCTAAGTCATGTCTGACTCTTTGTGACCCCATGAACTGTACCCCACCAGGCTTCTCTGTCCATGGAATTCTCCAGGCAAGAGTACCGAATTGCATTGCCATTTCCTTCTCCAGGGGATCTTTTTAACCCAGGGATCAAATGTGTCTCCTGCTGGGCAGGCAGATTCTTTACTGCTGAGCCACAAGGGAGGGATGCCCTGTCGAATTCTATACAAATAATCTATCTCATTTCTATTTATAACAGGAGATGATAGCACAATCTAATTTCAAAACACAACACTAGAGATTTCCACACTTGGCCAAGAGGAAATAATAAGGACTGAATGTATTCTCTCACCAGAAATAAATTTAAAATTGTACATAAAATGTGAGATGATACCCACTAAGATCCTGGGTATCGGTCAATGAGGAGGCCATGAGACAAACAGAACTCAGAACCAGGTGGTCTCCCAGACTAGAAGAGATGAGGCTGGGAGGAAAGGAAGCGAAGGTAACTAGAGTTTGCAAGAGAAACTGGGGGAGCAAAGAGAGTTGAACTAAAAAAACCTCTGAAAATCTACACAGTCTCTCTCAGTTACTGAGTTATGTGCTAATTAGCACATGCATGTGAAGAAACTACCCAAGGCTGGGGAAAGGGCACCCAAGGGATTAGAGAAGGAATCAGCAAACTGCAGCCACGTGGTCAGTCATCTGTTTTTGTAAATAAAATTCTACTGGAGTCGTACATATCATTCATATGCTGTAATGACTGCTTCATGCTAAACTAGCAGACTTGAGTGGACGCAAGAGAATCTGTATGTCTCACCAAGCCTAAAATATTTGCTATCTACATCCTTAAAAAATTTGCTGATACTTGCATTTGAATGACCGCTCATCAAACCAAAACTAGGACCATGTAAAGGAAACATGGTGTCTAGGACAGAACATTTTAGCAGGCCCTCAGGCTCAGCTGCAGACCCTACCCTTGGATGAGTCTCAGAGAGAGTACCGCCTTAGATTTTCCACCCTTGACCAGCACACTGCCCAGAGCCAACACTCCAAAAAGGTCCTGGACGACAGGAGAAAACTTGTGGCAATACAAGCGTCCTGTATCTTAACCGCATCAATGTCAATATGCTGGTTGTCATTGTGTCCTATTGTTCATAAAATATTATTGGGTTGGCCAAATCTTTCCACAAGGTGTTATGGAAAAACTCGAAGGAAATTTTCACTAACCCAGTACTATCAGGTTCAATAAAGGGCATGTGGGCTTTCTTTGTACTGTTTCTTACACCTGAATTTATCATTACTTCAAAAGTTTAATTAAAATTTTAAATGTTCTTCAATTAATAATACATGTGAATTTATTTTTTTAAATGTACTCAATAATTTGCTCACCTCACTCTAGTTCTAGCTTTTTTCCATACAAACCCAGGAAGATGACAGTTCACACCAGCTACAGACCAAAAGCTCATAATTCACATGGCAGTGGATAGAGCAGTCAGAGCAATTTGGCCTTAGTACTGGAAAAAAGAATCTGTCGGTAAAGAATATGCACTGCAGGAGACCACCCGCAGTGCTGGAGACCCAGGTTTGATCCCTGGGTCGGGAACATCGCTTGGAGAAGGAAATGGCAACCCACTCCAGTATTCTTGCCTGGAAAATCCCATGGCCAGAGGAGCCTGGCGGGCTACAGTCCATAGGGTCACAAGGGTTGGACACAACTGAGGGACTAAGCCACCACTACTGGAAAAAATTAGCCACAGACTAAAAGTTTCTCTGGTCCCACCGAATAGAACTTAAAGGTGAGACCAAAATGGACCAAACCATTTTCAGGTAACTTAACCAAGTCCCAGAACAAAGCTCAAGAGCATGTAAAAGAATATAAATATATCTAGCACCCAAAAAGGTAAAAATTTAAATGTCTGGAATCTAGTAAAAAATTACCAGGCATGCAAAGAAGAAAAAAAAATGGTTCATGATGAGGAGAAGACTCAATCAACTGAAATTGCACCAACTCTTGCACACCATTGGTAGAAAGGTAAATTGGTAAAGTCACTGTGGAAAACAGTATGGAGGTGTCTCAAAAACTAAAACTAGAACTACCATATGACCCAGTGATTCCACTCCTGGATATATATCAAAAATAAAATACACACACTTGCACACAATGGAATACTACTCAACCATAAAAAAGAACAAAATATTGCCATTTGCAGCAATGTGGATGGACTTGGAGGGAAATATACTAAGTGAAGTAAGTCAGAGAAAGAAAAATACTATATGATATCACTTATATGTGGGATCTAAAAAATACAAAAATTATTAAATATAATAAAAAAAAAGAAGCAATCTCACAGATATAGAGAATAAGCTAGTTGTTACCAGTGGGGAGAGGGAAGGGGGGGAGGCAGAATAAGGGGTAGAGGATTAAAAGGTAGAAGCTATTAGGTATAAAATAAGCTACAAGGATACACCATACAAAACAGGAAATATAGCCAATAGTTTATAAAAATATAAACAAATATAACCTTTAAAAATTGTGAATCACTGTATTGTACACCTAACAAAATATTTTATAGCAATTATGCATCAATAAAAAAGAAACTGTCCCAGAAATGACACAGAAGAGAGTTAGTAGAAAAAGAATGTTAAGTTATTTTAGTTGCATTTTGTAAATATAAGAATCTAGAGGAAAGACTGAATATGTGAAGTAGAGGCATAGAAAGCCTTAAAAAATGGGCACAAATCAAACCTCTAGAAATGAAAAGACAATGTCTGAGAGGAAAACTATACTGGATGTGTTATGGGAGAAAACACATTACAAAAGAAAATGATTAGTGAACACAAACACACTGCAATCAAAACTATCCACAATAAAACTGTGAGTATGTACTAAAAAAAAAAAGCAGAGAATTGATAAGCTGTGGGGCAATTTTAAGCAATCTGATTTAATGCAATTAGAATCCCAATTAGAAGAAACAAGAAAAGAGAAAAAAGGAATTATAAACGCATAGATCCAAAAAACTAAAAGCACAAAAAAATGTGGAAAACTACATGAAAATACATCAAATCAAATGCTCTGATAAAGAATCTGCCTGCAATGCAGGAGACCCCAGTTAAATTCTTGGATCAGGAAGATCCCCTGGAGAAGGAACAGGCTACCCACTCTAGTATTTTTGGGCTTTCCTGATGGCTCAGCTGGTAAAGAATTCACCTGCAATGCAGGCAACCTGGGTTCAATCCCTTGGTTGCGAAGATAAAGGGAATAGCTACCCACTGTGGTATTCTGGCCTGGAGAATTCCACGGACAGAAGAGCCTGGCAGGCTACAGTCCATGGGGTCACAGAGTCAGACACGACTGAATAACCCTCATTTTCACTTTATTAATAAAAGAAAAGCATTAAAAACAGAAAAAAAATACATGTTATATACAGGGGCACACAAGTTCTGTTGACATCATGTTTGGATGGCAGCATATTTCACACTGAAAACAATACAAAAAAGACAAGAAAGCAATATCTTAAAACCCCTGAAAGAAAAAATAAAACATGCCAACCAATAATTCTTTATCCCAAGGAAACTATGTTTTTCAAAACAATTATTCCTAACAAAGAAAGTCAGACTTCCTTATCAAAGAAAAAAGGAGTATATTTGTATGCATGTGTGAGTCTGTTTATATAACAGTCTGGAAAATGTGCAATCTAACCTACAGTGACAGAAAGCAGATGAGGGGTTGCCTGAAGATGCGGAGGACAGAGAGAAGCAGAAGGGAGAGATTACAGGGAGCAGAAGTAAACTCCTGGGATGGCGACGTGTCCACTCTCTTCAGAGTGGTTGTGATTTTACCAAATGGAGGCATATGTCACACCTACCAAAATGCTAAGTGTCTGAAGTTTGCTATAACTCAATCAAGTTATTTAAAACTGCATGATTTTATGGTACTGATGAACCCGTTGGTAGGGCGGTAATACAGACAGAGACACAGAGAACAGACGTGTGGACACAGCAGGGGAAGGCGGGGGACGCATTGAGAGAGGAGCACTCAGACACACACGTCCGTCGGAAGTGGCCGTCACTCATCACTCAGCTGTGTGTCTGACTCTGCAACCCCACGGGCTGCAGCTCACCAGCCAGGGGGACTTGCTATATGACTTAGCTAGCTCGAGGGTGGTCTGTGACAAGCCAGAGCAGAGGGATGGGGTGGGAGGCGGGAGGGAGGCGCATGGGGGAGAGGACTACGTGTACCCATGGCTGATTCCTGTTGCCGCATGGCAGAAATACAATGCAACGTTGCAACATTGTAAAGCGATTATCCTCCAGTTAAAAATAAATAAATTTTATACCACATAATTTTAGTATAAAAATATGTGTGACATATAAGCTGTGAAGTACAAAAATAAAGCAAGCATCTCTGAACCCTATCCAAGTTGGACTTCTCAAACCCATAACTTCTCCTTCCCTCCTCCAAGAAAGTAAATATTATTTTGCTTTTATTATGTAATTATTATGTATTACACATATAAGCATGCATTATCCAAGAAATTATCATACTTTTGATAAAAGTAAATAAATAATTTTTCTCTTTACATGTCTAAAGAATATAACATAGGAGTGTTTCAAATCAAAATTAATGAAAGTTATGTCTTTCCAAACATTTTCAATGTAACACACTAGTAACATGAAAAAAAGACCTTACATATTAATATCATTAGTAAGTAACCTGTTATTTTTATGAAATTTTACCCATATTGTTAGATTTTACTTAACACATTTACCAATAGTTCCACCTGAAGCCATTTTGATTACTAACTGGATTTGAAGTTCTTCACTGTACATGACGCCCCTGCTCAACCAGCACATATCATCTCATTTAGCACAAACTCAATATGGTTTTTATCATGAGGACTTCTGAAAACTTGGAAATAAGTAATGCATTCTATGAATTAAATATTAGAAATGCCAGAGAGCCACGTGAGGAAGGAAACCAAGAACTCACTTGCAAAACTTTTCTTAAAGAGCAGACAGATTCAAAATTTTAAACAAGTTGCCTCATTTCTAATCTTAGAAAGAGAAATGTGTGTAAAGTAAAATAAATTAATTAATTAAAAATAAAATAAAATCACTGGGGAACAAAAAAAAAGAAAGAGAGATGTGAGCAATCATCAACATTTAGTAAAGTGGAAACCTGTTCTTTATTGCGTCTTTGCAGAAAAGGGGAATGGTTAGCCTGATGGTTAATTTTACATGTTAACCTGACTGAGCCATGAGATATCCAGACATTGGGTCAAATTTTATTCTTGGTGTTTCTCTGAGAATATTTTTAGATAAAATCAATATTTAAATTGGTAGACTGAGTGAAGTAGATTGCCCTCCTTAATATCAGTAGGCCTCAACCAACTAGTTAAAAGTTTGAGTAGAACAAAAAGGCTGACCTTCTCCCAAGCGACGGAAAATTCTCCTACTTGACTGCTTTCAAACTGGGACATTGACTTTTCCCTGTCTTTGGATTTGAACTGAATCTTTGGCTCATCCTGTGTCTTGAACCTGCCAGCCTTCCAAATGGAACTACACCATAGGTTCTCCTACCCGTCAGGTCTTTGGACTCAAATTGGAACAAAACCATTAGTTCTCCTGGGTCCTTACCTTGCCAACTCACCCTGCATATCTTGAGACTGTGTCAGTTCAGTTCAGTTCAGTTCAGTTGCTCAGTCGTGTCCGACTCTTTGTGACCCCATGAACCACAGCACGCCAGGCCTCCCTGTCCATCACCAATTCCTGGGGTTTACCCAAACTCATGTCTATTAAGTCAGAGATACCATTCAATCATCTCATCCTCTATCGTCCTCCTCTCCTCCTGCCCTCAATCTTTCCCAATGAGTCTTTTCCAATGAGTCAGTTCTTCGCATCAGTAGCCAAAGTATTGGAGTTTCAGCTTCAGCATCAGTCCTTCCAATGAACACCCAGGACTGATCTCCTTTAGGATGGACCGGTTGGATCTCCTTGCAGTCCAAGGGACTCTCAACAGTCTTCTCCAACACCCTTTTAATCTTAGGAAGTAAATTCAGTAAATACTTGTTTTTATTGGTCATTTGGGGCTTGGTATTTTTGGGGGGCTTTTTGGTCAGAATCTACAAGATATGAGAATATTTTTACCATTCTTGGTTTTGGACCCCTTCATTCTCCTTGTATAAAAAAAGAAAATATTCAAGTCCTTCCATATGATTAAAGGAGCTCATCTAGAAATAGAAAAACTGAAAATAAAATATCAAAAAAGAAAAAAAAATTTCACCCTGTCCTCTGGCTATTTTAAAGGTATAATTCATCCAACTTTAGTCAGTCTGAGAAACCACACAATATCCTAAGCCTTCAAAACTCAGCAGCTAGTCATGAACAATGACGAAAGCTCACTCAGAACCCTTCTGTGGCCTCCCTGAACTCATGAACTCTAATGACTTTTCTGGCTCTTTTTTTGTGCAGTTAAACTTGGAACAAATGCAACAGCTTTCAGAAAGCAGTGGTTCAATCACTAACCAGAGTGTGGATCTTATGAGAACAGGGCTCTAGTTTCAACCAACTGGCTCCGTAGACAACTTGGCCTCAAGGAACAAATTATCAATCTTCATAACTATCATCAGCACTGCTACCTCAAAAGCCAATCTTCCAAATACTTGTCCGTAATTGTAGCAGCAACCTGGTAAGAGAATATGGGTGTCTCAAAATAACCCACCACAACTGTGAGCAGAAACAATTCTAGCACAAGACTTACAATTTCCTGCCTACCTGCTTTCGTCAACTCTCCCATCTAAGGACACAGACCATATTGAACATCTACTTGAAGCTATAGGGATTTACATCCAAATGTGGAATTTAAAACACTCATGAGACAACTGTAGAACAATTCTGCAGATGAAAATGAAAAATTAGTCTAAATAGTCAGGCCATGCAATGGTTTAGGATATGTCCATCAGTATATTCAGTTCAGTTCAGTTCAGTTGCTCAGTCATGTCTGACTCTTTGTGACCCATGGACTGCAGCACGTCAGGCCTCCCTGTCCATCACCAACTCCCGGAGTCCACCCAAACCCACGTCCATCGAGTCGGTGATGCCATCCAACCATCTCATCCTCCGTTGTCCCCTTCTCCTCCTGCCCCCAATCTTTCCCAGCATCAGGGTCTTTTCCAATGAGTCAGCTCTTCGAATCAGGTGGCCAAAGTACTGGAGTTTCAGCTTCAGCATCAGTCCTTCCAATGAACACCCAGGACTGATCTCCTGTAGGATGGACTGGTTGGATCTCCTTGCAGTCCAGGGGACTCTCAAGAGTCTTCTCCAACACCACAGTTCACAAGCATCAATTCTTTGGCACTCAGCCTTCTTTATAGTCCAACTCTCACATCCACACATGACCACTGGAAAAACCATAGCCTTGACGAGACAGACCTTTGTTGGCAAAGTAATGTCTCTGCTTTTTAATATGCTATCTAGGTTGGTCATAACTTTCCTTCCAAGGAGTAAGCGTCTTTTAATTTCATCGCTGTAATCACCATCTGCAGTGATTTTGGAGCACAGAAAAATAGTCAGCCATTGTTTCCACTGTTTCCACATCTATCTGCCATGAAGTGATGGGGCCGGATGCCATGATCTTACTTTTCTGAATGTTGAGCTTTAAGCCAACTTTTTCACTCTCCTCTTTCACTTTCATCAAGAGGCTCTTTAGTTCTTCTTCACTTTCTGCCATAAGGGTGGTGTCATCTGCATATCTGAGGTTATTGATATTTCTCCTGGCAATCTTGATTCCAGCTTGTGCTTCTTCCAGCCTAGCATTTCATGATGCACTCTGCATATAAGTTAAATAAGCAGGGTGACAATATACAGCCTTGATGTACCCCTCTCCCGATTTGGAACCAGTCTGTTGTTCCATGTCCAGTTCTAACTGTTGCTTCCTGACCTGCATACAGGTTTCTCAAGAGGCAGGTCAGGTGGTCTGTTATGCCCATCTCTTTCAAAATTTTCCACAGTTTATTGTGACCCACACAGTCAAAGACTTTGGCATAGTCAATAAAGCAGAAATAGATGTTTTTCTGGAACTGTGTATAGAGCTGGCCATTTAACTTGTAAGATGACTTCGTTAAGCACTGAATAGATGAGGAAGCTGAAGCTCCAATCACTTAAGAAATGTGACTGGTATCACACAATTTAAAGGGGCTTCCTAGGTGGCACTTAGGGGTAAAGAACCCACCTTCCAACACAGGAGACATAAGAGATGCAGCTTCAATCCCTGGGTTGGGAAGACCCCCTGGAGGAGGGTGTGGCAACCCACTCCAGTATTCTTGCCTGGAGAATCACATGGACAGAGGAGCCTGGTGGGCAACAGTCCATGGGATTGCAAAGAGTTGGGCATGACTGAACCAACTTAGCACCCACCCTCCCACCCACACACAGTTTAAGGATAGAATGCAAGATCTGACCCAGTTTCGTATGAGGTTAAAATCACTGCTCTTAACCACAATGCTCTACTGTTTCCCTTAGAGAAGGAGGAGCAGTACAGAGAAAGTCAGGCACCGAACTATTTTTGTGCAAATGTGACCCACCGAACGGGGCTGCAGTGTTGGGAAGCAGCCTTTCATGCCTCAGCGATTTGCTGTCTCTTCTGCGTGCAATTGCTTCCAATCAGAGAATTAAACAGTAGACTTGCATAAGACTGATTGGAACAGAGTGGTCATTACTTTTCCAAAACTGCCCATTGCACCTTGGCAGGTATTTATGTTTTTCTCAAACAGGAGAATGCCCAGAAGCACTGCCATGAATTGAAATGCATAGACCTTTTAGCTGGATTCTTAGGGGGCAACTTTACAAGTGCTTGAAATAATGGCTAAAGCAATTTTTTTAAATGTATTCAAATAACAGTTGTGAGCACAGTCAGATTGTTCCACCTAAGAAGAAAAAGAAAGGTAATTACCTGTAAAACACATAAAATGTATATTGTTTACTCATCATTAACTTTGCACACTTTTATGCTAATGGATAGACTAAGACAAGCTTCCAACAATAAGGTGACAGAAAGAGCCAGAGTAAGTCAGAGAAACACACAAAGACCTTCCCAGCTGACTGGATGACATCCCAGGAACTGTGAAGAATCCCTGTGTATTCTTCACAACCTTAATCACCCGTGGAAGCAGTAAATAATGGTAATGGGAGAAAATCCAATAGGTACTAGAGATCACTTTGCAGACATTAGTTTCTCCTTACACAGTCTCTACCAAGGGGACAGCAAACCACTTATTGGACAAAGACCAGAGAAGCAAGAAAGAATATGAATGACAAAATCCAACAGAAAAGTCAAAGTCGTAATTCTCTGAACCCCAACAACATTTTTATTTCTTTTTTTTCCCCTTTTATTTAATTGAAGTAGAGTTGATTTGCTATATTGTCTTAGTTTCTGGTGTAGAGCATAGTGGGAACCACATTTCAAGGAAATGCATGGAAATTAACTAATGTTTATTGAGTTTCAGCATTGTGCCAGGCAATTTACATATAGTATATGTCTAAACATGTGTTCTCAAAAAACCTTTTACTGCTTTTCTTCCTTCATAACCTATCCTTCCTTAAGGGAAGCAGAAGTTATCCATGGTACCACTGCAAAAACGTAAGCCAAATAAGAACACAATACAAGTCACTCCTGATTCTGACTTTTTTTTTTTTTTTAACGTGTTTCAATTCAGTTCAGCAGCTCAGTCTTGTCCGACTCTTTGTGACCCCACGAACCACAGCATACCAGGCCTCCCTGTCCATCACCAATCCCCAGAATTTACCCAAACTCATATCCATCGAGTCGGTGATGCCATCCAACCATCTCATCCTCTGTTGTCCCCTTCTCCTCCTGCCTTCAGTCTTTCCCAGCATCAGGGTCTTTTCAAATGAGTCAGCCCTTCGCATCAGGTGCCCAAAGTACTGGAGTTTCAGCTTCAACATCAGTCCTTCCAATGAACACCTAGGAATGATTTTGCTTAGAATGGACTTGTTTGATCTGCTTGTAGTCAAAGGGACCCTCAAGAGTTTCTCCAACTCCACAGTTCAAAAGCATCAATTCTTCAGTGCTCAGCTTTCTTTATAGTCCAACTCTCACATCCATACATGACTACTGGAAAAACCATAGCATTGACTAGACAGACTTTTGTGGACAAAGTAATGTCTCTGCTTTTTAATATGCTGTCTAGGTTGGTCATAACTTTCCTTCCAAGGAGTAAGCATTTTTTAATTTCATGGCTGCAATCACCATCTGCAGTGATTTTGGAGCCCGAGAAAATAAAGTCAGCCACTGTTTCCCCATCTATTTGCCAGGAAGTGATGGGACTGGATGCCATGCTCTTAGTTTTCTGAATGTTGAGCTTGAAGCCAAATTTTCACTCTCTTTCATTTAATAAGGGTGGTGTCATCTGCATATTTGAGGTTATTGATATTTTTCCCACCAATCTTGATTCCAAGCTTGTGCTTCTTCCAGCCCAGTGTTTCTCATGATGTACTCTGCATATAAGTTAAATAAGCAGGGTGACAATATACAGCCTTGATGTACTCCTCTTCCTGTTTGGAGTCTGTTGTTCCATGTCCAGTTCTAACTGTCGCTTCCTGACCTGCATACAGGTTTCTCAAGAGGCAGGTCAGGTGATCTGGTATTCCCATCTCTTTCAGAATTTTCCACAGTTTATTGTGATCCAAACAGCCCAAGGCTTTGGCATAGTCAGTAAAGCAGAAATAGATGCTTTTCTGGAATTCTCTTGCTTTTTGATGATCCAATCAATCTTGGCAATTTGATCTCTGGTTCCTCTGCCTTTTCTAAATCCAGCTTGAATATCTGGAAGTTCATGGTTCACGCATTGCTAAAGCCTGCCTTGGAGAATTTTGAGCTTTACTTCACTAGTGTGTGAGATGAGTGCAATTGTGCGGTAGTTTGAGCATTCTTTGGCATTGCCTTTCTTTGGGACTGGAATGAAAAGTGACCTTTTCCAGTCCTGTGGCCACTGCTGAGTTTTCCGAATTTGGTGGCATATTGAGTGCAGCACTTTCACAGCATCATCTTTCAGGATTTGAGATAGCTCAATTGGAATTCCATCACCTCTACTAGCTTTGTTCATAATGATGCTTCCTAAGGCCCACTTGACTTCACATTCCAGAATGTCTAGCTCTAGGTGAGTGATCACACCATCATGATTATCTGGGTTATGAAGATCTTTTTTGTACAGTTCTGTGTATTCTTGCCACCTCTTCTCAATATCTTCTGCTTCTGTTAGGTCCATACTACTTCTGTCCTTTATTGAGCCCATCTTTGCATGAAATGTTCACTTGGTATCTCTAATTTTCTTGAAGAGATCTCTAGTCTTTCCCATTCTATTGTTTTCCTCTATTTCTTTGCATTGATCGCTGAGGAAGTCTTTCCAAAGATAGCTTTGATGTTCTTTGGAACTCTGCATTCAAATGGGTATATTTTTCCTTTTCTCTTTTGCTTTTCACTTCTCTTCTTTTCACAGCTATTTGTAAGGCCTTCTCAGACAGCCATTTTGCTTTTCTTGCCTTTCTTTTTCTTGGGAATGGTCTTGATCTTGGTCTTGATCAAGACAGGTCTTGATCCCTGTCTCACATTGTCTTCACAATGTCATGAACCTCCCTGTCCACATTTCATCAGGCACTCTGTTGATCAGATCTAGTCCCTTAAATCCATTTCCCACTTCCACTGTATAATTATAAGGGATTTGTTTTATATCATACCAGAATTGTCTAGTGGTTATCCCCACTTTCTTCAATTTAAGTCTGAATTTGGTAAAGGAGTTCATGATCTGAGCCACAGTCAGCTCCCAGTCTTATTTTTGCTTTAATGTTTTGCTTGTTTTAATGTGGTAGTTTTGGTCAATTCTGAAAAGAATTTTGAGAACAAGAGTCTATGATTTTCATCAAGTACTTTTACTTAGCTTATGGTGATTTCAGTAATAGAGAAAGGACTAGGTTGCAATGGCTAAAATAATTTCACTGAAATAATTCATAGTGACGGATGGACAGATAGATATTGATGTAGATATATATAGATACATAATCTCCACTTTTTCTCTATAAACCTTGTAGCAAATACTATAGTGAAGCAAAGATTTGTCTTACAAAGTTACCCGGGGAAGGTTAAAACATAAAATTGAAATACATTTGTCTAGCTGAGTGAATAGAACACTTCTAAGTGTCCAGTGAAAACTCAAGCAAGAAAGGACTCAATTCTCAGTTTTTGAGCCACATCTAAAATGCTTCATATTTATACTCAAAAACACTTCTTAACAACAAGGTCCTACTGTATAGCACGGGGACTGTATTCAATATTGTGAAATAACCTAAAATGGGAAAAAAATCTGAAAAATAATATTTAACATTATATAATTTATATATGTGTCAGTAACTTTGCCGTATGCCAGAAATTAACGCAACATTGTAAACCAACTATACTTTAATTTAAGAAACCAGAAGCCAAACAAAAGCCAAAAGCTGCTTCTTTTCAAATCAGCGAACTATCTGATTCTAGTTGCTGTGTTCGCTATGAAGGGCAAATACCACAATGTTCATAAGCAGAAATGTTTGAATCAATGACTTGAGGTTGAACTCTTGGTCTACCAGCCAGTAGCTCAGTAATGTAGCACAGGTTACCTAACCTTTCGAACCTCAGCCTCCTCATGTATAAAATGTGTGTAATGGAAATATCTGCGTCGTGTGTTGTTATAGGAAAAAATGAAGTAAGAAAAGAAAGAAGCTTAGAGCAGTCCCTGGGCCAGCCCCAGAACCCCTGTAGGGTACTCTGTCGTCTCTTTCTCAGCCTTGCCCAGCCTCCCCGTGGTGGACACGTTCCCGGGCATCTGGAAATTAGTGGACGGCAAGAATTCCAGGGACGACATGAAGTCACTCGGTGTGGATTTTGCTACCAGGCAGGTGGCCACCATGAGCAGCCTACCGCATCCCTGAAGCGGATGGAGACAGAATCACTGTAAAAACGCACAGCTCAGCTTCAAGCTGGGAATGGAGTTCGGTGAGACAACAGCCGATGACGGGAAGGGCAAATCCGCTGTGACGTGCTGGATGGTGTCAAACTTGTTCACACGCAGAAGTGGAGCAGACACGAGAAAACACCAGTGCAGGAGACAGCTGATGGGACCCCAACCCGCACACCCACCCAGGGCCGTGCAGTCTGCACGCACACTCACAAGAGAGAGTCACGGCCGGCCCACTCCTTCAGTGCTCTTCTGCCAGTTGACGCCTCCTTGACTCAGCACCAGATTGCCTCATCATTCTCCTCTTGCATTTTGTGCACATCCAGCTTGACTGGAGGAATTCTCTTGGGGCCGGGTGGCAGCAGCCTGGATCCAGTTCTGTTCTCATTGTTGATGTTTTTGTTTTTTAACTGCATTCAAAGGGTGCTCTGAGGGCGATAAACCAAAGCCAAAGCCAAAAACCAAAACAAACAAACCCAACAGAAAGCATCTGCGCCTGGTGCCTCTACGCACTGAACAGATGCCAGTTAATATGGTCACCAAATTTCAAGGTGTTGTGATTGTGGCAGGACAGTTTGAGATATTAATCTTTTTTTACTGTTCTATTCTCATGGATGCACAAAATTCAAAAGACTGGAAGTGATTTTGGTATATTTCCATCTTTCCTCCCTGAAGAAAAGAATCAAGATTTTCTAGTCCTAGCATGCAAGAATTTCTCTTGCTCCAGGAGAGAATTAATGACTTCTGTTTTCTAAAACCTTTAATGAAGCAGTAGGGCTGAATTTCATTTAAGAGGGAAGAGGAGAGATGAAGGGAAAGAAAGCAACCTGGAAGAAATGAGAGGGTGAGCATCCCTCAGACCTAGAGCTAGACGGGGTTGGATTTTTGGCAAGCAGAGGAGATCTATGTTCCTGCTGCACACAGCGTCCCAAAGGGGAGATGGAGGGGGATAGCTGAGGTTGGCGTCTAGGGTCTAGGCCTGGAGAGAAGCATCAGGTCCTGTTGAGCCAGAAGAACCACTACAGTGGAGATCTCTGAGCAGGCCCAGCACACTCCTGCCAGAAAAACAACAGAAGGCCAACATATGAAAAGGCATCATGCAACAGAACACAAACTGGTAATGACACAGATAACATGGGTGTTGACCAGGTCACTTGCTCATCTCCACTTGCCCCAATTCAAGTCTTACAGAGTCGTAAGAGAGAGACGCCCCCAAATCAAAGCTTATATTGTGTTTCTTACTGCCCTGATAATTGAAAACCAGGCCTAGAATTAATTTGTTTTAAAAAGAACAAGTTCAGGGAACTTGAACTTGTGATCCAGTGGCTAAGACTCTGAGCTCCCAATGTAGTGGGCCTGGGTTCAATGCCTGGCCAAGGAACTTGATCCCACATGCTGCAAATAAGAGTTCACATGCCACAACTAAGACCCACTGCAGCCAAATAAATAAAATCAATAAATAAAAATTCTCAAAGATGAATTTCAGGAACTTCCTGGCAGTCGAGTTGGTTAGGACTCAGCGTTTTCCCTGCCAGGGGCCCAGGTTCAATTCCCAATCAGGGAACTAAGATCTCACAAGCTGCAGCATGGCCAAAAGAAAAAGATGAAGTTCTTTAAGTTAAGCAATGCTCAGCATAAAATATGAGTTTTGCAAGGTCCTACCATATTAGCACGGGGAACTATATTTAATATCCTGTGACAAATCATAATGAGAAAGAATATGAAAAAGAATATATATATGTATAACTGAATCACTTAGCTGTACCCCAGAATATATAACTATAAATCAATTATACTTCAATAAAATTTGAAGGAAGAAAACAAAAGAAGTACGAGTTTTGGAGTTATTTTAACCTCAGCTTAAATACTATCTATGTGTATAGCCATGAGTAAAGGATTGAAATTCACTAAAATTTAGTTTCTATATTTATGAAATTATAACATAACTTGAAGCATATGCATAAAAATTATTAATTCATAAATTGCTGGATATATCATGTGGCAAACAGTGGGTACTCAATAAATGGTAGCTATTATTATTATTATATAAAAGTGCTCCAGTAGGCAGAAAAATAATTGTCAGTGAAAGATGACCCTGCCATAAAAGGATGCCTGTTGAAGGTGCAGTGATTGGTAAACAACTCCGATCCCCTTCAGGACCAAGGCGTTTTTGAAGCAGACCGCCTGAAATGTGGGTCACATACCACATGCATTAGCAGAATCTGGGGAAGCACATGTAGACCTGTATCTCCAGATGCTAGAAAAGGGAGCCGGGGGTATGGAACGTAAAGTTGGATAAGGACGAAACTACTAATATGGGAGCACCATCCTAGGACACGCTGTTCCCAGGTGGCTCAGTGGTAAAGCACCCGCCTGCCAATGCAGGAGACTCAAGAGACACAGGTTCAGTCCCTGGGCCAGGAAGATCCCCAGGAGAAGGAAATGGTAACCCACTCCAGTATTCTTGCCTGAAGAATCCCAGGGACAGAGAAGCTTCGCAGACTACAATCCACGGGGTGGCAAAGACTCAGACAAGACTGAAGCAACTTAGCCCACACACATCCTATGACACGAGGTTTAATGCTCTGCAAGGACCTTAGGAGACTGTGCTGCCATGCTGCTCAGATGACCTTGGAAACACAAAGAAAGTGATCGTCTTCATTAGGTGAATTAGAAACACCAGAAATTCCTCCCTCATGGATTCATGATTCATGGCTCAGTATATGTGTGCAAGCTGAAAATTACCAGCCCCTGCCTGTCACTCACAGATGACCTTGCAAACCACCAAAATGAAATTCCTCCTAATGCGCAGAGCTTCAGGGGTGTACCCAGCCATCTGCGTTGCATAGAAAGTGTCCCAAGGTTGTGATATGTATGATTTCATGAGCATCAACAAATGACTTGGCTGGTTGGATGGGGCATGGAATGAAAAAGACAGAGAAGTCTGAGAAAAAGGCATGTGGACAGACATAGAGGAAGGGACACAACATGTAAAACTCTTTGTTTCGCTCGTGAACATGCGTACGAGCCACTGTTTAAACGGACACCCAGATGACTCCCTGGGGCAGGCCTAGGTGCTGTTCTCCCCACATTTGAAGGACAGTCCTGACAGTCACTCACACATACTGTTGCTGAGAACCCGTCCCTCCAAATCTGCATGCATCTCCGCAGACTGCTTCCCAAGGAACCCAAGCCAAGTAAGTGCCAAATTAAACATTTATAAAATTAAAAGAAAGACAATGGAAATTTTATATGAAAGATAATTAATACTTGCATCATAAAACGTGTACTTTAAATCCGTGAATACGAACATTTTAAAGAAGACTTGAAGCAAGTGGCTAAAACTGTCCCCACCGCCCCCCACCCCACCCCTGCCAACCAGACAAGCACACAGACGCTCCTCACACACATATTATCTCATCCCACAGCCAAACATGCCAGGGGAAAGAGAGAACTTAGTCTACTAACCACCCAGACTTTCAGAAACCACTCTGACTGGGCTTCTCTTGTCATGTGCCTCTAAATACATCACTGTCAAGGGATGTGAAACGCTGCTTGGCCATCACTCCTAGATACACTCCCTACGCCTGGAATACAGGGAGGAGAGGAATAACATCGCAGGACTGACACAGAGATGTCAGTGTCATCAGCGGCCTCCCAGAAGGAAGGCAGTGTTCCCAAGAAAACCCACAATGCTCTAACCAGAGAACAGCACCAACCATTTTTCTTTTTTTTTTAAGAGAATAGTAAAACAAGATGATTTATTTACCATCATTAAGGGAAAGGTCTCTACATCAGTAAGTGATGAAACAAGCCATGCAGGTATCTGTAACAGTAAATATAAAAGCATTGGGCCTTGCTTTCTGGAACTTCAAGGAATTCTGTATGCTTGAACCAGTGTAAGCAAGGGGAAGGCGAATGAAAGCCGAGATTAAACGGATTGTTGTTTACTCACGAGGTTGTGTCTGACTCTTCTGTGACCAAGTCATGTACGGTCTTTCAGGACATTTGGTTTTTACTCAGACGAGTTAGGAAAAGCATATTTTAGGCAGAAGAGTGGCATTTGCCTAATGTATCCAGCAGTTCCAGGGTTCACATTTTGTCAACTAAAGACTAGTAATGCTGAACTAGAATTACTTTATACCAAGTCAGTTTTTTTTTTGTTGTTGTTGTTTTTGCCATCATATAAATATTTGTATTGAAGCATTCCACCTACACACTTAGGGATTCACAATGTAACAATAGTGTTTCCCCAAAGGGCATTTTATTTTTTTTTTTTTTTTCGTTTATTTTTATTAGTTGGAGGCTAATTACTTCACAACATTGCAGTGGGTTTTGTCATACATTGACATGAATCAGCCATGGATTTACACGTATTCCCCATCCCGATCCCCCCTCCCACCTCCCTCTCCACCCGATTCCTCTGGGTCTTCCCAGTGCACCAGGCCCGAGCACTTGTCTCATGCATCCCACCTGGGCTGGTGATCTGTTTCACCATAGATAGTATACATGCTGTTCTTTTGAAATATCCCACCCTCACCTTCTCCCACAGAGTTCAAAAGTCTGTTCTGTACATTCTGTGTCTCTTTTTCTGTTTTGCATATAGGGTTATCGTTACCATCTTTCTAAATTCCATATATATGTGTTAGTATGCTGTAATGTTCTTTATCTTTCTGGCTTACTTCACTCTGTATAATGGGCTCCAGTTTCATCCATCTCATTAGAACTGATTCAAATGAATTCTTTTTGATGGCTGAGTAATATTCCATGGTGTATATGTACCACAGCTTCCTTATCCATTCATCTGCTGATGGGCATCTAGGTTGCTTCCATGTCCTGGCTATTATAAACAGTGCTGCGATGAACATTGGGGTGCACGTGTCTCTTTCAGATCTGGTTTCCTCAGTGTGTATGCCCAGAAGTGGGATTGCTGGGTCATATGGCAGTTCTATTTCCAGTTTTTTAAGGAATCTCCACACTGTTTTCCATAGTGGCTGTACTAGTTTGCATTCCCACCAACAGTGTAAGAGGGTTCTCTTTTCTCCACACCCTCTCCAGCATTTATTTCTTGTAGACTTTTGGATAGCAGCCATCCTGACTGGCGTGTAATGGTACCTCATTGTGGTTTTGATTGCATTTCTCTGATAATGAGTGAAGTTGAGCATCTTTTCATGTGTTTGTTAGCCATCTGTATGTCTTCTTTGGAGAAATGTCTGTTTAGTTCTTTGGCCCATTTTGTGATTGGGTCATTTATTTTTCTGGAATTGAGGTGCAGGAGTTGCTTGTATATTTTTGAGATTAATCCTTTTTTCAAAATCCATTTTTCAAAAACAAAATGTTTAACTAAAGGATAACATCCTTTTTAATGGATATACTTGAGACTATAGGTCGGTGATGGGTAGGTTTCTAAAGTGGCCCGTAAGATCCCTGCTCCATGGAATACAGAGCTATGTAAACCCCTCCTCTTGAAATGTCATCAGGACCTGTAAATACAGTAAGATAGTACTTCCATGATTATGCTGCATTATGTGGCAAAACATATTTTGCAGATATAATTATTCTCAGCAGACTTTAAGTGAATCAAATGGAATCTTCCCCTCCCGCCAGGGTGAACTAATCAGATGAGACTTTTAAAAGCTATCCAAAGCATCAGAGAGCTCTTTGCTGGGTAACCATGTCTTGAATTGCCTTTGGATGAGGGTAGGACCTGAGGGTGGCCTCTAAGAGCTATGAGCAAGCCCAGCCAACAGCGAGCAAGAGAAGTAGGGCCTCAATCATGTTATAATCACAAGGGACTGCATTCTGATGAGGCCTAAATGAGCCAGGAGGAGCACTCTCAAGCTGCAAATGAGGCCCGCGCACTGGCCAGCACCTTCACGTCAGCCTCATGGGCTCCTGAGCAGAGTTGTGTCGGTCAGAGATTTCTGATCTACAGAAACCATGAGACAACTTACTGCTGTTTTAATTTGGGGCAACTGGTTACTCGGCAATAGAAAATAGACACAAGGTCACCTTCTGAAGTCTTTTGGGTTTTTATTTTCATGACAGGCAACAGAGTATACAAAAAGGCACAGAGTGTATATTAATGATGAGGACTTCAGTGCTACAAAGAGTTTTGCGTGTTTGTAGTTTGCAACAGTGGCAAAATGATAAGTTTGAGGTGTGAAGTGTGTTCTCCTGACAGTCTGCAAATATGCCTACAGCTGAGTTTTAGGCATAGTATTTAGCAAAATGATCCAAGTCTTCATTTCACTCACTGAACTAAAAAGAAAAATGCTAGTTTTTTACATTATCGTTTTCTCTGCCACAAAGAACAATCTGCACTTCTGAAAATCTATTAAATCTTTAAAATATATACTTTCTTGGCTCTGAATTTGTAGATGCCTCCTGAATCTTTAATACTCAAGAAGAGACAGAAGAAATGCAGAAAATGTTTCCAAAAAAAGTTTTGCCTGCTGAACTAATGTATAAGAATTCTAGAATCTTTACTAAAAATAATATATTTTGGAAGAACCAGGAGCCAAAAGATGTATTTTGTTTCCTCCTTGAGTTCTCCAATTTGTGGCCATATGACCCTGGGAAAAGCTCTTCTGGATAAAGATTGAATAAATTCTAACAATTGTATTAGTGAAAGGATTCCATCAAAATGATGTATAATAAGTGCTTTAAAAATTCTAAAATGCTAACTAAAATTAAAGTATCAGTTCAGTTCAGTTCAGTTGCTCAGTCATGTCTGACTCTTTGCGACCCCATGAACTGAAGCACACCAGGCCTCCCTGTCCATCACCAACTCCCAGAATTCACCCAAATCCATGTCCATCGAGTCGATGATGCCATCCAGCCATCTCATCCTCCATCGTCCCCTTCTCCTCCTGACCCCAATCTTTCCCAGCATCAGGGTCTTTTCCAATGAGTCAGCTCTTCGCATCAGGTGGCCAAAGTACTGGAGTTTCAGCTTCAACATCAGTCCCTCCAACACCCAGGACCGATCTCCAAAATTAAACTATAGATAACAGATTTTTAAGTAGAGTTTTCTTATTTGCTCCCACAAATAGTGTGTTCCAGACACAGGTATACTCAGAATGAAAACCTTTTAGAAATGATGAAGCATTAGGTATAAATGAACTTTGGATGCATTTTAAAGTATGTTCTATTGGAATGCTGATACTGGAAAATAAATTACACTAATCAGCCTCTTATATAAAACTTAACCTCTAAATTATAGGATGTGTATACTTTGTAAAATTTATGTATAGGCACATTTAAATTGTTCAGTTAATTAAAGTAGTTATTAAGTTAATTGTCATTGGCCTAAGAGTCTTGAGTTATTGGTATAATTAAGGTTATTCATGTAAGAATAAATCTTAGTACAAGGGGATATCTTTTCCTTTACCTTTCTTTTCACATTTTAACTTCCTTTTATCATAGTACAGAAATCCAAAATCATGTATATCCCAACAGATAGGGAATCTGATTCTAAGACAGTTTCAAGCAAAGTGATGATTCAAACTTATCACTGCTTTTTGAATATGAAAATGTTGTGAGAAGATTGCTCCATCTTCTGAGTAATATTCCTGAGGATGAATTCTTACTATCTCTGTATTCTTCTAGAAAGTCTCTTTGTAACCTTTATTTTAAATTACTTCTAATCCCATGATACAGGCTTCCTAGATGGCTCAGTGGTAAAGAACCCAACCGCCAGTGTTGGAAAGACAGGAGATACAGGTTCGATTCTTGGGTTGGGAAGATCCCTTGGAATAGGAAATGAGAACCCACTCCAGTACTCTTGTCTACATGGACAGAGGAGCCTGGCAGGCTACAGTCCATAAGGTCACAGAGAGTCAGACACGACCTAGTAACTGAGCATACACATACACACACACACACATACTGCATCATATACAATACTTTGTTATTCAGAGAAAGGAACGAAGTTTCTCTATAAGCACATCTTAGATAGGCTTCAGAGGTACCTCTGGAAATTGCAGTCTCACCACATTGGGCTGCAGTTCAGAATCCAGAATGAGATTTCCCCTGGACTCTCCTTGGATTCTATTTTTGTTTTCTCATTGTTCTGGATGAAAGTCATCCCTCCATGACCAGGAACTCCACCTGCCCCATGAGAGCTGTGAGTCCCTCCTCAGCAGTTTTGCTCAATAATACGAAATCCTCTATTTCCTAAGAGACCACTACTTAAGGCAGAAAGAAAACTGTCACTGCAACATCTGCCTTGCTCTGTATGTTCCTCACTCATTTGTGTCCGACTCTTCATGACCCCTGGACTGTAGCCCACCAGGCTCCTCTGTCCATGGGACTCTCCAGGCAAGAATACTGGAGTGGGCCGCCATTTCCTTTTTAATAAAAGTCCATACAACTAGAAAATTCTCTAAACTAGAACTGTTTGATTAGGTTAGAACAACTCCACCTCCAGCTCACCATAGATATTATTAACAAAAGAAGATACCAAGAAGTAAATCCACCTAGTACTTCCCTTTCCCACAAAGTAGACTTGGGAGCAAGAGTAAAACATATAACAAAGAGCTATAAACTTCTAGAATTATGTAGGTGTGATCATTGAGTCCTTGTAGTATTTTGAAAGCCCTGGTGATGCCACATGGTTGTTGTGATTAAAAAGGTGATGAAGAAATTCATTGTGTTAAATTCAGGGCTATTTACCACCATTTAAATTAGCTATATAAAGCACGCTGTACCTTTCTAAGTGGGGTTTGCACTGGAGGAATGGTGAAGATCAGGATTTGTACATGGATCTGCGTTTCATTAAAATTGAGTTACCGGTTCATTTGTGTATCCTTGGGCAAATCATTTCAGCAGTTAAAAAAAGATAATGCTCAAGGCTAAAGGATTAAATCTCCTAGGTAAAAAAAGAGCAAGGTAAATGATAATACTATTATAATAAATATTGTCATTTACTGTTATTGCTTTTGAGTCTAGCTTTCTCTCAGCTCCTATCACTATTATTATTCATCATGTTTAACTGTGTTCATTAGGCAAGGTACAAGGAGCACATACCCAATGCTATGTATCACTCAGAGATGGTCCCTTACTGTCCTAGTCATCAGTGATGCTCTCTTGACTCTGGGGCAGGAAGACCTAGTGGAATAATGTTCTAGAAACTAAAGCAGGGGCCAGCTTTAATAGCACTGCTCCCAGGAACTCTGATAAAGCTAACAGAGGACCTATTATGGTAGGTGCCAGGCATTGGTGAAATAGATGGTATGAGTTGATGCATCAAATAAGGCCATGGCCTAATGAGATCTTTCACTCACCCACTGACAGACTGAGGCAGAGATCTGCTAGTTTATCCGTTCATTCATTTAGCTGCTATATGTACCACACCCTAGTAAGTGCTAAGAAAGGTGTAACAGAAATGAACCCATATACAGTATACAGATAGGGCCTAATAAACATTCCTTCACCATCAGAAGCTTAAAAAATTTTACAAAGACACTGGAAAGAGCTAAGTAAAAGTAAAAAGTAGGATATCAAGGCAGTGTTGCGTGATAAAAAGAGCACAGACTTCTACTAATATCAAAATGTATTATTTAAGTTATTTAAAGGTAAGGAAATTGAAATAGTGTTTCATTCATGTGACTATACAGATTAAGGGTACAGAAAAGAGAACAATATCACAAATAACCATGTAAATGAAAATGAAGGCAGCAAAGATACCACTTTCAGCAACCAGATTAAATGTTTGCCAATACCAACTGCTGACAAGAGTGTTGAGGAAAAGGAAAGCTTATATAGAAAATAGGACAAACTAGAACAGACACACTAGTTGAGCAATTTGGCGATATTTAGAGGAACCCCAAAATACTTAAACTTTCTAACCCAACAGTTCAACTTCTAAGTATTTTTTTCTATAGAAACTTTCAGTTTCTTACACAGAAACTCTATCCAAAGAGACATAAAAATATGTACTATGTGACCTCCCTTGTGGTCCAGCGGTTAAGAATCCGCCTGCTAACTCAGGGGACACAGATTCAGTGACTGGTCTGGGAAGATTCCACGTACTTCAGGGCAGCTAAGCCCGCGCGCTGTAACTCCTGAAGCCTGCGCACGCTGGAGCCCACGCCCTGCAACTAGTGAAGCCACCGCAGCAAGAAGCGCACGCCCTGCAACTAGAGAGGAGTCTCCTCTGGCCACAACTAGAGAAGGCCCACGCCAGCAACGAGGACTCACCTCAGCCACGTATAAAGAGATCATTTTTTTTTTTAAATATGCGCTATGCCTCATTTTTGTAATGGCAAAGTATTGGGGGAAACGTAATGTCAATTGACCATGGAATAGTGTTAGGACAAAGAGAACCACAGATTTAGAATTTTAAATAAAACTTTATCATTTACGTTTATCATTTATCATTAAGCTTCCTTAAAAAAACCCTCCAAAACTTTTCTTGGGTTCTCAGAAGCCTTGTGACATACAGGTAGGTCCCCTAATACTCCACAGGGAGGGGAGAGCAGACCTTATCATCACATGTCAGCCATCTTCAAAAAGTTATTTAAAAGACATGCTTGTAAGACATGTTTGAAAGGAGATTAGAGTGCCTTTCCAAAAACACAAGCATTTATCACTTTGTTAAAGCCTCTCTAATTTTACTTGGTAACACTTATTTAATGAAGACTATTATTTTTTTCATCAGTAGACAAAGCGTTTGTCTTTTTCTGTCAGACTTATTTCATTAGCATGATGCCTTCCAAGCCCATCCATGTTGCTGTGAATGACAAAATTCTGTTCTCTTTTTATGGCTGATAGTATTCCACTGTGTATATATACCACACAAAATGCATTTTAGATGGAAAGATATACACATATTGAAAATAAAGTGATGCAAAATATATACAATGTAAACATTAAGCATAAGAGAACTAGAACTGCTGTATTCATACTGGGTAAATAAAATTTAATTTAAGGAATATTTCTAGAGACAAAGAGGGACATTTCATAATGCTAAAAAAGTCATTGCATTAGATGGATATAACAACTAAAATTTAATATGTATCTGACAATAGAGTACTTGAGAGTGCGTGAAGCCAAAGCCAGCTTAAAGAAGAAATAAGCAGCCCAGCAGTTATATGTACACCTATCGCTTCCCTGATAGCTCTTTGTCTGCAGTGGCTGAAATATCACCACATTATTGTGGATGTGGATTTACTCTTATTTACCTTTCTTTTTAAACTTTGAGCTTTCTGTATCAGTGAAATGTTTTGGCTGTTTTCAGAAAACTGTCTTCTATTGTTTCTCTGATACTGTCTTTCACAGTCTCTCTTTTCCGCAGTTACGACAGGCCTGTTTATCCGGTCTGCGTTTTGGTCTCTTTTATGTTTTCTATCTTGTCAGTCAGTATCTCACTGTGTAATCCCTTCAGGTCTGCTTTCCACGCACTGATTTTTAATTCATGTGTGTGCTCTTTAATTCATCTTAGGTGATAAGACCACTAGAAATGGTTATTTCTAAAATTTCTTGGTTTATTTTTGTCTGGTTTAAACTTTTCTTTAAAAAAGTTTTGTCATTATGTGAAAAGTGAAAGTGAAGTCACTCAGTCGTGTCTGACTCTTAGCGACCCCATGGACTGTAGCCTACCAGGCTCCTCTGTTCTTGGGATTTTCCAGGCAAGAGTACTGGAATGGGGTCCACTGCCTTCTCTAAACCTCCATACAAAGGGTGGCAAAATACCAGATTTCAAAAGGATACATAAGCTTAAGTAATATTGAATTTAATTATACTTACTGGTAAGTTTGAGAATACTCATTAGCATTTACCACATTATTCAAATCACTGAATAAATAATAAGTTTACAATTCACACTTTAGATTTTTATTATCCTCATCATTTAGTTGTCCCTTAATTCTTCATTTCTTTATTTATTTGAAAAAAATGTCATATTTTGACAAAGATTCATAACGAAGTACTGCCTATATTATCGAAGTGTTACATATTTTCAAAATAAGTCATATCAAAAATACTCAGCTGGAATTAATTCAAGTATATTTCCAAGAAAGGCAAGCATTTTCTACATAGTTTTGAGGTAGAATCCTAAGAGATATGTGATTCAAAATAACATCTATTCACAAAGGAAAAAAAGAGACTATTTTTCCTTTCAAGTACAATATTAATAAATGTTTATAAATTATAGATTAAATGTTCAAATTGAAGCCTTACTGTTGGGATGTATATATCCAAACCTATCAAAAAAAGCTGCTTTTTAAAATTAAGTTATAAATTCAAATATATCAAGTTTCAATGGCTATAAGTTCAACTTATAAATATTAAGCTACATGTCAATACACATTTAAAGGATGCTTACAAAATAAATTTATCAAGAAGTTTGAAATAATACAGTATATTAACTATATTCATGAAATCTGTATTATTGGATTAAAGTGTTATGTACAGCTTTAGAAAAAACTTCAGATGTTAAACGAATGATTCAAGGATATACATAGATTCTCTAAAAGTGTTAAAAATGTAATTGGGTTTTAATGTATGTAGACCTAATCTTCATTAATATGAACGTTTTAACACGTAATCACCAACTATTAGATTGATATCTTGATGATTGAGATGTATATGTTTTTCTATGCTACTCAATCAATATATTAGCATGTAGATTAATACTGAAATGAAACGAATTTCAAGTTTGATGTTTTTTAATATATCCTTGCTTTGAAAGGTTGTATATATAATGGCTTTGGCTTCTGTATGAAAACATGAGGCTAAGAATTGCTAGAGTCATGTAAAGATCATAAGAGGAAGACCATGAGAATCTCCAAGGCTTGGGTCTGAGTCCTAACATTCTGAGTCTGAACCAGTTTGGAAAAACTTAACTCCAGACTTCTTGTAATATGAGGTAATGTCTGGTTTTGTTATTAAGTTCACTCTTAATTGGATATTCTGTTATTTGCAGACAAAAGCCTTCCTAAGTGATATCTAAACATAACAATTTTTTCTTGGAATGTAAGAATTGTTCTACTCAATCGCCAACAGATTAAAAGAGAAAATACTGAACAGAAGTGATTGGCAAAGGTCAACATACATTAAAAAAAAAAAAAAAAACTTAGCCAACTACAAATTAAAAGCAATTTCTTTAGACACAGATGTAAAGAAGAGACTTTTGGACTCTGAGGGAGAAGGCCAGGGTGGGGCTGTATGAGAGAATAGCATTGAAGCATGTATATTACCATGTGTAAAATAGGTGACCAGTGCAAGTTCGATGCATGAAGCAGGGCACCCAAAGCCGGTGCTCTGGGACCACCCGGAGGGATGGGGCGGGGAGGGAGGCGGGAGGGGGGTCCAGGATGGCGGGACACATGTACACCCGTGGCTGATTCATGTCACTGTACGGCAAAAGCCACCACAATACTGTAAAGTAATTAGCCTCCAATTAAAATAAGTAAATTAATTTTTAAAAATTCAGTGTCTTTAACATTAGCTTCTAGAAAACCATTCTTAAAGAAATAGTAGAACTATACGTGCTTTAGTGAAAACTGAAGAGGAATGTCCACTCACTAGTACTTGCATCATTACCCTGGAGATCCTAGCCTCTGCAGTTAGATGTACATATACATACATACACACAGAGAGACAGATCAAAGAAACGAAGCAAAAACAGTGGAAGTTAATAGACCAAATTCTCATTATTTGCAGGTGATTTCAAAATTGAATTGAATACAAAATTGAATACTTAGAAAATTCTAGAACACTTGCTAAGACACTGCGTAACCACAGGTCTTGCTAACTTAAATACTACACGCCTAACACATACACTTTTTTTCACTCCACAAATATTTATTAACTAGCTACCATGTGCTACTTACTGTGCTAGACCACAGAGATTCAAGTCAAGCAATACAGTAACTTCCCTGACAATTACGAAACTGTATCCACCATAAGAGGTAAATAAGCCTTAATCAAATGTTTCCAGCCATTCCATTTGCATTTTGGGGGCTTCCCTGGTGTCTACTGGTAAAGAAGTGTTACTTGCTCAGTTGTGTCTGACTCTTTGCAACCCTATGGACTGTAGCCCACCAAGTTCCTCTGTCCATGGGATTCTCCCGGTAAGAATACTGGAGTGGGTTGCCATTTCCTTCTCCGGGGACTCTTCCACCTCCAACGCAGGAGGCACAGGTTCAATCCCTGGTCCGGGAAGATCCCACATGCCACACAGCAACTAAGGCCATGAATGCATGCCCAGTTGCTCAGTCATGTCTGGCTCTATGAACCCCATGGACTGTAGCCCGCCAGGCTCCTCTGTCCATGGGATTCTCCAGGCAAGAGTACTGGAGTGGCTTGCCATTTCCTCCTCCAGGGGATCTTCTGAACCCAGGAATCAAACCTGTGTCTCCTTACACTAACATAAATCACAGAGTATGTTAAGTTCCCCTTAATAAAATGTGCAGTGATCTACAGGGAAAGCTAACTTAATCTGGGGACTAAAGAAGAATTATCAGTATAAGATAGTCAATAAAATGATGAAAATTTAATTAGATGAGGCAGAGGAAGGAGAAGGAAATGTTTCCAAAAGAAAGACAGTACAAGCAATGGCACCTGAAGAAAGTATAGTCCATTAGATAGACTGACAGATGGGCAGTGTTGTTTAGAGACAATTCTCCACAGCATTTATTGACATCTTGTATCAGCATATCAGTTCTTGTGCTGGACCATCTTTCCGAGGATATTTGCATAGCAACCAACCATCTTGAAATATACAGATTCTCTCTCTCTCTCTCTAAAGAGGATATGTTTCCCTAATGAGAAACATAAAGGTAATATCTTCCTCCAGGTCAAAGGATGGACAAGTTTACTATCAGCTTACTTATAAGACTGAGGGTTTCCTAAGCTCAGAGAAACACTGTGTGCGTGGCATCCAGCTGAGCTTATATCCACATCATCCTCATAGGACTTGGGAAGCAGGAAGAACCAACATGAACATGAATCTGCTTCCTGAGCTAAGCATAGTGATATCCTTTTTCTCTAACCTAGGAACGTAGTGTCTCCTGCCAGCATCTATGAAACTGTTATGTTGTTAGCTATGTTGTTAGCAGCCTACATTGTTAGCTTTCTAAGCCCCTTCACACTTCAAGACAAGGGTGAGTGAAACAGACAGTTTGGGAGAAAATGGCAAAATAAGAATCAGGAAAGAAAAGCAGGATTTTATTAGAAATGGTCAAGACAAATATTGCAAATATTTAACAGCCATCTGGCATAGACCCTGACCAGTTTGAATAAACTCAAGAGACTCAGAAGGGCCATTAACAAACCAACATATATTTAGTTGGTTTATACCTTAAACTAATTCAAAAAGATATATGCACCCCTATATTCATTGTAGCACTGCTTGCAATAGCTGTGGATATTTTATTTTTATCAATATCACCTCACACTTGTTAGAAGAAAGGCAACTATCAACAAGACAACAAATACCAGGTGTTGGCAGGGATGTGGTGAAAAGGCAATCCTCGGGCACTGCTGGTAGGAATAAACTGGTGCGGCCACTGTGGAAAACTGCATGGAGGTTCCCAGAAAGTTAAAAACAAAGCCACCACATCATCCAGCAACTCTACCCCTGGGTATTTATCTAAAGAAAGCAAAACCACTAATTCAAAAAGATATACACACTCCTGTGTTCATTGTAGCACTGTTTACAATAGCCAAGATATGGAGACAATCTAAGTAGCTATGAATACGTGAATGGATAAATAAGATGTGGTATGGGTATGTTCTTTTTATGGCTGAATAATATTCTATGTATATACACATACACACACACACACACACACACACAATGGAGTTGTCATTCAACCATAAAAAGAATGAATCTTGCCATTTGGGACAACTTGAATGGACCTAGAAGATATTAAGCTAAGTGAAATAAGTGAGATCAAGAAAAACACAAACTTTCACTTATGTGTGAAAAATTAAAAAACAAAACAAATGAAGAAACATAAGAAAACATATACACAGTTATAGATACAGAGGAAAAAACAGGTGTTTGCCAGAAGGGATTGGAGTAGGGAGAAGAGAAAAGTAGGTGAAGGAGATTAAGAAGTATAAACTTCCAGGTGCAAAATAAATGAGACACAGATGTGAAATGTACACAGTGTGGGGAAAATAGTCAGTAACTAAGTAATATCTATGTATGGCGACAGATCGTAACTAAACATGATGGTCAGTTTAAAGTGTATAGAAATATTAAATCACTATGTTGTGTAACAGGAACAAACGTGATGTTGTAAGTCAATTATACATCAACAAACAAACAAACTCATAGAAAAAGAGATCAGATTTGTGGTTACCAGAGGTAGGGGTAGGATGGAAGGGGAATTGGACAAAGGTAGTCAGAAGGTGTTAGGTATCTTCTAGTTATAAGATAAATAAGGACTAGAGGTGCAATGTAAAACATGATAAATAATCATTAACACTGCTGTATGTTGTGTATAAGTTAAGAGAATAAATTTTAAGACTTCTCATCACAAAGGAAAAATATTTTTCTTATTGCTTTAATTTTTATCTATATGAGATGATTGATGTTCAACTAAATTAATTGTGACAGTGATTCCATGATGAAAGTCAAATCTTTCTGCTGTATATCTTAAACTTACATGGTGCTGTATGTCTATTGTATTTCAATAAAACTGGGGGGGGGGGGAAATATGTATCTTATTTTCCATAATAAAAACTAACTCTTAATCTGAACAAAAAAAGAGAGAGACAAAAGTTAAGTGCTTTCGAGGATGCAGAGTAATTGGAATTCCCATTTATTGCTGGTAGGAGTGAAAATGGTACAGCCAGTTTAGAAAAAAATCGGCAATTTTTTATAAAGTTAAACATATACTTAACACCTAGTCCAGCAATTTCACTGCTATATATTGACACAAGTGACCTGGAAACCTTTGTCCCCATAAAAACTTGTACGTGAATGCCACAAACTGGAAACAGCCCAAATGTCTTTCAGCTGGTTAATACATAAGCTGTAGTACATCTAAATACAGGAAAACTACCGAGAATGGAGTAAAAGGGAACAAATTGCTGGTTCACATAAGACGGATAAATCCTAATCCTTGTGTTAAGTGAAAGAAGTCAGACTTAAAAGTCCATGGTTTGCATGATTCTAATTATATGACATTATGGAAAATGCTAAATTATAGGAACATATCTGTGGTTGCCGGGGGGAAATGTAGCTTGAGAAGTCAACTATAAAATGGTAACTCAAGGAAATCTTTGAGGGGGAGGAAACAGCTCTACATATTCATAACGGTGGTCTGGCTGCATGCATTTCTCTTACCCACAGAAGTGTACACCAGAAAGAGGGATCTGGGTGTTTTTGTAAGCTTTTTATTTTGTATTGAGGTATGCCTAATTAACAACGTTCTGACATTTTCAGGTGAATAACAAAGGGCCTCAGCCACACATATATACGGATCGATTCTCCCTAAACTCCCCTCCCATCCGAGCAGGCATGTAACATTGAAGAGAGTTCCATGCGCTGTATAGTAGGTCTTCGCTGGTTATCCTTTTTAAATATAGTAGCATGTACATGTCCATCATCCCAAACTCCCTATCCCATCCCCCATCATTCCCCCAGCAACCTTAATTTCATTCTCTAAGTCTGTGAGTCTTTGTTTTGTAAGTAAGTTCATTTGTCTTCTGCCCATTTGTCGACTGGGGTTTCGTTTTGGTGCTATAAAGCATCATGAGCTGTTTACGTAAATTTTGGAGACTAATTCCTTTTCAATCACATCATTTTCTCCCAATCTGTGGGTTGTCTTTGTTTTATTGTTTCCTTTGCTGTGCAAAGGCTTTTGAGTTTAAGTAGGTCCCATTTGTCTATTTTTGGTTTTATTTCCATTATTCTGGGGGATGGATTGAAACAGATATTGCTATGATTTATGTCAGAGAATGTTCTGCCTATGTTTTCCTCGAGTTTTATAGTCTTTGATCTCGTATTTAGGCCTTTAATCCACTTCAGCTTATTTTTGTGTTTGGTGTTAAAGAATGACCTAACTTAATATTTTTACATGTAGCTGTCCAGTTTTTCCAGCATCATTAGTTGAAGAGACTGTCATTACACATTGTGTAGCCTTGCCTCTTTTGTCATAGATTAATTGACCATAGGTGCATTGGGTTATTTCTGGGTTTTCTATCCATTCCATTGATCTATATTTCTATTTCTGTGCCAGTACCATACTGCAAAAACAGTGATTTTGACTGTATGTAAATTTAAAAGATGAATTTTTTAAAAAGAAAAATTCAAAATCATCATATGATGTTTAACCATCATCTTTAACCAGGTAGTGATAATAACAGATTTGGTTTTTTAAAAGATTACTCTGATGAAAACTAAACACAATTTATTGAATATGGATTGGATTCTGAACCAGAGAAAAAAAATTATTGTATTAAAGATATTAGTGGGGGAAATGGAAAATTTGATCAAAGTATACAGAATAGATGATAGCATTATGTTATTATTAATGTTGATTTTGATTACAGTACTGTGGTTATTTTAAATCATTTCTCATTTTTAAGAAATACACATTGAGATGTTTAGAGGGATAGATATATCATGCTTGCAATTTACTTTCGAAGAGATCCGCTCAAAACGTATAAATATTAAAAGAGATAAACAGAAGAAGGAAGGAAGGTGGGCGTAAGAAGGAAAAGAGAGAAAATTATAAATGTGGTAAAATGTTAAGATTTGGGAAATCTTGATAAACATTATATGAGACTTATTTTTGAAAATTTTTGTGAAACTAATTTAGAAAAGGCAGAAGAATCAGAGATCAAATTGCCAATATCCGTTGGATCACAGAAAAAGAGAATTCCAGAAAAACACCTACTTCTGCTTCATCGACTACGCTAAAGCCTTTGACTGTGTGGATCATAACAAATTGTGGGAAATTCTTAAAGAGATGGGAAAAGCAGACCACCTTACCTGCCTCCTGAGAAACCTGTATGCAGGTCAAGAAGCAACAGTTAGAACCGGACATGGAACAATGAACTGGTTCCAAATCAGGAAAGGAGTACATCAAGGCTGTATATTATCACCCTGCTTATTTAACTTATATGTAGAATACATCATGAGAAATGCTTGGCTGGAATCAAGACTGCAGGGAGAAATATCAATAATCTCTGATATGCAGATGACACACCCCTTTGGCAGAAAGCGAAGAGATACTAAAGAGCCTCTTGATGAACGTGAAAGAAGAAAATGAAAAATCTGGCTTAAAACTCAACATTCAAAAAACAAAGATCATGGTATCTGATCGCATCACTTCATGGCAAATAGAGTGGCAGACTTAATTTTCTTGGACTCCAAAATTACTGCAGATGGTGACTGCAGCCATGAAATTAAAAGACACCTGCTCCTTGGGGAAAAAAAGCTATGACCAACCTAGACAGCATATTAAAGAGCAGAGACATTACTTTGCCAACAAAGGTCCATTTAGTCAAAGCTATGGTTTTTCCAGTAGTCATGTTTGGATGTGAGAGTTGAACCATCAAGAAAGTTGAGCACCGAAGAATTGATGCTTTCGAACTGTGATGTTGGAGAAGACTCTTGAGAGTCCCTTGGACTGCAAGGAGATCCAACCAGTCAATCCTAAAGGAAATCAGTCCTGAATACTCATTGGAAGGACTGATAGTGAAGCTGAAACTCCAATACTTTGGCCACCTGATGCGAAGAGCTCACTCATTAGAAAAGACCCTGATGCTGAGAAAGACTGAAGGCAGGAGGAGAAGGGGAACAACAGGGGATGAGATGGTTGGATGGCATCACTGACTTGATGGACATGAGTTTGAGCAAGCTCCAGGAGTTGGTGATGTACTGGGAAGCCTGGTGTGCTGCAGTCCATGGGGTGGCAAAGAGTCGGACCAGACTGAGTGACTAAACTGAACTGAACTGAAAATTATTTCAAAATAAAAACCTTAAAAACAGAGAACTTTGTTTACAACATTAGAAATGTTTTAGAGGAAGTTATAAAGTAGACAAGCAAAGTATATCTCCAGGTAATAAATTAATATCATTTGACATGTAAATCAAGCATAGTATCACCTGACTTAGTTGAGTTTTAACTTCCCAGCACAAGACATGATGTAGTCATCTGTTTTTCGCTGATGTTTTATTATTCAAACATTCTTTTTTTAATAATTATTCGTTTATTTTTGGCCGCACTGGGTCTTCATTGCTATGCATGAACTTTCTCTAATAGTGGAGAGTAGGTCTACTCTATCCTTGCGGTGTGAGGGCTTTTCACCCAACGCCTTACCTTGCTGGGAGCACAGGCTCTAGCGTGCAGGGGCTTCAGTAGCTGCAGCACACAGGCTCGGCCGCTGTGGCCCGCAGGGAGGATGTGACGCTTTCCAGACCAGGAATCTAACCAGTGTCCCCGCACTGCAGGGCAGATTCTTAACACGGGACCACCAAGGAAGCCTTTTTCAATTTTTTTTTTTTAATTTTCCTAATTTTATTTATTTTTGGCCGCGCTGGGTCTTTGTGGCTGGGCGGGCTTTCCTCTAGTTGCGGCGATCAGCAGCTCCTCTCCAGGTCCAGTGTGCAGGCCTGTCCCTGCAGGGGCTTCTCGTGTTGGGGAGCCCGGCTTCCAGAGCGCTCAGGCTTCAGTGGTTGCAGCACGTGGGCTCGTAGTTTTGGCTCCCAGGCTCCAGAGCACAGGCTTAGTTGCTCCGTGGATGTGGGATCTTTCCGGACCAGGGATCGAACCCTGTGTCTCCTGAGTGGGCAGGTGGATTCTTTAGCACGGAGCCACAAGGGAAACCCCCAAACATTCTTCATAGCTTTTAGCAGTTACATCCCAGCCTTATATCTAAAAGGAATAAGGATTTTCCTCCCTCCTTTCTCAATTTTCACTGGAGCGTTTTCCTGCAATCTCCATTTCTAAAACATTTATTCCACTTTGTCATTTAAATTTCCAAGCCTTCTTCCTAGAAAACCATGTTCTTTTATTTCACATTCATGATTTAGCCTGATTTCCACACTTCGTGACAGTCTCATCTACTTCTCCATTGCTTCGTGCGGCTCCAAAATTAACTAACTTTACATCTTGTTAGCTTGCCCAGCGTAGTCCCATCTGCAGACTTAATGAGCAGTCTCTCCATTCCCTCACTGGCAAAGATGCTAATTATTAAATTATATGGTAGAGTACAAAGAATCAATCTCTCTCTCTCTCTCTCTCTCACATACACACACACACAAACAGAGCTACATACAAGCTAATTCTAAACTTTGGAAAGAATAAATGAGAATCTCAATAACTGCTTCCTGGATTCCTTTGTGTTGTATTATTTGTAATTATTCCACAGAACAAATGAGAACAATGGTTTTATGGATATACATATTTATGAGAATGTATATTATGTATATGGTCTCAGGCGCTCCTGGAGCTACAGGAGAGTCTCACTCACACTTGATCATCAGACAGAGCCTTGTGCAGTCTATTTGGAACGAGGCTATATCATGCTGAAAATTGTGCCTGTTGTCTAACCGTCCGGGGCAGAGTGCTCAGCCAGCCTTTTGGGATCTCAGTGGCGGTTGCAAGGATGTTGGAGGGCCTGGCTCTTCAGTTCACTTTAAATATAAGCCAGGAATCTTAAGTCTAGGCTAAGCTTTATCATAGGAAGAAAAATGAAGTTGACTCCCAGCTCCACCTCTGTTTTTCTCCAATTTAAAAAGTATTATCAAGAGCACATTTTACAGAGACTTCCCTGGTGGTCCTACGGCTAAGACTCTGTGCTCCCAATTCAGAGGGCCTGGCTTTGATCCCTGGTCAGCAAACTAGATCCCACATGCCATGGTGAAGACCAAAAATCTCACGTGCTGCAACTAAAACCCAGCAGTCAAATATATATATATATTTTTTTTTAATTTTTTTTTAAATATATATATATATATTTTAAAGAGCACATTTTACTGAAAGGAACTAAAAAGGAGGCTTTGAGGTCCAGAAGTCCAGGGTTTCAATTTCCTCCCTGGTCCCTAAGAATCCTTAATATATTGACAGGATACATTCAGCCTTAGGATGTCAGGAAAACCAAAGCAGAGAGGATTAAACAAAGGCCAAATGTATCTTTAGAAAGAAATCAGATAACTGTAGCATCTGCCATTTCAATCACAAAACCAGATCATGTTTTATGAGATGACATTACAACAGCAGTTATCAGAATTATCAGTGAAACAAATGTCATGCTACAGAATTTGCAGCTGAGGGACGGAGCAGGAAATGGCATACAACCAGACTCAGCAGAGTAAGTATACTTAACATGAGTGTTACATTTGGGTCACTCCATGAGCTGCACAGAGGTGGGGGGATAAAGTAGGTGACCCTTCACTCTGCCCTTCAGCCCTACCATTTTCTGATTCTGCAGAATGAGTGACTTCTCAGAAATAAATCTGACATGATGCATTAAAATTTGACCTCCAGCCACTGTCCATCTCTCTTGGGTCAAGTGCACATCTAAAGGTAATACCCAAGAAAAGTTAATATGAAAGGCCACACATCCACTGACATGTAAGCAACTACAGCTAAACCTCATTTTATTGTGCTTCATTTTGTTTTGCTTTGGAGATGTTGTGTTTTCTATAGGCTAAAGATTTGTGGCAACTGTTTGTTGAGCAAGTCTATGACACCATTTCCCACAGTGCTTGCTCACCCTGTGTCTCTGTGCCACATGTTGGTGATTCTCACAACACTTCAAACTTTCTCATTATTATTAATTTGTTATGGTGATGTACAAGCAGTGACCTTTGATGTCACCGTTGGAATTGTTTCAGGGTGATGACACACCATGCCGATATAAGAACAAACTTAATCAACAAACATTATCTGCATTCCGACTGCTCCGCTGACCAGCTGTTCCTCCAGCTCTCTCCCTCTTCTTGGCTCCTCCCTATTTCCTGACGCACAATATCGAGATTAGGCCAAATAATAGTCCCACAATGCCCTCAAAGTGTTCAAGTGGTCTCTCACTTTAAACCAAAAGCTAGAAATGATTACGCTTAATGATAAAGGCATGCCAACAGCCAAGCAAGGACAAAAGTTAGGCCTCTTTTGCTAAAAAGCCAAGTGGTGACTTCAAAGGAATAATTCTTGAAGGAAATGAAAAGTGCTACTACAGTGAACGAACAAATGGTAAGACAGAGAGGCGGTCTTATTGCTGACAGGGAGAAAGTGTTAGTGGTCTGGAGAGAAGATTGAAACAGTCACAACATACTCTTAATCCAATCTCCTAATTAAAGCAAGGCCTCAACTCTTCAAATCTGTGAAGCCTGAGAAAGATGTGGAAGCTGCAGTAGAAAAGTTTGAAGCTATGAGCGTTTGGTTCGTAAGGTTACAGGAAAGAAGCTGTCTCTCCTTCACCTGTGCAAGGTGAAGCACAAGAGCTGGGGTAGAAGTTGCAGCCAGCTACCCAGAAGATATAGTTAAGATAGTTAACAAACGTGCTACACAAAACAGCAGATACTCAATGCAGACAAAACAGTCTTATATTGGAAGAAGATACCATTTAGGACTTTCATAGCTAAAGAGGAGAAGTCAATGTCACGCTTCAAAGATTCAAAGGACAGGCTGGCTCCCTTGTCAAGATGTAGCTCATGGAGAGAAGCTGGTGGAGGAGTAGGTGGACGTGGAGCACATCTCTCTCCACGGATACATGAGGAATACACCTTCAGACAGAAGTACATGCAGAACAGCAGCTGAAAGTGGACAGGTGTACCTGACCAGCAGAAAAGAATATATAGAACCACGCAAACCTCCATAGGATGAAAGAACTAAGGAGAAAAACAGGAAAAAAAAAAAACCTCAATGGGTAGGGGAACTGAAGCCGGGGTCCGATCCCCACATCAGGCAATTGTCTGAGTTAGAGGAGAAACATTTAAGGCTAACAATGAAAGAGCTGATCTGTGGTAGCCTAAATGGAAAGAGAATCAGACAGTCCTTGCTGCAGCCATACTTACCCCAGACAGAGACGCAGGTCCCCTGAAGGCACAGCTGGGAGCTGGAGTTTAGGGATTGTGGAGCAATCCCAGGGCAAGGGCTGCTGCTGACTGCAGAGAGACGGATCAGGGGGATGTGAGGGAGGAGACTGTCGTGGGAAATGCCTGTGGAGGAAAGCCAGGCAGCCATGGAAGCAAAGCAATACTGCTGAGTCATGCGTAGGGGGTGGAGCCATCACCATAACCGCTCTCACCCCACACGCCAGCACTGGCAGCTGAACAATAGAGAGGCTGGCCCGTCAAACACTGAACTACAGAGCAGAACCCCACCCCGGGTGCTCCTTTAAGTGACTGATGCACCAAACTACAGAGTTGGGCCCCAGCCAGGGGGCCCCTCTATGTGCCTGAATGGGCAGAGCTATGGAGAAAGACTGGCCAAAGAGACCTTCTGATCTCTAGCTACAAGAGTCTCGAAAACAGACTCTGATCGGGCCATAACTCCTGCAACGGAGGCAGTTCGAGTTCCTACACACTTGGCACCGCCAGGGTCCCCACAAGCCAAGCAGCTGTGCAAGCTTCACACTCAACTCTCACTGGGGCAGGGCTGCCACAGGCAAAAAAAAAGTCTTGTCTATGCGTGTAGGGTCGCTGTGGTTGTGTCTGACTCCTTGTGACCCTGTGGACTGTGGCCTGCCAGGCTTCTCTGTCAGGGAGGGGCTTCTCCAGGCAGGAACACTGGAGCATATTGGCCAGTACTGGCTGCCTCACCCCTCTAGAGCACTGTATTCCTGCTGCCCTAGCTGCCAACTCCCCTGGGTACCTGGTGCTGCCAGAACTCCTATGACCCAAGCAGATGCACCAGCTCCACACCTGGCCCTCATAGGCACAAACCCAGGTCTTCCAGGGCAGCCTCAGGAGCAAATCCCAGTGGACAATCCACATGCAGAGGCAGAAATCAAACCACAATTGAAACCCAGGGCAGTGTGGCTAAGGAAGAAGACCCAAAACCTTCCCACCAGCTGCGCAAGATGCAGATTAAATCCACAGGGTCAACTAGGCAGATTGTGTCTGTGGAATATATAAAGGGTCATTGAGAGCTCCCACAAAAGAAAACGCACCACTCTGATAGCTGTGGGCATGGGAGGCAAGAACACCCAGGAGCAGGACCAGGTTAGAGTCTGAGCTGCCCCCACGGCAGGCCCAGAGGTCAGCGCAGTGTTGGAGGGCATCCCGGGGAGGGGAGGTGGGCTGTGACCCAGCGAGGGTGAGGACCCTGACAGCAGTGAGTCAAGAACAACGTTTGTTATTCTGTTGTTTTGACTTGTTCTGTAGATTCTTTCGGTTTTATTTTTTTTCTTTTTCCCCCTCTGTTGTAGTTGTCAATTTTATTGGCACTATGAAATCTAATTAACCTTTTGAGCTATTTTTTTTCTCAGTCACATTTTTTGTTGTTGTTATAAACCTCTGCCTCTACGTTCAGCTTTTGCAGTTCTGTGGAGTTTTCCTTTTTTTTTTTTTTTCTTTTTTAATTTTAATTTTTAATTTTTTAAACCTATTATTTTTTCTACATTTATTCCTTTGTTTTCTATTCCTACTGATATTTTCCCCTTGCAGTTAATCTTTAATGTATATAAATCTTCATCTACCTCTATTTAACTTTGCATATCTATTCTTTCTTTTTTTCCTTCCCTCTCAACATATTTGTTAGTTGTATTTTCATTGGTTTATTCCCCAATTGGCAACTTGCTTTAGTTTTGTTTTCGTTTGTGCTTTAGTTAGTTTTGTTCTTAACTGGTAGATAAACTTTATGGTTTCCTTTCTTCACCAGATAAATCTACTGTACTTTATTTTTGATGGACTGTTTTGACTTTGCTCATGGGTGTATATGTATATGTACATATTCCATTACTTTAATTATTATTCGCCTGATTTTGTAACTGCCATTTGTCTGGGATTCAACTTTGGTTTCTTGTTTTGGGGTATTTGTTTTAATATTACTTAATGCCATAACAGATCACTTGTGAAATCTTCATTCCTGACCAGAGCCTTTGGAGTGGGAGAACTGACTCCAAGACCCTACCAGAGAACTAACCCTAGGGAGTGTCAAATAATGAGAACTCACACAAAGGAAGCCACTTGAATACAAGACCCAACATCACCCAACCACCAGTGCAGGAAGCCTCATCCAAACAACAAAACAAAACAAAAATACAAACCAGTCATCAGCAGTCAGGATGGCCACCTCACTCAGCCTTTCCCATCAGAGGAAAAACAAACAAACAAACAAAAACTCAGCACAAATCTCACCCTATATGATGCTTAAAAAAAACCACTGGACCAGCCTTAGGAGGGCAGAAACCAAAAGGAATAAAGACAGAATTCGACCTTAAATCCTTGGTAAAGGAGACTTCAAACACAAAAAGTTTTTAAAAAAAAAAAAGACAGAGAAATACTACACAAATGAAGGAACAAATTAAAAACACGGAATCCAAATGACTGAAGAGGAAACAGACAAACTACCTGAAAAGAATTCAGAATAATGATAGTAAAGATGATCAAAAACCTTGAAAACAAAATGGAGAAAAAGCAAGAATCAATTAACAAAGACCTAGAAGAATTAAAGAATAAACATACAGAGACAAACAACACAATTACTGAAATTAAAAATACTCTGGAAGGAATCAATAGCAGGATATTTGAAACAGAAGAACGAATCAGTGAGCTGGAAGATTAAATGGTGGAAGTAACTTCTGAAGAGAAGAATAAAGTAAAAAGAATGAAAAGAATGGAGGATAGTCTCAGAGATCTCTGGGACAATATCAAATGCACCAACATGCACACTATAAGGGTCCCAGAAGAAGAGAAAAAGAAAGGGTATGAAAAAATCTTTGAACAGATTAGAGTTAACATTTCCCCAACATGGAAAAGGAAATAGTCAATCAAGTCCAAGAGGCACAAAGACTCCCATACAGGAAAAACCCAAGAAGAAATATGCCAAGACACATACTAATCAAACTAACAAAGACTAAACACAAAGAAAGAATATTAAAAGCAGCAAGGGAGAAGCAACAAGTAACATACAAGGGAAACCCCATATGCTCAACAGCTGATCTTTCAGCAGAAACTCTGCAGGCCAGAAGAGAATGGCAGGATATATTTAAAGTACTGAAAGGGAAAAATCTGCAACCAAGATTACCGTACCCAGCAAGGATCTCATTCAAAATTGATGGAGAAATAAAAAGCTTCTCAGACAAGCAAAAGTTAAGAGAATTCAGTACCACTAAACTGGCTTTACAACAAATAACAAAGGGAATAAAACAGTCAAGAAATACAAGAAACGAAAAAAGATCTGCAAAATCAACTCCAAACAATTAAGAAAATGGCAATAGAACACATGTATCAATAATTACTTTAAGTGTAAATGGATTAAATGCTCCAACCAAAAGACACAGACTGACTGAATGGATACAAAAACAAGACCCATATATATGCTATTTGCAAGAAACCCACTTCAGACCTCAAGACACATATAGACTGAAAGTGAGAGGATGGACAAACATATTTCATGCAAATGGGAAGCAAAAGAAAGATGGAGTAGCAATCCTCATATCAGACAAAATAGACCTTAAAATAAAGAAGATTACTAGAGATAAAGAAGGATACTACATAATGATCAAGGGGTCAATCCAAGAGGAAGACATAACAATTGTAAATATCTATGCAGTCGTGTCCGACTCTTTGCGACCCCATGGACTGTAGCCTACCAGGCTCCTCTGTCCGTGGGATTTTCCAGGCAAGAGGACTGGAGTGGGTGCCACTTCCCTCTCCAGGGGATCTTCCTGACTCAGGGATCGAACCTGGGTCTCCAGCATTGCAGGCAGACACTTTACCATCTGAGCCACCAGGGAAGCCCCCACATCAGACAAAATAGACCTTAAAATAAAGATTACTAGAGATAAAGAAGGATACTACATAATGATCAAGGGGTCAATCCAAGAGGAAGACATAACAATTATAAATGTCTATGCACCCAACATAGGAGCACCTCAATACATAAGACAAACACTAACAGACATAAAAGGAGAAATTGGCAGTAACACAATAATAGTAGGAGACTTTAACACCCCACTCACCACCAATGGACAGATCGTCAAAACAGAAAGTTAATAAGGAATCACAGGTCTTAAATGATACATTAGATGAGATGGATCTCATTGATATTTTCAGGACATTCCATCCAAAGGCAGAAGAATACACCTTCTCAAGTGCACAAGGAACATTTTCCAGCATAGACCACATCTTGAGTCACAAATCAAACCTTAGTAAATTTAAGAAAATTGAAATCACATCAAGCATCTTCTCCAGCAACAATGCTATGAAACTAGATATCAATGACAAGAAAAAAAATGGTAAGAAACACAAACACATGGAGATTAAATAACACGTTTCTAAATAACCAACAGGTTACTGGAGAAATCAAAAGGGAAATCAAAAAATTTCTAGAAACAAATGACAATGAAAACATGACAACTCAAAACCTATGGGATGCAGCAAAAGAAGTTCTAAGAGGGAAGTTTATAGCAATACAGTCCTACTTCAGGAAATAAGAAAAACATCGAATAGACAGCCTAACTTTACACCTAAAACAACTTGGGAAAAGAAGAAGAACAACAACAACAAAATAGTAGAAGGAAAGGAGTCATAAAGACCAGAGCAGAAATAAATGAAAAATAAATGAAAGAAACAATAGTAAAGATTAATAAAACTAAAAGCTGGTTCTTTGAGAAGAAATTGACAAAACTTTAGCCAGACTCATCAAGAACAAAAGAGAGAAGAATCAAATCAACAAAATTAGAAATGAAAAAGGAGAGATTACAACAGACAATGCAGAAATACAAAGGATTAAAAGGGATTATTATGAACAAGTATAGGGCAATAAAATGGATAATCTGGAAGAAAGGAACAGATTCTTAGCAAAGTTCAATCTTCCGATACTGAGCCAGGAAGAAATAGAAATTAAGAAGAACCCAACTACAAGCACTGAAATTGAAACTGTGATCAAAAATCTCCCAAAAAGCAAAAGTCCAAGACCAGATAGTTTCACAGGAGAATTCTATCAAACATTTAGAGAAGAGTTAATTCCTATCCTTCTAAAATTCTTTCAAAAAATTGCAGAAGAAGGAACACTTCCAAACTCATTCTATAGACTTATGGACATGGGGAGAGGGGAGGAGAGGGTGAGCTGTATGGAAAGAGTAACATGGAAACTTACATTACCATATGTAAAATAGATGGCCTACAGGATAGCCTACGGGAATTTGCTCTCTGGCTCAGGAAACTCAAACAGGGGCTCAGTATCAACCTAGAGGGTGGGAGGGGGAGGGAGACGGGAGGGAGGATCAAAAGGGAGGGGACATATGTACACCTATGGCTGATTCATGTTGAGGTTTGGCAGAAAACAACAAAATTCTGTAAAGCAATTATGCTTCAATTAAAAAAATTAATTAATTCAAAAAAAGATGTAACTCACAACTTTAAGTGAAAGCCAATGTTCATTCACCATTCTGGAATAGCTAGGCCTCTTAAATATGCTAAATCTACTTTGCTTGTGGTCTAAAACATACCAAGGAAGCTTAGATGACAGCACATCAGTTTACAATATGGTTTACTGACTATTTTAGCTGACTGTTGAGACTTACTACTCTGGAAAAAGTCCTTTCAAAATATCACTTCTCATAGACAATGAACCTGATTAACCAAGAGCTCTGATGGAGTTGTAGAATGAGACTGATGTTGTTTTTCATGTCTGTTAACACAACATCCAATGTGAAGTCCATGGGTCAAGGAGTCATTTCAACTTTAGAGACTCAGTATTTAAGAAATATATTTTGTAAGGTTGCAACTGCCATAGATAGTGATTCCTCTAATGGGCCTGGGAAAATAAATTGAAAATCTCCTGGAAAGGAGTCACTGTTTTAGATGCCATTAAGAACACTTACGATTCATGGGAAGAGGTCAAAGCATCAAAATCCATAGGAGTTTGGAAGAAGTTGATTCCAAACCTCATGGGTGACTTTGAGGGGTTCAAGACTTTTGAGGAGGAAGTAACTGCAGATGAAAACAGCAAAAGAACTAGACTCAGAGGTGGAGACTTACAGTCACAGTAAGATGTGATGGAATTTCTGCAATCTCAAGATAAAACTTGGAAGAGATGAGGACCTGCTTCCTATAGAGCAAAGAAAGTGGCTTCTTTTTTCCCCATGGGATCCATGTATATTTATTTATTCAGGCAGCATGAGGGATCTTAGTTCCCTGACCAGGGATCAAACCCATGCTCCCTGCATTGAGAGAACAGTGTTAACCACTGGACCACCAGGAAGTCCCAAGAACGCAGTTTCTTGAGATAAAATCTACTCTTGGTGAAGATGTTATAAAGACTATTGAAATGACAACAAAAGATTTATAATATGACATAAACTTAGTTGATAAGCAGCAGCAGGGTTTGAGAGGACAGACTCTGATTTTGAAAGATCAACTGTAGGTAAAATACTATCAAACATTACAAGCTACAAAGAAATCATTCATGAAAGGAAGAGTCAATCAATGTGGCAAACTTCATTGTTGTCTTATTTTAAGAAACTGCCACAGTCACCCCAATCTTCAACAACCATCACCCTGATCAGTCAGCAGCCATCAACACTGAGGCAAATACCCTCTACCAGCAAAAAGATTACCACTAGCTAAAGGTTCAGATGATGGTTAGCATTTTTTTGGCAATAAAATATTTTTATTAATAGTCAAGGTGCATACATTATTTTTTTAGACATAATGCTTTTGTCCACTTCTTAGACTGCAATGTAGTATAAACTTAAGCTGCATAAGCACTAGGAAACCAAAGAACTTGTGTGACTTACTTTATTGCCATCTATGCTTTATTATGGTCTGGAACTGAAAGCTGAAATATCTCTGATGTCTGTCTATACTTATAGACTACTAGACTATCTGTGGTCCTTACACTATGGCTGCTGGGCACTTACATGTGAGTGCTAAGTCACTTCAATTATGTTCAACTCTTTGAGACCTTATGGACTATAGCCTGCCAGGCTCCTCTGCCCAAGGGATTCTCCAGGCAAGAATACTGAAGTCGGTTGCCATGCCCTCCTCCAGGGGATCCTCCAAACCCAGGGATCTAACCCACATCTCTTATGTCTCCTGCACTGGCAGGTGGGTTCTTTACCACCAGCACCACCTGGGAAGCCCGGTTGGGCACTTAGTAAGTAAGTAATCAAGTTCTTAGTGAATGGGCTTCCCTATAAATCCACATCTGACCCTGAGTTGGAGTACCTGGTCCAGGTTAGTGGGAAATCAGCCAGAAGTGGAAAGGTGACCCTTGGGAGGCTGAGAGGAGAGACTTTGAGAACATGATTGCCACTAATGAAGAACAGCCTGTGGATTGGGGCTGTTCAGCTTAGAGGCACTAAATCTGACTAAATCAGACTGAGGCTTGATACCTTTCATGTGAAGTTGGAGAATTCCGCCTAATTCTCAGGGAAATTGCACTGAGGACTGTGTGAAGCACTTTACAACTCTATCTCACTTGGTTTCCCAACAGCGCTATGAGGTAGCTAAAGATTATCGGTCTTGTTTCAAGATGAGGAAAAGTGTAGCTCAGAGAAGTAAAGTGTCTTCCCCCAAAGCACATGGCTAGTTAAGAGACAAATCTCATTTCAGGTTGTAAAATTGCACGCTTTTCTCACCTCAGTTTGTCCTGTAGGGTTTGCGATATTCCCCTTCAATTGTCGGATCACAAATCAAAAGTTGTTTTCTGGAAGATTTCTCTGGTTAACCAAGAATTTGCTAACTATATTATCAAATCTCATTTCCAGAGCAGCTTACTCCCCACTATCTCAGCATTCATGAATTTGATCCTTCTCACTACATTGTAAATCCTTTGAGAACAAAAATCTGCTTTAAACTATAACAACTTCATGGCCTTCAAACACAGCCCAGCTCAGGATAGCCAGTAACTCAAGATATCAAGAATGTCATGTTCTTAAGCTGACTTTTCTATCATGAGGTGTGGCAAGCATGTGTTCATGTTTATTTCCACTATAATTTCAAATAAAAGGCTTTCATTTTTAATTGCTCTGTAATTGGCAGTGGATTCCTAATTCTTTAATTTTCTCTGCCCTGCTTTCTCTGACAAATAGCTAATGGTGTGTAAAATAAGCAGATGTACTTTTAGAGCTGGCTTTTGGAAGCAACCCCTTGGCAAATCCATTCAGGAAACTAAAGATCGCTTTTGAAAAACAATTCTTCGACTTCTTTTGTGTGTGTGTAGATTCTCTTATACTGGTTTTCATAAACCAGGGTGCTCCTGTGGTCTAAATAAACCTCAGTTCCCAGAAAGGATCACTTATCTTGTGAGCACAGAACTCAGTGGAAAATGAAAGAAAATGCAAGTCTGAATTTCCACAAAGTCTAAGAAAATTAAATTCTGTTTACCTGGTGTTTCCACTCACATGTCAGGTTATGCTGCTAGAAAAGTAGCTTCATGAAATTATATCTACTTGATACAGTTGGTTTAGAACAAAGCAAGTTAAATAAGGAGGGAAATGCTATGACATATTGACAAAAGCAAAGGATAAGTCATGTGTGCCAGAGAAGTATGAGAAAAACATTATTATGACGGAAGGTTATAGTCAAAAAACTACTTTACTTCATTTAAAGTTGTCAGAATGGATGAAATGGGTAGAAACTTGAAGTCTGATCTTATTTTTGCCTCCCTAAATGAAATACCAAACCTGTTATAGTAAAAGCCTAATTTACTGGAGTATGTTTTTACTCCTATACAACTTTCAGAAAATTGAAAAGGCATTTGTCACCCCAGTTTCCTGCAGTGTATATTATTGAACTGTTTCTTTTTTGTTCTGCTATAGCAAAAAGCATTTAAATACTCACATCTGCATTTTGATTGTCTGATAGGCAGCTTTATACTGATAGTTCAACTGGTTGCATTTTTTTTTCCTGCAACTTCCAATATTATTCAACTTGGTGGCTACCAGCAGCCTGCTTCAAAAGAGAACATCTTATCAGTAAATCTTTTGGATTTACTCTATGTGAAATTAGGACTAGGAAAGGGCTGAAGGAGCGATAATATATGAAAATAATTAGTAAAGATTCCTGCACTAATAACTGCTCAATAAATGGTAGCCTCTAATACCATCAATTTCATTACTATAGGGAAATAAACATCTTATTCCAGGAGACCAGAAATGGGCCTGATTAAGTCAGCCATGTTGGGGTTGGAGAGAAAGGGACAATTTTGCCGGCAGCGGTTTATTCAAGTCCTTCCTTGTTGTTGTTGTTGAGTTGCTAAGTCGTGTCTGACTCTTTTGGACCCCATGGACAGTAGCCCGTCAGGCTCTCTATCCATGGGATTTCCCAGGTAAGAACACTGGAGTGAGTTGCCATTTCCTTCTCCAAGGGATCTTCCCGATCCAGCGACGGAACCCGTGTCTCCTGCTTGGCAGGCGGATTCTTTACCACTGAGTCACCTTGGAAGCCAAATCAAGTCCTTTGAAAAGGACAATTCGATTCAGTCTTTGAATTTAACCTCTATTTCTCAATGAATAGCAAAATGAGAGTAACGTTTTCTGGGTAATAAAAAGCAATTGTTTTTTAAGTACAAATGACAAGGGTGGTGATTGAAATCTTAAAAAATCTAAATACTAATTATGTATTTGCTATGTTCCATAACCTTAGGAAGTACTTGGTACTGTTAAGTCACTACATAATTATCTTTAAAGGAAAACATAATACAACAGTTATTCAACTTTATGCACTATGTGATTGATTTTTTACTGATACTCAGAAAAAATAGTTTCTAGTTTGAAACCATTGGGTAAGTCTACTTAAATGTTAAAATAATAGGCTTGTTTGCTGTTCCACCCTTGACTTAAGCTAATTTGTTATTAACACATAGTATTACCTAAAGTTTTAGAGGTAGATTTGTTATAATTTTTAAATGTTTTTAAATCAGTGAAGATCTAGAGTCTTCAAATGAGAAAATTAGGGAATATGTTGAAAATGGATCACAAATTCATTTATGTTTTACTTATATGTTTTAATCTGATGAAAAAATTAATATCAAAAGTTACCCATTTCCCTTAAAAATTTTGCTAAGTGCAGGCTATGTTGTAGGTTTGGCCAAAAAAAAAAGTGAAAAAGACATAATCTCAACCTTTAAAATGTTTACAATCTGATAGCATATTTAGCAGTAAATTTACATTTTCACATGGTTATGTGATGTTTTATAAATTTGTGTTTAAAAATTCAGGTAGTCAGTTTGGAAATATTTCTGCTTTTCTTGAATAATAAAATGCTGGGTTATAAAACGCAGATCCATCTTATTTTGTTCCCCTTGACTACAATGTTCAGTATGTAACTCTTGATTTTAAATTGATGCTGTACTCACACCTAAAACCTGTTCAAGTCATCAGAATGTTTTTTGTAAAAGAACAAATAGAATAAGAAATTTCATTAGTAATAGCAAAGATGGAAACACATTATACAGCCTAAAAACATGGTCATGGAACCCTGAGTTCTAAATAATTCTGCCCAAGCATTAAAAATGGAGTCAACTCATAGAAATAACATAGAGGAAGTAATTATTTGTACCAAAGGCAGAAAATAATGACTTTATCAAGCTTTGTGTGACAATCACAGAAAAATGTGGGCACTAGTTTCTTTAAACTCAACTCTGACTCTGCAGAGTTCTTAAACTATACAATTTTAAATTTCAAACTGAAGAAAGGTCAAATGCTGAGATTCTAGAGTGAAAGAAGAACAAGAGGCAGGGAACAGTGTGGGGAAGATGGTCATGAGAAGGAGCAGAGAGTCCACATAACAATGACCAAGAGGATGTGCGTGCGTTCCAACTATCATCTCGCCGCTAACTGAAGTCTAGCTCAACTTGTAAGATTTCCAATCAACATAAAAACACAAATATACTACCAGGCATAAAATAAATAGCTAGTAGTGACCTGCTGAATAGCATAGGGAGCTCAGCTCGATGCTCTGTGATGACCTAGACGGGTGGCAGGTCCAAGAGGGAGGAGATATACATAAACACGTTGCTGATTCACTTTGTGGGACAGCAGAAGCTAACACAACATTGTAAAGCAATTATACTCCAGTAAAAAAGGAAGAAGGAAAGAAACTATAAAAAAACAAATAAAAGGACTTACCTGGTGACGCAATGGATAGGAATCCACTTGCCAACGCAAGGGACACAGGTTCAATCGCTGGTCCGGGAAGATTCCACTTGCCCCAGAGCGACTAAGTCCATGTGCCCCAACTACTGAGCCCACAGGCTGCCACGACTGAACGCCAAGCGCCTAGAGCTTGTGCCCCACAAACAGAACCCACCGCAATGAGAAACCCAAGCACCACAGCCCAGAGCAGCCCTCACTCACGGCAACGAGGGAAAGCCCCACACAGCTACAAACACCAGCACAACCAAAAATAAGTAAATAAAATCATTTTAAAATGTATTAACAAATAAATTTTTTAAATATGGTTTATAAGGAAACCTGGTGGTTGCTGGGTAGTTTGTTCTTACATACAGCTTTTGAGAGGGATCAAGTACCAACATAAATACTGACCAACTTACAAACTGCTGCTAACTTAGTGTAGATTTCAATGTCACTCTGTGTATCCTAGACTTAGAGTTTATTAATAAACTAGTGGGACTCCACCGTATGGTTTTTCCAGTGGTCATGTATGGATGTGAGAGTTGGACTGTGAAGAAAGCTGAGCACCAGAGAATTGATGCTTTTGAACTGTGGTGTTGGAGAAGACTCTTGAGAGCCCCTTGGCCTGCAAGGAGATCCAACCAGTCCATCCTAAAGGAGATCAGTCCTGGGTGTTCATTGGAAGGACTGATGCTGAAGCTGAAACTCCAATACTTTGGCTACCTGATGCAAATGGCTGACTCATTTAAAAAAACCTTTATGCTGGGAAAGATTGAAGGTGGGAGGAGAAGGGGACGACAGAGGATGAGATGGCTGGATGGCATCACCGACTCGATGGACATGAGTTTGGGTAAACTCCGGGAGTTGATGATGGACAGGGAGGCCTGCCATGCTGCAGTCCATGGGGTCGCAAAGAGTCAGACACGACTGAGCGACTGAACTGAACTGAACTGAACAGTGGGATTCATGTGAAAATATTCATTTTCTCTCAATAAATACTGCATTAGATGTAGCCCATCATATCAGAAAATTCCTCCCAACCCTATGTAAGGCATATTAGATATTTATGAATTAACATTGGCATGATAAATGCCAAATAAATTAATAACTATCGACCACTAATATATGAAGAGACAGCAGAAAAACTGAAAAAGATTTAAATACATTTTGGGAAGAGACAGTTACCAACTTGTGGTCAATCAAGAAAGTGAACTTTATAATGAACAACTTCAAGGTTGACTGTTAGTTTTCTTTTATGTTGACCTGCCCTTCAAAAAAAAAAGTGAGACAATTTGTTACAGTACAAAGAGGCAAGTATTGGGAATATTGGGAGAGAGTCTTCTAATATAAAGAACATGAAGGGAAAAGTCAGTCATGTATCCATGACTTGAAGGGAAAAGGGAGGAAATTAGAGAGAAAAGGACTAGAGTCCTGTACCTCACTACTCTAGACCTCTGTCCATGAGTCTTCTGCTTGGCCATCTGTCCCCTTCCTCATCTCCTATCTCAAATTTCACATGAAAACAGACCAAGAGGTGAACAAGAAAATTAACAGCATGATAAAGGGTAATTCCATTATTATTTTCAGCCACTTCTATTTGGACAAGGCTGCCCTAGCTATATTAAAAAGCAGAGACATTACATTGCGAAAAAGGTCCATCTAGTCAAAGCTATGGTTTTACCAGTAGCCATGTATGGATGTGAGAGTTGGACCATAAAGAAAACTGAGTGCTGAAGAATTGATGCTTTTGAACTATGGTGTTGGAGAAGACTCTTGAGAGTCCCTTGGATTGCAAGGAGATCAAACCAATCATTCCTAAAGGAAATCAATCCTGAATATTTTAGATTGGAAGGACTGATGCTGAAGCTGAAACTCCAATACTTTGGCCACCTGATGCAAAGAGCTGACTCATTAGAAAAGACCCTGAGGCTGGGAAAGATTGAAGGCAGGAGGAAAAGGGGATGACAGAGAATTAATTGGTTGGATGGCATCACTGACTTGATGGACATGAGTTTGAGCAAGCTCCAGGAGTTAGTGATGGACAGGGAGGCCTGGCATGCTGCAGTCCATGGGGTTGCAAAGAGTCGGACAGATGAACAACTGAACTGAACTGCCCTATCTATAGAACACCCGGGAGACTCAGTGGTAAAGAATCTGCCTGCCAATACAGAAGATGCCAGAGGCCCGGGTTCCATCCGTGGGTGAGGAAGATCCCCTGGAGGAGGAAATGACAACCCACTCCATTATTTTTGCTGGGGAAATCCCATAGACCAAGGAGTCTAGAGGGCTACAGTCCATGGGGTCACAAAGAGTGGGACAGAACTGAATGACTGAGTGGGCATGCAGGCCCTGCCTGAAGCACTTAACCAGTTAAAGGGAAAAAGTAAATAAACATCAAAAGGACTGCAGAAGCATAAAAGATCAGTTAAGTTCCTCATACAGTCTAGAAACAAAGATCTCAAAGGAATAGTCTAGAAGTACTTTTATTGTTTATTTAGCAATGTCCCAGAGGCTGGACACATGAGGAAGATAAAGGCTAGGATGAGGGAGTGGACAGGCTAGCCTTTCCCTGTGAGAGCAGGGACCTGTCATTCTTATTCACTGTTGCATATCCAGCACTGAGACTCATTAAACATGTGCTGAATGAAGAAAAAATACAGGGACGTCAAGGGCTATCAATTCTTATGGAGAAAAGACAAAAAGCTGATATAACACATGATACTAATCAAATCAATGATACAGGTAAGGTTTACCCTGGGCAAGAAAGGAGAGAATGTTATTGTTTCACACCTGAAATGTTTAGTAGCAGGGTTCAGTAGACACTTCCCTACAATATATGTTAACCTAGCAATCCTGAATGTATTGGGAGTTTTGCTGGTATTCGTCAGAATCTAAAACTGCACTGCCCAATACAGTAGCCATTAGCCACAGACACCTAATCAGATTTAAACTACTTAACATTTAATTTAAAATTCTGTTACTCACTTGCATTAGCCACAGTTCAATGTCTAGTGGCTACCATTATCCTAGAAAACTCAATTATATAGCTCTCTTCCACACCATGCTACATTAAAACATAAAAGTAGCCAGAATTTTATAAATGAGAGAAATAAGATACAGTGCACACACACGCACACACATACACAGCTAAATCATTCTGTATCGACTCAGCATCTAAAGGAGCCAAGTCAATTTTGTTTCTGATAAATCTCACTTCCTCCCAAATACAACTGAACCTGAATAACACAGGTTAGAACTATGTAGGCCTACTTATACATGGATTTTTTTCAATAAATGCATTGGAAAATTTCTCAGAGATCTGAGACAATTTGAAAAAAAAAACTCACAGACAAACTGTATCACCTAAACTATGAAAAAAATTAAGTATGTCACAAATCCATAAAATATACCTAGATACTAACCTATTCTATCATTTACTGCCATAAAATATACTCATATCTATTATCAAAAAGTTAAAATGTATCAAAACTTGTACACACACTTCAGTTCAGTTCAGTCACTCAGTCGTGTCCGACTCTTTGTGACCCCATGAACCGCAGCACGCCAGGCCTCCCTGTCCATCACCAACTGCCAGAGTTCACCCAAACCCATGTCCATCGAGTCGGTGGTGCCATCCAACCATCTCATCCTCTGTCTTCCCCTTCTCCTCCTGACTTCAATCTTTCCCAGCATCAGGGTCTTTTCTAATGAGTCAGCTCTTTGCATGAGGTGGCCAAAGTATTGGAGTTTCAGCTTCAACATCAGTCTTTCCAATGAACACCCAGGACTGATCTCCTTTAGGATGGACTGGTTGGATCTCCTTGCAATCCAGGGACACTCAAGAGTCTTCTCCAACACCACAGTTCAAAAGCATCAATTCTTCAGTGCTCAGCTTTCTTTATAGTCCAATTCTCACATCCATACATGACCACTGGAAAAACCATAGCCTTGACTAGAGGCACCTTTGTTGGCAAAGTAATGTCTCTGCTTTTTAATATGCTGTCTAGGTTGGTTATAACTTTCCTTCCAAGGAGTAAGTGTCTTTTAATTTCATGGCTTCAATCTCCATCTGCAGTGATTTTGGAGCCCAGAAAAATAAAGTCAGCCACTGTTTCCACTGTTTCCCCATCTATTTGCCATGAAGTGATGCACACACTTACAGATGATTCATTCATGGTGTATGTGCTAGGCTACTCTGAAGCAATTGTATAAATTACTACACTACCATAAAGCAATCTACATTGCTGCTTCTTTGTTATCAATGCATGAGTCATTATATTTGTAAATAAAGATGAATTTCTTTTTCACATTCTTTTTGTTTTTTCGCCACACCACATGACATGCTGGATCTTACTTCCCCAACCAGAGATCAAACCTGTGCCCTGCTACGTAGAAGCGAGGAATCCTAACCACTGGTCTATTGGGGAATTCCAATCTTTTTCACTGTTGATGTCTAGTAATACATATAACATCTATAGTGTTTTGTATAATTTAAGGTAATATTGATGTAAATTCTAACAGATGATTAATCTTATAAACAGATGACATAAACTTATGGTATCAGTAAATACAATACAGGACTGTGTGTTTTCTATTCCTGTAATTTTCTTAGTAACATTTTCTTTTCTCTAGCTCACTTTACTGTAAGAATACTGTATGTAATACATATAACATACAAAATAAGTGTTAATAGACAGTTCATCAGTAAGGCTTCTGGTCAACAGTGGCTATTGGTAGTTAAGTTTTTGAAGGAGTCAAAAGTTATATGCTGGTTCTTCCCTGGTGGCTCAGAGGTAAAGAATCCGCTTGTCAATCCAGGAGACGTGGGTTCAATCCCTGATCAGGGAGGATCCCATCTGCCTCAGAGCAACCAAGCCCATGGACAACAGTTGGGCGTGTATTTTAGAGCCTGGAGCCCCAGTGACTGAGCCCAGGTGTCCTCGGCCTGAGCTTGGCGACAAAAGAAGCCACCACAAGGAGAAGCCTACAGATTGCAACTAGAAAGTGGTCCCCTCTCTCTGCAACTAGAGAAAAGCCCGTGTAGCAAGGAAGACCCAGCACAGCCAAAAATAAATAAATAAAAATTTTTTTTTAAGTTATTTGAAAATTTTGATTGCTCAAGGGGTGGGCACCCCCCATCCACGTTGGTCAAGGGTCAAATGTATTTTTATTTAAGTTAGTAAAGATAATTTTCCACATGTATTTCTAGCAATCACCATGAAACATGAGAACCATATATTATCATGTATTTGTATACAGTTTTCCAGAACCCAATGCAATCTTATCAAGCAATATCTGCCAAATCCTGACACTTGTGGATTTGCATCTACCTGTTTACAGACCCTGGTTGAAAATCTTGTAAAAATTTGACAACTCACCTTTAAAATCGGCTGTGTCCCGGGATTCAGTAATACATCTGTCACACTGCAATTACCAAGCAAAGTTGCATTTTATTTCTAAATGCCCATAGAAGAATTTTTACTCAAACTGGAAAGTCTCTGGTACAAAAAGTATTCCTTAAAGTCTACACTTCATGAGGTTATCTAATTTGGTTCACCAGTTAGATGCAGTCTGCATTATCCTCAATCATAAAACAAGCTGAGTGAGGTTTAGTTAGCTAGAAATCCCTTGGTAAATGATAAAAAGTGAGACATAAACTGGGCAAGCACCATTGCATAATCACTAATTACAAAAGTGAATGACTGGATTTTTCTGGTGGTCCAATAAAAGGGAATCCGCCCGCCGGTGCAGGGGGTGTGGGTTCAAGCCCTGGCACAGGAAGATCCCACATGCTACAGGGCATCTAAGACCATATGCCCAAACCACTGGAGTCTGAAAGCCCTAGAGCCTGTGCTCTGCGACCAGAGAAGTCAACCCACCGAGGAGGCCACGTGCAGCAACGAGGACCCAGTGCAATCAGAAGTCAAATAAATAATTTTTGTAAGTGAATGACTTTATGACAAAATAAAAGGTTAATTTGAAACCTCACCCAGAAATGAAAAACAAAACAAAGTTTAAAATAGAAGAAAATAATAATTTGGATATATGTGTATATAAAAGCTGTATTTTTCATATACAAAAAGAAAAAATGGGTCGGACTATAAGTAAGTGTGGAAATACCTGCTTATCCTCTTTGCCTTAATTAACTCTTCCTTACAAAGGGTATTGGTGAGTTCTCTCTTCTTAACAAGGACTATATAAGACCACCAAGGTTACAAACTTGGGAAATGGTATGACTTTTGGAGAAAGTAGTGTTAAATTATTTACAAACTGCCCAAGTTAAAAAGAGTAGAAGATAAAGAACTCTAATTATGCAAGAAGCCAATAGCTCTTTTGCAAACCTGAACATAAAAGGACTTCCATAGGGACTGGTAAACTCTGGTCTGTTAAACATTGTCCCGAAAAACCTAAAATTCTCACTTTACAGGAGGAACACCAAAGTGATGACTCTTAAGAAGGTACACTCTTAAGAAGGTATCATGTTTTCAAATGGGCAATGTAAGGAATGATATGAAAAAGGTTTTTCATGCCTTACTAATTTTGACACTGTAAGTCATGTTTGATTAGCCTTGTTAAGCGTCCATTGTCAAGAGTAGCTTAGGAAGAGAGAAATGTCCTCACTTACTGCATTTAGGTTTACTTAGAATCTTATTCCCATTTAAAGTTCTCACTTCAGGGCATAAATTAAAGTTGTTACGTTATTCAGTGCTAAGTCATGCCCAACTCTTTGCAATCCCATGAACTGCAGCACCCCAGGCTCCTCTGTCCTCCACTATTTCCTGGAGTTTGCTCACATCCATGTCCATTGAATTAGTGATGCTGTCTATCTCATCCTCGCCTGCCCCTCTCCTCCTGCCTTTAATCTTTCCCAGCCTCAACGTCTTTTCCAACGAGTCAGCTCTTCTCATCAGGTGGCCAAAGTTTTGGAGCTTCAGCTTCAGTATTAGTCCTTACAATGAATAGTCAGGACTGATTTCCTTTAGGATTGACTGGCTGGATCTCCTTGCAGTCCAAGGGACTTCAAGAGTCTTCTCCAAAACCACAGTTCCAAAGCATCAATTCAAAAAAAAAAAAAAGCATCAGTTCTTCTGTGCTCAGCCTTCTTTATGGTCCAACTCTCACATCCGTACATGACTACTGAAAAAACCATAGCTTTGACTATACAGAACTTTGTCAGTAAAGTGATAGCTCTGCTTATTAATATGCTATCTAGGTTCGTCATAGCTTTCCTTTCAAGGACAAGCATATTTTAAATTCATAAACTAAAAGTCTCCCCTTAAATGTTTAAAATACTTGAAGGGAACTCCAGTATGTAGTTATTGGTGGCATAAATTTTAGCAATTTATTTCATAAAAATTTGACTTTGCATTTCTATCAAGAGATGGAAGCAAGAACCTTCCCCCAAAGGTTTGCTGTCAAAATACAGAACATAATACTTTCCTGCCAACTGACCTGCCTAGATGGCAGGGGGAAAAGAAATAACTAGAGTTTTGCCATCTAATATTTGAGGCTAACTTAAATAAATATCACTGCCATATAATGAAACAGTTTAGTGTCTTCTGCTCAACCACTACAACTTAATAATAATTCTCATTCATCGAGCAGTTATTTTATGTCAGGCACAACATTGAATGCATTGCATATACAAATAATGACTGTATTAGATGGTTTTTATTATCTCAATATTCAGAAAAAAGTATTGAGATTCAGAGTTTAAAACATATGGCATGGTCAAATCATTAGAAACCAGCAGAGAAGAGATCTATAATAGAGTCAAATCCTGACTCTGTTTTGTTGTTCCTGTATTGCTTCTTAAATTGTCCACAAAACATGCTTTTACACAATTTTTTTTTAAGAAGGAAAACAGATTTTTATTCCCCAGTTTTCTCACTGTTAAAATGGTATTGGGGGAATTCCCGGCAGCCCAATGGTTAGGACTCCACACTCCCACGGCAGGAGGCCCAGGTTGGATCCCTGGTGAGGGACCTAAGACCCCACAGGCCACCTAGGGCATGGCCAAAAGAAGAAAAAGAAAAAAACTTCAAAATAAAATAAAATGGTACTGGTATTGCCTTCCTTGATTGATTCACATGTAGGTTAGAATTAAAGTAGATATGTAAAACTTCTTTAAAAAATAGATTTTTTGCAGGTCTTATGAAGGTCTTCTACCCATCTCCATTGCCCTACAGAAACAGGTAAGATTAGTTTCTTTTAGGAGGGGAACCAGGTGGATGTTAAGAAAGGGTAGAAAGGAAGACTTTTATTACATGCCCTTTTACTCTTCCAAACTATATTAACTATGTCATCTGATCAAATAAATAAATAAAATTTAATTAGAAATTATTTTCTCAAATGATCCTTATAGTAATAGATTATAGCTTGAGACATCAGTATGAATTCACATTTGACTTTATATAGGTACAGATGGTTACCTATAGACATATTTATAGATATGTATATATACACAGCCTACTATATACACATATCTGACTATTTTTTGCTCTGTCAACTTAGAGTACCTAAAAAAGTAAAGATACTCCTATAGAAGCAAGCATACCTAGAGTCCACATCTTGGTTTCTAATATGATTTTCCAATAAAAAGAAAGGGCTCCTTGGAGAAATGGTTGATTTTAAGACCAGGGCGAGAATTACAGATGATGAGCCTGGAGCATTCTGTAGTGTCAATAAGTGAGGAAGTACTCAAAAAAAAAAAAGCCACACAGATGGGAATATATCAGGTGGGCACAGAAACCGCTGAACATCCAAAGGCCAAAGCTGAAATAATTTGATCAAGAAAATAAGGTAGTACTGGATTATAAACCAAAGTATGAAATAAATATCCATGAGTCTACACAAAAATAAATGATTGAATAAAGTAATACATGGAGGAGAAGAGACAAATCTTTTGTGCAGAATTCCAAAAAATTTATGTAGATATTCTGCCCTCAAGGAGGGGGAATAAACCTCCCCATTCTGTAGGTGAGGAGTGTAAATAACAACTTCCTTCCAAAGAGTACAACATGGAAAGTGGGAGGCTTCCTCAGTGGTCCGGTGGTTAAGAATTGGCCTGCCAGTGCAGGGGACACGGGTTTGAGCCCTGGTCCAGGAAGATTCCCATGCCTCAGAGCAGCTAAGCCCGTGTGCTGCCACCACTGAGCCTGCACGCCCCGGAGCCCGTGTCCGTAACAAGAGAAGCGACTGCAATGAGAAGCCCAAGCACTGCAGCAAAGAGCAGGCCTTGCTCAAAGCAACGAAGGGCCAGGGCAGCCAGTGAGTAAACAAATACATGTTAATGAAGTGGGGAAAAGAATAACTTTACAGTGGAAAAACTGACAAGTACTACTTCAGTCAAGTGATCAAGGTCAACATCGACAGGCATAAATCATGTCCATAAGATGTACTCTTGCTAGGAGGAGATGAAAATGGCACTTTACCCCTATGGTATTTCTCCCAGTGACCCATAAACCCAGTCTTATCATGAAAAAAAAAAATTAGTCCCATAGAGATAGAACACCCTACTTTTTATTTTAATTTGAGACTGCTGAAACTAAAAGGAGTCTATAGAGATACAACATCTAAATGTAATGCAGAACCCCGAATGGGGTCCTAGAAAAAGGACATTAGGTAAAAAACTAAAGCAATATAAATAAACTATGAACAATAGCTGCTGCGTCCCTGGTAACTCAGCCAGTAAAGAATCCTCCTGCAACGCAGGTGACCCAAGTTCAATCCCTGAATTGGGAAGATCCCCTGGAGAAGGGACTGGCAACCCACCCCAGTATTCTTTCTTGCCTGGATAATTTCATGGACAGAGGAGCCTAGCAGGCTACAGTTCATGGGGTCACAAAGAGTCGGACACGACTGAGTGACCAAGAACCACCATGAACAATAGTTAGTAATAATGTATTGATATTGGTTCTCTAGTTATGACATATATCTTATACTAATGAATGATATTAATAAGAAGGAAAACAAGGTGTGGGTATAAGGAAACTCTGTACTATTGTTTCATTTTTTCTGTAAATCTAAAACCATTCTAAAAAATAAAATCTATTGTATTAAAAATAAGAAAAAGTAAAACAATGGTTTTCAGACACTGGAAATCAGGGCAATGACTCCCAAGAGAAGGTAAGCAAACAATGTAAACGGTGAGCTTCCTCAGCTCACTTCCTAACGAATCCAAAGGCCATCAAACAATGGAAGCATTTATATGCAGCTTTTTTTGTTATTGTTTAGTCACTAAGTCATGTCCACTTCTTTGGGGAACCCATGGACTGTGGCCCATCAGACTCCTCTGTCCATGGGATTTCCCAGGCCTGGGTGAATCTAAATATTAATACTACAACAATTTGATAATTTAGCAGTTTCTTAAAACTCAATATGTATCAACTGTATGATCCAGCCCTTCCAAAAGAATTAAATAATATGTCCATACAAGGACATGTACATAGATTTGTGCAAAGACTTGTACTTGTTCATGGAAACTTTGTGATAATCTCAAACTAGGAAAAAACAAATGTCCATCAGTAAGTGAATAGGTAAACAAACCGTGGCAAATTAATGCAATACTTATTCAACAATAAAAGTAATGAACTATTAATATACTCAATATCATTGGATGAATCTAAGTAATTACACTGGATGAAAGAAACCAGACCCCAGCAAAAAGTAAACATTCTGCACAATATCCCATTTATGTAAAATAATAGAATAAAGTGAAAACAAATTTACAACGTCAGCAATCAGATTAGTGGTTTCCTGAGGACAGGGGGAGAGGAAGTAAGAAAGACTGGATTTTTAAGAAGTATAGGAAAGTTAGGGCTTCATTTTATTAATTGTGGTGGTGGTTTTTTCGCTGTATATACACACCAGGACTCCTCAAACTGTATGCTTTAAACGTATGCAATTTATTATGTGTCAAGTACACCTCAATAAAGCTTCAATAAAATAATAATCAACAATAGAGTATAACTAATTCAATAAAATAAGAATTTGAGCCCATTCTGATAAAAGTAAAAAAATACAAACAGAAAGCTCTATCTTAAAGTTGAATTCCAACTAAAAAACGTAGACGGAATGATAGAATTAGAAAATAAATTCATCAATCACCATTGCAATAAATGATTCAGGCAAAAGATATCAATGGATATTATAATCACAGAGTAATTTTTTTTTCTTTCTTTTCTTTTACTTTTTTTTAACTTTCTGTTTTGTATTGGAGTATAGCTGATTAACAATGTGCAGTTTCAGGTGAACGGTGAACAGACTCAGCCATACCCATACATTTATCTATTCTTCCCCGAGCCTTCCCCCCGCCCCCCATGCAGGCTGCCGTATAACATGGAGCAGAGCGCCATGTGCTATACGGTAGGTCCTTATTGGCTAATATCCATTTTAATCTAGTAGTGTGTGCATGTCCATCCTAAACCCCCTAACTATCCCTTCACCCATCCTTACCCCTGGCAACCACAAGTTCATTCTAAGTCTCTGAGTCTCTTTCTGTTTCCACATATAACGGATGTCATACGATATTTCTGGGCTTCCCTGGTTGCTCACTGGTGAGGAACACATCTGCCAATCCAGGAATCGCAGATTCAGTCCTTGGATCAGGAAGATCCCCTGGAAAAGGAAATGGCAATCCAGTCCAGTATTCTTGCCTGGGAAATCCCATGGACAGAGGAGCCTGGCAGGCTGTAGTCCATGGAGTCGCAAAAGAGATACCACTTAGCGAGTAAACAGCAACAATACAATATTTCTCCTTCTCTGTCTGACTTATTCAGTATGACAATCTCTATCTAGTTCCACCCATGTTGCTACAAATGGCATTATTTCATTCCTTTCAATGGCTGAGTAATGTTCCATCACAAACATACATACCACATCTTCTTTATCTGTTCCTCTGTCAATGGACGTTTAGGTTGCTTCCATGTCTTGACTCAACAGTGCCACAGTGAACACTGGGGTGTATGGATGCTTTTGGATCACGTTTCTGTCCAGATACATGCCCAGGAGTGGTACTGCGGGGTCATATGGTGCTTCTATTTTTAGTTTTTTAAGGAACCTCCATACTGTTCTCCTTAGTGGCTGTACCAATTTACATTCCCACCAACAGTGTAGGAGCGTTCACAGGGTAAAATTTTGATGAGAAAAAGAATATGTATGTACATAGCCTCAAAATAAATTTCCCCCAGAGTCTATTAATACCTCCACTGACTATCTTTAGTAATGAGAAAAAATGATGTGGTGTGCCTTCTGACATGAGGCATTGTATCCACACCAAAAAGTATATCCTGAATCTAGCCATGAAAAAAAAAATGAGAGAAATCCAAACTGAAAGAAATTCTATAAAATAACTGACCTACATATACTTCAAAAATGCAAAATTGCGAAAGACAAACCCTAAGGAAGTACAGACTGAAAAGAACTAAACAGACATGACAATGAAATGCAATGCGTGATTTTCTGAGTTGGATTTTGAACCAGAAAGGAAAGGAGGGAAGGGCAATAATTTTGTTACTACCTTTCCTTATTATTATTATTATTATTTTTTTTTTTTTTTTGGCCATACCACATGGCACAAGTGATCTTAGTTCCCCAACCAGGGATTGAACCTGTACCCCCTACATTGGAATCACAGAGTCTTAACCACTGGACTGCCAGGGAAGTCCTCTATTCCTTTCTATATTAGACAACTGGAGAAATTTGCATGGATCTTGTGGATTAGATAAAAGTATTGTTACCATGTTAATGTCCTGAATTCAGTGGGGATATTGAATTTATGTATGCAAGTGTCATTGTTTTAGTATACATACACTAAAGTACTCAGAAGTAATTTGGAAACATGTCTACAACTTAACCTCAAAACATGTCAAAAAGAAAATAATGATATATGGGAGAAAAATGAAGACAAATGTTCATAATTAGGAAACCTGGGTGAAGTGTATAGGGTAGTTCTTTGTATCATTATTAGATTGTATTTGTCTTGTAAATCTTAAAGGATGAAATTATTTTAAAATAAACTGCTAAAAATTGAAAAATATCAATGAATTTGGGTAATGGGTTCATGACAGGTCTTTTTATTATTCTTGCATCTTTTCTGTAGGTTTGAAATCAATTTCCCTTCCCTGAAAAACACAGGTAATGGAAACATTGGAAAGATGAAGCAGAGCTGCTTCACTGGGGTCTGGCCTAACCCGGCCACTCATGCTCAGCACAGATGTATGGGGTGCCTGTCCCGCACCAGGAGCTGTGCTTGCGTCTGATGATATAGACATGGATGGAACGGGCATGATCTGGAGGGTGTTAGAATTAGGGAGTCCAGCCACCTCTGTACTAAGATTCTTCATGAAATCCAACAAAAGGAAAGGAGAGTCTGCAGTAGAAATCATCCTATTTTAATCTCTGGATAACAGCACTGTTGTTGTTTAAAGCCCTTACATACACCCAGTTCTTCTCTGAAAATTACGCATATCACTTTATCTAGAAGGGCTTCATCATCACTTAATTCCACATCGTTTAAAACCCAGCGTCCAGCTAGAGGGGTGGGATGGAGGGGGTGGGAGGAAGGCTCAGATACATGCGCACTTACAGCTTATTCATGTTGTGGTACGGCAGAGACTAAGGCCACACTGTCAAACAGTTATATTCCAATTTAAAAAACTTCTAAGGGACTTCCCTCGTGGTCCAGAGGTGAAGAATCTGCTTGCTAATGCAGGGGACACAGGTTTGATCCCTGATCCCGGAAGGCTACACATGCCTCGGGGCAAGAAAGCCTGTAAGCCACAACTACCGTCAGAGCCCACACATCCTAGATAGAGCCCATGCCCTGAGACAAGAAAAGCCACAGCAATGAGAAGCTGCAAGCCTGGGTACTGCACCTAGGGAGAAGCCCGCGCTCACTGAAACTAGAGAAGCCCTCACACAGCAAGGAGCACCCAGCACAGTCAAAAATAAACAAATTTAACTTAATTTTAAAAAATGACCTAACGATAAAATTTACTAAAGCACGAGCTAGCTTTAAGGAAAATAAGAAATAAACACATCTGAGTACCTAATTATTTGGGTAAATCGTTAACATAATGAATCTAAATTTGTATCAGTAAGAAAAATGAAATAAAATTCAATGTTCAATAGTGTCACCTATTGAAATAAATAACAACTTTATAAATAAACTTTACTCCCTTCTTGGATTAAATGTTTGTGTCCCCCTGAAATTCACATGTTGAAACTCTAACCATCGATGTGATGATTCTGGAAGTGGGGCTTTTGGGAAGTGATAAGGGTTAGAGTACATCATGAAGGTAGGGGCTTCGTGATGAGATCAGCGACCTTATAAAACAAGGAAGAGAGAGGAAAAGGCTTATGAATACACAGTGAGATGGCATCCATCTGCAAGCCCTGAAGCAAGTTCTCATCAGAATCCAGCATGCTGCCACCCTAGTCTCGATAACTCCAGCACCCAGAACTAGCAGAAAATAAACTTTTGTTGTTTAGGTCACCCAGACGGTATTTTATTATGGCATTTGGAGTTAAGACATTCACTTTTCCTCTTCACTTTCCAACTCAGGATCCAATCCCAGATACAGTACTGTGCTTGTTCTATCTCTTAATATAATATCTGTCAGCATTATGGACAAATAAGTGAACTAGAAGCGAAGTGGCTACAAGGAACATTTCACAAAAAAGATTTAATGGCTAATGTTTTTTTTTAGCTTTCTTTTTTCTTGTTTGTTTGTTTCTCAAATTCCATAGTTACTTTGTGGGCAAAAAGAAAACAAATTTAAGTCTAAATGTCACGAATGTGAAAGAAGGGAACTGATTCTCCCCTGACACAATGACAAACTCTAAGTTAGCAAACTTCAGTGCAGAACAGCTGGGGACAAAGCTATGGCAGAGGGGAATGACGACGCAAATACGAGCAACAGAAAGGCCGGGAAATGGCTGCTTCTGCCAGAAACTCAAAGACCAAGTCCTGGGTCTACTGACTGCCTTCAGATTTGCAACGCCAAGGCTAACTCTTCTAAAAACACTGACTAGATACCAGCCAGTGTGCTAGGTGCTTTAGGAAGTCTGTCTAAATTATATGCCCCCAATAATACAATAGTCATGTACAAATGTGAGAACTGGACCATAAAGAAGACCAAGTGCCAAGGAATTAGTGCTTTCAAACTGTGGTGCTGGAGAAGACTCTTGAGAGTCCCTCGGATAGCAAGGAGATCCAACCAGTCCATCCTAAAGGAAATCAACCCTCAATATTCATTGGAAGGACTGATGCTGAAGCTGAAACTCCAATACTTTGGCCACCTGATGTGAAGAGCCGACTCACTGGAAAAAACCCTGAAGCTGGTGATAGCTTACAGTGAATGATGCCGAATTCATGAGCTCCGAAAAAGATTTAGCTTTGGTCCAGGGGCCAGGCTTGATCACTCAAGAGCTTTTGTGTAGCAGAGTTTTATTAAAGTGAAAAAGGGACAGAGAAAGCTTCTGACATAGACTTCAGAAGGGAGATGGAGAGTGCCCCCTTCCCTAGTCTTAGCAAGGGAATTATATGCTTTTTAATTGGTTATTAAAATAAATCAAAAGAATGTCACAAGGTTGTAAAGATCTTACTAGACCCACTCCCATTATATACATTTTAAGATAACAGGATTAGTCAGAAGATTTTCAGGAAGGAAAAAAATGTCCTCAAGCAGGATACATTATGTTATATAATCCTTACTAAGAAATGTGGAAAAAATTGTTTGTCCCTTCCTCCTCCTTGAGAATTCCAGACCCCTATCTCCTCCTTGAGAGCCCCAGACTCCTTTCTCCTCCTCGGGGACCCCAGACTTCTTATCAACCTGCCTAGGAATTGACTCTCTCATTTTCCCCCTTTTCTTATAGGAGAATTATGTTGCCAAGGGAAAAGGAGGTCGTTTTCATTCCATAACTACTTCCTGCTGTTGAGAGGCGTGGTCCCTAAATTGTTGAGGCAATATATTCTCCTAACCCTCATATTGAGGGTCTCTGATCCAGGAGCCCCAAGTAATAGTTGGAGGGTGCTGTGGCACTCATAGAAGCTTGCACAACCATTTGTAACTTAAGAGCTTTCAGATGGTTAGAAACAAACCCCATTTTTACAGTTACAAACATAAGGCAAAATAGTCATTAAACCAAGTTAAAACCTAATCAAAATTAAAAGTCACATTATGTTCATAGTTAAAGTACAATATGTTATAACAGTCAATCTTAGGATTGTTAGATATCATCAGACCAAGAAGAGGCGTTGCATATGATTGTTGCTGGTGAAGGTATTCGCAGAGTTGAAGAAAGTCCTTTCCTTGAAGTGGAGAAACCCACCATGGGAAGCCTTCAATTGATGAGGAGGTTGAAAAGCTGAAAGCTGGGTCACATCATTAATTCTAAGGCTTCAGGGCCTATGACAATATCTGTGCACAAAAGCAGTCTGCCTTAGAGACAGTCCCTTATTAGGGGCAGTTTGAGCCCTCATTAAAGCTATGGGTAAAACTTTAAACCCACTGTCTTATGTTTCCTGAGTTAGCTTATACAGATGTTTCTTAACAATGTCATTGGCCTTTTCAATTTTTTCTGAAGATTGGGGTCTCCAGGAACAGTGTAAGTGATATTCTATTCCTAGAGTTTTCAACACCCCTTGAGTTACAGCAGCTTTAAAGGTGGAGACATTGTCACTCTGAACTTTAGAGTTTAAGATCCATCTTATATCATGAGAAGTCAGTACAGTAAAATTTTGCCAATTAGTAAACTTATGAGCTTTAGGCATTAGCAAAACAGTAGTAGAAATTACCCTTAAGCAATGTGGCTATAGCCTTTTTTCAGCAACAAACAAACTAAACTCTGATCCTGTGGGCAAGCTCAAAGCAGAAGCCTGCAAGAGAGAAGTTTAAAGAGTCTTAAAAGCCTTTTGAGTCTCTGGGGACTCAGACTGGTTTGGGCCTGCTGAATCTCAGTTATAAGTTTATGTAAAGGCTGGACAAGTTCCCCATAACCCAGAATCCAAATGCAGCAATAGCCTGTAATGCCCAAGAATCCTCTCAATTGTCTTAAAGTCATAGGTAGAGGATGATTTAATCTAGGCTTAACTCTAGAAAGCATCCTTCAAATCAATGATTGAAAAATATCTGGCTCTTTCAGGAATTTCAGACAATGAAGTAAAAGGATTAGGCACTTATCATTCATATATCTTGAACTAGTCTCCATTTATCATTTGATTTATTTATATCCAAAATAGGAGTGTTGCATGGACTGTTACAGGGAATTAATAGCCCCTGCTCCTTTAAATTCTCAATGATGGGTTTTAACCCTTCCTTAATCTCAGGCTTTAGTGGGAACTGCTTTTGGTGTGGACATAGGCAAGCGTCTTTGAGCTTGACAAAGACAGGAACAGCATTTTGTGCTTGACCCACAGTCTTTCCATCAGCCCACATTTTAGGATTTACATTCTGTTCAGTTAATGGGAGAGAAAGAGCAGGCTCCATATTTATGAAAACAAGAGGCCTGGACCTTGCTCAGTATATTCCCCCCAGAAGGGGTGAGGGAGAATCCAGCACGATCAGAAACTCATGAGAAAAACAGCACAGAGTCCCAGTCGCAGCCTAAAGGATGACTGAAATAGTAGCCTTTGGCTCGTCCTGACAGTCCCATTGCAGCAGTGGATCAGGAGGAAAGCAGAGCAGGCTTCAGTGAGCACAGAGAGATCTGCCCCAGTGTCCCCGACTGATTGGCCCCCCACGGTTATTAATACCCGGGTTTCCTCAGGTGTAATTAGGACAGGAGCTCGTGTGGGGACCCCCAGGCATGTCAGTCCCATTTGTCTTGAGAGTCTGACCCCCGGGGCCTACATCTCGTAGGGCAGTCTCTTCTCCACTATGGTCCTTTACAGACTGAACATGGAGCCTGGGGTAACTTAGATGCCTGAGGGCAATCCCGCTTGAGATGCCCTTCCTTTCCACGGTAATGACAAGTCTGTCCTGTTTCACCTGGGTCCCTCTGGGCATTTTTCTCAGGCTGTTTCAGAGCAGGTCTAACAGTCATTGTTGGGGCTTCAGTCTTTCCCTGGTCTTTCTTGTCTCTTATTTTCCTCCTCGTATTCTCTACTGTAATACACCATCTGAGCCAGCTGCAACAGTTTTTTTTAAAGACTGATTTAGTCCAAACACCTGTTTTCATAATTTATGGCAGATATCAGAAGCCAAATGAGTGAGGAAATATATCTTTAAGACCATTTCTCCTCTGCACTTTTGGGATCAACATCAGTAAACTGGTAGCGAGCCTCCCAGAGTCTATCTAGGAATTTTCCAGGAGTTTATCAGGAGTTTCCTCCTGTCCCTGTTCTATGTCAGCCAATTTAGCATAAGGTTTTAGCATGTGCTCACTTGAGCCCTACAATAATGCAATTGACAAAGTGATTCTGATCCCGCCCTCTTTTAGCCATGTTATAGTCCCAGTCTGGCTCTGTCACAGGAACTGCTTGGCTCCCAGTAGGAAGGAGGGCTATTTCGTGTTCCCTCTTTCCTCTTATCTCACGTTCAAGCCATTCATCTCCAAAAGCAGTAGCTTCCCCCAAAATTTGAGTTCTCAAGTCAGGAGTCAGCGTCTGTCCTAAGACATGCATTACATCTCTCCAAGTAAGGTCAGAAAGTAAAATCAGTCCCATAAAGCCTTCTATGTACTTTTTGGATCCTGTAAATAGTCTACGGAGACTGAGGCAATCCCCCCTAGAAGAGTGCCCTGATCCTCAGCCTGTTCAGTTGGCAAAATAAGAGAGCAGGAAGCAGCTGTGCTGGTTTCACACCCACATGTGTGCCCTTAGGACACAGGTCTGCATGTCTCTCAGAGAGATAAAGAGCAACACTTATGCCACTTCTACCCATTTCTCTTGTTTTCTACAGAACCGGTCTAGTTGTGAAACAGTGTCATAATTAAGAGGCCCTTCAACAGGCCAGCGTTCCCCGTCTTCCAAAGGATACCATGGCCATTCAGTATCACAGAAGAAAATCAGGCATGTCTTTTTAAACTCTGGGGATCAAACTTGTCCCAGCTTTTATTTTTAAACACATTTTAAAGGAGTGGTTCTGGAACTGCTAGCTCCCATCTGTAAAAGAGAGAAAAGCGGCATCCACAGCCGTGGCTGTATCCTTCCCTGCTCTAGATGGGGATGTAGACAGACTCTCCACTGAAGCTTTCCTTCCCTGGCCTGTCCCTTACTGACGCAGGCGTCTTGTCCCTCCCGGTTCTACCACCGAGGTGGGGTGGAGATGCACCAGGGGTAGACCTCATGGCGTCCCAGACTGATGTCCACTTCCTTACCACCAAGACCTGTGTTTGATTTTCCCACTTCCTCTGATGCCACCTGGGGTGGAGCAGAGTAGTTTTCCCAGAGTGTTTCCTAAGCCAGGACTCCTAGGGGACGCATCCATGTTCTGTGTGCCTCTATACATTCCTGAGTACAGTCCTGACCGCAGTAGATGTGGTGAATCGTAAAGAGATGAACAACAACCAAGATGTCCCTTCTGAGTGCCACCATGCCAGAATATGTAATAGTAAAGAAAAGTTGTGGAGGGATGGTCAGCGAGGAAAAAGTGATTTTTGTCCTCAAGTTATTAGGGCCAATCCTTCCAGTTCGTTTCCACAGATTACATAAAAGGAATATCTAGGGAGTTGAGACAAAAGCCATCAGAGAGCCTTCTCTGGTCTGCTAAGAACTAGCACTACCAAAAGAAGAAGCCCATTGTAATCCCAATCTAACCACATCTTGCAATTCCGGATCTGTGTTCTCAAAAACGTCATGGTCACCAGCAATGCTTCTATCCACATAGATCAGAAGCACAGCCACAACAAAGACTCACTTTCAGGTCGCTGGCCCCTGAGACAGGCAGCCAAGAGAATGACCTCTAGCCTGAGAGATGTTCCTGGAGCTAGAGTTCCAGCTAGTTCCCAAATGTGCTTTTGTAACTTTCAGCTCCTTGCAAGGCTAGGTGCTTCCATCCTTGAGGTTTAGGTAAAAGTACATAGTAACAGCATGGATCACAATTCCCTTGAAAGTCTACGATCCAACAGATTAGGCTAGTAGTTCTAATTCCCCATGCAACTATGAAATGGTCAAAGAGACCAGGAAAAGATGACTGAGAAAGGAAAGTTCAGTCCACATGCTTTGCCCATCTCTGGCTGTTGCCCTCACAGGGACATTGGGTGTCTCTTGGCATTGGCAGGTTGGTATAAACCCCCAATAAGCTTCCCCTTTTGGGGGCTGCCTTCAGTCATTACGAAACCTCTAAACCACAGAGCAGGGCTCAACACTTGCTTCGTGCAGGGTGTCTCATTCACTCACACATGCACACCATAGAGTTATTAAAGTAAAGCAGAAAATGCGTATACTGAGAAAGCAGAGAGGCTTGAGGTCTTGAGTGTTCTTACCTTGTCCTGAAGATCCTGGATGAGTCCCAAAGAAGATAGGTTGCTGTTGAGCCATGAAAGACGGTGAGATTCTTGGCCTCCGGAGGAGAGGAATTGAATCCAGGGCCAGTGACAAAGCTTGATTGCTCAGCGCTTTCATGTAATAAAGCTTTACTAAAGTATAAAAATGATTATATTCTTTGCAGATTGATTATACTCTTTCCAGCCAAAGATGGAGAAGCTCTATACAGTCAGCAAAAACAAGACTAAGAGCTGACTGTGGCCCAGATCACGAACTCCTTATTGCCAAATTCAGACTTAAAGAAAGTAGGAAAAACCACTAGACTATTCAGGTATGACCTAAATAAAATCCCTTACAACAATACAGTAAAAGTGACAAATAGATTCAAGGGATTAGATATGATAGACAGAGTGCCTGAAGAACTATGGGTGGAGGTTCATGACATTGTACAGGAGGCAGTGATCAAGACCATTCCCAAGAAAAAGAAATGCAAAAAGGCAAAATGATTGTCTGAGGAAGCCTTACAAACAGCTATGAAAAGAAGAGAAGTGAAAAGCAAAGGAGAAAAGGAAAGATATACCCATTTGAATGCAGAGTTCCAAAGAATAGCAAGGAGAGATAAGAAAGACTTCCTCAGTGATCAGTGCAAAGAAATAGAGGAAAACAATAGAATGGGAAAGAATAGAGATCTCTTCAAGAAAATTAGAGATACCAAGGGGACATTTCATGCAAAGATGGGCACAATAAAGAACAGAGAAGATATGGACGTAACAGAAGCAGAAGATATTAAGAAGAAGCGGTAAGAATACGCAAAAGAACCAAAAAAAAGATCTTCATGACCCAGATAATCATGATGTGTGTTCACTCACCTAGAGCCAACATCCTGGAAGGTGAAGTCAAGTGGGCCTTAGGAAGCATCACTACGAACAAAACTAGTAGAGGTGATGGAATTCCAGTTGAGTTATTTCAAATCCTGAAACATGATGCTGTGAAAGTGCTGTACTCATATGCAGCAAATCTAGAAAACTCAGCAGTGGCCTCAGGACTGGAAAAGGTCAGTTTTCATTTCAATCCAAAGAAGGCAATGCCAAAGAATGCTCAAACTACCGCACAATTGTACTCATCTCACACGCTAGCAAAGTAATGCTCAAAATTCTCCAAGCCAGGCTTCAACAGTATGTGAACCGTGAGCTTCCTGATTTTCAAGCTGGATTTAGAAAAGGCAGAGGAACAAAGATCAGATTGCCAACATCTGTTGGATCATCAAAAAAGCAAGAGAGTTCCAGAAAAACATCTATTTCTGCTTTATTGACTATGCCAAAGTCTTTGACTGTGTGGATAATAATAAACTGTGGAAAATTCTGAAAGAGATGGGAATACCAGACCATCTGACCTGCCTCCTGAGAAATCTGTATGCAGGTCAGGAAGCAACAGTTAGAACTGGACATGGAACAATGGACTGGTTCCAAATAGGAAAAGGAGTATGTCAAGGTTGTATATTGTCACCCTGCTAATTTAACTTACATGCAGTGTGTGTGTGTGTGTGTGTGCGCATGCACGCGCATGCATGTATTTTAGTTGCTCAGTCATGTCCAACTCTTTGCGACCCCATGGACTGTAGCCTACCAGGCTCCTCTGTCCATGGGATTCTCCAGGTACATCATGTGAAATGCTGAATTGGATGAAACACAAGCTGGAATCAAGATTGACAGAAGAAATATCAATAACCTCAGATATGCAGATGACATCACCCTTATGGCAGAAAGTGAAGAACTAAAGAGCTTCTTGATGAAAGTGAAAGAGGAGAGTGAGAAAGCTGGCTTAAAACTCAACATTCAGAAAACCAAGATCACGGCATCTGGTCCCATCACTTCATGGCAAGTAGATGGGAAAACAGTGGAAACAGTGACAGACTTTTTTGAGCTTCCAAATCACTGTGGATGGTGACTGCAGCCATGAAATTAAAAGAGGCTTGCTCCTTGGAAGAGAAGTTATGATCAACCTTGACAGCATATTAAAAAGCAGAGACATTACTTTGCCAACAAAGGTTCATCTAGTCAAAGTTATGGTTTTTCCAGTGGTCACATATGGATGTGAGAGTTGGACTATAAAGAAAGCTGAGAGCCAAAGAATTGATGCTTTTGAACTGCGGTGTTGGAGAAGACTTTTAAGAGTCCCTTGAACTGCAAGGAGATCTAACCAGTTCATCCTAAGGGAAATCAGTCTTGAATATTCATTGGAAGGACTGATGCTAAAGCTGGAACTCCAATACTTTGACCACCTGATGTGAAGAGCTGACTCATTTGAAAAGACCCTGATGCTGGGAAAGATTGAAGGTGGGAGGAGAAGGGGACAACAGAGGATGAGATGGTTGGATGGCATCACCGACTCAATGGACATGAGTTTGAGTAAGCTCCGGGAGTTGGTGACGGACAAGGAGGCCTGGCATGCTGCAGTCCATGGGGTCACAAAGAGTTGGACACGACTGAGCGACTGAACTGAACTGAAAGCATAAAAGAGATAGAGAAAGCTTCTGACATAGACATCAGAAGCAGGCAGAAAGAGTGCCCCCCTGCTAGTCTTTAGCTGGATATTTTATGTCTGTTAGAAAGCTATTACCCAGATAAGAGAGACACCTCAAGGCGATGGAGTTTCACCAGGCCCCTCTCCCACAGTCTGCCTTTTTGAGATAGGATAGCAGGAGGTGTGTCATCCCCCAGCCATAAAACAATTGATATGAATTCTGGTTTGTTGAGCTATTATCAGCCCAAAGTTTGAGAAAAGTTGGATTAACATAGCTTAAGAAAAATATTTCCATAGGAAAAACACATTGGTTAGTTCAAGGTTTGAGAAAAGTTAAGTTCAGGTGGAAACAGGTTTTGTCACAGCAACAGAATTTTAAGAGAAAAAATATCTGACACTTGTAGTTTGTTTCCTCCTGCAGCTTAAGGGAGAGATAAAAAATGTCTGACACTTGCAGCATATTTCCTCCATTCAGAGACCCCCTGGCCTTCCTTCCTGTTACCCTCTCACTGAGAAAGATTGAGGGCGAGAGGAGAAGGGGGCGACAGAGGATGAGATGGTTGGATGGCATCAATGATTCAATGGACATGAGTTTGAGCAAACTGTGGGAGATGGTGAAGGACAGGGAGGCCTGATGTGCTGCAGTTCATGCAGTTGCAGAGTCGGACATGACTTAGCAACTGAACAACAGCAAATAATACGTGAAGAGGTTTCCATTACTTCCAACCTCTCATTTGTTAATATCTTAGAGAAGTGAAGTTACTTTCTCAAAGTCATAGCAGTATTTAAGCAGCAGAGCTAAGGAGAACTCTCTCAAATAGTGCCTTTCGAATATACACACAAGTCACTAAGGGATCTTGTTAAAATGCAGATACTGATTCTGTATGTCTGGAGGAGGACTATGATTCTGCATTTCTAATAAGCTCCGAGGTGATGCTGGTGCTGTGTTCTGCTAAACACACTTTGAATAAAAAAGCTCTAGAAGTATAAAACAACTTAGTGTACCTGGCATATAGGTGTCCACTAGATACTTTTTGAATTATTTAACAAATACAAAGAAAAAAAAAAGACTCTAAAACTCTATTGTTGACCTCATTTTTCATCAGCAAGTCTTGATTGTTACAGCTTTTCTCCATAAGGATTTTATAAAATCAAATATTTCATGAGAGATCTGGAAGGTTTTCAGGTACAAGATGCTGCACGGTTACAAAGAACGCAGTGCTGGAAAGCTGAGAGCAGACATCACCCTGCGGGTCGTGTACTTAGTCATAGTGTAGCATAGCAGACTATTCTCTTCTCCATCCTTCTTTCCATTGACCTGGCTGGTGAGAATGCTAGGACTTAACAAAATGCTTCACCCTCTAAACATCATATGAGGCTACAAGGGCTGCAAAAATCCTGTCAGGAGGAAAAGATTCACTGGAAACAGAGTTGAAGACCAATGCTAGGGAGCATTCCTACCTAAAAGTAGACCGTAGAAAAACTCCACGTGAAAGCAAGTCACCGGGACTTCCCTGGTGGCACAGTGGGTACGAACCTGCCTGCCAACGCAGGGAACACGGGTTGGATACCTGTCCAGGAAGATTCCACATGCCACGGAGCAACTAAGCCTGCAAGCTGCAACTACTGAAGCCAGAGCACCTAGAGCCTGTGCTCTGAAACAAGAGAAGCCAGCGCAATAAGAAGCCCCAGCACTGCAAAACAGAGTAGTCCCCACTCACTAGAGAAAGCCTGTGTGCAGCAATGAAGACCCAGGGCAGTCAAAAATAAAAATAAAAAATAATTTTTAAAAAGCAAGTCACTGATATGGCAACTGCAGAGTTACTGTTTAAGAGTTTAACTAAGTACGCGCACATGCTCGGTCGCTTCAGTCCTGTCCGACTCTTTGCAACCCTATGGACTCTAGCCCACCAGACTCCTCTGTCCATGGAATTCTCCAGGCAAGAATACTGGAGTGGGTTGCCTTGCCCTCCTCTAGGGGATATTCCTGATCCAGGGGTCAAAACCACATTCCTATGTCTCCTGCATTGCAGGTGGATTCTTTACCACTGAGCCACCGGGAAAGCCCATAAACTATAAGTACAGGTTAATGTGTAACAACTTCCAGAAAGAGTCAGTTTTGAAACTCTTAAATACTCCTATTAATAATTAAAGCCTTTTTAAGATAATTGCTCAATTGAGGTATAAATGACATCATAAACTGTACATCAGATATTTAAAGTATACGATTTTATAAACTGTGACAAATTTTATCTTAGAGGTTTTTTTTTTTTTCACCCTTTTAGGGACTTCCCTGGTGGCTCAGAGGGTAAAGCATCTGCCTACGATGTGGGAGACCCGGGTTCAATCCCTGGGTCGGGAAGATCTCCTGGAGAAGGAAATGGCAACCCACTCCAGTATTCTTGCCTGGAAAATCCCATGGACGGAGGAACCTGGTAGGCTACAGTCCATGGGGTCACAAAGAGTCAGACTCGGCTGAGTGACTTCACTTTCACTTTCACTTTTCACATACCTAGTTACCAAGTTTACTCCCTAGCTAACAATTCTCTGTGTTAAATTCTCTTTGTCCCAATAACCAGTGTGGCTTCTGTCCCCTGACTGAACCTTGACTAATACATGTGTAGAGCTGCCATCAGCAGCCATCACTACCATCGCTTACCTGCCCAGCAAAAGAAAACAGACAAAGCTCGTTCTAGATATTCCCTTGCACTAAAGCAGACATCTTGGATGCTCCAACAAAGTCAGGTCTGGATTAATTTCTAAGTTCTAAGGTGCTAAAATAGTTCAAAAGTTTGAATGAAATGGGATGTCACTCAAATAAAAGAAAACCACTAAGTTTGTGGTAATTTGTTATGGCAGCTCTGGGAAACCAGTACAGGTAGTAAGTGGGGAAAGACATCAATAAATTAAAAAAAAAAAAAAAAAAAAAGATGTGCTTCTATCAGGCGGTCAAGGAGCAGAATACTCTGAAAAGATGAGCATAAAATGTAATAAGTCACAATTTTCCTTGGCAGATCTGAACCCAAGGTCGCCAGAGTCTATAGATGGAGTACAGGAGCAAAAGTAATTTGTATACGTTCTCTAGGGTACTTGGAACTCCCCAGTTCTCTAGGACATTCTTGTAGTGTGATTTTCATGAAAGTATCTGTGTGGGATAAGAGACAAAGTGATAGCTGAATAGAAATTTGGAGGGCTTGAAGATTTCTCTAAATGACAGTTTGGATATTCCTGAAAGGAATGTTACTTTGGGAGGGGTGGGATGGGGTGGAGATGGTCACTGATGCTTGCTACTCATTCCTCCATCCAGCATAAATCGTGGCGGTAAAGGTGTCGCATTCTTCATCTATTAACTCCCGGGGTCCAGTGGCTGAGACTCCACGCTGATCAGGAAACTAGATCCCACATGCCACAATGAAGAGCAAAGATCCCATGTGCTGTGACTAAGATCTGGTGAAGCCAAACACATAAGAATTTTTTTTAAAAAAAGAATACAATGGCTTTCTATCAAAAGAAAAAGAAGAGAAAAAAATAAAAGACCTCACAAGGTTGCAGGCCACAAGACTATCACTACAGGTATGATATAAAAATTTACACCAACAACCCCTTATTTCATAAATTAAAAAGCAAATCTATGCCTTTTACCTTAATTCTTCTCCCCAACTCCTTTGGGCCACTGAAATTCTCTTTGCTAAGTGCTTTTCAAGCTCCTTGATAACAGCTTTTGGTAAATAGCCCATCATTCCAATACAATTTAGCACTCACAGTGAAAAATGAATCTAATACCTCTCTGTTTTGATAAATGCAGTTTCAATTACCTAGTAACTAAAGAGTCTGGTAAATAGAGCAGGAGAGGAAAATGTTTAAATCCATTTTCTAGGGACACTCAACTGATCCCTAAGTTTTGTATTTAAAATGGCACCAATGAAGTTATCTAATGAATACCAAGGATTTCCCCTTCATTTCTCAGGAAAGCTCACACATAAAGCCTGGTCTAGGAAATCAGTATGGAGGAGAAAGTAGAAAAGTTAATATTTACTTAACAGTTTCAAGACTACACTGGAGCCATCCATTCGAAACTCTTGTAAGGGACCTCCCTGGTGGTCCAGTGGTTAAAACTCCATACCCCCAGTGCAAGGGCTCTGGGTTCGATCCCTGGTCAGGGAACTACATGCCACATGTTGCAACTAAAAGATCCCATGTGCCACAACTAAGACTTGGTGCAGACAAAGAAATAAACAAATATTAAAAAAAAAAAAAAAAAAACAAACCACACACGTGAATCTAGGCTCTGAACTTTTAGTATTAGTAAAAAGTAAAAGTGTTAATCCCTTAGTCACATCCGACTCTGTGACCTCATGGACTGTGGTCCACAGACTCCTCTGTCCATGGAATTTTCCAGGGAAGAATACTGGAGTGGGTTAGTATTGGTAACCTGTGGGAAATGGAGTAGACACACATAAGGAAAAAACTGACTATGCTTTATATGCGGTAGAACATTTTCTGTTCTGTAATGAGTTGATATGATACTTTTCTAATTTTAAAAAATATAATCGCATTGTGGTGAGAAGGATTATGGGAGGAAGAAAGTGTCAATGCCTCTGCCACATGCCTTTTTCAAAAGCAAAACAGAAGTGGCAATGCCAACAGCCACTTTAGAAAGATGGTTGGTAGAGTTGAAGAGGAATGCAAGAAGAAATAGAAGGTCATTGAAACACTCAAGTGTATTTAAAGCAGCTTGACTCACGGCAGCCCACACCAGGAAACAATACAATGTCCTTCTACATTACAACAGAAAAATAAACACTTGTTACCTTTGGAAGATGATATTTACTGAGAACAGACCTCATGTAACCTTCTGAGCTTTTGGAAACACTCTTAATTTTATCTGGGTTGTAGTTAAAGGGTGCATATGTAAAATCTCATGGACACTAAAGGCTAGTTTATTGTATATGTAATATAAGTCAATAGAAACTCCAGGAGATAGTGAAGGACAGGGAAGCCTGGCGTGCTGCAGTCCACAGGGTCTCAAAGACTAGGACAGGACTTAGTGATTGAACAACAACAAAAAGTCACTAGAAAAAAAAAAAAACAATGGCTATGTATTTACTGTATAAACACACTCTGGATTCTTTCATGTAGCTTAGTAAACTCTGGAGCCTGCCAACTTGTAGCCAAGAGGGTGATTCCGAGAGTACCATTAGCCACATTCAGGTCTCACCTCTAGGTGGAATCAGAAGACCAGTTGGAGTTCAGACCCTCCCTGGATAAATCCAAAGCCCACATCAACCTTCCCCTCGACTTGGCCACAGCTTCCTGCTCTGGTGATCCAGAGACAATCATCTTCCAGAAGAGGAAGCAGTAAATACAACTGATCCTTGAACCAAATGGGGGTTCAAGGCAGCAACTCCTCCCCCGGAATGGAAAATCTGCATACTATTCTCTCTACCTTGAAAACAAAGAAATTGGTAAATGACTCACCCAAGGGCAGGAAGTTGAAAGAGTTTGGACAGAATCAAGACTCAAATCCTAGTTCTTGTGGCTCTACGTAATGTGTTCTCTAACAGAACCCAAACTTTTCCCAACACATTTAAAGATTTATAAAATGAAAATACAGGCACAATGCTTATTGAAAAAAAAATCCACGTGTAAGTGAACCCTTACAGTTCAAACTTGTATTGTTGAAGTGTCAACTGTACTTCTAGCACTGACAGAGGTACAAATTCTCACCCAGAAAAAAAAGGCACTGTTTATATTACATTATACAGTAATCTCAACCATCTTGCAGCTTTCTCCACTTGAGACCGGATAATGCTGCTCTCAGAGCACACTCATCCCAAAAGTGGGGGATGCAGGTAAGAAATAAGGGAGACACAGCCCTCCAAGGCTTCCATGTGATAGCCCCTCCATTCCAGCAGGTGAAGTGCCCAAGTAGGACAGGATGTTCCACTCACGGCACCGTCTCCCCACTACTTGTTCCCGATTCCTCCTAGTTTTTTCCTAGTTTTCAAAGGGTGCACTCGTGTCTCTGTGTGACAGCTTGTCTTCTTCCTTGGGGTTTGTTCTAGAATTCCTCATTCAGGACTGTGGAAAAGGAAGGGAGAAGAACACAGAAATGATAAAGATGTGAAATAGCTCCCAAAGATCATCAAAATATTGCCCAAGTAGCAGCATTAAAAGAGGAAATTGTTGACGCATTCATTTGAAGTGTATGGTGCGATTATTCTCAGAGAGCTTAATTTTAAAAACACAATTTCCAAGAGAAATGACAGCAGCAAATCCCTCCACATGGGTTTACGAACAAACGCAACTGCCCCGCCGTGTTCACTAATGTCCAGCTGAGTCCTAACTCCACGAGGAAGACCTGGAAGTAATATCCTAATGTGAATATGGTCTTTTGGGCTTTCAAAAATGCAGCAACCAAGGACAAGTTCATGAACTAGGAGTGGGTTGTGCCGCAAATGTGAGAACATGGGTTACCATAGACAGCCACCCCTTAACTTGGGCAAACACCAACCTTCAGACGCTCCAGTTACTTTTCCATTACTTCCCTTCACCTCAGATTTGCTCTTTACAGTCATCTCCTCAGGCACAAACACATTCACTGTTACTCCCTCTGGGTTCTCAATGTCCAGCCTAGCTTTTTTATGTTAACAGAAAGCCTTAACATAAAACTTTTTATTAGTTGTTTAGGCCTCATCTGCCCCAAGTGGCTCAGTGGTAAAGAATCTGTCTGCCAATGCAGGAGACAGGAATTCCATCCCTGGGTGGGGAAAACCCCCTGGAGGAGGAAATGGCAACCCACTCCAGTATTCTTGCCTGGGAAATCCCATGGATGGAGGAACCTGGCAGGCTACAGCCCAGGGGTCACAAAGAGTTGGACACGACTAAGCATGTACACATGTCAGCACAGTAGATAGACCATGCAGTTAATATGAACCCCAGTCCTTGACTAGCTGGCTAGCTGTGACTAGCTGACTAGCTGGTTAAATAAGTCTAAGCCTCAGTTAATTCATCTAAAAAGATGAGGATAAGGTTAAGATTTAGAGGGACTTCCCTGGTGGTCCAGTGGCTAAGACTCAAGGTTCCCAAGGCAGGCAGCCCAGATGTGATTCCTGGTCAGGGAACTAGATCCCACATCCTACAAGATACAATGAGATCCCACATGCCACAATCAAGGCACAGTGCAGCCAAATAAATAAACATTAAAGAAAATTAAGATTTTACATTACTTCATTTAATCCTCACTGCAACCCCACAAAGTAGGTATCACCCGGCCCATTTTACAGATAAGGAGACAGGCACCAAAAGGATACATAACCTGCCCGAAGTCACACAGCTGCAAAACAGCAGCCTGAGATTGGAGGCACATGGCTGAGGTACATGGCTCCTGGGCATAAACTTTCTGTTCTGTGGTTTCATATACTTCAGTTCAGTCGCTCAGTCGGGTCTGACTCTTTGAGACCCCATGAACCACAGCACGCCAGGCCTCCCTGTCCATCACCAACTCTCAGAGTTTACTCAAACTCATGTCCATCGAGTCATCCAGCCATCTCATCCTCTGTCGTCCCCTTCTCCTCCTACCCCCAATCCCTCCCAGCATCAGGGTCTTTTCCAATGAGTCAACTCTTCACATCAGATGGCCAAAGTACTGGAGTTTCAGCTTCAGCATCAGTCCTTCCAATGAACACCCAGGACTGATCTCCTTTAGGATGGACTGGTTGGATCTCCTTGCAGTCCAAGGGACTCTCAAGAGTCTTCTCCAACACCACAGTTCAAAAGCATCAATTCTTCAGCACTCAGCTTTCTTTATAGTCCAGCTCTCACATCCATATGTGACCACTGGAAAAACCATAGCCTTGACTAGATGGACCTTTGTTGGCAAAGTAATGTCTCTGCCTTTTTGTGTGTGTGTGTGTGTCTGCTTTTTAATATGCTGTCTAGGTTGGTCATAATTTTCCTTCCAAGGAGTAAGCATCTTTTAATTTCATGGTTGCAATCACCATCTGCAGTGACTTCAGTTACTATTAATTTTACTGCTTGGGAATTTAGGATAATGGTCAGGCTATAACAGAAATATTTAGCTAAAGATGGGCTTGATATTTAGCTAAAGATGGGCAGGAGACCTGGGTTCGATCCCTGGGTTAGGAAGATTCCCTGGGTTACTCCAGTGTTCTTGCCTGGAGAATTCCCAAGGACAGAGAAACCCGGTGGGCTACAGTCCATGGGGTCGCAAAGAGTCGGACACGACCGAGTGACTAAGCAGAGCACACAGGCCTTGAGGTTTACAAAGAAAGAAAAGTAATGGCAGCTTCTGATCATCATGGGAGTAATTCATCAGTACATTTATTGAAGATATATTTGAGGGCTCGGCACTGTTTTAGAGGATGAATATGCAGCTATGGATGAGACAAAATTGTATGGTTTTACCGCTGTACCTTTTCACCTGCTGCTCCTTTTGCTGAGAATGTACCTGTTCTCACACACACACACACACACACACACATGTGCTTTGTAGTCTGGTCATTCCTCACTTTTCCCACTCCGTGTAGTAAAACTGTTATTGCTCCAACTATTCTGGATTCCTACCTTCAGCACACATCTCAGAGTCCCTAATTAAACTCAAAGAGGAACAAGAGAATAAAAGAACTTTAAAAAAACAAATGAGACAAAGAAAAGAAAAAGGATGCATTTGGGGAGGTGCCAAAAGAAAGAAAACAAAAATTAGAAATAAAAAGATAGTATTAAAATAAAGAGTGAAAAGGATGAAACGACAAGGCAGTTTAGTCATATGTTTAGTACATGAAGGACTTTTACATGGAGAATAATAGGCTCTTCTCCTTAGGGAGTTATAAGGGAGGAAATCATTTGCAGGGAAAGTGGTACAGACAGAGTCAGGTAGCTTTTATTAGGCACTTCCCATAGGCAGGGCATAATCACTACTATCAAGGGGCTTACAATTTAATGGGAAAGACAGCTGCACATAAAAAGATGACTAGTAATCAATTTAATGGAAAAGATTATAAGAGCAATGAATGCAGAGAAGGGACAGGTTTCAATGAATTCATAAGCTGCAATAGAAAGGAAACACTTCACTAAGGAGATAAAATAGTAGAGTCTTATCAATGAAAGGAGAGAGGACTTGGGCAAAGGGTAGAGCTGAAGAAAATAACATAAAGCATGACTGAAATGTCTTAAAAATGCATTTTTAGAGGCCCTTTGCTAAAGCCAATTCACTTCTCCATCAGAACCTGCACCAGCTTCATCAAAACTCCTCCATTTTTTCTTCCTCTTCTCTTTTCACTGGATAATTCCATCGATATAGCTTTCTCTCATCTAAAACACTAAACCAAAACTACTGCTGCTATAGCTATTGCGGCATTTCTCTCCTTTTTCCTTTTTTTCTTCCAGTTTCATTGAGATGTAATTGACATATAGGGCTTCTCTAGTGGCTTAGCGATAAAAAATTTGCTTGCCAATGCAGGAGATGCAAAAGATAAGGGTTTGATACCAGGGCCAGGAAGATCCCCTGGAGAAGGGCTTGGCAACCCCTTCAATTATCTTTGTCTGGAAAATCCTATGGACAGAGGAGTCTGGCGGGCTACAGTCCCTGGGGTCACAAAGAGTTGGACATGACTTAGCGACCAAACAATAACAAATTGACATACAGCACTGTATAAGTTTAAGGTACACTGCATGCTGATTTGACTTAAATGCATCATGAAATGATTGCCACAAGTTTAGTGAATTTCCATCATATATATACATACACGTCAGAATTAAATAGAAAAAAAAATTTTTTCCTTGTCATGAGAACACTTATGATTGACTCCTGCAACAACTTTCATGTAAAACATTCAGCAGTGTTAATTATATTTATCGTGTTAAACGTTACTTCCCTTACTTATGTATCTTATAATTGGAAGCTTCTATGGTAACTTCTGACCACCTTCATCCAAGTCCCCCTGCCCCCATCTCCCACTTCTGGAAACCACAAATCTAATCTCTTTTTCTATGAGTTTGTTTTGAGGTATAATTGACCTACACACTGTAATAGTTCCTGGCACACAACACAGTGAGTTGATTTTGTATAAATTTCAAAATAATCACCATGGTAAGTCTAGTTAGCCTCTGTAACCACGAAAAGATATTACATAGTTATTATTCATTGACTCTACTCCCCACGCTGTACATTTCATATCCATGACTCATTTTTTGTAAATAAACTCTCCAAGCTAGAAGAGAGTTTAGTCTTTTTTTTTTTTTTTTTTCAGACCACACCACATAGCTTGTGAGATTTTTAGCTCCCACAGTGAGAGTACAGAGACCTAGCCCCTGGGCCACCAGGAAATTCCCCTGTGACATTCATTTTATAACTGAAAGTTTGTGCCTTTTAATTTCCTTCACCTATTTCTGTGCTTCCTTTCCCTTTTTCTTGTGGGAATATTTTTTTGACATCATTGTCTATGTTCTCTGTCTCCTATTCCTCTCTTTGCATTCTCTCTAGACCCCACTACAATCAAGCCAACCTCACACCAAACTGTTCCCATCCGGCCTCCAGGGACACTCATGTGCCTAAATTCAGTGGTCAGTTTCCAGGCCCCATTTCACTTACACGACACCTCTCTCCATGAGACGCTTTCTGACCTGGCTCTCAAGACCACAAGCTCTGTTTCCCTGGTGCTCTCCTTTAGTCCCAAGGTTTTAAATATCATCTATATGCTAATGACTCCGAAACTAATATCTCTGCCTTAATTCCTCACTTGTGTATCTGTCTAATACCTCTCTGCATATGTCCAAAGACTTCTCAAATTTAACAAACCCAGGATCCCATATCTAATACTCCTCACCTTCCCTTAATTCTACTCCTTTTGGACTTTGCTGGTGCTGCAATGATTAAGACTTCGCCCTCCAGGGCAGGGGGTGCTAAGATCCCATGTGCCTCACGGCCAAAACACCAAAACACAAAATAGAAGCAATGCTGGATCAAATTCAACAAAGACTTTAAAAATGGTCCACATCAGGACTTCCCTGGTGGTCCATTGGTTAAGAATCTGCCTACAAATGCAGGGGACATGGGTTCAATCCCTGGTCCAGGAAGATTCCACAAGCCATGAGGCAACTAAGGCCACGAAACACAACTACTGAGCCCACTCTCTAGAGCCTTCGGGCAGCAGCTACTGAAGCCCACACACCTAGAGCCCAAGCTCCCCAAGAGGACCCACTGCAATGAGAAGCCCGTGCACGGCAACTGGAGAGCAGCCCCCGCTCTAGGCAACTAGAGGAAGTCCACATGCAGCCACAGAGACCCAGCCCAGCCAAAAATAAACCATTTTTTTAAATGGTCCACATCAAAAAAATCTACTCCTTTTACAATGCTTTTCTTGATAAATGGTAGCTCTTCTTGGCTCAGGACAAAAATCTTAAGAGTCACCACTGAACTCATCTTTTTCTCACCCCATATTCAGTTTAGTAATCAAGGTAGCACATTTTTTCAAATATATCCATAATCTGGAGGTCCTTTCAATTTGTTGTTTGGCTGTTCAGTCATGTCCCACTCTTTGCAACCACCATGGACTGCTATACACCAGACTTCCCTGTCCTTCACCATCTACTGGAGCCTGCTCAAACTCATGTCCGTCGAGTCAGTGAGGCCATCCAACCATCTCATCCTCTACCATCCCGTTCTCCTCCCACCTTCAGTCTTTCCCAGCATCAGTGTCTTTTCCAATGAGTCACCTCTTCACATCAAGTGGCCAAAGTATTGGAGCTTCAGCATCAGTCATTTCAATGAATATTCAGGGTTGATTTTCTTCAGAATCGGCTGGTTTGATCTCCTTGCTGTCCAAGGGACTCTCGAGAGTCTTCTCCAACACCACAATTCTTTTCAGTACCTCCTACTCTTATCTGATTTTAAGTCAAAATGGCAATCCACTCCAGTATTCTTGCCTGGAAAATTCCATGGACAGAGGAGCCTGGCGAGCAGCAGTCCATGGGGTCACAAAGAGTCGGACACGACTGAGCACATACACACATCATCTCTCCCCTGAATTATTACAGACTTGCTAGTTGAGCCCTCTGTTTCCACTCCTCTAGTTTATTCTCAACACAGTAGTTGGAACATCCCCATAAAATGTCAGTCAGATTAGCACACATCTTCAAGCAAATGCCTCCAGAGTCTTTCCACCTCACTCACAGGGAAGAGCCGACACCCCATCTCTGGCCCCCTACATTCACAGCATTTGCTCTGCCGATTTGACTTCTCTGTTCTAGTCTGATGCACTCAGATCTGTTCACCCCATGCCAACTGCTCTGACTTCTCATTCCTGGGACACACTAGGCATGTTTCTGCTGATGAGCCTTTGGGCTTGAGTTTCTTCCCTCCACCTAGAATTTGCTTCTTGGGAATTCCCTGGTGATTTGATGGTTAGGACTCCAGGCTTTCACTGCCAGGCCTGGGTTCAATCTCTAGTCAAGAAACTAAGATCCTGCAAGACAAGAATAGGCCAAAAAAAAAAAAAAAAAAAAGAGGAATGTGCTCCTCTCTTTCAGATATCTACATGGGTAAACTCAGTTTCTTTAGGACTTGGCTCTTACACCACTTTCTTAAACAGGCTTTCTTGACCACACGTCCAAAATTTTTAAGCTCTTTCCCCAAATTCCTAACTGCCTTCCCTCTTTATTTTTCCCCTTAGCACTTATTAATTATCATACAATAAAATTTACTTATTTATTTGTTATCTACTCCATTAAAATCTAAGTTAGCTCCTTGATGGCAGGGCTTTACTGCTGTGTTCCCAAGTACTTTAATCAGTAACAATAAAATATTTTCTCAATGAATGGATGCTGCCAAATATTCATTGTAGTATTCACATATCAAATAGAACTTCTGCTCAGGAATGAATTGTTTCATGTAGCCTGTAAGCCATTTAAAATTGAAGAGTTCCTTTTTTCCATGTCACATCTTTAATTATAAAAACAAATTATAATGCATTTGGCAGGCCATAAAAGAAGTAATCAAGAGATACTTTTTACTAATACATTCTCATTATTGCCCATCAAAAGTGATGAAATTTTGTGAAATGCATTAAAAATGGTAATATTTATATTTCAGTGGCTTCTGGTGATGTAAAACATATGCATATTAAACTAACTGGATGTGAAATCTGGAGAATTGTTTAAATCTCTTCAAGAAAATAATCCATAGAATAATCCACATATGCTCCAAAATAACATGTCATTGGTAGTGTAGCTCAGCGTGATTTATCCAGCACTGCTGCTGCTGCTGCTGCTAAGTCACTCAGTCGTGTCCGACTCTGTGCAACCCCACAGACGGCAGCCCACCAGGCTCCCCCGTCCCTGGGATTCTCCAGGCAGGAACACTGGAGTGGGTTGCCATTTCCTTCTCCAATGCATGAAAGTGAAAAGTGAAAGTGAAGTCGCTCAGTCATGTCTGACTCTCAGCGACCCCATGGACCGCAGCCTACCAGGCTCCTCCGTCCATGGGATTTTCAAGAGTACTGGAGTGGGATGCCATTGAAGAAATAAAAAGAAAAATTACCACCTATTTAATTTTAACAAAATGCTTTTCTATCACCTAAAATTTTTATTTTAAACCTACTGGAAATGTTTTTTCAGACTTACTTAGACATGAATTTCTGTCAAACAGAGTTTTTGCACTTATAAAAGCAGCATGATATAAGTGAAATAAATCAGTCAAGGTGTTTTTAGTACTTCACACTCAAAGGCTGACTCATCTGAATTACTTCTCAACTTGGTCTCATTGATGTCCATGTTTTTCCATCAATTTGCCAGTAAAGCAAAAAAAAAAAAAAAAGCTATAAAAAAACATCAGGGCTTCCCTGGCAGCTCAGCTGGTAAAGAATCCACCTGCAATTTGGGAGACCTGGGTTCAATCCCTGGGTTGGGAGGATCCCCTGGAGAGGGGAGCAGCTACCCACTCCAGTATCCTGGCCTGGAGGATTCCATGGACTATATAGTGCATGGGGTTGCAATATTTTCAGAGCAAAAAAAAAAAAAAAAATTCTCCACCCTGACCTCTGGGTGCTTTCCTGATCTTACTGTAAAGCATTAATGTATGGTTTCCAAGCTGTGAATAGGACTTCTATAGCCTTTCTCAAATGCTCCTGAAATGGCCTGACTGAAACTTTGAGTTACAGTTTTGCAATCATGCTAACAGAAATAATCAAAGACTCCCACTGCCCAGCAATGGTAACAAGGTCACGTCTGCCCCTCTGGCTGACAAGTCATTGTAAGATGCCCTAGATTGTGAGACCTCAATTTCAAGACTTTAAAATGTTCAAAAATGTGACACATAACATATGGTAACAAAATTCATCTTGCTTTTGTTAGGTACCTGTCCTGACTCTTAAGAAATCTGTATGCAGATCAAGAAGCAACAGTTAGAACTGGACATGGAACAACAGACTGGTTACAAATCAGGAAAGGAGTACGTCAAGGCAGTATATTGTCACCCTGCTTATTTAACTTATATGCGGAGTACATCATGAGAAATGCTGGCCTGGATGAAGCACAAGCTGGAATCAAGATTGCCAGGAGAAATATCAATAACCTCAGATATGCAGACGACATCACCCTTATGGCAGAAAGTGAAGAACTAAAGAGCCTCTTGATGAAAGTGAAAGAGGAGAGTGAAAAAGTTGGCTTAAAACTTAACATTCAGAAAACTAAGATCATGGCATCTGATCCTTTCATGGCAAATAGGGGAAACAGGGGAAACAGTGACAGACTTTACTTTTTTGGGCTCCAAAATCACTGCAGATGGTGACAGCAGCCATGAAATTAAAAGACGCTTGCTCCTTGGAAGGAAAGTTATGACCAACCTAGACAGCATATTAAAAAGCAGAGACATTACTTTGCCAACAAAGGTCCATCTAGTCAAGGCTATGGTTTTTCCAGTGGTCATATATGGATGTGAGAGTTGGACTATAAAGAAAGGTGAGTGCTGAAGAATTGATGCTTTTGAACTGTGGTGTTGGAGAAGACTCTTGAGAGTCCCTTGGACTGCAAGGAGACCCAACCAGACAATTCTAAAGGAAATCAGTCCTGAATATTCATTGGAAGGACTGATATTGAAGCTGAAACTCCAATACTTTGGCCACATGACTCAAAGAACTGACTTCTTGGAAAAGACCCTGATTCTTGGAATGATTGAAGGCAGGAGAAGAAGGGGACAACAGAGGATGAGATGGTTGGATGGCATCACCGAACTCGATGGACATGAGTTTGAGTAAACTCCGAGAGTTGGTGATGGACAGGGAGGCCTGCCATGCTGCAGTCCATGGGGTCGCAAAGAGTCGGACACGACTGAGTGACCGAACTGAACTGAGTAGCCAAATCACCATTTGGTTTTGGTATGAGTGCACTGCAACTCTCCTTGCTAAGCACTGTGACCCACGGAATCTATCTTTTATTAACATGGGAAGCTTTTAGTTTAGGTAAGAGACCTTTAAACTCAAGTGGATGTTGCTATCAGATGTTAATATAAAAGAGCTAAGATCAATAGAAACAGAAACCCCATTCAGGTTGAACAACATGCAGAGAGAACGTCCTAAGTTCAGTTAAGAGGAATGTCATGGGTCAATTTGGTTTAGACTGATCACTTGTAATTATAATATTCTGTGACTCTTCCAGATTTTTCCCTACAGAACTAAGTTATAATACAGCTTAACTAGAGAAATTTAAGAATTCAAAGTTTAATAGACTTGTGCTAAAAAAAAGAAAAAATTTCACATTGGATATCATTATTTAGCATTTGTTGAGTTCCTCAGGCCTTATAACAGGTTATGAAATACAGTATTAAAAGTAATCCTATAATCCTTAGGAAAAAATGTTGGCCTTTTCAACTCTAGCATGAAAAGATGGGGCTGTCTGTATTATAAGTCAATCCACACTCTTAGAAACCCATTAAAATAGCTGGATATTATGTTCAAATCTCTTAGACTCCTTTGGTACAAAAAGGGGATTAGAAACCTGACTATTGAGAATGTTTTAGACCTGTGCATGGTTAAACTTACTCTTAAATCTGAGATTTGCAAGAGTTTTCCCTGAGGAAGAAAGCACTTGTACTTTTTATTTATTTTTTTTTTTGGCCTTATAGCATAATAATAATGCAATAAAAATAATGAATGTGTATTTTTACTAAATAAATAATAAAACAAGAAATCATAGTTAAATGCATTTATCTGATACACAAAGAAGCATTTCTTTGCATTCCAGGGGAAAGGGAGAAACTAAGATAACTGTCAGGGCTTCCTTCTGGGCTCTTGACAGGGATGAACTCATTTCATTCTCACAGTGTATCTACGAGACGGGAGATTTTGGAAACCCAGGTTTGGGAAGCCTGGATCTCTCTTCCAAGATCAGGGGGCTAATGGAAGCAGGGCTGAGGCTGGAGCCCATTCTGCTTAGCCTTCGTTCTCAGGGTATGTCTTTATACTCCCACACCTGCTAACAGATTATTAGTCTACCAAAAGTGATTCTTTCTGCCTCCACAGAATCCTAGATTTCTCAAAGAGAAGTAACTAAAAAAGAACTCAATCCATATGGAGACACAGACAAAGCTTCTGTTTCTGTCCACTGGCTAATACGCTCAACAGTCTAGTTACTGCGCAGTTTCTAAAATGTTCCCTGGCTGTAGGCTACGTTGCTGACAGTTCCTCTCCCAGGAGTGAATCAAGATCCCTTGGGAACCTTCAACCGCCCCTCTTCACTCTAGCACTCCCCTCTTTGTCTGCCCCCTCTGCCTTCTCCACCCCGGGAGGAAACCTGCTAGAGGAGACTGTGCTACTGCCCCCTAACTTGAGAGTCTAGGGTCCTGGGGACATACAATTAGGCTTATTCCTGGAAAGATTAAGCAGCTTCCTGCCCTTCACCCATAATTAGGAGGAGTCTTGCAAATCCAACTAGAATTCAGAGCGCTTTAAGTACAATATACTCCACTAGGCCCTGCAGCAACCATTCTCCAATAGAACCATTCTCCAATGAGGATCCCTAATTCTTTTCCAGAGGCAATTTTTATTTTTTCCTTCTTTCTTTGAAGACCTTCTCATTGCATGCATTGAGACAGCAACAGGAAATCTCTTTGGCTTCCTTCCTTCCTTCCCACTACTCTATTTATAGTTCCAAATATTGCCAGGTGTCAGCAACAAAATTAAAGCGGGACCATTAGAGTCTCCCCAAGCTGTTGTTGTTACTTAGGGTGCACCTAATGTTTTACATTAGCAAGTTGCAGTGCAGTGGCCTTTATTCAACCACTCCGGACATTTTAAAGATGCTGAATGATTTACTCTTTTCCAGGCTCCAGAGAAAGCTTCTCTCTGTGCTGTGCACATTTAAGCTGCTAATTCCAAAAGAATTGAGCCTGGGGGAGTCATGATTCAAGCTGAAACTCTCCTTTGAAAGTGCCTGTGCTGGCTGGAGTGTACTCAACTTCCTGTTGTGATAAAGCAGGTAAGTAGCCATGCTTTAACGCCAAAGAAATAGAGCAAATGCTTAAGATGGTAATTCCCACACTTTTAAAAGCAGGCGCGCACCTTCATCAACAGGTTCAACTCATTTATCTAGAAAATGAGAATGGTTTTAATTAAGAGATAACTTCTGGAAAAAAAGAAAAAGACTGCTTTCTCTATTGCTGTTGCTTAATTAGCTTTATCGCAGAAGAAAGCTGGAAACTCATAGCCTAGTTAAGTTTCATAACCGTGACCAGAAGTGTCTGCGGGTGGGTGCCGGGAGGGACAGGGGTCTCAGAATACCTCATTGTGAACAAGCTTATGTTCTGGCCAGCGGGTTGGTTGGGGATATGAGGCATATAACCAGGTGCTGCCATCTCCTCCCAATCCTGCCAGAAAAAAAGAACCAAACCTCAAAAAGTAACTGTGAGTTTCCCAAGCAGTTTCCCTCATGTTCATGAGGAATTATAATGGAGACATTAGATGACTGGAAGTTGAATTCAGCAGACCTGCTTTGAAAGTCGGCCTGGCATTTGTAGGACCAGAGAGAGATAAGGCAACTAGGTTTCTCTACGACTGTTTGCTTTGAGCAAGTCCACATGCTTTACCGTTAACTCTCACCAAACCCTTTAGGAAATAAGAATTTTGCATCACTTTGGAGGATGGTGAAAACAGAATGGACAAAGGCGCTGACTTTGGTAACACACAAACACAACGCAAACCAAAGCTGAAACCGTATACTAATCCCATGTCCAGGGGAAGTGGACAGTCTGTCTGGCTTCAAAACCCCCCTCTCTCCACTCTGCATGCTGAGTGTTTCTGTTGTTGTTGTTTTTAACGAACTCTACTCAGGGGACGAAAAAGAAGTTAGCCTGTACTAACACCGTTTGGGATATACGTGTTGTTGTTCAGTTGCTAAGTCATGTCCGACTTGGCAGCTCCAAGGACTGCCGCATGAGGCTTCCGCTTAAATGTGTTTCAGTTCTAAAAATTACAGAAGTACTGGCAGCAAAGAAGACATGCCTGGAAATCCATAAATGAAAGCAAACCAGAATACTTCAGAATTGGAATCAGGAAAGACGCAAAAGATCATTCTGTGGCCTTCTACGAAGAGCATCAGCTTCTCGAATTATTAATGTCCTTTACAGCATTCCCAGAGAGAAATGTCACCAGTTTCTTCTCAATTGAGTCTCAGGTTTTCACCACTGAACTAGAAACTTAACTATAAAATCAAATACAGTATCTCCACATATTCCAACCCCTACCCCCACCTCCCACTCCATGGTCCAAGTCCATTTGCACCAGCCCACTTCTGAGTAGTTGGGGGCAAGGTTCAGTTCCCAAATCTCATTGTGTAAAGAGTTAATGTGAACATTAATCTATCTAGAATCTAATGATCCTTTAATTGCCCTAGGTTTAGGTAACCTGGCCGGGGTGGGGCAGGGCGGTGCTACTAACAAAGGATGCTTCCAATCTAACAGTTTATGAAATTATGAAGATCTTTTTTCTTAACAACAACAAAAAAAGGTCCTTTACACAAAACACTTCATTTTCATAGTCCCAGGCTTTTAACACTTGAATTTCCTCATTTTCTTTACAGCTAGAATCAGTGTGCAAATACTTTTATTAAAATGCATAAGATTTGCTGTTTGAGGCTTTTCAAGAGCTTAGAGAATAGTAGGTTTATTTGCAGCTATCTCATATTGATTTTTCTGTCATCTTTAGGATTAACCAATTTGCCTCAAATAAGATTTCTGTACTACCTGCACCAGAGAGAATTTAAAAAACCTCAGTAGAGAACTTAAAGAAACAAAAGATATATAGAAAATATCATAGCAGAAAAAATATTTTTCTTTATTTTACTTTGCAACTTACTCCAGAGACTTCTAAATAGTATGAATGTAACACCTGGCTGTGGAAATAAACCAAAACCAACCAAAGGAGGAAAGGAAAAGCCACCCATTAGGAGCTTTCTAGAGCGATGGTTCAAATAACCTGGGACCTTAGCAGGTAAGATCTGAAACTAAGCCCCAAACACGGTGGGCAAGGAGAGAAGGAAGAAAGAGGCAGCCCACTCTGGATTGGTAGGTAGTAGGTTTAATAATATCAGAGAAGGCAATGGCACCCCACTCCAGTACTCTTGCCTGGAAAATCCCATGGATGGAGGAGCCTGGTGGGCTGCAGTCCATGGGGTTGTGAAGAGTCAGACACGACTGAGCGACTTCACTTTCACTTTTCACTTTCATGCATTGGAGAAGGAAATGGCAGCCCACTCCAGTGTTCTTGCCTGGAGAATCCCAGGGACAGGGGAGCCTGGTGGGCTGCCGTCCATGGGGTCGCACAGAGTCGGACACGACTGACGCGACTTAGCAGCAGCAGCAGCTGGTTTAATAATATAGGGCTTCTCAGGTGGCGCTAATGGTCAAGAACCTGCCTGCCAATGCAGGGGACTTAAGAGGCGTGGGTTCGATCCCTGGGTGGGGAAGATCCCCTGGAGCAGGGCATGGCAACCCACTCAAGTGTTCTTGCCTGGAGAATCCCCTGGACAGAGGAGCCTGGCGAGCTACAGTCCAGGGTCTGCACGCGACTGAAGAGACTTGGCTAGGCGCAGCACAGGTTTAATAAGCAACCGGGGGGGCCGGTAAGGCATCAGAACTTACTTATCAGGCTTGTCCGGAGCGCTCGCAAGGGTATCTTATTAACAGATCTCCGTACCCGCCATGAGAACTTTAGAAGTTTACATTGAAGCCTTACCTGGATTCAGCCACGCAAGCGGAAGAGATGGGCTCAACGCCTCAAGCTGCGTCCTTGAACGTGGCTCCAGCAGCGGAAAGGGTGGGCAGAACGTACAGTCCAGGGCTGGGTGCGAGCGAGGGAGCCTCTAATGTCCCGGATCCGGTTCGCGGGTCAACTGGCGGTCTTGTCCTCTCCAGGTCTTGACCTGCTCAGACTTCACACCATCCGAAGGGCTCTTGCAGCCGCGCACGCTCCGCCTTCTGCGCTGTGCCCTGGGCATTCCGCCAGGCTTTGCACCAGTAAGAAGCGGCTCGGGTGGTTCTCTGGCTGCGCTGGAAGCGACAACCCAGCAGCAGTAGGGGAACATACAAGAGAAAACACAGATCAACATGATTCCCGGCAGGGAACTCTGCTCAATGTTATGGGGCAGCTGGGGTGGGAGGGGAGTTTGGGGGAGAATGCATGCATGTGTATGTGTGGCTGAGCCCCTTTGCTGTCCACCTCAGACTATCACAACATTGTTAACCATCTATACTCCAAAATAAAATAAAAAGAAATAATTCCTAAAATTAGTAATGATATTTTTTTTTCCACCAAGAGCCATCTGATCTGAACCACTGATTTATTAAATCTCCTGAGCTGAGGGTCAGATCAGTCAAGACATTCATTTCTGTCTTCATGTGATTTAATAAAGACGACACTTCAGCAGACTCATCAGGTATGTATGTATCCACACCACTCTGGATAATGGTGCCTCCTTGTGAGGCAGTAATAATGTTCAAGGCCATGGTGTTCTTGGCATCATGTCCAAATGCCAAGAGAACTGCAGTGTTCAGTAAAGATAGGCTTTGCCAGCTACCATTAAGTTTCGCTGGGTAAATTTAGGAAGGGTGTCTGTGGTGGTATAATGTCCTCCAGGCCAGTGGAGGACAAGAACCAGCGGCCAGATGACCATACCAGTGGGAAGCATCATCACCTGGCCTTGAGAAGGAGGTTGGCGATTTTTGTTACCGTGGGTGGATTCTCCCAGGGTGCAGCAGCCCAGCCTCCCAGGTGAAAGCCACGGCAACCTATTTAGGGATAGCCAATAAACACCTGCGAAGTGGGACCAGTCAGTGCCAAACCAGCCTCCATCCTTTAACAGGACAGAATGATTACATAGTTCCAGTGATATCCACATCGTATCCCAGGTGTGACTGGGTTGGTTCTATTTTGAGTGATTTTTCTGTTTCCAGAATAGAGGTACCTAGGTTCAAATATCCATAACCCTGCGTGAGCTACATGAACCCACCCCAAATCAGAATGGTGGAATATTTCACGTAAAAAGAGGACAGCATTTTCACTTCACTTCTTTTTCCTAATATCATTTATACTGTTTTCTCTCTACCTTCTATTTTCCTTGCAATTTATTATTTGGCTCGGGTCAACTGATTTTGTTCTGTAAGTCTCTGTACGCTCTGTCAATGAGAATGAGACCTTGTCAGAATAGTAGGAAAATCTAATTTAGACTTCGTAGAGAAGGATGCTGATCTGTGTAGATAAAGCTCATTCTAACCACTTTGGACAGTAAGAAAGTTAAATGCTAATTATAATTATTAAGCCTCATTGTCTTTCTCTGTCCTATTTCTGCCTCTGTCTCTCTTCATCACTTTGCCAAGCATCCCCCATGACACTTCTTTTGGGCTAAAGCCAGGGGACGAATCCCTGCAAGAGTCCTTCTCAGTGAAAGCACCAACCCATTCTTTTGAATCTATCTTCATTTACCTTTACACTTCTCTCCCCTTTATTCATCTTCATTACATTCTATTTGTGTCTATGGGTGGAGAGATGCAGTTCTTCCTCAAATATAGTCTAAACGCAGCACAGTTAAAGTGGGAACAAAGAGGAAACCTGACTGCTGAAAGAATCCCATATTCATTCTGAATCCCTTTATACTCCAGGCACGCACGCCTACGTTTATGACGATAACACGTAAGAAAAGGAGGAGAAAAGGTTCTGTCCTTTCTTGCCTGCAAAGTGGCGTTGCACATCACCATGAGAGAATGAATATACGGTGGACAACAGCTGGACTGTGTGTACAAATAGAGCTGTGACTCACGACCCCTCTTCTCTACAATAAACAGCCTAGGAAGCCAGCCTGCTGTAAATGGTGGGGGCCCACTCAGAATTCCAGAGTTGAAATGAAGATTATTTTAAGCTGAAACGTTTGAGATTCAGTAGGTTCAGAGAGAAGTCTTCTTGGAGCTTCCTATATCTGACAGGGGGAAAAAAAAAAAACAGCAACTTCTGGGAAATGATGCTACCTGTTTGGGACATGAGAGGTGAAATCCCTGGGAAAGTGAGGAGAGTGACGAGCGGGATAGTGTGGCCATGGACCATGAAATGGACGAAATGTCCAGCGTGGTCCAACCCTTAGTAAAAGAAAGGCAATGCACAGCACCATAACCCAGCCGGCAGGGCAGCCCCCCATTCAGGAAATGTTCATGACGAGAGAATACACTCCCACTGAGCTTCTTGAGATAGCTGCTCAGTTCCAGGCCTGGTCAGTGCGGCTCTGAGTGGCAGGGCGGGCTGGGGTCTCCCCCACTGGGCGGGAGGCAGAGAAGATGAGCAGCATCTCCACCCGCCCTGCCCTCTGACAGCGCCTGCCAGAGGCGTGCTGGGGGGTGGGGGGACTTTGAGGAACTCTCCTTTGTTTCTTTGGAGTCTCTGCGCACTAGAGTATATGCTTCGTGATGGATAATCGCGAGGCTCCGGTCTGTTTTGTTCACTGGTGTGCGTCACCAGCATCCAGTGTACCCAAACCTTCATGGTAGTGCTCAGTAAACACTTGGAGAAACTATAGGGGAAAATGGAGCAGATCAAATGAAAACAATAAAGGCAAAAAGCAGATGTTCTTGTCATACCCTGGCTTGTCAATAATGTCCTACCATGATAGACCAAAGAAAGAAGTGATTCATGGGGACTCGTTGCCCTTGATCGAGACGAAACGCCAAGGCACAGCATTAAAATCTTCCCTTCTCCTCCTCCTTTTGATGACAACCAGGGTTCTCAGCCGCCCCCAATCAATAGACATTGACTAGAGGCCAGATAAGAAATTCAACCAAGGCTTTACTGGGGCCGCTGCTGCAGCAAGGGGGAGCAGGAAGAACAGGCTTCCTTGCTTGTTTGTTCCCTGGGAAGGGATGAACGTGTTCCTTATGTGGGGTGAGGTCAGAGGTATGGCCGGGGGTCAGGCCAGACGGGTGACTTAGGTGTTGTGCCCACCCCTCCAACAATGCTGAGTGCAGGGGGCATGCGCAATACCCTGCTTTTGTTCCCAACACTCTGTTTTTGCTCTGGGCACTTTTTGGTCTTTCTGTATCTTTTGTCCATAATTTTCCCCAACTGCACATGCAGTTATTTTTAGCCCCTTACAGTTCCTTTGTATTTTATGTCAGTCATTCTAGAACCTAAGCATCCTTCTTCCCGAAAAAAGTGTGCAAAATAAAATTCTTTTTTTTTTTTTTAGCAAAATAAATATTCTCTATTGTTGAAAAAAAAGTCTTCAAGTTGCTGTTTGGTAGAAGCCAACACAATACTGTAAAGCAATTAACCTTCAATTAAAAATAAATAAATTACCAAAAAAAAAATCTTCTCATTGAGCTTTTACCTCCACCAGCTGTCCCAATCTCTTGCCTTCCTCTCACAACTACATTTCAGGAAGAAATGGCTTGTGTCACTGATCTCCCCTGTCTTACCTTCAAACATCGCACATGTCAGCTCACCTCCATCAGGCTTTGATTCACACACATGCTCTCCTGATTCTCCTTTCTCCCAGGTCTTTCTTTCTCCTCCCTTTGGCCAGACTTTTTGCCCAGCTCTGAGACAGTGGTTGTCTCCTTTTAGCCCTCTCCCCATGTAACAACACTCTTCTTGGACAGTGGCATTCACTCTGTCGAGTTAGCCCATCACCCCAGCCCGCCTCTGGGCAGAGCTCTAGGTTAATATCGCACAGTCATCTCCTTCTGGATGTCTTTCAATCACATCAAAATTAAAAGTACAAAACTGAAATTTTAGACTCTAATGTGACAATATCTCGTTAAACGTGTCCTCTTCAAACTGCTCCTCCCCTTTTGGGAGCCCCCGCCTATGAGCAGCAGCCTCATCCACTGAGACAAGGAAACCAGCCTAGACTTCGCCTTGACTCCCCGCTCTCCCACGTTCAAAATGGCACGCTCGTGCGGGCTGAGTTCTCCAGGAAGCAGGCTCTGAGGCGGAGGTTAGTGGGTAGGAAGCTAATGAAGCAGTGTCCTTCAAGTTTGTAGAAGGGGAATCAGGCAGGATTAAGCAGGAGGAGGCAGGCTTTAACGCAGTCCCAACAAGGGCCTGAGCTGACTCCACTGGGAGCTCTGATACTTAGAAGTGACTTTTCAGAGTTACCTGAGATCGACTTAGATGGCAAGGCCTTTATGCCCCATCATCAATACCATGATTTGCAGAGTCCAGTGCAAGATGAAAATGCAAGACTCTACTTAAAAATTAAGGTTTCCAAGAGGGTAACAGCGGAACATTAAACCAAGCACTGTGCTCAGGGTGCCGTGTAACTGCATGCATTGCAGGTTCACGAAGCTGGGACTGGTCCTCGTCACCGCGTGGAGGCAAGGTCTCTCTGCAGTTGAGATGCATTGTAGTTTCATGAAGCTGGGACTGGTCCTCGTCACCGCGTGGAGACAAGGTCTCTCTGCAGTTGAGAGGCACTGTAGGTTCACGAAGATGGGACTGGTCCTCGTCACCACGTGGAGGCAAGGTCTCTCTGCAGTTGAGAGGCACTGTAGGTTCACGAAGCTGAGACTGGTCCTCGTCACCACGTGGAGGCAAGGTCTCTCTGCAGTTGAGAGGCACTGTAGGTTCACGAAGCTGAGACTGGTCCTCGTCACCGCGTGGAGGCAAGGTCTCTCTGCAGTTGAGAGGCACTGTAGTTTCACGAAGCTGAGACTGGTCCTCGTCACCGCGTGGAGGCAAGGTCTCTCTGCAGTTGAGATCATCCCTGAAGGGGCTGGCAGCTGAAGGCTGTTTTCCAGTGGCACTCCCAGCAAAGCAATCAACTGAACATCACTCATGAGGCATCTGGGCCTGGGTCCCAGTATCCACCACAGTAACCAAGCCTGTCCATTTTTACCACCTTGAAATTTCTCGTATCCATTCTCTCTTCACAAGTGACCCCTCTAATCAATAGAATTAAAGTTCTCATCATCTTGCCTTAACTACTGAAACAGTCCCATGCCTGTTAATTTCTCTTCTAGTCTGGTCTTCACATCCTCCACTCCTAGAGATGAGACTAACATACTAAATTCCTAAAATACTAAATGGCTTCCATTGACCACAATATTAAAATCTAAGCCAACATTTCCCAAACTGTGTTCATAAAACACTAGTCTTCAGAGTAGAAAAAATATGATGCAAGTTTTCCTCTGAATTATTTTTAAAATTCTTATGTAATAAAAATACTAAGCCATTTACACAATCATGTTTATAATTTTAGGATAATCACACCAAAGGATTGGTAAGTTATACCTCAGAACTCCAGAGGTAGCAGAAAAATTCTCCTAATCAAAGAGTTTTATTCAATCCTGCATATTGGCCCCTAAACAACATTTACTAACTACTGCCTAGATATATCATCATATTAATAATCACTAATTTTTTGCATTTTCTATCTAATTTTAATAATATCTGTGACATTATTCAATGTTTTTTATTGTATGCATGGATTTTATAAAATATTTTCCCCTTTGGATTTGTGGATTATGGAAGTTAGTCTGTCACTACATTTTAGAACCCACTTTTTTCTTTACTGATAAGCACTTAAATATACTTACAGAAGTAGTACATGCAGAAAGATGTAGGCATCATAACTGTACAGCCTGAAGAATTCTCACAAAATGAACACAATTACGTAGCAACCACCATAAACAAGAAATAAAATGTTGGTAATTCCCTGACTCAGCGCTTTAACTGCAGTGGCCCAGGCCTGGGTTCAACCCCTGATTGGGGAATTAAAATCCCACAAGCTGTGTGGTGAAACCTGAAAATCAAAAAAGAAATAAGAAATAAAATACTAGCATCTAATGGCCTCCTTTTGCCCTTACAGTCCACTACTTCTTTTATCTGCCCCAAAGTTGCCCACTACCCAACCTCTAACAATTTGTGGTCTACATGAATCCAAGTTCGATTTACATGAATTCATGTTGATATTATTGTGTCAACTAATGGTGGAGCCGGGATTCAGATTGAACTCTATATACAAAGCCTATGTTTTCGGAATGTGCCTAACTGTTGTTTCCATTCCCTACTGACATCATAAAATTGCTAAGAAAAAGAAAACAGTCATTTCTTCAAATTACAGAGGTTCCCACACTGCACCCTGACAGGGAAAAAAAATGCCTTCCACACAGTCAAGCAAAGTATGTGAATGAAGATAGAGTTAAATCTAATTGTTTATTAAACAGTGAAGCTATTAAATCTTACATCTTTGGATTGATATAAGAACTATATATAGGTGTGCGTATGTCTGTGTGTATGCAAACACATATATGTATGTATATTATGGTCATAGAAACCTATATCTGTAAGAAAATAAAATATATTTTCTAAGTTTGACACATTTATTTGGTAGTAAGAGCTGCCGAAAACCTGTATGAGCCTAAATATAGTCTTTGTTTATTATGCAAGTATATTTTATTATGTTAACATAATAAATAAATATATTTTGCTGGTGAAATGTTAAAGTGTTTGAATAAGTTGTGTGATCCCAGACCTCCTAGATGTGTCATGCATGTAGTGTAGCATATATAACAAATCTGCAATATAGTAAACACATGTGGGTTTTGATGTTTTTAAAAAGAAAAATCCTGAAGGAAATTAAGGACTGTTGACCTATTAAAGCAAAGAAAAGTCATGCAAACAACGCTCTCTTCCACTAAAAAGTGACTAAAAAATAAAAATATGGCACTGTGAAACAATAGCCAGACTAAACGGAAAATCTGTGAGATTCCATAGTATAATAAGCCGCCCTCTTTCATCATTTCTCCCTACCAAAGTAAACATAAATGTCTTTTAGATATCATTTTAAGACTTTGTTCACATTTGATCATTTCTAAATCCAAATGCATCTTACAGTTGATATGTATGTTTAGTATGTAAGAAAAACAGCTATGTATAAATCAGAGATGAACATTGCAATCACGGATATCAAAGGAAGTAGGTTATGTCTTGTCATACCTAAAGCATTCACCTGTTTCTGCTCGTGAAGCATGTTCAATAAAATTACAGAATATCCATAGCCACTCTATAACTCTGTCGAGACGATTATAGAATTTCAAATGATGTGCTGGTGTCTAAGGTTATGAGAACTGACTTATACAGACCTAGTCAGAAATCCTGTCACAGTGGCTAAATTACTTTTCGGAGCAACACCTCAAGTTAGCAGACAAGAAAATACGTTTATTCATTAAGCACTCTGGTATATCACTGAGCTATAAATATTTAAAAGGTTAAGTTAGACTGTGGAAATACCACAACAAAGAGCACCTAATTCATAATCATTACTTATTGATTGTAGACAGGAAATTTTATATGTATTTGTATATGCATTTATATGTAACGTGATTATGTGTGTTTAAAAGGAAGATATCACAAGGAGCACATCATTCTGCAACTTGCTTTTTTAAGTTGCTACATAGTATCCCAAGGGTGTCTATTCCACAGACATTTCCCACACTGATGAGTATTTTGATTTCTCATTTCTTGGCTGTTTTAAATGTGCTTTAGACGATCTCTGAAGGGCACATGAACAATTGGTATATCCTGGTCGCGTACAAATCACAGGGTAGACATCTGGCTTTGAGAAGGAAGCTTACTTTTCCCTAAACATCATTTTATACTATTCGAATTTTCTGTATGTGAAAATAACAATTACAATGTTTATTTTTTAAAAAGCTTTGAATACAATATTGGTACTGTGTTGTCAAGCACAAAGGTAAAGCTGCAGTGAACGTCCCTTCTTCAGCACATTTTTTGGTTAAAATCTACCGGACAGTGTGTTAACAGTTGTACATATCTTGCCTCATTTTGCCTCATTTAACCTTTGTAGAAATCTTACAAGACAGGTATTATTGTCCTCACTTTACAGACAAGGAAATAGAGTGTAAACAAGTTAATCTTCTTGGGTCACAGAGAGAGAAAAAGAGTGACAAAACCAAGATATAAACCAAATTTTTCTAGTTCAAGAAACCTTTGCTCTCAGCCACTGAGCTGAACCCATTAGCTGCTTCTCTCCAGAGACTCCTCCTAAACTCCACCACCTCTGACTTTGCTACAACTTCGGGAATCTTTTATAGGAGACTAGAGATCTGGATTTTCTCATGTTCTCGAACTTCTGCACATTCTGTCACCTCTCTTTATATACTTTCCCCTCTTGGTTAATTCTTACCCAACCTTCAGTGATAAACCCACGCTTCACCTCTTGAGCTATCACTCCCTAAACTTCAGACTGAAAAGAATGTGTTTCACCTGCTGTTTTCCCATCCTGTGCTATCAATGTGTTCAAAAACTGTTAAACCGCCTAAGTATCTCTCAGCCAACAAGTCCTCAATGACAGGAAATCTAAATAGCCCTCATACTAGCCCCAGTGCTAGTAATATTTAGTATACATTAGCCCCTCAGTCACAATATGCTACATTCAAGCAAGGACAAATACAGACAAAGAACTTAAGGATGTTAGAACCAATTCAGGATTTCCAACCCTGGCTGCATATAGTAACTGCAGGAACTTTTAAGAGAGGTTATCTAGCCTTGTCCAAGAACAAATCAGAGTGGCTACGGGTGGAACTATACATTCTATATTATTCAGAAGGCTTTCCAAGTGGTGCCAAGTTTGAGAATTCTATTCTACATGTCTCACTTCATGAAATATGGAGATTGAGACCTAAAGACATTAAATTACTGGTCAAATCTACACTGACAGAGATAGGACTTGAACCCTAGTCTCTTGACTTATAGCTGCTTTACTTGATCACTCAAAACTACTTGGTAAGTGTCTTTTATGTGAAAAGCATTTTGCTAGGCAATGCTGGGAGGGATTGGGGGCAGGAGGAGAAGGGGACGACAGAGGATGAGATGGTTGGATGGCATCACCGACTCGATGGGCATGAGTTTGAGTAAAATCCGGGAGTTTATGATGGACAGGGAGGCCTGGCGTGCTGCGATTCATGGGGTCGCAAAGAGTTGGACACGACTGAGCGCCTGAACTGAACTGAACTGGAGATACAGTGGTGGGTAGACACGAGCTTGCATTGTAATAGGAAAGATAGGATTAAACACATGCCCATATAATTAATTGCTTAACCCTGGGTGGGGAAGATCCCCTAGAGAAGGAAGTGGCAATCCACCCCAGTATTCTTTCCTGGAGAATCCCATGGACAGAAGAGCCTGGTGGGCTACAGTCCATGAGGTCACAAAGAGTCGGACATGGCTGAAGCAACTTAGCAGCAGATTGTATTAAAAGAGAATCTGGTGGTATATACTCAAATAACTGGGGGACATGTTTTAGTCTGGAGGGAGTTGAGGGCTGTCGCATAAATCTTATTTGGGTGAAGAGTACACATACAGAACTAACTAGACTTGTGTTCTTCAACATAAGATATTCTTGGGCCCATAGGTCCTCTGGAAGACTTTGTTTAATTTCCTATTTTCATTCTGATGACAACCTTAAAGATTAATAGAAACATTTTCCAGGAGTTCCCTGGGGGTGAAGTGTTAGGATGTGGTGCTTTCACTACCGTGGTTAGTGTTCATTCCCTGGTTGGGAAACTAAGATCCCATTAGCCATGTGGAATGGCAGAAAAAGAAAAAAGGAACATTTTCTGCATTTTTTTTAAATGCTTGAGTTCTGCCCAAAGCTTCAAAACCCCTCTGGACGTGTGGTCTTTGATTGAGCTGGCCACAAGGAGTACTGCTCTAATTTTCTCAGGCAGACTGCCTTCATGTGTCTATGCCGCATCCCTGCCAAATGAAGATCAAATGCCTCCCGCAAACACCACGAGAATGAAGGTTTCGCGGTCGTTCACGTACCCCAGGGCAGTGGGGGGTGAAGCGGGTCCTGGCGCAGCGCCTGAGCATCCCTCAACCCGAGCTCACAAAAACCTGGGCCGCGGGGATCAGACGCTGGCGCGGTGCCAGTAGGATTTCAACAGCCATCATCTACCCCCCTAAGTCAGTAATGCGAATTGTTACTTGCAAAAGAATGCAAAAACTCTGTAAAAATAAGCTCAGACTACATACCCTATATATCTCTGGAGATACATAAATACATATATACTGGGAAGGTGGACTGCAAGGCTGAGACTGGGTAGGAGGGAGAATTGTTTTTTGATCCTTTTATTGATTCAGTTTTCTTTTTTTTTTTTCCATTTATTTTTATTAGTTGGAGGCCAATTACTTTACAATATTGTAGTGGTTTTTGCCACACATTGACATGAATCAGCCACGGATTTACTGATTCAGTTTTCATCTTGGGTTGTGCTGGGTCTTTGCTGCCGCACGCGGTTCCCTCTGGTTGCCGAGAGCGCGGTGGCTTTTCTCGCTGAGGAGCTCGGGCTCCAGGCGCTGGGGCTTCGGGAGCTGCAGCAGGTGGCTGGGCAGGCGCGGCTCGGGGGCTCTAGAGCGCAGGCTCAATAGTTGCCGCGTGCAGGTGTAATTGCTCCGCAGCACGTGGCCCAGACCAGGGCTTGAACCTGCGTCTCCTGAACTGGCAGGCAGATTCTTTACTGCTGGGCCACCAGGGAAGCCCAAGAATTAATTTTTATTACATACCCTTTTGTATGTTTTTTAGCAATTATTAATATCTTTCTTTTTTAGTTTTTATTTTAGATGTGATGTTCTATATGACATAAAGAGTTATAATTGTGTGTGTGTCTGTGTGTGTGCGCGCTGAGTGGTATCTAACTCTTTGTGACCCCCATGGACTGTACCCCGCCAGGCTCCTCTGTCTATAGGATTTTCCGGGCAAGAATACTGGAATGGGTTGCCATTTCCTTCTCCAGGGGGGGTCCTCTGGAACCAGAGATTGAAACGGCGTCTCTTGCCTGCCCTGCAATAGCAGGTGGATTTTTTACCACTAAGACACCTAGGAAGCCCTTCCCTCATAGCTCGGCTGCTAAAGAATCCGCCCACAATGCAGAGACCTGGGTTCGATCCGTGGGTTGGGAAGATCCCCTGGAGAAGGGAAACGCCATCCGCTCCAGTATTCTGGTCTGGAGAGGTTCACGGGCTGTATAGTCCATGGGTCTCAAAGAGTCAGACACGACCCAGTAACTTTCACTGGGAAGCCCGGTTTATCTAATTTTATGTGCGCACTATTTTATTGTGTAATAAAATAATTTAAACTGATAGCTGGACACCTGAATATATGGGGTTTTTTTTCCTTTGAAGTGACTTGTTTCTTTACTCATGAGGAAAGGAGGGAGTGTGCGTGCATGCTGGGGGTCAGTGAGAAGCAGCAGCCCCCCGTGGAGCTGAGCAGGCTCGCTGGAGAGAAAGTGCCCACAGGAGAGAAAGTGCCCACAGGAGAACTCCTGGGCAGCCAGGAGCAAGGCTGACGCAGAACCAGCAGGGGGCAGGCCAGGCAGACAGGTCCCTGAAGCAGGTCAGCGTAAGGAATTTAGTCTTTTCTCTAAGAATAATGAGAAGCCCTTGTTCTTTGCACCACATTAAGTATTTTTAGAAATCTTTTTTTGTTGCAGGCATTTGAAATTCTAAAACCACATTAGTTTATATTCCTTCTCTCCAAATTCATCCAAAATATTAATATTTTGCAATGGAATTCAAGTGAGCAAGGAATGGTATTATTTGGAGAGTAAAAAAAAACTGACAAGTTTATAGATTAATATGCATAGGCCTCCTCTTTCCAATACAGTAGCTACCAGCTCCACGCAGCTTACGGGTTACTTGAACTGGGGCTAGTCCCAGCTGAGGTATTCTGTAAGCATGAAATGCACATCAAATGTCAAAGAATTAATACCAAAAAAGACTGTAGATTATCATATTAAAATATGTTTACCTTGATCCCATGTTGAAGTATTGTTTCAGAGATATTCAGGTAAATGAAATACATTACTAAAACCTTTCCACTTGTTTCTTTTTATTTTTTTAATCTTGCTACTGGGAAATTAAAATTACCTATGTGGGTCACTTCATATTTCTATCTTGGCAACAATGACATACTTCATGCTAGAATACACGTCACAATTTTTCAAAATCGTAAAATTCTCGGTGTATGTCTGGTACCCTTGTGCTTCTCATGTGTTAGTGCATTTAATTATATGAATCCGGTAAGTTCGGCCCTGTGACCACCCCATTTTGCAGATTGATAAACTGAAGCACAGACGCTGCACAGAACATTCCGGAAGCGCACACAGGAAACTGTCAACAGCGGGGGCCTCCTGGGGAGGAATCAGGGGCTAAGACACGGAAATAAATGCCTCGCCCTGAGATGGCACCCCTCCTGCCGCAGCTTGGCAAACCAAAAGGTAGATGCTATTTGTACTATAAACGCCCTGCTTTACCAGGAACAAAGCGTGTGCAATCAGCCAACCCCCAAACACCAAGCCAACTCTTATTTACCTACTTCCTTGCTCCTTATTCTTTTCCCATAAAAGCTTCCTACCTTTGACCCCACTTCGCCATTCTCTGGACCCTTGGGAACACAGCCTGCATGCTTTGGGTCGTGTTAAAGTGTTTGCAGCACCTAAATTGTCTTTAACCATTTTTAACTAGGGTCAGGAATGAGAAGGAGGTTATTCCTCATTGTGTATCTCTTTGTACAGACTGAATTTATCACAGTGTGAATATGTCGTCTGTTAACCACTTTGGTATAACTATGAAAATAATAGAGACAAACTGCAAAACCACAGTGTTAAGAGCACAAACTCTAGTACATTAAGTACAATTGAGCACTTACTCAATTAGAAGTAATTGAGTGAAGACCAAGTAGAAATAAAAGCAATAAAAAACCATTAAAAAATTTGAACCTTCCAGTCTAATCACAGACATGTCTTTCTTGCTTATTACCTGTAATTTGCCAAAGTGACTGTTTCCTGAGTATCCAGTTGGTCTAAGAGCCAAAGCTTTCACACCAAGAAGCCAGGCTCAGCAATCATTTCCCAGGACTATGGTTCTCACTGAGACAAAAGGCCTGAAAAATACAAAAGCATATTGCTTCAGTTTATGCTTGCAGTCTTTAAAAAAAAAAAAAAAAAAAAAAAACTATGTAGTGTTCTTCCTTGATGCAAATGTGAATTGCAACTTCTTTTTCCTAAAAATATGGATTAGAAGTCCCATGAGCCAAGATTAGGCTCACGATGGTGCTGTTTCAACCACACTTCTACTATATTATCACCATTGTCAGTGAGACTCAGATTAAGATCTCTTCAATAACTGCTTGTAGTTACTGAAAATCCCTGCCCCCGCCCCATAGTCCTACCCTCCGTTGGCGCCTCGTGTGTATATTCCTCCGTGTGGGAGGCTCTTTTCTTGGGGCTGGGCGTGTAGCAGTGGTGGCCCAGACAGCAGCTTTTTCTCTCCTGGCTACTATTCTCCAAGAGGTGAAGAGAAAAGCAGGAATGAAAAGAGAGGTCAGACGTGGGAGGAGCTGCCAAAGTCACCGCGCCCTAGAGCCGCTGGAGCCGGCTGAGTCCGGAGAGGGAGGCGAGTCCAGGGACTGAATCCTCGCCACCGCACTAAATGTTCCTAAGCCAGAGTCACAAGTTTAGAATGTACTCTAAATTTAATGGGATGTTCAAGATTTCTATTTCAAAAGGTCCGGCACTCAAATACTGAGCCCTGGTTTAATGATGGACCGTCAAGTCACGGCCCAGAATCAGCCGGGGGCCCCCTCCCAGTATGGGTAACTCCCCAGGACTGGGCTGGAAATGCCCGACTCCTGTCAGGCCCTGCCCTAGACTGGATCCTGCGTGCCTGCAAAGTCGCTCAGTCGTGTCCGACTCTTTCCGACCTATGGACTGTAGCCCGCCAGACTTCTCTGTCCATGGGATTCTCCAGGCAAGAATACTGGAGTGGGTTGCTATGCCCTCCTCCAGGGGATCTTCCCAACCCCAGAACTGAACCCGTGTCTCTTGTGTCTCCTGCATTGGCAGACAGGCTCTTTACCTCTAGCGGCACTTGGAAAGCATTTTCATAAGCTCCCTAGGCACCCTTGGCTTCCCTGGTAGCTCAGCTGGTAAAGAATCTGCCTGCAATGCAGGAGACCTGGGTTCTATCCTTGGGTTGGGAAGATCCCCTGGAGAAGGGAACAGCTACCCACTCCAGTATTCTTTGGCTTCCCTTGTGGCTCAGTCGGTAAAGAATCTGCCTGCAATGTGGGAGACCTGGGTTTGATCCCTGCGTTGGAAAGATCCCCTGGAGAAGGGAACGGCAACCCACTCCAGTATTCTGGCCTGGAGAATCCCATGGTCTGTATGGTCCATGGGGTCACAAAAAGTCAGACACAACTGAGTGACTTTCACTTTCAGGGGATTCATGAGCAGATTAAAGCTGGAGTAGTGCTGTCTAACCTACGGATCTCAGCCTTGACTGTATTCTGGAATCACCTGGTGGGGATGTAAGAAACTGTTTGCAGCCTCTTTCCAGAGAGGCTGTTGTAACTGGTGGGAGCTGCAACCAGGGCACTTCGGACTTTGGAAACCACTCATCTCTCCAAGGTTGAAAATTACTGCCCAGAAGTCACAGTGTGTGGCCAGCAGCTGTTTTTCATGCTCAGCTGATTTCCTCCGTTCCTTTATTTTCCCTCCTAGCATTCCCCTGGGCTCCTCTCATTTCTCTGTGTTTGGGCACCAGCAAAAGTACTTCTCTCCCTGGGGGTTTTCAACTGCCCACACTGAGGAGAGCAGTCTGGTTAACCCAAGACGGACACACTGGCTTTTAATGGTAAAGATCAATTGCTTTCTCTACTAGGCCACAGGCTGTCAAATAAAACAACCCTGAACAAGATACAAAACTCAAAATGTTCCTACAAAAGTGATCCTTCGTCCAAAGTGCCAGTAGGAACCCTTAGTCTCTAGGTCATGCCTGAGTCTTTGCAACCCCACGGACTGTAGCCCACCAGGCTCCTCTGTCCATGGGATTTTCTAGGCAAGAATACTGGAGTGGGTTGCCATGCCCTTCTCCAGGGGATCTTCCCAACCCAGGGATTGAACCCACGTCTCCTGCATTTTCAGGCAGATTCTTTACCACTGAGCCAGCAGGGAAGCCCGTGTTCATTGTACTGTTCAACTGCCCAGCGGTGGCCAACTCTTGGCACGCCACGGACTGCACCATGCCACACTTCCCCGTCTTTCACCGTCTTCTGGAGCTTGCTCAAACTCATGTCCATCGCATCGGTGATGCCATCCAACCACCTCATCCTCTGTCTTCCTCTTCCCCTCCTGCCTTCAGTCTTTCCCAGCATCAGGGTCTTTTCCAATGAGTCGGCTTTGTGCAACAGGTGGCCAAAATACTGGCACTTAAGCTTCAGCATCAGTCCTTACCATGAATTTTCATGCTTGATTTCCTTTAGGATTGCCTGGTTTGATCTCCTTGTAGTCCAACGGACCTTCAAGAGTCTTCTCCAACACCACAGTTCAAAAGCATCAACTCTTCATCACTCAGCCTTCTTTATGGTCCAACTCTCACACCTGTACATGCCTACTGCAAAAACTATAGCTTTGACTAGACGGACCTTTGTTGCAAAGTAATGCCTCTGCTTTTTAATACATTGTCTAGGTTTGTCAGAGCTTTTCTCCCAGGGAGCAAGCATCTTTTAATTTAATCAATGAAGTCACTGTCCACAGAGACTTTTGGAGCCCAAGAAAAGAAAATCTGTCACTGTTTCCCATGTTTCCCTATCTAATTTCTTATGAAGTGATGTGATCAGATACCATGATCTTAGTTTTTTGAATGTTGAGTTTTAAACCAGCTTTTTCACTCTCCCCTTTCATTTCATCAAGAGGCTCTTTAGTTCCTCTTTGCTTTCTGTCATAAGGCTGGTGTCATCTGCATATCTGAGGTTATTGGTATTTTTCCTGGCAGTTTTGATTTCAGCTTGTGATTCATCCAGCCTAGCATTTCGCATGATGTACTCTGCATATAAGTTAAATAAGCAGGGTGACAAAATACAGCCTTAATATACTCCTTTCCCAATTTTGAACCAGTCCATTGTTCCATGCCAGGTTCTAACTGTTGCTTCATTGTACTCGACCTTCTTATATAAGGGACAAGAGCAGTCAAGGATTTTGATATCTGCAGGGTCCCGGGAAACCAACTCTCCCTCCCCTCCTGTAACTGAGCATCTCTGAGGAGTTGGTTCTTCCCAAATCCCACCCAGCAGAGGAATGAGGCCCCCAGGCATTTTTGGCCAGCTCTTTTCTGTCACTTCTGTGGTTAACTTCTGGAGCCAACACGTAGGGTTCCATAATCCCTAAGTTGCAGCAAAAGGGCTACAACATCTCCCCCTTCTTTAATAAAATGGTTTATTTTCATATTAGACTTCTCATATTGGGGCAAGATGAGTGTAAGGAAAAGAGAAAACAGCCACTCTGATTTTTCACACAATGGTTTAGCCTCAGGGCTTCAATATAGGGCTTCAAAAGGTTTAGCTTAAATTACCTTTATAAAGGACCATTACCTAAGAGGAAACTGCCAAGAGAGCATCTCATTCTCTTTAGGTTTTCTGAACTTTCAGCCTCAACAAGTAGTTATTATTTAAATGTACTGCTTGACAACTTGTTAGCAAAAGCATTGAAACTATCAGTGATGAATCAGAGTAGAAGGACAACTTTATGAAAATGCAAACTTCACTCAAAAATAATCTAAAATAATTCATTAGAAGGGGAATGGAAATTTTAGACACCTTTTCCTTACTAATGATGATTATGAATATTTACTGACCAATACTGTTACCTGAAAAAGGGAGTTCGCCTCTTGGTAGGCGTCAAAAAACACAGTAAAAGACACAAGTCAAAGATCAGGTCTCATTACTTACAGCAAGTAAGAAGGCTGCTGGGGAATCTTTCCTAAAGCAATGTTTCCCCAACAGCAAAATTGGGGAAGTTTTCAGCTAAGGGTATGTGAATATTCATGAAGGGACTTCAGCAGAAGAGAATTCAGCATAGAATTGGGCAAAGGTTGCCAAGGTCCAACCTTTAGTTGATTGAACTCTTGAGGATCAGAAAAGGTCAACATCAGCATCTCTTAGGTTCAGACCTGTGTGAGGTCTCAAGTTGCAGTTACCCTCCTCCACCTGCTGAACACCAAAGAATTGATGCTTTTGGACTGTGATGTTGGAGAAGACTCTTGAGAGTCCCTTGGACTGCAAGGAGATCAAACCAGTCAGTCCTAAAGGAGGAAATCAACCCTGCGTATTCACTGGAAGGACTGATGTTGAAGCTGAAGCTCTGATGAGAAGAGCCGACTCATTGGAAAAGACTCTGATGATGGGAAGGATTGAAGGCAGGAGGAGAAAGGGACTAGATTATGAGATGGTTGGATGGCATCACTGAGTTGAGCCAGCTCAGGGAGCTGGTGAAGGGCAGGAAAGCCTGGTGCGCTGCCGTCCACGGGTTGCAACTGAACGTGTCTGACTCAGCAACAGCAACACCTCAGCGGAGTTAGGTCCTGCAGAACTGGAAGGTACATATCAGATTGCTATGTATATCCCCTTAAAGAGGAACTAGGACTCTCCTTTATCACTGAACTATTATTTATTGATTGCTTTTCCTTTATCGGCTTTCCTGGTGGCTCATGGGTAAGGAATCCATCTGCCAAGCAAGAGATTCAAGTTCGATCCCTGGGTCAGGAAGTTCTCCTGGAGAAGGAAATGGCAACCCACTCAGTATTCTTGCCTGGGAAATCCCACGGACAGAGGAGCCTGGAAGGCTACAGTCCATGGATTCACAAAGCCATGAGTAAACAAACTTTTCCTTTGTTCCTTCATCCACTTAAGGTCATTAATTATTGAGACCTATTCCAGGGAAAGCACTGTGGCCAGGCTTAGATCACAAAATCGCTTAGGCCAAGAATGGTTTCTCTTATCTCAAGAATGCCATTCCTGATTCTCTTTTTCTGGGGACCCCCTACTCTATCTGCTTATAATACTTGCAAGAGAACTAAAATATTCTTCATGAAATATTTTTGCAGCGCTTCTTCAGGACTACTTCAAAATGAGAAGGGGGTTGTTATGAGCCATTGCCTTTTTAATAGTGATGTTATAGCCTGCCTTCTTCCTAACGTTCCATCAGTGAAAAAATACCTACTCTTTGAGTCCATTTGGATGGTGTTCTTATGTTAACTGTGAGTCTAGGCCAAAAATAATTGGAATTAATCCAGGAATTAGGTTTACTTCTTCTGTAACATCTGGGCCTTTGTCAGCTAGCCTTGCTTATTCTTGCAGTCATGGTGCAGTCGTCAGCACCACTCTTGGATACTTTGAATTTAATTGCTCTCAGAACTAGTTTTTCTACTATTAGTACTGTCAGTTTAAGCATATGTAACACAATCGGTGACTTAATTCAGTTCAGTTCAATCACTCAGTCCGGTACGACTCTTTGCAACCCCATGAACTGCAGCCCGCCAGGCTTCCCTGTCCATCACCAACTCCCAGAGCTTGCTCAAACTCATGTCCATCGAGTCAGTGATGCCATCCAACCATCTCATCGTCTGTCATCCCCTTTCCTCCTGCCTTCAATATTTCCCAGCATCAGGGTCCTTTCTAATGAGCCGGTTCTTTGAATCAGGTGGCCAAAGTATTGGAGCTTCAGCCGCAGCACCAGTCCTTCCAGTGACTTCATTCCATGTGCATTATGTTTTCCATGTTTGTCCCCCATCAGGATGATCTCTGCCCTAGGGCCTGAGCATGAGCTCTGTCCTCTGCCCAGAATGTTCTCGCCTCTCAGGTCTTCGTGTAACTGGCTGCTTGTTATTTAACTCTCAGTTATATGTGGCCTCCTCAGACAGCCTTTGCCTGACTCCTCAGTCTAAAGTAGTCCCAGACACTCTCTATCACATCATCGCTTGCTGTTCTCCCCTATGCTGGCACAGCCTGAAATGGTTTTGGCTTCTTTGTTGGTCTCTCCTTTCCCTAAAATCTGTGTGGATCACAACAAACTGTGGAAAATTCTTCAAGAGGTAGGAATAGCAGAACACCTTACCTGCCTCCTGAGAAATCTGCATGCAGGTCAGAAAGCAACAGTTAGAACTGGACATGGAGCAACAGACTGGTTCCAAATAGGGAAAGGAGTACGTCAAGGCTGTCTATTGTCACCCTGCTTTTTTAACTTATATGCAGAGTACATCATGAGAAACGCTGGGCTGGAGGAAGCACAAGCTGAAATCAAAATTGCCGGGAGAAATATCAATAATCTCAGACATGCAGATGACACCACCCTTGTGGCAGAAAGTGAAGAAGAACTAAAGAACCTCTTGAGGAAAGTGAAAGAGTAGAGCAAAAAAATTGGCTTAAAACTAAACATTCAGAAAACTAAGATCATGGCATCTGGTCCCATCACTTCATGGCAAATAGATGGGGAGACAGTGGAAACAGTGGCATATTTTATTTTGGGGGGCTCCAAAATCACTGCAGATGGTGACTGCAGCCATGAAATTAAAAGATGCTTACTCCTTGGAAGGAAAGTTATGACCAACCTAGACAGCATATTAAAGAGCAGAGACATTACTTTGCCAACAAAGGTCCACCTAGTCAAAGCTATGGTGTTTCCAGTGGTCATGTATGGATGTGAGAGTTGAACTATAAAGAAAGCTGAGTGCCGAAGAATTGATGCTTTTGAACTGTGGTGTTGGAGAAGACTCTTGAGAGTCCCTTGGACTGCAAGGAGATCCAACCAGTCCATCCTAAAGGAGATCAGTCCTGAATATTCATTGGAAGGACTGATGCTGAAGCTGAAACTCCAATACTTTGGTCACCTGATACAGAGAGCTGACTCATTTGAAAAGACCCTGATGCTGGGAAAGATTGAAGGAAGGAGGAGAAGGGGACGACAGAGGATGAGATGGTTGGATAGCATCACCGACTTGATGGACATGAATTTGAGCAAGCTCTGGGCATTCGTGAAGGACAGGGAAGCCTGGCGTGCTGCAGTCATTGGGCTGCAAAGAGTTGGACACAACTGAGCGACTGAACTGAACTGAACTTCCCTAAAATGAAGCTTCCTGTGCTTGGGGTCTTGTCTGTCTTCTTCCTCTTCTTCTTTTTTAAAATTTATCTGGCTGCCCCAGGTCTTAGTTGCAGCATGCAGGGTCTTTGATCTTTGTTACGGCATGTGGGATCTAGTTCCTTGACCAGGGATCAAACCCAGGTCCCCTGCACTGGGAGTGCAGAGTCTTAGCCACTGGACCACCAGGGAGGTCTGCTTGTCTCTCTTTTTACAGCTTTATTCCCAGCACCTAGAATTTGTTTGAGACACTGTGGGTGCTCAGTAAATACTGCTGACTATCTTTCAGCAAAATGGTGTGGATTTGCTGTCTTCTCATCCAGTTATGGTAATTGGGATGAAACATTAGGATTCTTTACTTTTAATGCATCAGAAAGACAACAAAGTTTTCACGATAGTATTGCTTTTTAGAAGACCTGAAAATTACAGTTCTTCAATAATGAAACACTGAATTACAGAAGTATACTTGCAAATCTGAGGAATTCTCTTCCCTCAAAGTAAGAGGATAACAAAAAGAGATTGGATCTTTAATGCCACTTTAATTTCTGTCACTGTGACTAAAACTCAAATTGGATTCACTGTCTCAGAAAGATATCCTGGGCCATAGTGATATAAAATATAGAGAGAATCAAGAAGAGAAATCTTGGCAAGAAAGGCATCTTAATATTATTGATAACTCACAGAGCATCTCACAAATAAACTTACCTCAAAGAAAAGTTTTATTACAGTTGTGGGTCTGTAACTCATTACCAATATATATTTTGTTCCCCCTCCCCCCAAAAAATTTTTATATATGCTTTGCCTTGTAAGCACTGCTGATAACTGATAAACCATAGCAATTTTAGGAGGAAGACAAATTTGCTGTATTTTATACTGTAAGCCACTACCAGAGTTACTACACCGTGTAAGTTTTCTATAAACTACCTTCTTCTCATATTTCTCACTGTTTTAATTCTAGCTGTGTATTCCACATATATTTAAAGGAGAATTTCTTCTTTAACTGAATCTGTTTTTCACACATAACATGACTTATATGGGGCTGTTACACTCCCGAGAAAGAAGAAGAAAGCATCTGCCACTTGGGCTTTTGTTTAGCTTGTGAGGTGTTTAACTTGAGTCTAATGGAGCAGATGTCATCCAGTTGGCAAAGCAGAGCTTTCTTACCCATCTGTGTGTGCTCATCTCTGCACCTGATTCTCCAGCTGTATTGCTCTCTGCCTCCTTGTGTAAATAACAGTGTTGAAATACTTCCCAAGAAACATGCCACTTTTTCTTAGCTTCTACTTCCTTGCCCACAAAGCACGTGGGAGTCATCTGCACTCACCTCCCAGCGCCCTCAGGATCCCTCGCATGGTACCCAAAGCATCACAGGTGCAGTAATGTTGCCCCATCCGTAAGCGTAAGAGACTTCTGAAGCTGACTCAATCAGCTGGGATTGTAGCCTACTTCTGAGTTCAGCTAGGCTTCATGAAGAGCTTTGGCAGAGATGCTTCCCTTTCCTGAAGGATGCGCATAGATTATTTCTGCAAACTAAGAGCAACTCATGCTGCGCCAACATCAACAAATGATGAAAGCATGTTGAAAAGCATTTTCCCAAAAGCCCCAAAGCCACTGAAACATTTTCATGTCATTAACAAATATTATATATCGGAATAATCTACCAGGCTTATAAATCAATTATACCAGTAGAGCTCATCACTTTGAAATTCATTATTTAGACAATATCCTTCCTATTAGTTAATATCTGCTCTACAAATGCTCAAACTGAGAAGAAAGTAACCCCTGATTCACCAGGAGAATAGGGAAGAAAAACAATTGTTTATATGATAATAGTAATAACTAATATTAATTGGATGGTTACTATGTGTCAGGCCCTGTGGAAAGAGACTTACATCCATTACCTTTTTTCCTTTTTTTGGCCACCCTGCAGAGCTTGTGAGATTTTTAGTTCCCTGACCAGGGATTGAATCTGGGCCCTTGGCAATGAGAGGGTGAACTCCTAATCACTGGACTACTAGAGAATTCCCTACATCTATTATCTTCTTAAACCTCATACGGATCCTAAGATTGGTAATATTATTACCGCCATTTAACAAAAAAGGAACCTAATAATTACTTTACCGAGGGTCACATGGTGGATGGATAAGCCATGCAGGCAAGATTCTAAACAGAATATATATAAAGAAAAAATTACTTTGAATTTTTAAAATTTCAATAAATTCAATAATTTCATAAATTAGGGTTAAGAGAGGAAAAGCTATGGATGCTGGATTTCTCTTTCCATGTTTATTTTGACAGCTTTTAAATGAACACAAATTGGTTGTTGCTGCTTTTTAGGTACTAAATTATGTCCAACTCTTGTGACCCCATAGACTATAGCCTGCCAGGGCTCCTCTGTCCATGGGATTTCCCAGGCAAGAATATTGGAGTGGGTTGCCATTTCCTTCTCCAGGCATCTTCCCAACCCAGGGATCAAGCCTGAGTGTCCTGCTTGGCAGGCAGATTCCTTACCCCTGAGCTACCAGGGAAGGTCACACAAAGCGGAGAGAACACAATCGCGCATTTCCCTAAGCCAAATGTATCTTACCAAATGTCACCTTCCTTCATCTATCCTTCTTTTTCCTCTTTGTATCCCTATTTTAAAACAGATCCAGGGACTTCCCTGGTGGTCCAGTGGCTAAGACTCCACGCTACCAATGCAGAGGGGCCCAGGTGGGATCCCTGGTCAGGGAGTCAGATCCCACATGCCACAACTAAGACCAGTGCAGCCAAATAGATAAGTACTTTAAATAAAAAAATCTATAAATAAACAGGTCCTAGGTATCATATTATTTTGTATCAACATATTTTAGCATGCATCCCTTTAAAATGTGGCCATTTTCTTACTCAACATTCAAAAAATGAAGATCATGGCATCCAGTCTCCTCACTTCATGGCAAATAGATGGGGAAATAATGTAAACAGTGGCAGACTTTATTTTCTTGGGCTCCCAAATCACTGCAGATGGTGACTGTAGCCATGAAATTAAAAGACACTTGCTCCTTGGAAGAAAAGCTATGACCAATTTAGATAGCATATCAAAAAGCAAAGACATTACTTTGCTGACAAAGGTCTGTTAGTCAAAGCTACGGTTTTTCCAGTGGTCATGTATGGATGTGAGAGTTGGACCATAAAGAAGACTGAGGGCCAAGGAATTGATGCTTTTGAACTGTGGTGTTGGAGAAGACCCTTGAGAGTCCCTTGGACTGCAAGGAGATCCAACCAGTCAATCCTAAAGGAAATCAGTCCTGAATATTCATCGGAAGGACTGATGCTGAAGCTGAAACTCCAATACTTTGGCCACCTGATGCGAAGAGCTGACTCACTTGAAAAGACCCTGATGCTGGGAGGGAGGAGGAGAAGGGGACAGGGGGCAGGAGGAGAAGGGGACAACAGAGGATGAGATGGTTGGATGGCATCACTGACTCAATGGACATGAGTATGAGCAAGCTCCAGGAGTTGGTGAAGGACAGGGAAGCCTGGCGTGCTGCAGTCCATGGGGCCGCAAAGAGCTGGACACAACTGAGCAACTGAACAACAATTTTCTTTCTGATTTAAATGTCAAAATCAACCAAACGAAATTAAGAATCATCTTTGATGTTTACTAATAACCAGCCCGGGCTTCCCAGGGCAGTAGTAAAGAATCTACCTGCCAGGGCAGGGCACAGGGGTTCAATCCCTGAGCTGGGAAGATTCCACGTGCTGCAGAGCTGGTAAGCCTGTGAGCCACAGCTACTGAAGCCTGCGCCCTCTAGGGCCTGCAAGCCGTGACTAACGAGCTCGCATGCTGCAACGACTGAAGCCCATGCACCTGGAGCCTGTGCTCTATGGTCAAAGAAGCCACTGCAATGAGGAGCCCGTGCACTACAGCTGGAGAGGAGCCCCCAGCCTCCACAACCAGAGACAGTCCTCACGGAGCCGCAAAGACTCAGGGCGCTCAAATAAATAAATAAAAATAAATAAATCTATTAAAAACATTCCTTCTTGCATTTAGCTTGTTCAAAACGAGATCTCCGTGAGATCCACATGGCACATTTGCTCATTTTGACTCTTGAGTCTCTCTGAGTCTACAGTAGACCACTCCAACTTTCCCCCGTGTCTTTAATTTGTCAGGGAGAATATGCCATATTCTGGATGTGTCTGTTCCATTCCCCGTGCAATCACTTAATTTGTCTCTTTCCCACACTGTTTTTGTAAATGAAAGTGTGCCCCAGAACCTTGATTAGATTCAAGTTCACTGTTTGGGGCAGTAATACTTAGTGTGTGGGTTAAGCACCACGATGTCTGGTTGTTTCTCTATATTTCTGTAGGTATATCAGTATATTTGTGCAGTAACTACTGAATCCCTCCATTGTAAACATAACCATCAGCCTTTCACCTGGTTTCATTCAATGATGTTGCTTGAATTATTACATTAGGAGCTGCAAAACACTGACTTTCCAATTCTATCATTCCTTCCATTTTCTCTACCTGTAACTTCTGCAGAGGAGAACTTTCTGATACTTACTGGGACGATTTCTTAACTTTGTCAGGCAGTCTAATCACATTCTTAACACTGTAGGAGGGAAGTGTAATTCTTTTTATCTAATTGTCAAATTTAAGATAAAAGGCTGATGTTTTAGCAAGTTCTAATGCTGTGCCGTGAGTTGAAGGGGATGAGGTTGGTGGGGACTGAGAGAGGGGCTCTGTTTCCCTCCCATCTGTTCCATTATGACTTTATCCTTCTCTGTTAATAACTATTCATTGATATCATTGATTTCAGAAGTGTCTAGTGTTCCACTGTTTGTCTAGATTAATGGTTCTCAAAATGTGTTCCCTGGACCAGCATCATCAGCATTCCTTGGGAACTTATTAGAAATGCAAATACTTCAGCTTCACTCCAGCCCTACTGAATCAGAAACTCTGTGGGTGAGGTTCAGAAAGATATGTTTTAACAAACCCTCAGGGTGGTTCTGATACCCACCAAAGTTTGAGAGTCAGTGGGCTAAATCATATTTAAATTAACCACTCATTTATTGTTGCTATTATAACCTGCTTTACTTTAGAATGACAAGCAAGCTTTATATCCTTTTCTGGTGAGGCCATAATTATGTAATGGCTGTTTTTGATGGTGGGAGGAGGTGTGGGGACTTTGCTGTTTTGTTATTGCCTACGATTTCAATGTGCTCATCTCAGGGTTTGGCAAATATTGTTTTAGTTCTTTTTTTTTTCTTGTATGACTTTAAAGTAGAAACAGTATTCATATGAATCATAAAAACAAGTATCCAATTTTCATGTTAGAGAATGTAATATATTTATTTCTCAAACAGACAATAATAAGGGTGAAGGAAGTTAGAGTTCATTTGTAACTGCTGCTTTGTTTAGAAGTGGCTGGAAAAAAATGCTTCCCAAAGCAAGGTCAGTTCTTTAAAAAACATGTACATTTAAAGTCTGTTTTTTAACCAATATATTACTTGAGATCATCATCAAATCCAACAGATACTATGTATCAGAATCACTGAGAAAGACACTTGCTTTAAAACATTAAATACTACCATTGGAACTTTGCTGAATCTTATGGACAATTATGAAGATGCCATTAAATTAAAGGAAAGTAAATGTGGAGTTTACAACTAGTAAAGCCCTAATGTTAATTTTTACTAAAGCTGAAATATTCTCCCTATGAAATAGAAGGTTGTTGAAAAGATTTTTAGGTAAGATAGATTTTATTATGCATTTTTTGAAGTAAGAGGAAATCTTTCAAAAAGAAATGATGCAATATAAGATAAATATGGGGTATCACATTGCACTGTAAAGCAAGACTAGCAAAGATTAAATGGGCATGCCAGCTTGAGCCGTTAGAGATTTGGCACATTCCCCTTGGATGGAATACTCTGCACTCCAGGACTTGTTCTTTGCATTTTGTATCCCCGTGCTTAATGCAGTTCCTGGTACCTATTACCTATTTAAGAATTAAGAAAAGGAAACTCAAAATTTGATCAGAATAGTAGAAGGGCATTAAAAATAAATATACCTGTATCTTCTATCCTGTTTTTCCTATGCTCGTCACCACGATAGCCTCCCCTAAGCTCATACCACCACCAACATCACCAGCATGACTTACTCACCAAAGACCTGACTTGTCACACATACTATACATCAGTACTAACTGGAGAGCAGTTTGAGCCAGTGTCGGGATTCCTGTGGCCAGACACCCAAACATCGTCTCAGTAGCAACGAGAAGGACTAAACCAAGCCCCGGAAAGTTTGTTTGCTCATCCATTCAGTCATGTATTCATTACTTAGCCAATATTTGTGTGCAAGGCTCTTAGACATAGGCTGACAATACAAAGTTAAATAACGCAGAGTCCTTTTAATCTAGGAAATCCTAATCTAGAAAATTGTTATAGAATAAGAGTCCTGCAAGATCTGCAAAAGGCAAGGAGGGAAGAATTAAATGGGGTGAAGCAATTTGTCAGATAATTAACTAGGACATTTTTATCAAGCTGGTTTTAATTTGGACCACTAAATGGACTCCAGAATTTTCACTTTTCTTTAACAAAGAAAGATACATGATGATTCTACCTTCTATGCTGACCTCAGAATTTTAACCAAAGCCTGATAGATACTTGATTACATACCTTTGGATTTATTATATATCGGGTGGGTCATGGCAGGAAATAACACCTGTCGGTGGTTGCTAAGTGCTGCAATCTACTTATTTATTTATTTGGCCGTGCTCAGTCTTAGCGGAAGCACGTGGGATCCAGTTCCCCAAGCAGGCATTGAACCCAGGCCCCTGCATTGAGATTGAGGAGTCTTAGCCGCTGAAGTACAATAGAGGTCCCTGTGCTGCCATCTTTAAAGTCCAGGACACGTCTCCCTTCTATGTTCTCTTTGGTTCAAACCTGGTGTTAATCTTACCACCATCTTCCTGGTACCCATATTTAAACTTCACTTTTATAAATAATTTCAGCCCTCCAATATTCCACAACATTCAATCCCCCAATATTTTTATAACTAATCTCAATCCCCCAATAAGTTCCCATGGGATTTTACCTCATCATGCTTCACAGAATCTTCCTTGTCTCTCCAGTTCCACCAACAAAAGCTTCATTCGGGTCTTCGTGGTCTCTGTAAAAGAATCCCACACTCCTTCCTCACCAGAGTAATTTTCATAAAGCACAATTCCCATCATACCTGTCTGAGAAACACAGCTGTGCTCATCATTAAATTCCCGTCAGTGCTGACCCAGAAGCAGTCAACAAATGTTTGTTAGAATTGACCCCTGGCTTCACTAATGAAGTTACCGAGGTAAGCAGAAGGGATTTAATATTCACAGTATCTGCTTCACTGCAGTATCAAGAATGTTTATGTCCAGTAGCTGGAGTTTCTATCTCCTTTGGACAGTTGTAAATAAATTGAAGAACTGACACATTCTTTTTCTCTACTCACTCTTTGGTTTATAACAGGACATGACTGCACTGCCTCTCTGCATTTGTATCCATTTCAAATCAGGTTATAATTTTGAAGTTTACAGATTTTTTTACATTTTTTTTGAATTTCAGGTTGGCTACTTTCTAATGATTTAAAGGGCCAATATTTGTCTGAAAATTGCCTTTGAATCATATCAAATGAGTTATCATACCTGTATATTCTTGCATGCTTTAAAAAAAAAAGGTATTTACCATAAGAATTTTTGTATCCTTTTACCAAACTCATAGCTAGGTCATCTTACTTGTGAATCAGAATGGTTTTCACTGCCTATATAGAATATTCAATCTGTGCAAACAAGCTAATCACATTTGGTATTGTGTGGACTAATATAAGGGTCATGCGGGTTGAATGCTGTCAACTAATCTCTTTAAAACTAGCTCTAGGGACTTCCCTGGTGGTACAGTACATAAGAATCTGCCCGCCAATGCAGGGGACCCGGGTTCGATCCCTGAGAGGAAAAGATTCCACATGCTTCGGGCCATTAAATCCTGTGAGCCACAACTACTGTGCCCACAAGCCACACCTAATGAGTCCACATGCTGCAACTACTGAAGCCCAGGCGCCTAGAGCCCGTGCTTTGCAGAGAGAGAGAAGCCACAGCAATAAAACAAAGCAGCACCATGAGAGTGCCCTGCTCACTGCAACTAGAGAAAGCCCGCGTGCCGCAATGAGGACGCAACGCAACCAACAATAAAGTAAAATAAATTAACAAATACAACTAACTCTACGCATAGGCAACAGAGAAGGCAACGGCACCCCACTCCAGTGCTCTTGTCTGGAAATCCCATGGACGGAGGAGCCTGGTAGGCTGCAGCCCTTGGGGTCGCTAAAGTCAGACACGACTGAGTGACTTCACTTTCACTTTTCACTTTCATGCATTGGAGAAGGAAATGACAGCCCACTCCAGTGTTCCTGCCTGGAGAATCCCAGGGACGGGGGAGCCTGGTGGGCTGCAGTCTATGGGGTCGCACAGAGTCGGACACGACTGAAGCGGCTTAGCAGCAGCCCACATAGGCAATGTGGAAAACTTCCCGGATATGTCCTACACAAGGCTGTACTGACTCCAGTGTATTTCTACCACTATTCTGTGATTATTGCTAACTGACTGTAGTAGTGCAGCTCCTTAGAATTGAGGAACTAAAAATAAACCTTAGGCCGGGATCAGTTCAGCTCAGTTCAGCCAATCAGTCACGTTCGACTCTTTGCCACCCCATGGACTGCAGCATGCCAGGCCTCCCTGTCCATCACCAGCTCCCGGAGTTTACTCAAACTCATGTCTATCAAGTTGGTGATGCCATCCAACCATCTCATCCTCAGGCGTCCCCTTCTCCTCCCACCATCAGTCTTTCACAGCGTTGGGGTTTTTTTCCAATGAGTCAATTCATCGCATCAGGTGACTAAAGTGTTGGAGTTTCAGCTTCAGCATCAGTCCTTCCAATGAATTCAGGACTGATTTCCTTTAGGATTGACTGGCTGGATCTCCTGGCAGTCCAAGGGACTCTCAAGAGTCTTCTCCAACACCACAGTTCAAAAGCATCAATTCTTTGGCGTTCTGCTTTCTTTATAGTTCAGCTCTCATATCCATACATGATTACTGGAAAAACCATAGCTTTAACTAGACAAAGTAATGTCTTTGTTGGCAAAGTAATGTCCCTGCTTTTTGATATACTTGTTGGTCATAACTTTTCTTCCAAGGAGTAAGCGTCTTTTAATTTCATGGCTTCAGTCACCATCTGCAGTGATTTTGGAGCCCAAGAAAATAAAGTCTGTCACTGTTTCTACTGTTTCCCCATCTATTTGCCATGAAGTGATGGGACCAGATGCCATGATCTCAGTTTTCTGAATGTTGAGTTTTAAGTCAACTTTTTCACTCTCCTCTTTCACTTTCATCAAGAAGCTCTTTAGTTCTTCTTCGCTTTCTGCCATAAGGGTGGTGTCATCTGCATATCTGAGGTTACTGATATTTCTCCCTGCAATCTTGATTCCAGCTTGTGCTTCCTCCAGCCCAGCGTTTCTCATGATGTACTCTGCATATAAGTTAAATAAGCAGGGTGACAATATACAACCTTGACGTACTCCTTTTCCTATTTGGAACCAGTCTGTTTTTCCATGTCCAGTTATAACTGCTGCTTCCTGACCTGCATACAGGTTTCTCAGGAGGCAGGTCAGGTGGTCTGGTATTCCTATCTCTTTCAGAATTTTCCACAGTTTATTGTGATCCACACAGTCAAAGACTTTGGCATAGACAATAAAGCAGAATTAGATGTTTCCCTGGCACTCTCTTGCTTTTTTGATGATACAATGGATGCTGGCAATTTGATCTCTGGTTCCTCTGCCTTTTCTAAATCCAGCTTGAACATCTGGAAGTTCACTGTTCATGGACTGTTGAAGCCTGGCTTGGAGAATTTTGAGTGTTACTTTCCTAGCACGTGAGATGAGTGCAATTGTGTGGTAGTTTAAGCACTGTTTGGCATATCCTTTCTTTGGGATTGGAATGAACACTGACCTTTTCCAGTCCTGTGGCCACTGCTGAGTTTTCCAAATTTGCTGGCATATGAGTGCAGCACTTTCACAGCATCATCTTTTAGGAACTGAAATAGCCCAACTTGAATTCCATCACCTCTACTAGCTTTGTTCATAGTGATGCTTCCTAAGGCCCACTTGACTTCACATTCCAGGATGTTAGCTCTAGATGAGTGATCACACCATCATGATTATCTGGGTTGTAAAGATCTTTTTTGAATAGTTCTTCCATGTAGTCTTGCCACCTCTTCTTAATATCTTCTGCTTCTGTTAGGTCCATACCATTTCTGTCCTTTATTGTGCCCATGGCTAGTAGTTACTTTATTGAACGTTATATTATATAAGGGGGCTTCCCAGGTGGCCCAGTCCACCTGCAATGCTGGAGAGTTGAGTTTAATCCCTGGGAAGCTCCCTTGCAGAAGGAAATGACAACCCACTCCAGTATTCTTGCCTGCAGAATCCCCTAAACTGAGGAGCTTGGTGGGCTACAGTCCATAAGGTCGCAAAGAGTTGGACACGACTAAAGTGACTGAGGATGCACATATGCAAATTTCCTGGAGCCATTTGCTCCAGAGTGGGAGTGGGGTGCAGGTGGAGTTGTTTCCCACATCAACAAGTTATTCCCTGAAACCAGCTGGGTGTCCTACAATTCAACTCAATTCTGACACTATGTTACCAGAGAGACTTTCAGATCCCACAGTCCCACAGGACTCCCCCCTACCCGCTACTTCAGATGCCAGTCACAAGGGCAGGCTATCACCTGCATGTTTGACCAACCAGCTAGAGATTGGAGGTTAGAGCAATCACCTCCTCGTGTTCCATTAATGTATGAGAGCAGCTCACAGAACTCAGAGAAACATTTTACTTACTAGATCTCTGGTTTATTACAAAAGGATATAACTCAGGAACAGCCAGATGGAAAGGGGGCCTAGAGCAAGGCATGGGGAGGAGGTACAAGCTTCCAGGTCCTCTCCAAGGGTGTCACTCCCCCAGCGCCGCACAAGTCCAACACTTGATTAAATCAGTGGCTATTGGTGAAAAATTCAATCTCCACTCCCTTTCTCCTCCCCAGAAGTCAGGTGGGAGGGGAGGGAGATACAGGAAGTTTCAGTCCTCCAATTCTCCAGTTGGTTCCCTTGGCAACCAACCCCCACCCCTAAGTACTTTTCAAAAATCACTTCCTTAACTTAAGAAAAGATGCCTTTACTGATCTACCAATTCAGAAACTTCAACAGTTTTAGAAGCTCTGGATAAAAAAGGGGGGAATGAAGACCAAATACACACAACTGATTTTTCTTTTACTACAGATTGTATGTCTCTGGCTAACTGGAGAGCCTCTTTTGGAGATCTTTCAGACATCTAAATGTGAGGCTCTTTGAGAATGTGAAAGCTGGATATCTTGGTTTTCTTTATGGGGGCCACAAAAAATCAGTGGAGCCAAAAAGAAGATTATAACCTGGGGACAGCCCCTTGGAAATCTCTAAGAACTGTTTTACCCTAGAGATCAAAGCACAAGTATGTAAGTTTCTGAGACAAATGGCTGTACATTGAATAATGTATTATTGACAGCTTGCACAATCCAGATCTACACATACAAAGCCAGTAGTGGGTAATGGGTCATTGTGGCCCTATACAAGATTAAGAAGGAAGGTTATCTCCTAAGGAGTTGTGACCCTTGATGAGATTAAGAAGGAATGTTATCTCCTAAGGAGGTTTGGTGAATGTGGATGCACACTAAAGGTGAGGGAGTAGGCCTGAACAGACGGAAAAAATGTTATGCTTAAATTTTTTTCATATTGCCATAAAATATGAATTTTATTTCATTAATGGTAACACCTGGTCTTATTTATCATGAACATTTTAATTATTTGAGGAAAAATATACTGTTTATTTTTGCTTATATTATTTTTTCTATGAGTGATTAACCATCAAAAATGCTCTTGTTTTTAAAAATTTATTTAGAGACTCAGAGGCTTGCTGTGTAATTTCTATTTTGTCAGGAATCAAAAGTGAATTCACATATAGACAGGTACTGTTCATGACTGTGTGGAGCACAATAAACTGGAAAATTCTGAAAGAGATGGGAATGTCAGACCACCTTACCCGCCTCCAGAAAAACCTATACACAGGTCAAGAAGCAACAGTTAGAACTGAACATGGAGCAACAGACTGGCTCCAAACCTGGAAAGGAGTACATCAAGGCTGTATTTTGTCACCTTGCTTATTTAACTTATAGACAGAGTACGCCATGGGAAATGCTGGGCTGGATGAAGCATAAGCTGGAATCAAGATTGCCAGGAGAAATATCAATAACCTCAGATATGCAGATGACACCACCCTTATGGCAGAAAGTCAAGAAGACCTAAAGGCCTGCTTGATGAAAGTGAAAGAGGAAAGTGAAAAAGTTGGCTTAAAACTCAACATTCAAAAAAAAAAAAAAAACACTCAACATTCAGAAAACTAAGATCATGGTATCTGGTCCCATCACTTCATGGCAAACAGATGGGGAAACAGTAGAAATAGTGACAGACTTTATTTTCTTGGGCTCCCAAATCACTGCAGATGGTGACTGAAACCATGAAATTTAAAGATGCTTGCTCCTTGGAGAAAAGCTATATGACCAACCTAGACAGCATATCAAAAAGCAGAGACATCACTTTGCTGACAAAGGTCTGTATAATCAAAGCTATGGTTTTTCCAGTAGTCAAGTACAGATGTGAAAATTGGACCAAAAAGAAGGGTGAGCACCAAGGAATTGATGCCTTTGAACTGTGGTGTTGGAGAAGACTCTTGAGAGTCCCTTGAATTGCAAGGAGATCCAACCAGTCAATCATAAAGGAAATCAACTCTCAATATTCATTGGAAGGATTGATGCTGAAGCTGAAACTCCAGTACTTTGGTCACCTGATGCAAAGAGCCAACTCATTTTAAAAGACCTTGATGCTGGGAAAGATTGAAGGGAGGAGGTGAAAGGGGCAGCAGAGGATAAGACAGTTGGATGGCATCACAGACTCAATGGACAAGAGCGAGCAAAATCTGGGAGATGGTGGGGGACAAGGAGACCTAGCACGCTGCTGTCCATGGAATTGCAAAGAGCCAGACATGAGCAAGCAACTACATAGCAACAATAGACATGTACTGGGCTTTCCCAGTGGCTCAGCCGTAAAGAATCTGCCTGCAAGGCAGGAGATACAGATGACTCAGGTTCTATCCCTGTGTTGGGAAGATCCCCTGGGGGAGGGTATGGCAACCCACTCCATATTTTTGCCTGGAAATCCCATGGACAGAGGAGCCTGGAGGGCTACAGTCCATGGGGTCACAAAGAGTTGGACACGATTGAAGTGACTGAGCATGGTCAGGTACTATGTGAACATTTTCAAGTCACCAAAACAACGCGAGGTTACAAACTCACCAAAGAAAGTGTGTAAAGAGGATCAGTTGCAACGTATTTCTGGAAACTTCTAGATCTACTCTCAATATGCAAAAAAGCTCTTAGTAGTGCAGTTCGGGGCTCTAATAGGCATAACTTCCATCTCTGCCACTGAGCACATCCTGTAAATCTTTTGCCCCTGCAGAGTGACCAGGCCAGCTCTCCTATGAGTTCTTGAAGTGTTAAGCATTGTGATTGAATACATTCTGGGGAGCAAAAGATTGTTTTATGTCCATCTTCATATGTGTATTTTTCCATCAGAACTTCAGAAAAATGTCCATCCATCACTCCTCATTATGTTTTTCTCCATGATAGCAAATGCTTCAGTGCAGCAAAGGCAGACAGTGCTCCGTCGATGTCTTCACACCTCGGGGTTGATGTTAGAGGGGAGAAGAAAGAAACCTGTGTTCAAAACCAGTACACGCTGAATTCTAGAGATGCTTCAACTCCGTGTAATATTTGAGAAGGGAAACACTCAGGAACAAGGAAATTGCCTAGTTGTCATTTTCCACCGTGACACTGCACCAGCTCCCCGCCTTCCTTTGAGATACTCAGATGAAAGGCAGGCTTGTCTGAATGCAAAACGTTATTACCTATCTTGTCTTTGAGGTTGCAGTTATTTAGTAATCATTCTCATTTAAGTTACTCTTCCTGTTCTATGCATGATTATGCTTTTAGCTCAGGAGGAAAGCAGTTCTTATAAAAGCCACCGTACTTCAGAGCTGGGTAACATTTAAAGTCAAAGAGAGTGAATTATATTTAAAAGTAGTTAAGGCTTCTGAGAAGAAAAATGAATACATGCCACAGAATTAAATTAAGTCTGCCTTTCTACAAAATATCACTCCTAAATTCCTTGGGATGGTAGCTTAGGTAAAATTAAAAAAAAAAAAAAATTCATGTATTCCTACTTCCTATTCCCTTTGTTACTAGAACTCTAGAACTGAAAGGACTCCGGGGGACACCATTCAGGCCCCTGTCTCCTAGTGGTCAGCACAGCCTCCTAGAGCAAGCCTTGTGTGAAGGGTGGTTTAGAAAGGGGAGACTGAATAAAGATAAGGAGAGCAAAAAGGAGGCTACGCAGTGCTTCAGGGGAGAAGAAATGAAGTCCTGAGCACAACGGTAGCTGGCAGGATGAAGATGAGGAGTAGCGGCGCTGGGAAACGTCGAGGAGATGGACCCAACAGGCCTTGGTGGGGAATGAGGAGGAGGAGTAGGGATTTGTCTCTCACAACGAAACAGGAGCAATGGTCTCCTCACCGAGTCCAACTTCACACTACTCACGGCACAACACACCAACAAATCGAGAGACGAGCTGCTGGGACAGGGAACAGTGTCGTTATTTGAAAAGTCAGCAGACCAAGAAGCTGGTGAATTCCTGCCCCAAAGAACCATCTTGCCTGAGTTAGGCTTCCGGGTGTTCCTTGGCAGTCCAGTCGTTAAGACTCTGCACTTCCACTGCAGGAGGTATGGGTTCGATCCCCGGTCCGGGAACTAGGATGCCCGCACACCTCACAGTGTGAATTCCGGTTTATTTTATACTAAAAGGGGAGGGAGTAAAGTCAGTCATTATCTGTTCAGCCTCCAGAGTGAGTGAAAAGTGAAGTGAAGTCGCTCAGTCGTGTCCGACTCTTTGTGACCCCATGGACTGTAGCTTACCAGGCTCCTCCGTCCATGGGATTCTCCAGGCAAGAATACTAGAGTGGGTATTCTCCAGGGAATCTTCCCAACCCAGGGATCAAACCCGGGTCTCCCACACTGGGGGCAGACGCTTTAACCTCTGAGCCACCAGGGAAACCTCCAGAGGGGAATGTGTTAATTTCTACCTCTCTGCAGTCATCTGTAGGTGGGCCTGTTTAGGATGTTTCCTGTGAGCTTGAACAAAGATATTTTAGCTTAAGGGTCACTACCTAGAGCTGGGTCCCCAGAGATGTGCCCTCACGTATAATTTAAGCTTATGGGCAACCTCCTTTTAGTGACTGGTTTATAGTAGACTACAGCAGGTTCTTCCCTATCACAGTTTTCGTCACCACGTCTGGTCCAACTCTTTCTACTCTCCTTGCTTTCTTTGAAGAAGGTCACTGTGTCTAGGTGAGTTTGTCTGATCACTAGTGTGAAGACTAGGATGGAACCAGGTATTACCCTGCTTTCAGTTGAAATTGGTTCAGTAAGGCCTGCAGGCTCACAGCTGCCCCTCTTCCCCAGTAACATACAAAGACTTGGTAAATCAACACTCATCAGTCTACAAACACTATCAGTCGGCTTGGTGAAGAACAACTTTGGGAAACATTAGTATCCTCCAGGCAGTGATGAATCTCTAGAGTATTGATGGATAAAATTTATTTTGGCTTCAAAAAGCATTTGAAGATGTCCTCAGTAACATATTTGAAATAAACCAGGGGGACTTCCCTGGCTGTCCATTTCGTTAAGAACCTACACTTCCACTGTAGGGGGCACGGGTTCCATCCTTGGTCAGGGAACAAAGATCCCATATGAAACACAGTGTGGGGAAAAAAGAAAAGAAATAACCAGGTACACCGAACTGCCAGAGTAAAAGTACATTGTACAGGCTGTGGCCTTCACACAGGAGCCACAGAGAAAGGATGTTAATTGAAGCGAGAATAAAGCTCAGAGGCCTCTTGCCAAGCCCTGCAGCCTCACTCAGGGCAGCATCAGCCTGGAGAAAGTGGCAACTTCTTTTTTCTAATTGGCCCAGCTGAGTGGCTGCTTTTTTGCAATTTGCCAGCCCCAAAGTGTTTATCAGTTTCAGATGTATACTAAATTTCAAAGTAATTTCACAACGACTTTGGCACTTAGCATCTACAGGAAGATCGGAAGTTAGAACCCTAATAAGCAAGTAATGACTCTCCTGGAGCAGTTAACTGGAAGGAGAGAAGGGAAGCTGGGAAGGGGAAGCAAAGAACACACTAGATGTGATTGTCAAGAATGCTATTGTTTTGTGCAAACATTGCAGAATTTGTGAATCATCTTTGAGACAGAGCTACAGGACCTAAAACTTGTATAACTGCGGAGTTCCCTGTTTAAGAAAAATAATATAAAATTATGAACACACAACTGCTAGAGTCTTCACAGGAATTGGGATGAGCCAGTGTAAGTCAAGTACCTAGAACTTAAACTTTAGTGCCTTCCTGGTAAATCTGCCCCGATAAGCATGTTGTGTTCTTTAAAGTGGATGTCAAAGGAAACTAGGTATGTAATTCATGCCACTATATTTGCTCATGTTTTGGGAACTTCTACTGTGAAGGAAGAATTTAAACCACCTTCTTATTCAGTTCAGTTCAGTTCAGTTGCTCAGTCATGTCCGACTCTTTGGGACCCCATGAACCGCAGCACACCAGGCCTCCCTGTCCATCACCAACTCCTGGAGTTTACCCAAACTCATGTCCATTGAGTCAGTGATGCCATCTAACCATCTTATCCTCTGTCGTCCCCTTCTCCTCCTGCCTTCAATCTTTCCCAGCATCAGGGTCTTTTCAAATGAGTCAGCTCTTCGCCTCAGGTGGCCAAAATATTGGAGTTTCAGCTTCAACATCAGTCCTTCCAGTGAACACCCAGGACCAATCTCCCTTAGGATGGACTGGTTGGATCTCCTTGCAATCCAAGGGACTCTCAAGAGTCCTCTCCAACATCACAGTTCAAAAGCATCAATTCTTCTGTGCTCAGCCCTCTTTATAATCCAACTCTCACATCCATACATGACCACTGGAAAAACCATAGCCTTGACTAGATGGACCTTTGTTGACAAAGTAATGTCTCTGCTTTTTAATATGCTGTCTAGGTTGGTCATAACTTTCCTTGTGCCTAATACAAGAAGGAAGGAAGACAGGGAGGAAGGAAGTTGGGATGGAGATTATAAAGAGACAGATTTTTTTTCTGCTTCATGATATCAGCTCTACCATCTACCTCCAGTTTTTTCCTTAAACAAGAATTATTTGCTTTTGTCTGTGCTCCATCTTCACGGCTGCATGCAGGCTTCCTCTAGTTGTGGCAGGTGGGGGCGCCTCTGTTGTGGTGCCCGGGCTTCTCACTGCAGTGGCTTCTCTTCTTGTGGCTCCAGGCGGGGGCTCGGTAGTTGTGGCTCAGGGGCCTAGCTGCATCGTGGCACGCGGAAGCTTCCTGGACCAGAGATGAGACCAGTGTCCCCTGCATTTGCAGGAGGATTTCTGTTTCCTGTACCACCAGGAAAGTCCCCAGTTTTTCCCTTTTTTAACCAAAGTTACTAACAAACCTGATGGTCTACTTTACTGTCTAGATTTATTTCTAAATGACTAGCCTGTTTCTTAAAATAAAATAACCCCATAAAGAGCAATAATTTCCCACTATGAGAGATATGATTTAAAAGGTAGGTGGTCACAAATTGTGTCATAATTGAATAATTAAACTGGTAAAAATCATTCTGGATAAGACTTGAATTATATGTACATTTTAAATGGGGCTTCCCTTTGGCTCAGCAGTAAAGAATCCACCCGCCAAGCAGGAGATTCAGGTTCGATCCCCGGGTCGGGAAGATCTCCTGGAGAGTGGAAGGGCAACCTGCCCCGGTATTCTTGCCTGGGAAATCCCTGGAGAAAGGAGCCCAGCAGGCTACAGCCTACGGTGTTCCGAAGAGTGAAACACGACTTAGTGGCTCAACAACAGCAATACATTTTAAGTAAGCCTAACTTTGAACATAGCATTTCTTTTTTTTTTTTTTTTTGAACATAGCATTTCTATGAATACACAGTGCAGAGAGATTCAAACACGTTCTCCAACCAGCCTCCACAGTCACACCTCCCACAAAATCGCTGTCTCCTCAAATGTGACATGGTGGTTGTGTATGATATAATCCTGTTTTGTCTTCTGTGTATGAAGATTAACGACTTTTTAGGAGTCATTGCCTCCAGGTAAACCACTATAGGCTTCATTAACTCAGCTTCCTTTATTCAATCAAAATTTGGGGAGGAAGAGGAAATACAAAAACAAAGAGAAAAGAAAACCTGGCAGAAATACTCATGTCTCTCTAATCTGTCTTCTTTTTCAACACATCTCCACTTCTTTCTCCTCACTGCAGTTGAGAAATCGTTCTTTTATTTTTTTAAATTTAAATTAAATTAAAATTTTAATTTAAAAATTAAAAATTTAATTTAATTTTTTAATAAATTAAATTAAATTTTAAATTAAATTTAATTTAATTTAAAAAATTATTTTGGCTGCGCCAGGCCTTTGGTGCCGTGTGGGCTTTCTCTAGCTGTAATCGGCAGGGGCTGCTCTCCAGTCACAGAGCACAAGCTTCTCCTGTTGCAGTGCACAGCCTCTAGAGGGGGGGCTGAATAGTTGTGTTTCACAGGCTTACTTCCCCTGCGGCAGGCGGAATCTTCCTGGACAGGGGATTGAATCTGTGTCCTTTGTATTGATAGGCAGATTCTTATCCACTGTACAAGCAGGGATGTCCTAGAGAGATCTTTAAAATAATGCTCATCAGAGTCCACCCACTCCCATCCATCCCCACCACCATCTTTAATTTTTCATTAACTTTCTCTTGCTTTCAGCCTACAGATGGAAAGGCCACCCTGTCCAGACCCAGTTTACACTTTCCTCCTCAGAACAGGGTTGGGCTGGTCCCTCCCCACCTTCCTCTGTTCAGTTAGGTAAGCTCTACCTTCAGATCTACTTTCCTGACTTCCTCAATGAAGTCTAAACCCCTATCACGGCTGCCAAATGCTCCTCCTTTTCTTTTTTTTTTTTAAATGTTGATTTACTTATTTAATTTATTTGTCTGCCCTGGGTGTTAGTTGTGGCATGTGGGATCTAGTTCCCTGGTCAGGGATTGAACTCGGGCCCCCTCCGTTGGGAGCGTGGAGTCTTAGCCACTGGACCACCAGGGAAGCCCCAATGCTCCTCCTTTCCAAGCATCATAATTGAATGTTTATTTGCTTGGATTATATATATGTAATATATATATTATGTATATGTATATAATATATATAAATATGAAAAAGTTATTTGGCTTTTTGCTTCATTCAAGAACTCAGTAGTATTATTTTTAATTATGCTCAAAAATTTTAACTTATTCTAATCCTTCTTATTGTAAGACATAAGCTATCCCTTTTTTAAATGGTTGGTGAATTCTTTCAGAATTGTGTTTCCCCAAATGGTGGTTGGCCTAAGAATTTCTAAATTATAATCTCAACACACACCCCATTTATTAACACACAAATTATTGTATCTTGCCCAGGATTAGGTATCTCTTACTTTAGAACTCAGAAACATTACCTTCAGTTACACTGGGAAAATGAAGATGATTCAATCAAGTACTTCAGAGTTACTCAATCAGTTGTGTCTGACTCTTTGCAGCCCCATGGACTATAGCCCACCCGGCTTCTCTGTCCCTGGGATTCTCCAGGCAAGAATGCTGGAGTGGGTTGCCATTTCCTTCTCCAGGGGATCTTCCCGACCCGGGAATCGAACCTCAGGTCTCCCATATTGCAGGCAGATTCTTTACCATCTGAGCCACCAGGAAAGCCCATTTTAAGTATAAATCTTGAGTAGTAAATGTATACTGTTGTTTAGTAGCTAGGTCGTGTCCAACTCTTAGAGTTGGAATTGTAAGTGTTCCCTTGGAATTTTTCTGAAGGAGCTTTCAATTTCCCAAAGTCTCCGGAACCACACCCTTAATGATAATGTTAAAAAACTCACAGGAAAGGGCCTCGAATATATTCATTCATACAATAAAGTGAAGTCACTCAATCGTGTCCGACTCTTTGTGATTCCATGGACTGTAGCTCACTAGACTTCTCCATCCATGGGGTTTTCCAGGCAAGAATACTGGAGTGGGTTGCCATTTCCTTCTCTCTTCCCCACCCAGGGATTGAACCCAGTTCTCCTGCACTGAAGGCAGACGCTTTACCCTCTGAGCCACCAGGGAAGTCCCATTCATACAACAGTCACTCATGAATGAGAAAGCAGGCAAGCTTGGCTTTCACATGTTACGGGGGAGGGGCAGAGGGGAGGAGGAAAAGGAAAGTGCTTACGGCGGCGGCGGAAGGAGGAGGAGACTTTTTAAAGAGCAATCTTGGGCCGGAGCCATTTCAGCAGTAAGGAGAGCCTTCATTTTATCAACCTTGACCTTTCTGAGCATGGGGAGCACAAACAAGGAGGTGAGTACAGTCTGAATGGGTTTGCTTCTGTCTGTCTTGGTGAATCGCTGTCGGGCACACTTACTCTCTCTTTTGAGGAGAACAGAAGGCGCCTTAAGAATTGGAATTCTGAGAGTTCTCTTAGAATCCCTCACTTCTTTTTGAGGAGAAAAGAAGATGCCTTGATTCTTACGTTAAGAATTTCCTTCTCTTGTTAAAAAAAAGAAACTCCTGGATAGGATCATCGCCTGGTATATTGGATGAGATCCTTTAGTTTCCCTTCTATAGACACAGGTTCGAAACCAAAGTCGCTGAATCTGCCTTCACTGTTCCCCTGGGTCATTAGGGCCAAGGAATAATCAGAAATCAGACATACAGAGGAGCACTGCGGACAGCCATTAAGGCTGGAGAGGCTGTGGGGCTTGTCTAGAAACATTGAGCTCCTCTGCCAGAGAAACTTGAGCTTTCTCCAGATCTGTTTCTCAGAACCAGGTCATTTTTGCCCTCCCAATTTTAATTAAGAGGGGTAAGGGGGTAATTTTCTGTGTGGTCCAGTGGTTAAGACTCAGCATCCTTCTTGGGGCCAGGGTTTGATCCTTGGTTGGGGAACTAAGATCCCACTAGCCTCTTGGTGTGGCCAAAAAAAAAAAAAAAACCCTTTTGTGCAGCCCCAAAGTTAGTAATTTGTGTAAGGGCTACGCAAATGTGAGATTTGAGTATGAATGTAAACCTGCTATAGAGATGTAAAGATGCCATACAAATGTTAATTTGTCCCATACTTCCATTTTGGAGGTGACAGGATTTAGATTTGGGAACAAAACTGAGATTTTTAATAATGATTTGTGGTTTGATTTCCATCTTAAATGCTTACCTGTGTGTCCTTAGTTATATAACCTCTGAACCTCAACTTCTGCATCTGAAAATTGAAAGAAAGAAAAGGAGTGTTGTCCTGTGGAACAATACCTGATAGAAGGTATAGACTCAACGGATGTTAGTTTCTTTGTCAAACAGTTTTATCCCTACTGTTCTCTTGTTTCTTTTGAATTAACCAGTATTTCTTACAACAAAAGGGAAAGGAGTAAGGGATGGTGGTGTGTGTAGAGTTGAGTGATATCCCTTCCGGCAAAGTAAATAGTTTGGGAAGGAGTTTTCGTGACAGTAGCTTGGAGCAATAGTAAAGGAGAGGTTTATCTGGTAGAGGTCAAGGAGGGGAATAGGGGAACAAAATCTTCCAGGTGAGGGAGAAAGGATATGGTGAGAGATCTTAGGGTTTTCTCCAAAGCAGAGGCTAGTTTCTTCTGTCTTTTTTCTTTTCTTTCTTTTGGGGGGAAGGGAGCTGTGCTGATTGGCTTGCAGAATCTTAGTTCCCCCACCCCCCAGCCAGGGATTGAACTTGGACCCTTGGCAGTGGAAGCACAGAGTCCTAACCGCAGGGCAGCAAGGGAATCCTCTCTTTTCTTGCACCTTCAGATCGACCTTCCATGTCCCCATCGCGGCTTCCCTTTCTTATAAAAAAAAACCCTAGTGTTAAGATGATGTCCGGAAGGGATTCCACACTGCCAACACAGCTCAATGATTGTCTCAGTACCTTGGACCGGAGGTACCTGAGGTTAGGCAGTGGGTGCAGTGGGTCGGACCCCAAAACAATGACCGCTTCCTCTGTCCCCAGAGCAACTCCACAGAGAAATCTGAAGAACATATGAGTTGCAGGCTTACATCAGTAGAAGTTGAAGAGGGACCGGGAACTTCTGCTGAAACAGAGATAGCAAAAAGCTCCGCACAGGGGACCAAAAGGAAAAGAGACACACAAAATAGCACAGGTAAGAGAGCCACCGTTCCCCAAATCGTGTTTCCTCGGGTCTGAGAAGACTGAGGGGTTTTTCTGAAAATGTAGGAAAGACATTTTCATCCTGTAAATCCGACACTTTGAAGCCTCCCTTACGTCTCACCTCCTGGTTCTGAGCATTCTCTCTCCTACTCTGCGCTGGGAGATAAGGAGCTCAATGCGTAGAGATCTGAGTACAGATGGGCATACATTTGAAATCCCACTGTTGAAGCTTCACTTTATGCTAAGCTGAGTCAAGGTCAGGGTGGAGGGTCAGTTGTCATTCACTCAGAATAATTAGGTAAATAACCTATGCTCAGTGTCACTATAGTTGTGACTGTTCTGGAGGCGTGTCCTTCGAAGCTTTCCTGGATGGTAAGAGGATGTGAGGGGCATCAGGAAACCGGAGCGCTGCCCCGCTGGGGTGGGCTGCAGGAGTTCTGGGCACGGGTAGCTGTGTGGCATTGCTGAGTGCTTTATTTTGTCTGATGGTGAGAGGGCCAGGTATCACTGAGCATTGATGACCTCAGTTCTAAAACTTTCTATTATTGCGTTGGGAATTGGAAGTGCACTCTCTAGGTCAGCCTTGAGAGAAGTGCAGTCTTGGGCTGCACTTGGGTCTTGGGTCCAAGACCTCTAGAGTCTCAGCCTCTTCAGAGTCTGTGGCTTATTGCTCTCACAAAAAAGCAAGTGTGTGTGAGTAGTAGGGGGTCTTAGGAAGTAAGAAAACAGGGGTTCAGAAATGTCGTCAGCCTTAGGTTTGAGGTTCTGTCCCTTGGAGTTTGTGGCTTTCCAGGTGGCTCAGTGGTAAAGAATCTGCCCGCCAATGCAGGAGATGAGGGTTTGATCCCTGGGTCAGGAAGATCCCCTGGAGGAGGAAATGGCAACCCACTCCAGTATTCTTGCCTGGGAAATCCCATGGACAGAAGACCCTGGAGAACTACAGCGAAGAGTCAGCCGTGACTGCACACGCACGCCCTTGGAGGTTAGGTCATCTTTTGGGAGTCACTGAATGGTACGGTGAGGATTAGACTCCTGAGAACTAAAAGTGATTGCCCTCTTGACACGGTAAAGGTCTACATGAACGTCAACTGCTGCTCATTCTCTCCCATTCCCCTCAGCCTGCGGTCCAGGAGACACGTCACAACGCTGTGACGGCGTGAAACCTCCGAGGACCCCGACGCGGATCCCCATCCCCCCTCTTCCTTCTGTCCTGCCGCCTGTCAACCTGGTCCACAGGGATGTCATTCGAGCTTGGTGCCAGCAGCTGAAGCTGAGCACCAAAGGCCCGGTGAGAGTCACAGTGGGGTGAGGCTCCTGGGAGGGCCCGCGAGCCTTAGTCTGACTGTTAACTCGCTCTCCTCTCCTCTTAGAAACTGGATGGATATAAACGACTCTGCGAATATGCTTACCCTCATCAAAAAGTGAGTAATCTGTAGGGAATGTGGCTCAGTAGAAGGTTTAGTTCTCATCCTAATTATTTATTTTCACATCAAGAGATGAGCAGAATTGTCTTTCATCTTTTCAACCCTCTTTGTAGAACTTTCCTGCCACGGCACAGGAGGCCAGGATCCTGTCACTGTCGAAAAGGATAAAGATAGAAAAGGGGGAGCTACCCCTGGAAGGCTCTGAAGGGGCTGCTACAGGGGGGCCACCTGCCCTCGAGGGAGCTCCTCCGCCTCCTGAGGGAGTTGTCTCGACTTCTGCCCCCAACTCAGAAGCTGTGTTTGCCGCCTGGAGCAGGATGACAACCAGGGCCGTGAAGACGGAGCCAGTACACTCGCAAGAGACTGGTGGTGAGCTCATTATTAAAATATATATATATATATATATATATATATATATTTCTTTGCGGTTGCACTGGGTCTTCGTTGCTGAACATGGGCTTTCTCTAGTTGCAGTGGGTGGGCTTCTGTTTTCTCTAGTTGCAGTGGGTGAGCCTTCCCTTGTCGAGCACAGGTTTGCAGGTGAGCCAGCTTCAGTACTTACAGCACTCGGACTCCAGGTAGTTGTGGCATCCAGGCTGAGTCACTCCATGGCTTGTAAAGTCTTCCCGTACCAAGGATACAACCGTGTGCCCTGCACTGGCAGGCGGGTTCCTATCCACGGGGCCACCAGGGAAGTCCCAGTAAGCTCTTTTTTTTTTTTTTTTAAGAACAGGATCTGGTTCAGGTGGGAAAAGAAGCTTCATTGATATTAACCACTGACTCACTTCAGGACATTATCAATGTCACCTGAAGGCATGGTGATTCCTAAGTCCCAGTCACAGATTTTTCTGATTCAGGTCTGGGTAGGGCCTGGGAATTTACATTTCCAGAATTTCCCAGGCACTGCTAATCTGGGGACCACACTTTGAGAAATACTGTTCTGAATGAATGATGTCATCAGAAGAGGACAGCAGACTGGCTTAATTTTTTCCCCCTTTCTTTAAAGAATTTCAAAAGTAAAAGCAGGCTGTAAAATCAACTGCCTGAGCTAAAACCCTGTATCTCCTAGCATCTGTTAAGTAAGTGACATTAACAGCTATTTAATCTAGTTCCCAGGTTGCTCTGGGTAAAGTAGGTTAATAATAATATACCTACTTCGTGATGTTTTTGTAAGAGTTACAGGAGATAAAATTCAGTTCAGTTCAGTTCAGTCTCTCAGTCGTGTCCGACTCTTTGCGACCCCACAGACTGCAGCACACCAGGCCTCCCTGTCCATCACCAACTCCTGGAGTTTACTCAAACTCATGTCCATTGAGGTTGGTGATGCCATCCAGCCATCTCATCCTCTGTTGTCCCCTTCTCCTCCCACCTTCAATCTTTCCCAGCATCAGGGTCTTTTCAAATGAGTCAGCTCTTCACATCAGGTGGTCAAAGTATTGGAGTTCCAGCTTTAGCATCAGTCCTTCCAATGAATATTCAAGACTGATTTCCCTTAGAATGAACTGGTTAGATCTCCTTGCAGTTCAAGGGACTCTTAAAAGTCTTCTCCAACACCATAGTTCAAAAGCATCAATTCTTCAGCACTCAGCTTTCTTTATAGTCCAACTCTCATATCCATACATGACTACTGGAAAAACTATAGCCTTGACTAGATGGACCTTTGTTGGCAAAGTAATGTCTCTGCTTTTTAATATGCTATCTAGGTTGGTCATAACTTTCCTTCCAAGGAGTAAATGTCTTTTAATTTCATGGCTGCAGTCATCATCTGCAGTGATTTTAGAGCCCAAAAAGTAAAGTCTGCCACTGTTAGTGGGAACAGTTTCCCCATCTATTTGCCATGAAGTGATGGGACCAGATACCATGATCTTAGTTTTCTGAATGTTGAGCTTTAAGCCAACTTTTTCACTCTCCTCTTTCACTTTCATCAAGAGGCTCTTTTATCAAGGAGATAAAATTAAGGAAGACCATGTACTGCTTAGCTTATTACAATGTCTGTTGAGACCCTTGTCCCCTAGTGACCTCCCCTGCCCCTCAGGAGCAAAGCCTGGGACCATATCCTGCCCAGTGTCTTTTGCACACAGTGGGTTGTTAGTCCAGGACTTTGCTTCAGATGTGTAAGATACCCCTCTCCATTAAACCATTGATGTCACTAAAAAATTTTTTTTTTAATTTTTTTTAAGATATGAGACAGCTGAACTGATGGCCTTCCCAGACCTAATCTGGTTTAATGTTTCTCTTGAAGGGAACCAGAATGAATGCTTTTTGCCACAAAAATCTTGAGCTGAAGGCAATTAAGAAGCAGCAAACCCAGAAAAGGTTCTCCCTTTCTCGCCTAAAGGCAAGATATCCATTTTCCTTTTGCTGGAGACAGATTTATCCAGAGTAACCTGCAAACATACCTCATCCATGAGTTTCCTCTCATATATTTACCTTCCCACTGTTTGCCGCCCGTGGGAGCCTCAAACTGCTTCCCTTTGTCCTGTCACTTCTCTACAAATGTATTGTTCTTTGTCGGAAGTTGTTATATAAGAAGGAATATTCTAAGCTGCCATTTTGAGCCAGTTTTTGCTTTTTTCCCCTGAATTGTGTGTGCTGCCTGAACTCATCAACTGTTCTCCCCTTGTTAATGTTTTGGTTAGAATCCCAGCTGGGCAAAGGTAAGGTTTGACCCCACCCCCACCCCAGAACACACGGCCATCTGCCCACTTGCCTCTACACATCCAACTGTATTATTTGTTTCTTTTAAAACAAATTTCCCAGGAGCTGTTTTTGCATTATTTTCTAAGAGGAACAGAATGGAATAAGCATGTCTCCAGTGTTGGTGTCTGAGAGCTGGCACTTGAGAAAGACAGTTAGCTGTATCACAGGCCACGGTGCAGACTTGGACATCAGGCCTGGGTCAGTTAGTTGCATCACAGGCCGCGGTGCAGACTCAGACATTAGGCCTGGGTCAGTTAGTTGCATCACTAAGGCCGCGGTGCAGACTCAGACATTGGGCCTGGGTCTTGCTGTGCTCATCCTTGCCTCTCTGTTCCTCCCGCAGAGGTCCGGTGGTGCGTGGTCCACGGGAGAAGTCTCCCAGCTAACACAGGCGGCTGGGCTCAGTTACAGTTTCACGCTGGGCAGGCCTGGGTGCCTGGAAAGCGAAGGAGGGTGTCCGCACTCTTCCTGATACCTTCTGGCGATTTCCCACCCCCACACCTGGAGGACAACATGCTGTGCCCTGAGTGTGTACACAGGTAATTACCCGGTACTTTTCTACACTGAATGTGGGCATCCGGTTTTTAGTTGGAGGGAGAAAGGAGATACGTATTTATCTCAATTAGCCCTGCATTTCAAGCACAAGTTGTCAGTAAAGAGTTTCACAAAATTTCTCGCTAGGAAAGTATATTCCTAGGAAAAAGAACATTTTTGGTCAAGGCTTAATGCATCTACCTGGAGACCCATAACTTTGAGGCAGTAACCACTGTATAATTACTATATCCCAGGTATATGTACTACACAGAAATAACGACTAGCGAAAAAATCCTTCATTTAAGTGGCCTACAGTATAATGCGGATAACTGCTATGTAAACAACTGTGTCACCATGCGATGACTGTGATCAAACGGGAAGTTTCTTAATTTAAAGGAAGAATTATCTAGATGTAAAGGAGGCTGTAAGATCATTTTTCAGTATAGGGATCAATGCCAAGGTTGTGAAAGGACTTAGGATAAAGAAATTGCCAGTAGTGACAGAATGTCATGGAAAATAAGCTTCAGACCATCCCTGGGTGATGGACCACTGAAAGGTTTTAAGCAAGGAAATGAACCGAGGCTTACACAGCCGAGGAGGGTAGGATACAAGATCTATTAGAGAAATCATGTGGGATAATTCAGTTTCTCGTGTTTAAAGGGCCTGGCACCTTCTATAGGTGCCAAAAAAGAAACCTGGCTACTAGATAATTATTTGGGAATTACACTTAAACAAGAATAAGGATAAGAGCTGCTTTGGGGCTGAAGACAGCTTCAAGGAACAGCAGTGGCATATCAAATGAAGCTGAAGAAGAGACAGATAACATCATAGATTGGAAAGGACTGAAGCAGTGGAGAATGTAGAGGATTTGGGTTGGTTGAATAAGGGGAGGAGGGAAGCGCAGGCTGCAATGGGAGGACTTTTCTGAAAGGCGCGAATGGGGGAGTGGCAGGATGCTCAGAGGGAACTGTAATGTTTTCTGCTGGACAGGGCTGAGTGTGCTTCTGGGCTTAGCTTAGGAGAGGGGCCTATGGAGGAGGCGGATGGAAAGAGATCCATCCCTCTGAATAGAGGGGCTGGCTCAGCCCAGACTTGGTTCCCAGGGATCCATCTCCTCACCCCACAGTTGTGCAGGAAGCCATCCTGGGCTTCATTCCAAGCTCTCTGTTGGCCTGCTGGGGGCCCACGTTTGGTATCATCATGACTGAACGCCAGAGGTCTGGGGCAGTTGGAAAACTAAAGACTCAGGCGGTGGGGGGAAGAGTCTCCAGCGAGACTGTCCCCATCCACAGCCAGAAGCGCCAGCCTTCAGGCCCTGGCACAGGTACCCGTCCCACAGGAGGAAGGATGTGAGTCTGCACTCCTCTTTCCCATTTCGGCTGTTCTGTTTCCTGCCACAATCCTTTGTCAAGCAAGTTGAATACAATGGAGGTCACTTTGGGTAGCCTTTTAATAACATTCTTGGGCCACTGGGCAAATGGTTTACATTCCCGGTGGGGTCTCTCCTGCCCATGAGCTGCACGGGAGGAGAACATATTAGAGAATAATATAACTTGAATATTGTCATTTCTTGATGGCATGGCCACATGCTTTCCACACATGGTCCTAAAGTTTAAGGGAGATTTTATTGGGATTTCAGGGTGGGTTTCTTGGTTCTTTTCAAGAATGCAACTGATATTTCCTCTCAATTCTGAAACATTTCATTTGCTTTGTAGGAATAAAGTTTTAACAAAAAGCCTGCAGTGAGATCATAATAGCAGGAAAAGGGTACAGCTATGATTATAATTAATGATAGAGAAGTGACTACAATCAACTCCACGGTGACTTTAGACAGCTGGACTCAGGGCCACTCCACTCTCTCCATGCCTCCGGCGTCCAGGGTACACAACCTGCTTACAAGGTCACGTGAAGAAAGAAAGTTGATGGGAAACACAAGCAGAAGTGACTGTCTCTCCAAAGATGACCAGCCCTAAGGGAGCAGAGGATAAAGGAGATGGGGACATTTAAAAATACTAAGTCACCAAATGGAATTAATTTGCTTGAAAATGCCTCAAGTAAATTTCTACATTGGACAAGACAGATCTTATAGGCAACAGTTGCAATTTGGTCATGTACACCTCAATCAGATATTCAACTTTATCATCACCAGGCATGGTACAAGCAGAAACGTGTTGTCACTGACAATATTCTTGCCCCAAAGACTCTATTCTCAGGGAAGTAATCAGTCCTGACGATGCCTCTTGTCTCAGCGTAATTAGGTGAGCTTACCTTCTGTTTGGTGTCAGTTACCTAGATGCACCCATCCGTATGTAAATATTCACAACCTATGCACTTAAGACGTCTATTTTATGTATATGTGAGTTATATATAATTTTTTTTAAGTGTTCTGGATTGAATGATACATTATAGTGCATCTAGTAAAAAGGCAACTAGAAAATTTTAAAATTAAAACTTTTCTTTTAAAATAAAAATACTCTAGGCCGGAGCAGGACTGAGGCTGGGCCAGGGCTGAGGCAGCCGACGCCCCTCCTTCCCATCTCTGGATCCTGCCCAGGGTAGGGGGCGGCTGCAGGCGAGGAGGGCGGAGGACCGCTGGGCGGTGCCGGCTGAGACAAGCTGTTTGCAGTTACAAGGCAGGGATCGGGGCAAACACCCACCACAGAAGCACTGTGGCATTTCTTCCCCCGCCCGCCTAGCAGCCCCCAAGGAGACTAACTGCTTACTCACACAGAAACTAGTGGAGACTCTGAAGCCCTTTGGGGTTTTTGAAGAGAAGGAGGAACTTCAGTGCAGGATTTTAATTTTGGGAAAGTTAATTTGGGGAAAGACTGGATACGAGAAATCGGCAAAAGCAAGAATCTTCCGCAATCTGTAACTGAACATGCTGATGGGGAAATGTTTACATCTGGATCTTACAGATTAGGAGTGCATACCAAAAAATGCCAATATCGATGCGTTGTGTGTTGCACCAAGACATGTTGACTGAAGTGACTTTTTCACCTCATTCTATGATAAGTTGAAATTACAGGAAGAAGTAAACGATTTAAGAGCTGTTGAAGAGGCATTTGTACCAGATATCAAACTGTTTGATGGGATAGAGATTGATGGTTTGTTTGCAAGATTAGCACTGCAGACCATTCCAGAAAACTTGGACTTAAAACATGACAGTCTGCTTAAAAATTTACATGTGTATAAGAAGTCTTAATGATTGCAGGGTTTTGATTTCATTGCAAATCAATGAAATGGTTTTATGAGATGTTTTACATCTAGTATCAAACATTGACAACTTCAGGTTAACCCTGAGGGCTATCAAACTGTGGGCCAAATGTCATAACATCTGCTCCAATATATTAGGTTTCCTCCGTGGTATCTCCTGGGATATGCTCGTAGCAGGAACTTGCCAGCTTTGTCCAAATGCGATAGCATCAACACTTGTACATACATTTTTCTTGGTATTTTCTAAATGATATGTGTTTAGATTATATTAAAATAAAGTTGATTATAGACACTGAAAAATAACATACTCCATTGTGTATGTGAAATGATCCTTCTGAAATATACTGGATCATGACAATGCTCAAAACCCTTTCTTGAATCCTATTGATTCAGAGGGAAAACCAAAGTCCTTGTAATGACTTACAAGGCCTTGCTAAAGTGCCTTATACCCCACACCCCCTTTTCCTTAATGCTTATCTCCTCTAATTTATAATTTGTTTGTCTTCCCCAACAGTATAAAAAGATTTGTCAATTTTGTTTGTGCATGTGGACATCACAGCCTCCTAGAACCGCCAAACACATGGTTGGTAACTCAATAGATGTTTACTCAATGAATGATGAATGAAAAAGTTTGAAGTGAATTAGGAAAGGAGACAGATTGCAACTTACTTAGAAATCTATATTTTAAAATAAACTTCTGCCCTGTCTATATTCTTTTGGAAAGTAATTGCTGTGAGTTACCTCTTGGACAGGAAAAACTCTGTTGTGTTGACGCCGTGTTCTTCCTCCGTAACTCTTTTCATCATCTACAGTCTACTACCCAAAGTGAAAAAATAACACTTCTCTTTATTCAACTAATGCGTAGGGTGGGAGTCATTGCCTGGAAGGGGCAAAAAGAGACTTCTTTGGTGAGGGAAGTATTTTCTGTCTTGACTAGGTAGTTGACTACCATTTTTCAAAACTTATCAAATAGGACACTAAAAATCTGTGTATTTTACTGTAAATTTTACCTCGAAAAGGGTTTGGTGATCAGAGAGGAAATGGTGTCTGTCACAGGTCTGTACTCCTAGGATCTGTATACTGAGACCTCAGTATATATTATATATATACACATATATATATAATATATTGAGGAGGCCCTCTTTTTTCTTATGATGGATGACAAAGGAGGACATGAGGAGAATTTATAACTGAGGAGGGTTATATAAGAGGCTCACAGAGACTGGGCAGGATTTTCTCTGTCTCAGGACTCATGTAGCTCTAATGAAAATGAATGTCAGAACTTCTTCTGCTCTTCCTCAAAAGCCCTGATTAAATCTTGCTTCATTGGTATCATTCTTTGATATATTCTGATTCTTAAAACTACTAAAATTATCTTTTTTATCTATACTGGATTGAAAGTCACTTATATCTTACTGTTAAGAAACACAAAAGGGACTGGCCTGGTGGTCTAGTGATTAATACCCTGAGCTCCCAATGCAGGGGGAAGGGTTTGATCCCTGGTCAGGGAACTAGATACCCACATTCCTCACCTGAGCGTTCACATGCCACTTTCCACTTGAACTCATGTATAATTGTCAAACCAATGCTTTCACATACTTCTATCATACAGCTATCCCTTCTTATAGGACATCTTCAGATTTCATTGTGGTTTTGAAATTACATTCTCTGAATAAAAAGCTCTTCCAAAAAAAGTTTGCATGTCACAACTAAGACCTGGTACAGCCAAGTAAAATAGTTAAAAAAACGGGGAAAAAAACACAAGAGCTCAAACTTTGAGGGCAGCTAGATAAAAGTTAAGTTTCTATCCTCAAAGCCAGTGAAGTTAACAGCTCACCTTTGCTAGGTTGAAACAAAGTTTCTTTTTCAAAAATTACGTTAGGAAAGTGACAGGCACTCAGCAAGAGTAATTGCTGTAATATCTACCATGTTTTGCCTCTACCTTTTCTACATGAAGTGATCTGTAATTACCAATCACTTATTAGCCACTTCAAAGTTGTGTGGCTTTCGGAATTTATTTACTCTCTCTAGCCTTAGTTTTATTGAACATACAGTTTTATTTACATACAGTTAAATTTACCCATTTTAATGTATGTGTGTGTGCTAAGTCACTTCAGTCATGTCCCACTCTTTGCAACCCTATGGACCATAGCCTACCGGGTTCCTCAGTCCATGGGCTTCTCCAGGCAAGAATACTGGAGTGGGTTGCCATGCCCTCCTCCAGGGGATCTTCCCAACTCAGGGATCAAACTCAGGTCTCTTACACCTCCTGCATTGGCAGGAGGGTTCTTTGCCACTAGCGTCACCTGGGAAGCCCACTTGAGTGTACAGCAGTATCTTAATTGTGGTGTTAATTTACCCTCCATATAGATTCTTGATGGAATAGCAGTTAAAGAATTTTGTTCTTTTGGGGAGAAGGGATTATTTGTTGTATTATTATTGACTTAAGGAATCCTTTACACATAAATTCAGAATCAGCATGCCACGTTTTGCAACAAGAATCCTGCTGGGATCCTGATGAATCTTCCGGGCCAACGTGTGATGAGAAAAGTGGTATGTTGTAGGCCTAGAGTTATGGATTAACTCTAGAAAAATATCTGGGGTTGCGTCATAATGTGGTTAATGATAGCTATGTTTCTTGCAATAAGAATGCATTTAAATATGTTCCTCTGTAAGCAAATATCTGGCCTTAAGGAGAACGCAGTGTGTAAGAAGTTATGTAGAGTGAAAGAAGGCAGTAACGGAACGCTAGTGCTGGGGAAGACTCTTGAGAGTCCCTAGGACAGAAAGGCAATCAAACCAGTCAGTCCTAAAGGAAATCAACCCTCAAGATTCATTGGAAGGGCTGATGCTGAAACTGAGGCTCCAATACGTTGGCCACCTGATGCAAGGAGTCAACTCATTGGGAAAGACCCTAATGCTTGGAAAGATTGAGGGCAAGAAGAGAAGCAGATGACAGAGAATGAGATGGTTGGATGGCATCACTGACTCAATGCACATGAGTTTGAGCAAACTCAGGGTGATAGTAAAGGACAGGGAAGCCTGGAGTGTAGCAGTTCATGGGGTCAGAAAAAGTCGGACACAGCTTAGCAACTGAACAACGACAAATGGAATGCAGGTGGGTTGTATGTAGTGTGGAGGGTATTGTGAAATGAAGGTAATCATCACCTGTGTTAATTCGAAGACTTTGTTAATATAACTCAACTAGTATCTAATGCAATGATCTGACCTGTGGGTGGGGCCTATAAAACAAAGGAGATGATACATATGTGCGTTTTGTAAAGTGTTAATAACTCGCAAAGACTAAGGAAGTCAGGAGTCCAACACCTAGGTTTGAGACCACATGTGCCATTTTAGTAGATGGTTGATATTATCCATTACTTAAATAGTAATGATGATGATATTTATCTCAGGATTATAAAAATAAATGAGACACATTAATATATTAACATCTCATATAATTAATTAGAGATGTATAATATACTTCATTCATTGAAGGTCTATGCAAATGTTATTTATGACTATTTTATTTCATTCTTTCTTAGTTTCTGTTGCCCCAAAGAGAATATCAACTATTAAGTTGCTCTAAACAGAATATTTCCCTGGCCAACCAGTCTGCTCCTATGGATGGGCTACCTTGAGACACTTTATGTAGCTGGTGCCAACAACATAATTTGAGTAGTGATAGCAAGGTTAGTAAATTGGGAATTTGTGCTGCTTAGAACAAAGATGGGAATGTGAATTCTTTTATTGACTTTTTATTTCTCTCTTATTCTCTGCAGGAAAGAAAAAGCAATTTTGTGTAAACACGCGTTATTTTTTAAAGTCACTTTTTGGAAAGGCATTAGTGGTATAAAATCATAATTCTTACACTGAATCATTTTGCCTAATTTTGGCATAAAGAAAGGCCATAAAGAAAGCAGGCAGATAAAGAAGGGGAGGACATTATTCCTAGTGTCTATTCTCATACATTACTCTCTCCACATTCCATGTTGAACTATTGAAATAAATAGCACTCATTAAAAAAATGGTAGTAGTATCTTACTTTTGGACACTGATCATGAGAGAGACCTGTTTGTAGAATATGCTCACCTTAGCAGAAAAGGTCCAGAAATTGTCACATTTGAGAAGAGACCTGATATTATCTTGCTAAGAATGAAAGAAATATATATATATACACATATATCAACTAAAAGAACCAAAAAGAGAGAGTTCAGCAATGCCTCAGCAACGCCCTACATGAGGCAAGAAGATTGAAGTAGTCACTACCTTTCACATGGCTAAAAGATTTGTGATAAATAACTCAGACTAAGAGTCTGTACAATTATTACATTTGAGAAAAAGATCAAGATGGGAGAATCCTGTTGCAGTTGCCCTAGCTGCTGGTAGTACCACTTCTGCGTTGTGGACCCAGAAAGTCTCTGGTAAGACTGATAAAAGTGCTGGTCAGAAAAGGGGCAAGAAGCTTCATTTTAATTAGCTTCAAATGGAAATAAAGTGATGGAACAAGACACTTACCATTTAACCGTTCATAAGTTGGAAAATATTTTTTCCATAAAGCTTCTCTCCACTGGCTGTAGCTCACTTACTACCGGCAGATGTCAATGCTTTTCCTGAATTGATTTCTAAGCCAAGTGATTTGGCCCATGTTCTTTTCTCATCACTGAGTGTAATTATAATTTCAGAGAAAAGAATAAAGTGTTGATGTGCTCAGAAGAGGGTGCCACAATCTGAGTGTCCTCTATTTCTCTTCTTTCTTCAAGGGATTCTAGTGAAGGGAGTATAGCTCTGTGGTGTGACAATCATGCAAACGTGCCTTTCAACTCTGTACTGCGGGTCACTGGCCCCATCTTGCACACCACTGCTATGAAGTTCACACCTGCTCTATAACTTCCATCTATTCCTCCCAGCCACTAAGAGTAGCAGGGATTCTAAAGTTGGGGCAGTCTTATGCCTTAGACTCAAGGACTCCTCGTCAGCCTTGCTGAAACACCCTTAGAATGGCCCTGTATATCAACACTCTTCTACCCAAACCCCCTTCCTGCCCTTCACATGGGTCAGACCTACATCACAGTCTTACAGCTCTCCTGGCCTTCTGTCTCCCTTCTTATTTTCCTTTGCGGTTGTTTTCTATACCAAGTCTCTTGCACACCCAGTCCCTTCATGCCATCTGCTTCTTGAAAGACATGAACAAATACATACCATGCCAGAAGCAGTCAGAAGAAAACAAGCAATGCGATTCTGGAACGGGCTCACTGATCTGCTGGTGAACACAGAAAGGCAGCATTCTGAGCGCTGTGCAGAGGACGGACAGTCCCTGGCACACAGCGGTGGTCCAGTCGCTGAAGGTATCACTGGAGGAAGTCTGGCAAAACGTCCTGATAGGAGGGGAATGCCCTCATAAGTGCTATAATTCAGGCATTTGGAAAATAAAGGTGTCAAAGATCCTATAAAGTTAGTGGAGTTGGCTGCTTACTGGTAAGTTGTATTAATGTCCATCAATGGGATAATGAGAAACTGAGGGCCATTAACAAGCCTTGGAAGACTAAATATGAGATGTGAGAGCCAAAAAGCATCTAGTAATTTCCAGAGGCCCGCATCTCCTGCTGTTAGATGAGTGGACACAGCTGAACGGCAAACAGGAGCTCTAATAGCTAAAGTTGCAGAGCTACAGAGCCTTAACATTTTAGCCAAAGCAGGTCTAATATGCTAAAGTCAGCAAACTGATTGGGAAAAATCTTGGACCCTGAAACATCAGGTGGGGACATTGGGATGGACGCCCGTGAAAGTGTTGGCTCTGTACAGCCCTGTGAATTCTCAGACTTCTCAGAGCTGATCTGCAGTCCCCTAGTAAGAGCTAACACAACCTGCATGCTGGAGGATGCTGCACAATGCCCCCGCCCCCCTCCTCCCAAAGATAGTCGTGACAGGTGCTACCATCAAAAGTGTCCTCCAGATTCCTCTCCCAGCTACTAGGCCAATAGCTGAGAATTACATTCCAGCATAACCCAGCTGAGGACGTGATGGGTCTGGCAAGGGAGGAAAGAGAACATACACTGAAGGATCTGTAGACATTAGCCAGCATGTACTGGCAGGAGTTAGGGGGATAATTCTTTCGCTAGTTTTTAAAAGCAGTTGATCAAAAGGACTGGACTATGACATTAGATCGGAGAAGGCAATGGCAGCCCACTCCAGTCCTCTTGCTTGGAAAATCCCATGGACGGAGGAACCTGGTGGGCTGCAGTCCATGGGGTCGCTGAGTCAGACATGACTGAGCGACTTCACTTTCACTTCCCACTTTCATGCATCGGAGAAGGAAATGGCAACCCACTCCAGTGTTCTTGCCTGGAGAATCCCACGGACGGCGGAGCCTGGCACGCTGCCATCTATGGGGTCACACAGAGTCGGACACGACTGACGCGACTTAACATTAGCATGACATTAGATAAGCAAGAATTCACTGGGTTGGGGGAATATTTTCTCTTTGCACAGGATTTAAGCTCTTAGCAAGGATCTCATGAGATGGGACAGAGTCACAGCTAGGATGATTCTTAGAGGTCTGGGGAGAGGGGGAAAGTAATAGCCAAGCAAAGTATAAATGCCCAAGCTTCCCTGGCAGAGGGTGGAGGAGGGAATAAAGAGGTGAGCAAAGTGGACCTGCAGGGCAGGAATGTTACGTGAGGCTGGAAACCCACCAGAGGATGCTCCATGGGAGGGCCCAGCTTTCACCATGGCCATCAGGAATGTGATGGAGAAGGGGAGGCAGTATTGCTGAGAAGGTCAATGGTCCTCTGAAGATCAGGATGATGGTAGGTGAGGCTGGCACAGAACTGGGCTCGTTAATGTCATTCTGGGGGTGATGGGCCCTGAAGTCAATGAGCCAGATGGTGCCACTTAACAAGCAGAAACCAGGAGGCTACAAATACCAGGAGGGTTGGAGGGAAGCCAAGGTGGCTTGGTTCCCAGGAGGCTGTGGAGATGGTTAATAGACCGTGGTGCCTAGGGTCAAAGTAGATGGGAAGCCAACAAGGATGCTTCTTCATTTTTTTTTTTTTTAATGTAGAGGTGAGCAAATACTTTTATTTTAAAAATTTCTAGTTTTATTGAGATGTAATTGACATAAACCACTGTACAATCTGACTCATTTGAGAAGACCCTGATGCTGGGAAAGATTGAAGGCAGGAGGAGAAGGGGATGACAGAGGATAAGATGGTTGGATGGCATCACCAACTCGATGGACATGGGTTTGGGTGGACTCCGGGAGTTGGCAATGGGCAGGGAGGCCCAGCATGCTGTGGTTCATGGGGTCGCAGAGTCAGACATGACTGAGTGACTGAGCTGAACTGAACTAAATTGTATAAGTTCAAGGTGTGTAACAATAATCTGATACATCTGCTGATGAGTACTCAGTCGTGTCTGACTCTTTGTGACCCCATGGACTATAGCCCACCAGGCTGCTCTGTCCATGGAATTCTCCAGGCAAGAAGACTGGAATTCATTGTCATTTCCTATTCCACTGGTACACTTACCTATTGTGAAAAAAGATGCTTCTTAACACCTACAATTAAAGTCAAGAATAGAGGAGCAGGAGGACTTCCCTGGAGGTCCCAGGTTGGGGAACTGGGATCCCAGAAGCCAAACAGTGTAGGCAAAAAAAAAATAGAGAATCAGGAGGCTGAGGGCAGTCACTCTAATAAAAAAAGTCACCATCTCTTGCTTAGTTCCCAGACATGAACTGATTTTTAGATCTAGAATCCACTAGTTGATGAGATGGTTGGCTTCCTATGAAGGACTCTATAACCACCATAAAAAGCAAAGTATATATTGCTTATGTTCATTCCTCCAGTCTTTCCCCAAAGGGATATATAGCCATTTAATGATGTAACTGTACACTGGAAAAGAGAAATGAGACCTTTAAAGACTATTGGACACAGGGTCTGTATTGACTATGATCTCAAATTATCATCATGACCCTCTTCTTCTTAGCTTGGGGGCTTAAAGGAGCCCAGTAGTGGCTGAGTCCTGGCTAAAGTCTAGCTCGAGGAGGCCCAATGCTTTTTATGAAAACCAGGGATGGTTTGTCCAGTCTCTGAATGTAAAAACTGGAATCGATGTATTTGTCACGTGAAGTAACTGTCATATTGGGTCCTTGGCATGAGGAATAAGAACTATTGCAGCAGGAAGGCCAATTTGAAACTTCTCAGACTGCTTCCTATCCCACCTTGGTGTGCATAGATTCTAAATTCCCTAGTCATGAAACTCAGCTTGAGGTAACATATATTGGTATTTCACAGCATCAAGAATGGGTTGAAAAATTCTGTAAAGCAATTATCCTTCAATTAAAAGATAAATAAATTTTTTTAAATGTACATGCTAAAAAAATACTGGGTCAAATCTGAAAAAGAATATGTATATATGCATATATATATACATACACATATATATATACACACATACATACATACATACATATACAAAATCAAATCACTTTCCTGTACTCTTGAAACTAACCCAACATTGTAAATCAACTGTATTTCAATTAAGAAAAAAGAATAGGTTGGCTGGGAGGTATTATGGTCAGCAAGAAATTTCAATAAATGATTAGAGATGCTTTAGACAAGAAATAAGACAATGGCAGTAGAATTAAGAAGAAATAATAGGAAGCAAGATATGTCTTTGACTCCACAGGACTTAAACCTATTGGAATTTAAGGAAAAGGGGTGTTTTATGTTTTCACCTTTAGATGGCTAGGTGGATGATAATACATCTCAAGGAGAAGAAATACCAAAAGTGGTAAAAATTTGGTAGGGATGTCACTGAGTTTATTTCTCTTCTTCAATTTTTTTTTTCTTTTTTACTCCACCATGCAGCAGGTGGGCATGCAGAACTTCCTCAAGCAGGGATAGAGCCCATGTCCCCTGCAATGGAAGCGTGGAGTCTTAACCACCGGACTGCTGGGGCAGCCCACTGCGTTTATTTCTTGTTAGGTTTGAAAGGCATAAGCAGGATATACCACAACTTGGGTCAGTAAGGCAGGCAAAAAGACTGGGCTAGAAATATATATGTAGGACTCATCAGCATGTAGATGGAAGTTGAAATTGGAAAAATGGATGAAACTGTTCTACAGAAGCATAAAACATGATCAAGAATAGATGGACATCAATATTTTAGGAGTGGGAAAGGAGACAGAAAAACAATTAGACGAAGGTGGAAAGGAACTAGACAGAGTAAAAAGATGTGTACAAGGCTTCCCTGGTGGGTCAGTAGTTTAGAGTGTGCCTTCCAACGCTGGGGACACTGGTTTGATGCCTGGTCTAGGAAGATCCCACCTTCTGCAAGGCACCTAAGCCCAGGCGCGTCTACTGCTGAGCCTTTGTGCTGCAACTGCTGAAGCTCACGTGCCCGAGAGCCTGTGCTTGACAACGAGGAGTCACCGCAATGAGAAGCCTGCAACTAGAGGGTAGCCTCCACTCGCCAAAACTGGAAAAAGCCTGCACACAGCAATGAAGGTCCAGTGCAGCTAAAAGATAAAGAAAAGATGTGTTCAGAAAGTTGAACTGGGAAAGAACAGAGAGAGAGCGAATAGTAAGTAAATAAAATGATCGTGTTAAAAGAGCTGAGTGTTTTAAGTGGGATGAAGTTAAACACCTTTGAGTGCTAGTAGGATAGAATTTGTAAAGAGTGAGAGGTGGAAAACTCAGGAGGGAACAAATGACTGATAGCGACATAGGAGGAAATAACTTCAGTTTACATTTCTTGGCCTGAGTCCCCATCCTTCCTCACCCACAATCCTCATATAGTGGCCATTGCTCAGGGCTCCAAAAATTTTTGGCACCGATCTTCAGCCATGTCAAGAGGACAACATGGATCGTCAACTTGTCTCATAGCTATTCCATGTCTCATAGGAGATTTATCTTGGTGAAAATGCAGAATGCATTCAATATGGAAAGAGGAAGGTGAAACAAGACTTGGTTCGACTGGCCAAGATCACTTGCTGCTGGGGCTAAATTTGCAACTATTATTGAAGAATCTACAGCCAGATTAACTCCCTATCCATTCATTGAAAGTTTTCCTTGCTTCCTCATCTCACCTGACTGTCAGGCTCTGTCCTAACCACATCCTCTGAGTCAGTACAGAACACAAGATAGCCCTTATTAGTTTGGATTCTGAATTTAAGATTCTCCTAATTGTGACTGTTGCTTCCTGACAGAGATTTTTTTTTTTCTGTAAAAACAAAGAAAGAAAAGAAAGAAAAAGAAATCTGCTAATATATTCTTGATCAGAAGGTGAAGATCGGCAACTAGTGCTGTAAAGTAGAAATAAAATTTCAGTAATCCTTGTAAGTGGGGATTCTTGAAATGAAGGATGATGTAGCAAGGTTGGGAACATCTTTCAGAGTGCAAGTTATTCTTTCCTCCTCAGGAAATGGAAGAACTCAGCAGCTATCCCTTCTGCCTGAGAGGGACACTGTGCCACAGTGCCCAGAACTGCTGTTTCTCAGAACCACAGTGTTCTGGGAGCTCTCTTACAGGTTTTTAACTTTCGACCAGAGTGCCTCCAGTTTTCTCTCTTATATGTTAGAACTGTCTTGCAACGCAGGGGTCAAAATTATAGAGTATGTTCCTTTGACTGAAAAGAAAAAAGCTTTTGAAAAACATTTATCTAGACAAAACAATACAATGCTTTACATATTTAACTTATGTAGTAAGTAAAGTATATTTGAAATAGGTAATGCATTTAAAAAAGACTTTAGAAATGTATTATAATTTTGTTTAGTTGGTGGGCGGGGGCCCCTTGACTCCTCACTGCAGGGGCATTTTTTGTAACAGAGTGTGGGCTCTCGGTGCACGAGCTTCAGTAGTTGCAGCCCTTGGACCCTAGAGCACAGGCTCAGTAGTTGTGGCTCACGGTCTTAGTCACTCCCTGGGATGTGGGGTCTTCTTGGATCAGGGGTCCAACTGGTGTCCCTTGCCCTTCAAGGCGGATTCCTAACCACTGGACTATCAGGGAAGCCCTAGGTAATGCATTTTATTTCATAGGTCCATATATAACTGTGGTTAGAAAAAGTCCTCTTTTCCTGAATTTGTGAAAGATACTAAGTCTGGTATTTCCTTCAAAATAACCCAAGGGAGGGAGAGTAGGTGGCCATTCAGATTAAATCAGACTGCGTGCATGCTAAATTGCTTCAGTTTTGTCCCATTCTCTTCCCTGTAGCTCAGACGGTAAAGAATCTGCTTGTAATGCAGGAGACCTGGGTTTGATCCCTAGGTTGGGAAGATGCCCTGGAGAAGGGAATGGCAATCTACTCCAGTATTGTTGCCTGGAGAATCCCATGGACAGAGGAGCCTGGCGGGCTACGATCTGTGGAGTCGCAAAGAGCTGGACACGAACTGAGCGACTAACACTTCTATGGACTGTAGTCCGCCAGGCTCCTCTGTCCATGGGATTCCTCAGTAAGAATATTCTAGTGGGTTGCCATTTCCTTCTCCAGGGGAATCTTCCTGGGAATCCCAGGGATCTGAACTGGGGTCTCCTGCATTGTAGGCAGATTCTCTAGCATCTGAGCTAATAAGGAAGCCTGAATCAGGTTAGCTGGGGGTCAACAGTTGTCAAAGCTTGATGACTGATCCATGAGGACTGAAGATATTACTGTCTGTTTTTATATGTTTGAACTTTCCCATAGTGTAATGTTTTCAAAAAGCAGGAGATTAAAAAGCCTAAGAAAATAAATAAGATAATTACATTGTAATAAATGCTAAGAAATACGGTAATGAATGGTCTTTCCACTCAAAGTCCTATCTTAACCTAAGGCACTGGACTCATTCTGTACTGGCTACCAGATCAACTCTCTTCTAAATCATCCAGAAAAAGCCTGTCAGGTGGGGCCACACCCAAGCGGAGAGATGAAGTGTTTTCTTGGCTGAATCTCTATGGGCCAATTCAGTTTCCACCCTGAAAGGGAGGAGCCAGGATTCCAAGCATTGTCTGCTTAATCTAAAACCATTTGGTCACACCCTGATCTAGCCAAAGTTTATAGATTTTAGGTGCAGGAAGAACTACCCTGAGGGCTTTCAAAGCACGGATTTCTGGATCTTGTCTTGTGCTCAAGGATTTGATTTTGAGAGTCTGGTTGGAGTTTCATAGTTTACTTTTCCAACCATGCATTTGTGTGTGCTCAGTCGTGTCTGATTTTTTTCGACCCTATGGACTGTAGCCTGGTAGGCTCCACTGTCCATGGGATTCTCCAGGCAAAAATACTGGAGTGGGTTGCCATTTCCTCCTTCAGGGGATCTTCCCCACCCAGGGATTGAACCCAAATGTCCTGCATTGGCAGGTGGATTCTTTACCACTGCGCCCCCCCAGTTCTTAAGCAAATCGAGACTGAGTCCTTGCACTTTGAATACTTTATAGTACTAAGCTAAAGCTACCCGTCAGATATGCAGATGACACCACCCTTACAGCAGAAAGTGAAGAACTAAAGAGCCTCTTGATGAAAGTGAAAGAGGAGAGTGAAAAGTTGGCTTAAAGCTCAACATTCAGAAAACTAAAATCATGGCATCTGGTCCCATCACTTCATGGCAAATAGATGGGGAAACAGGGGAAACTGGCTGACTTTATTTTTCTGGGCTCCAAAATCACTGCAGATGGTGATTGCAGCCATGAAATTAAAAGATGCTTCCTCCTTGGAAGGAAAGTTATGACCAATCTAGATAGCATATTAAAAAGCAGAGATATTACTTTATCAACAAAGGTCTGTCTAGTCAAGGCTATGGTTTTTCCAGTGGTAATGTACAGATGTGAGAGTTGGACTATAGAGAGGGCTGAGCCCCGAAGAATTGCTGCTTTTGAACTGTGGTGTTGGAGAAGACTCTTGAGAGTCCCTGGGACAGAAAGAGATCCAACCAGTCCATCCTAAAGGAGATCAGTCCTGAATATTCATTGGAAGGATTGATGCTGAAACTGAAACTCTGATACTTTGGCCACCTGATTTGAAGAGCTGACTCATTTGAAAAGACCCTGATGCTGGGAAAGATTGAGGGCAGGAGGAGAAGGGGACAACAGAGGATGAGATGGTTAGATGGCATCACCGACTCAATGGACATGGGTTTGGGTGGACTCTGGGAGTTGGTGATGGACAGGGAGGCCTGGTGTGCTGAGGTTCATGGGTTCGCAAAGAGTCGGACACGACTGAGGGACTCAACTGACTGAAAGTTACCCGGGCTCCCTGGGTCCTGAGACCGATGGCCTCTGGGCAGAGAAAGCCTGTTATGGATGACCAATGGATGCCAGGGCTGCCCTATTGCTTGTGAAGGTTTTCCTTTAGAAGCTCTGACTCATCAGAATGGCCTATGAAAACATCTGTGACTTCTCCAGCCTCATCTCTTGTCACATCCTCCCCCCAACATCATCCTCCAGCAGTTCCCAAGAACTGCAGTTGCGCAGTTCCGTCTGCATTCATTAGCAGGTCTCTTGCCTCGGTGTTTTGTCTCCTGCTGTTCTCATTCTAAATTGCCTAGCCTTTCCCTTCTACTCAGCTCACCATTATTGTGGGCTTAAAATTTGTGTTTACAGCTAGATCTTGGAGTGATCCTGTTATCTAAACACTACAATCTGAATCTAATCTCCTGGTGAGTAACACACCCTCAGCCATAAATCAGTTACAAAATACCTTTGAATTTCTATTCCCTCCACAAAACATCCTTCAATCTATCATTAATATTATTTTTTGTTGTTGTTTTTTTTTATTTAAAAAAAATTTTTTTTCATTTATTTTTGTTAGTTGGAGGCTAATTACTTTACATATCATCAATATTATTTACAAATATTGTTCGTTTGTAACTTAACAACTGTTTTTCATTTTTTATTTTCTAAGTCTCATCTTAAAGGAATAAAAACCAAAAATTTTGAAAAAGATCAGGAGTGATTATTTATTACCCAGTAACTTAACTCTCACCTAATAGACAAGAGTGTGTATAAATTTGATGAAATTATCACACTGAGAGATAACAAGGGGGAGGGGGGAAGAGGAGGAATACAGCTCTTCTGGGAAAGAGGAAGTAGGGACATTTACTTACAAAAGGAAGGAGAAACTGGACGAGAAACCCTCAGGTTAAGAGGATTAAACTGCAGAGATTGAACACCGTGACTCTGCCTTTCTCTGAGCATTCCTTGAAATGGCATACTCAAATTACGGGAAGGTAAGTTTGGTTTTGATTTCATTCATTTCCCACAGATTCACTTTTTAAAGCTTTTCTAGAACTCACTTCTCTTTCTTTCTTGCCACAAGTCTTAATTTCTGGATGTGAGAAATTTCTGAGAATCTCCTCTTTGCAAGTGAATTATTTTCTTTCATGGGGTTGGGTGAAAGTAAAAGGGAGAAATTAAATATTTCTCTTTCTAGTTCTAAGTAAGATACTTTTTTCATAGAAAGACATGTTGTAGCTGAGCAAGATAAAATGGTAAAGAAATGGCCGGCTGCAGTGGAAAGAGCGAAAAGGGTAATATGCCTAAGGTCAGACAGTGAATTGACTAGTGGTTTCTTTCCTTCAGGGATAAGAAGCAACCCACTCCCAATGCCCTTGCTACAAAACAGGTTTCCTGACTTTGCTTGGGTAGTCATTAACTAGATGAGAATATAAATTGAGCAGGTTTCATTCACAGGAACCACTTGGAGAAGGGAATGGCCACCCACTCCAGTGTTCTAGCCTGGAGAATCCCATGGATGGAGGAGCCTGGTGGGCTAGAGTCCACGCGGTCGCATAGAGTCAGACACGACTGAGACACACAGACACACACGGAGACCACAGTGTGGGCTGAAGGACAGAATGGGCCAATATTAAGAATAGAATTCATGGGCAAGTCGTAGAGCTTTTACCTCTTGACTGGAATGATACTTCTCCCAATAATGCCAGTTTGTTTTTTAAAGCTGACCAGTGAAGTATGTCCCAGAGTACTTTGAAAAAGTGGTGTACAAATGCAAAATCCCTAGTTGCAAGTGAAGTGTGGACGCAAGGGGAAGTCTTTGAAAAGATTTAAACAGGGGGAGGGAAGCCTGGTGTGCTGCAGCCCGTGGGGTCGCACAGAGTCAGACGCAACCTGACGAGTGAACTAACAGAGGGAAAGGCGTGTCAAATGCAGGTGCGTCTAGCTGCTCAGAGAGTGAATCACAACTGAGCTGGAATGGAGTCTATTTGCCCTTGGATTGAGAGGAAAAGTTAAGAAACTTAAGCATATGTGACTCTGTGGCATCGATCATTTAATTTCCGAGCCTCAGTTACTTCTCTGCTGGCTCAGACGGTAAAGAATCTGTCTGCAATGCAGGAGATCCCGGTTCTGGGTGGGGAAGATCCCCCGAAGGAGGATCTTGCCTGGAGAATTTCCACGGACAGAGTCTATAGGGTCACAAGGAGGAGGATATGACTGAGCAACTAACTCTTTCAGTTGCCTAATTTGTAAAATAGGAAAACCAGTAAATTACTCTAAGTATGTTATAGGATTAAGTGAGAGCTATAGACAGCTCCTAGCACAGTGCATGCATACTGTACAAAACCCATAAATATAGCTCCTTTCCACCTATCCACTTTATCTTTCATTCATGAAATTGTTAAAAGAACACTGACTGTCCACTGCGTACCCTGTGATTGCTGTGGAGAGTGAGACAGATACACTTGCTTCCCTCAGGCCATGGGGCTTAAACAAGGTTGCTATGGCTGAAGGTCGGAAAGCTCAGGGGTCTTAAACTAGAAAGGAAGGCAGGGGCCCCGCGGTTCAAGAATTTACAGGCTGCATGAGGGAATTTTGTCTTTAATGGAAATATTTTATTTTTAAAAATTATTATTCTAATAATTAAATTATTATTTACTTTTAAAAATTGGAGCATAGTTGCTTGGCAATGTTGTGTTAGATTCTGCTGTACTATACGGTGAATCAGCTATGAAAAGCGAAAGTGTGAAAGTGTTAATCACTCAATCGCGTCCGACTCTTTGCGACCCCACGGACCTTAGCCCACCAGGCTCCTCTGTTCAGGGATTCTCCAGGAAAGAATATCAGAGTGGTTGTTTATATATAATCCCTCTGTGTTTGAGTCTTCCTCACAACTGAAGTATTTTAAATAAGCTTGAGAGCAGTCTGTAGAAAGGGGCAGAGATGGATTTTGGAATAACAAGATAATTGCTCCAGCCAGTGAGAGCTGATGCTTACTTGAATCACACAATAGAAGATGAGAAGGCAGAAACACTTTCCACACAGATTTAGGAGATAAAATGAAAATATGTTTTAGCTGATGAAGAGAAAGGCTATGAGGGAAATGGTTTCCCCAAACCCAAGATCTACGTTCTAATTTCTTCTTATTGGTCAGTTCAGTTGCTCATTCGTGTCCGACTCTTTGCGACGCCGTGGACTGCAGGACGCCAGGCTTCCCTGCCCATTAGCAACTCCTTGCCCATTAGCAATTCCTTACTCAACAGCTTACTCAGACTCACGTCATTGAGTTGGTGTAAATCTGCTTTTGCTCATTTCCTCATTGTTTTTCTTATCTAATAAAGGGTCTACTAGGGGCTTCTCTGGCGGCTCAGATGGTAAAGAATCTGCCTGCAATTCAGGAGCGGTTCAATCCCTGGGTTGGGAAGATCCCCTGGAGAAGGGAATGGCAACCTACTCTGGTATTCTGGCCTGGAGAATTCCATGGACTGTATAGTCCATGGGGTTGAAAGGAGTTGGAAATGCCTGAGTGACTTTCACTTTCACACTTCACAATAAAGGGTCTACGAATCAATGTCAAATTCAGGAAATCTCGGTCTTCCCATCCGACTGCTGGCTTCGCAGTCTCTTATCCATCAGTTGCGCCGTGAAGTTACACATCCTAGTTTACAGCATTAAATGAGAACAGTCACTGACACTTCCTTTTCCAGAATTTCTTTGAGGGGCCATTAGAAGAAGAAAATGTGATTCTTACATTGTATCCAGTTAATGAGGAAATTATTGAAGACCATCAAGTGGATCCAGGTGTTTCTTCAACTTCAGAAGTCAAAGAGGCACCGAATACAAATGATCAAGGTATGAAGACCACAGGGTTAGCTCCCAGGAAAAGTAGGTTCCCCTGACTTCTAGCTACGTGACACCCAGCTGAATTCTCACCTTGATAACCTGTGGGAAGAGATTTCTCAAACTCTCGTACTTCTCCTTCGCTAAGCACCCTTACTGTCTTACTTTGGAAAAGACAAAAAAAATAGTCATGTGGAGTGTTTTGAATAGAGCATGATCTTATGTGGCAAGTAGATGTGAGCTCAAATTCCCAACCGACGAAGCTCAGTCTTCTTTTCATTTTGGTGAATATGCTTTTTACATACCTCTTATGAAGACCAAATCATTTTTTTCTGAGTTTTTTTGTTATACATAATTGACACAGAAAACATTGTATAATTTTAAGGTATATAATGTGATGATTGATGTATGTGTCTATTGCAAAATGATGACCAAATAAGATTATGAACAATAATAAGAAATTAAGAAATGATGACAAAATAAGAACACATTCATCATCTCACAGTTAACTCCCTTCACCATGGTGAGAACATTTTAAGATTTACTCTCTTAATTTTTCAGAATACATTATAGCATTAACTATAGTTACCTTGATATGCATTAGATCCCTAGAACTTACTCATCTTATAACTGAAAATTTGTACTCTTTGATCCAGGGAAACTCCCCATTTCCCTTGCCCCCAGTTCCTGGCAACCACCAATATACTCTCTGTGCGTGAATTCAGCTTTTTAGATTCCACATATAAGATCAGATGGTATTTGGGAGGCTAAATCACTTTGAAAACATCTAGTGTTTTGCTTGGTGAGTAATTACTGATGAAATATCTAGTAGACTCTTCGTATCTGTTCTTGGGGCTTCGTATAGAGGCATCAAAGAAGTATTTTTAGAATGATCTTATTTGGCAGGGGCAAATAACGAGGGCTTCAAGATAGAGCAGATAGTGACAAGTTAAAGCTAGCCAAAGCGATGTGAGACAGGGTAACATTTCTCTGTTGGGGAAAATGAGGCAGGTGGACAGAAAGGAGGACTGTTGTGGGACGGTGTGGTTTTAATGATTTCTACAAGGACAGATAGTTTGTGGACCCACATCCAGATGTTTTGGAGAGCAATCCAATGTAATGTTCTATTCAGGAGGTTGGTGATGGCTGTAAAAAGTAGTTTACTGAAAGTAGTATAAAAAGTTTATAATTTCAAAATGTGGGTTTGAGTCCTAGGTCTGCCATTTTCATGATGGTGTGATCTTGGTTAAGTCCTTGAATTCTTTAATCTATTACCTTATTTGTAAGATGAGGACAAAATACTGGATACGTATATGTGCAAATTGAGTTGTGGGGAGTGAGAACTTTGCAAAACTAGAAAGAATTTTACAAATAGATTAATGTATTACTATTTTGGTCCCCTTCTTTCCTCAGTTCCTATTCCTCAAATAAATGAGCTTGAGGAAGATTGTCCAAGCTCCAGCTTTAGAAGATCAGTTTGCCCCTTGCCGACCACATTGCCTCCAATTAACGATGTGAGTCGGGACACTCTGCGGTACTGGTGCCAACAGCTTAAGCTGAGTACCGACGGCCAGGTGAGTGCACTGGTGGGAATCTCTGGTGCTCGGAACAAGCATGGGAGCGCTGCCAGCTTTTAATTTTTATGAGAAGTGAAGTTGCTAAGTCATGTGCGACTCTGTGATCCCATGGGCTGTAGCCTACCAGGCTCCTCCATCTGTGGAATTCTCCAGGCAAAAGTACTGGAGTTGGTTGCCATTTCCTTCTCCAGGGGATTTTCCTGACCTGGGGATCAAACCTAGGTCTCCCGCATTGCAGGCAGACGCTTTATCCTCTGAGCCACCAGGGAAGGCCTTTAATTTTTATTTCCCTTCTTAATTTCCTTAGAAAATAGAAGTTTATCGGAGACTCCAGGAACATGCTTATCCTGAAAAAGATCAGGTGAGTGAGGAATGTGGTGATGTAAGTGCTGTAAATTTCCCCTCTTCTCCACCATCTCTATACCTTGTACCTTGAAGGCAAGGTTTCTCATTCAAGACAATTGGCATGTGGGGCCAATTAGTTTCTTTTTCTCCTGAGGGTGGGTTGTCCTGTGCATTTTATTTATTTATTTATTTGTCCTGTGCATTTTAGGATGTTTAGTAGGCTAAATATCCCTGGATTCTACCCACAACGTGTCAGTGGCCTCCCTCCTCCTACACACAGTTTAGCAAACAAAATGTCTCCCAGCTGAGAATCAGTAGTCTGAGGGAACTGACATTCCTAAACCATTTCTACACTGACACACACAGGTCATGCATGAAGGCCAATGCATGGAGAATGGTAAAATCGGCACTTATTGTGAATTCCATTTGCAGTACATTCCTAAATCATCACGGGAGGCCCGAATGCACTCGTGTTCAAGGAAACACAACGTGGTGACCAAAGGAGGAAGTGTACAGAAAAGGAAGATGAGGAAGGGTGAGGAACAGACTAGCGTGGTTGAGGTGGTGACTTCAGCTCAGGCGGCCATGCTGGCAGCGTGGTCAAGAATTGCTGCAAGGGCTGTTCAACCAAAGGCTGTGAATTCACGTGCCCTTCGTACCTCTGAATCCTTTCTGCCACAAGCCTCAGGTAAGATCAACCTTAAAGAGTGGTTACCACGCCAGAGAAAGAAGGCAGTCTTTTTTAAAAAAAAATTGCTTTATTTTATTTTTTGGTTTCACTACATGGCATGTGGGATCTTAGTTCCCCCCACCCGGGGATTGAACCTATGCCCCCTGCATTGAAAGTGTCAAGTCTTAACCACTGGACCTCCAGGGAAGTCCCAGAAGACACACTTTTTTAGTCCAATACTAATGGTAGTTAAAGTGAGAGTTAAAATATCTGCTGATGCAATGTTAGCTTCACAGAGGGCTTAGCTTTTGATTGATAGTCAAGTTTTGCCTGAATGGCTCTGAGTCAGGTGACTGAGTTGGGGATATTTTCTCACCACTAAACAGAAGGTGGGAAGAAAGCATAATCTGATAACGAGGCCAGCCATGGCCAGAGATCTTCCCCTTTCTCTCAGAGAAACCCAAGGTTTCTCAGTGTAAACCCTAATATCCTGATTTATAAAACTGAAGATATCAACTCTTCAACTTCATAGAATGACTGTGAGGCTTATGAGATACAACTTGGCTTATTAAAAGTAGGCAACAAGTAATTGAATATGTGGGGCCCCTGTCCTCTTGAGAAATCTTGAGTGAGCATAACTGGGCTTCATCTTTCTTCAGTTCCTGCTCCTCCTTCTGTTTTCATTTCCAGGACAACCTCCCTCAGGTCAGTACACAGTCACTGTCTTCTGTGGCTTGAATTCTTTTCCTCCCTCCACCCCATTTCCAGAGGCGTCTGAAGCCTGTTATTCAGGACTGACTTGTGTGGCATTGTTCGCCACACAAAGACCCAGATGGAAAAAGAGAACAGATTGGGAGCTAAAACGGGTCTGCTGGCTGCCCCCCACCCCCAGGCTGTACTTCCTTCTGTGAGGAGAAACGAGCGCCTTTTACTAGTGTTCAAAAGCAGTATCCAGCCACAAAGCTGTCTCGGAGACCTGCTTCCCCGACGAGAACACCTCTTTCTAATTTTCATTAATGTGCCATATGAGCAAGTGGCACCCAGACTTACCCTTTCAGCTCCTCTTCATCCAGTTTATCAAGGTGCTTCATGCAGTTATCAAGCACCTACTGGGATACAGGGAAGTGCCTAGCCACCATGTATATTGTGCCGTAGCATCTTTACTCTTTTTAAATTTATTTCTTTAAAATTTATTTTATTGAAGTCATAGTTGATTTACAAAATTGTGTTAATTTATAATGTATAGCAAATGATCCAGTTACATATACTCATACATGCTTCTGCATATTCTTTTCCATTATGACATCACAGGATATTGAATATACTTCCTTGTACTATACAGCAGGACCTTATTGTTTATCCATTCTATATATAATAGCTTGCATCTGCTAATCTCAAACTTCCCATCCATCCCTCCCACACCCCTCCCCCTTGGCAACCACAAGTCTTCATTCTCTACATCTGAGTCTGTTCCACTTTGTAGATAAGTTCATTTGTGTCCATATTTTAGATTCCACATGTAAGTGGTATCATATGGTGTTTGTCTTTCTCTTTCTGACTCACTTAGTATGATAATCTCCAGGCCCATCCATGTTGCTGCAAATGGCATTGTTTCATTCTTTTTTATGGCTGAGTAATATTCCACTGGGGCTTCCCAGATGGTGCAGTGGTAAAGAATCCACCTGCCAATGCAGAAGACTTGGGTTTGATCCCTGGGTCGCAAAGATCCCCCGAAGGAAATGGCAACCTGTTCCGGTATTCTTGCCTGGGAAATTCTTGCCTGGTGGGCTACAGTTCATGGGGTTGCAGAGTTGGACATGACTGAGTGAGTGAGCACAATATTCCATTCCATTCCATTCCATCTTCTTTATCCATTCGTTGATGGACATTTAGATTTTTTCCCCCATGATTTGGCTATTGTAAATAGTGCTGCTATGAATACTGGGGTGCATGTATATTTTTGAATTACAGTTTTGTCTGAATATATGCCCAGGAGATGGATTGCTGGATTTTATGGAAATTTCTACCTTTATGGTGTCATGTCTTATATTGAAGTCTTTAAGCCATTTTGCATTAGTTTTTGTATGTGGCATAAGGATGTATTCCAACTTGATTGATTTACATGCAGCTGTAACTTTCCCAACACCATTTCCTGAAGAGACTGTCTTTTCTCCATTATACACTCTTGCCTCCTTTGTCAAAGATTAGTTGAGCCAAGTGTGTGGGTTCACTTCTTGGCTCTCTTTTCCATTCCATTGGCTCAGATGTCTGTTTTTGTGCCAGTACCATGCTGTTTTCATTAATGTACCTTGTAGTGTTATCTGAAGTCTGAGAAGGTTATGCTTCTACTTTGCTCTTTTCCCTCAGCATTGTTTGGTAATTCAGGCTCTTATGGTTCCATATCAATTTTAGGGTTACTTGTTCTAGTTTTGTGAAAAATCTCATAGGTAATTTGATAGGGATCACATTAAGTCTGTAGATTGCTTTGGGTGGTATAGCCATTTAAACAATATTAGTTCTACTATCCAAGAGCATGGTAATCTCTACTCTTTTATAGTGTGGGGAGCTTTTATAGCTACTTAAGCCTACATTGATTGATCCTTTCTCTAAATTTCAGACACTGGATATCTACTCCCAGTAGATGGGATTTCCTCTGTTGTCTCTCAAATATCCCATCTCCCCAATTAGATTGTTCCTCTGACTTTTAAACAAAGATCTTTCTGCCTGTTTTCTACGGTTGAGGTAGTACAATGTAGTGGCCAGGAAAATGGACCGTGCATCTAGAATACCTATATCCTTGTTTTGGTTCTGGGAAAATTATGTTCTTTTCACACTGTAAGCTTCATTTACCTCACCTGTAAATTAAAGCAAATACTAATAATGTCTTAAGAATAAATATATTAATACGTGTGAATTGCTTAGCAAAATCCTAGACACAAAGCAAGTTTTCCTGAAAGTCGATTGCTGGTGCCCTGTGTGCTGTGCAGTTTGTGAATCAGATTATGGTGCCTTTGGTCTACATTCTTTATGCTTATTCAGTTGATTCATCAACAGGACATAAGAGTGAAATTAAGAGAGACTCACTGAGGGGTTGAATTGGGATGCTGTTATCTGATCTTAGCCGTTTACATTTGCTTGTTTTTCCCTGTCTAGGTGTCCGGTGGTGTGTGGTCCATGGCAGACCGCTCTTGGCAGACACAGAGGGTTGGGTTCGCCTGCAGTTCCAAGCAGGTCAGGCCTGGGTGCCCGATACCCCCAGGAGGATGACCTCTCTCTTCATGTTACCTGCCTGCATTTTCGCACCCCCAGACCTGGAAGATAACCTGTTATGCCCTGAATGTGCTAAGAGGTACCCCTTAAGTATATATATTTTTTTCTTTTTTATTTATTTTTATTAGTTGGAGGCTAATTACTTTACAATATTGTAGTGGACTTTGCCATACATTGACATGAATCAGCCATGGATTTACATGTGTTCCCCATCCCGATCCCCCCTCCTGCCTCCCTCACCATCCGATCGCTCTGGGTCTTCCTAGTTCACCAGCCCTGGGCACTTGTCTCATGCATCCAACCTGGGCTGGTGATCTGTTTCACCCTTGATAGTATACTTGTTTCAATGCTGTTCTCTCAGAACATTCCCACCCTCGCCTTCTCCCACAGAGTCCCAAAGTAAGTATATTTTTAAGTATGGCTAGATGGCTAGATGGGTTTCTGAATAATTTGGTGGGAGAAGGCAGAGGGGAAGCATGCTGTTTCATTAATTTGTCATACAGATCAGAATCCATATGCCATATGTCCAGAAAGCCATATAGAATTCACCTGCAATGCAGGAGACCCTGATTTGATTCCTGGGTTGGGAAGATCTGCTAGAGAAGGGATAGGCTACCAACTCCAGTATTCTGGCCTGGAGAATTCCATGGACTGTGTAGTCCATGGGGTCACAAAGAGTTGTACATGACTGAGCGACTTTCGCTTTCAGGGAAATAGGAAGCAAAAATAATTTAGTGGTAGATTAGAACTCAGATAAATACGGCTTCTTCTTAGCAACCTTAACAAAGCATCTGACAAGTTGGACCTTAACTGTCTCAATTTTAGAGAGATCTATTCCTTTTGTTGTTATTGATTTTTGGTTGTGCTGGATCTTCTTTGCTGCATATCGGCTTTCTCTAGTTGCATTGAGCAGGGGCTACCCTTCATTGCAGTGCACGGCCTTCTTGTTGTGGTGGCTTCTCTTGTGGGACATAGGCTCTAGGCACAGGCTTCAATAGTTGTGGTGCATGGGCTTAGCTGCATCTCGATATGTGGAATCTTCCCAGACCAGGGATTGAAACCTCGTCCCCTGCATTAGCAGTTGGATTCTTATCCACTCTACCACCACAGAAGTCTGAGAGATCTGTTTTAAGAAAGAAAAAATTAGAGTTCTTACCATATGTCAGATACTTAGCTGGGGATACAAAAATTAATAAGACAAAACCCATTTAGCATGCCGGGATGAAAATGACTAAGAGATGCTATGAAAATATATGGGTAGTACTTATATTGGAGTGACTTAGGGAAATTTTAGAAGGGATTACATGTACTGAGGAAGAGCTCACCAGTTAGAAATTAACAATTTGGGCATTTTGGTAGTGAAAACAGCCCATACCAATACCTGAAAGTGGAAGAATATGACCTACTTACGGACTGCAAATAGGCCAATAAATTGAAGCTTATTGATGAGTAAGTCTATAAAGGGAAGGAGCAGACTACTGGTTTTATATCTATATTAAAGGTCTCTTATATTATCCTGCAGGTCATAGTCTCCCAGTCACTTTTGGGACATAAGACTTCTTTGAGAAAATAATGATAGTGACATACCCTCCATCCAAGAAAATACACATTAGGAATACACACAAGCAGTGCCTTAGGTTTTATGTAGACACATAATTCCCAATGGTCATCCATAAGTACAAAATCCAGCTTACAGTGATAGAATTGGCTGGAGGTGATTCAAGATTGGTGTGAAGGGAAATTATAGTATTTTTTTTTTTTTTGGATGGTAGACTGAAATCTTGCAACAGAGACTAGATTGGAAGGTAAGAGATTATTGTAATAATTCTGGGAAGATGTAATTTATGACCTTGACAAAGAATTTAAAGAGAAATGTAAGCGTTGCAGGAGTGTAGAGAAACAGATGCCATCTTATTAGAGGATAGGTATTAATAGAAGTTCCTCTGAGCCACCAGGGAAGTCCATTAATAGAAGTTCAATTCGATGGCCAAAAATTACATGTGGTACATGCTTGACATGTGTCCAGTGTTCAGAAAGTATGGGTTAGAGAGAAACATCTTTGGGAATTAGAAGGGACTGCAGAATAATCTCGAAGGCAATGGCACCCCACTCCAGTACTCTTGCCTGGAAAATCCCATGGACGGAGGAGCCTGGTGGGCTGCAGTCCATGGGGTCACTAAGAGTCGGACACGACTGAGCAACTTCACTTTCATTTTTCACTTTCATGCATTGGAAAAGGAAATGGCAACCCACTCCAGTGTTCTTGCCTGGAGAATCCCAGGGACGGGGTAGCCTGGTGGGCTGCCATCTATGGGGTCGCACAGAGTCAGACACGACTGAAGCAACTTAGCAGCAGCAGCAGAAGAAGAATCTTAAAGAGAATCAGCTTATTGATGACAAGTGAGCAATGAAGACTGAAAAAGTGCAGCTACAGGTTGGGAGATAAGTGAGAAAGCCAAGGGTAGAGAGTTTCAGAAGGAAATGGTTGGCAGTAAGATAGCGATGCAGTGCTGTTGCGAATGTCAATTTGGGATGCTACTGGTGGTCTTTTTCAGAGCAGGTTGAGAGGGTCAGGTGATAGTTACAGGAGAGCATGTGAAGAACTAGGAACAGTCATACTGATGACCTCTACTACTTGAACTGAGCAAGAGGAGATAGCAGGTGAGGCAATAATACCAAGGGAGCTTGCTTGTGTCTTTCCCTCCTTCCTTCCTTCTTCTTTTTTGTTTTTAAAGGGCATACCAAGAGCTTTGTGGACAGAGAGGGCATTTGGAGAGAAGCTGTGAGGAGGAAAGGGAGGGTATAAAGATAAAGGTGGCAGCACCAACTGTAGTGTACAGAATAGGAGCCCTGATATTAAGCGGACAATCTTTCTTTTGTTTGCCACATAAAATCTTGTTACTTTTTAAAAATCTTTTTAATTTTAAAATCTTTTAGGTGGTAGGGCAAACTACTCAGACTCCAGAAGTGTATTCCTTATCGATCATTTTCAAGGATTTGGTATGGGATAATCTATCTTATTCTAAACATTTTTTCAAAATTCTTTTCTGATTTGCTTTATAGGAATAAGAAGATTATGAAAAGGTTAATCGCAATGGGGAGGAGGAAGAAAGCTGGTTTGGATACACCAACATCATTGCTTTCAAACGGGCCATGTCTTAAGACAGACTAAGTGATCACCAGAGGGGAAGGAATGGGAGGTGGGGAAGTGGGTGAAGGGGTGATTTTATGGTAATCATGGTAACTAGATTTTTGTAGTGTCAAATATCGAATTACTGTGTCGCATATCTGTGGTGGGTGTGTGCATGTGTGTGCTCAATAGCTCAGTCCTTCAGTTGTGCTCGATTCTTCGGGACCTCACAGAAGTCTGCCAGGCTTTGCTGTCCATGGAATTTTCCAGGTGAGAATGCTGGTGGAGGACTTGCCATTTCCTTCTCCAAGGGAAACTTCCTGACCCAGGGATCAAACCTGCATCTCCTGCATTGGCAGGAGGATTCTTCACCACTGTGCCATCTGGGAAGCCCTGTACCTCTCTAACGTAATGTTTTATATGATTTTACCTCAGTTTTTAAAAAGTTAGAATCCACCACTGAAGTCATCTGGTCTTGGACTTTTGCTTGATGAGAAGATTTTGATTACTGATTCAATCTCCTTACTAGTAATCAGGGGGAAAAGGATAAATGGTGGAGAGCCCACAGTTAAAGTCATTCACATCTGGATGACTACTATTCTCTGTTCTCACCGTCCTCAGCGTGGCCTGATGCCTTAACTACGATGGGAATGTCTGTATTCTGTACTTAAGGTTTACCTGAAAGTTATTGTTACTAGCTATGTGTTGATAGAATGTAATTTGGTTTTGTTTTAGTTAATACATTTTTTTTTAGCAGTTTTTGACTTAATGCTGAATACTCCATTGTCTGGATGTACCATGATATATCCATTCATATCTTGAAGGCCACCTTGGTTACTTCCAAGTTTTGGCAATTATGAATAAAGCTGCTATATACATTTGTGTGCAGGTTTTTGTGTGAACACACAGTTTTCAACTCATTTGGGTAAATACCAAGGAGTGTTATTTCTGAATCTTATAAATGTATGTTTAGTTCTGTAAGAAGCTGCCAAACTGTCTTCCCGAAGTGGCTCTCCTGTTTTGTATTCCCACCAGCAGTGAATGAGACTTCTTCTGCTCCACATCCTCACTAGCGTTTGGGGATGTTTGTTAGTGCTTTGGATCTTGGCCATTAAAGGTGTGCAGTAGTGCCTAATTTGCAATTCCCTAGTGATATATGATATATGATTAGGACATCTTTTCATGTATTTTGTTAGATCAACTAAGAATAAGAAAATAAAAGATTTTTAGCTTCTTTTATTTCTTCTCTAGAAATCTTTCTTTCTTTGGAGTTGAGTTTCTGACCTATATCACATTTTTTTCTAGAGCTTTTTAAAAAAAATAATCCAGCTCTATTAAGCCAGACATTAATTTGCAAGAGGTTTGTCAAACAATGTAACTCTTCTGGCTAAATTTATTTTAGAGAAATATATTATGTTTCATAAAGATATTTAAGTAACAGGTTTATTGTTACTTTTAATAAACAAATATTTTAGAAAAATTTGTTTTAATGTCTCATCTGGCAGTTAGTGATAGACAAGCAAAATCTCAATAATTCTCAATTTTTAAGTGTGCAAAAGCTATAAGACCAAACTGGTGAGAATCATTGAACTAGTTCAACCCTCTCTTGTTCCCTCGATTTTTAGAGGCTTGGAGTGAGAAGAAGTCCAGGGAGGTTGTGGCTCTGGTCCTGACAGTCTTAGTTGGTGTAAACCTTTGAAAACAGTTGTGTCTGGAACACCTTCTCGCCAGTGTATTCAGTGTCTCTCTTCATTGGATCCTTATCTGGTTTTAAACATCTATGAGGTTTTTTGTTTTCTTTTTAAAGCCCTGTCTCTATACATGTTCCTCCCTCCACATTACAACTGCTAGGTCCTTGTACCAGACATTGTTCACACTCACATTCTTACTTCCTCATCTTCCACTCACTAATTCAATATATATTTATTGCAAGCCAACTACGTACTGTGTATAGTTCTACATGCTGATAACTCAGCAATGAGTTAAACAAAACCCTTATTCTTTTAAATCTTAGAGTCTAGGGATTATATAGGTGTCCAGAAAATATTACCCAGAACTGATAAATAGGCAGTAAAGGATTATTCTTTATGCCCAATGAAAGGAGTATCTTTCATTGCAATGCTGGGGTATGCATGTGTGCAAACTCAGTCATGTCCTACTCTTTGTGACCCATGGATTGTAGCATGCCAGGCTCCTCTGTCCATGGAATTTTCCAGGCAAGAATACTCAAGTGGTTTGCCATTTTCTTCTTCACCTGGGGTGTATCTTTGACCTTATGTTGAATAAGCTGTCTTAGAACTTTGTAGGAGTAGAGGCCAACTTGGCAGAAAACTGATAGAAATAATTCTTGTCTGAGAGCAACATAAATAATTCCTATCCCTAGTAATACAAATGGATTTTGTTAGTAGAGGTAGCGTTATTTCCATCTGGTAGTAGAAATAGCTGCTGACATTACAGTTTATTGCTTAATAGGATATTAGTGTTTTTGCAACTATTAGCAAATTTATTTCAGCTTCCCTTTGGCTGATAATCTAAATCTTTGATACAAATTCTCATTTGAACAAGTCTTATGTACCATATTACTGGTTCCCTCATTATTTAAGATAATAATGGATGAATAGTTTATTATGATGAGTACACTCTTTGTCATGTGTTTATTTTATACTTTTTTGAGACATTTGTTTTCAACCTTTTGAAAATTACTTAGACTATAAGAAAATAAAATACCTATCAGGTGGTAAGAAGTCAAAAGAATAAAAGCAGGGTAAGATCACAGCTCCTAACTGCTGGCATAGTAGGTACTGTTTTATTTATAGATGGGGTCAGTAAGTCAACAAGTCCTGCACTTCTCTCTCTCAACTGTATGTGGAATCCATCCTCCTCTCTCCTTTTTCACTGCCACCGCAGTAACCCAGACCACTGTCTTTTCTCATCTGACCTCCCCACCTTACTCCTACCTACTCCAACTATCGCCTATCAGATGATCATTCTTATAAACAATTATCTGATCATGTTCCTCTTTTCCATTGGCTCCCTATGTGGAGTCGTTTGGGGAGGTCTAAACCTTACACAATTCGAGAGTTCCTCTTTGAGAAAAATACTGCAAAACTTAGGTACCGAGCCTTGAAAGTAGCGCAAATGATAGGTTCTGAAACTTCAGGTTCATTTAGCTTCATTATAAATCCGCCTCTGCCTACAAGTCTAGCCCCGCTTTTTTTCTACCTTTCTCCGTCAATTTCTGCCCAGAAGGCTCTTCCCATTCCTCTTTGCCTAGATAACTCTTTCAGTACTCAGCTTCCGATCCTCCCTGAAACCCCAGTTGGATTAGGGACCTCTATAGAGTCTCCCAAGCCCCAAGCATCCCCTCAGAGCTCGCTTTCTGGCAGACGTTGCTCTTTCAGCACCTTCAAAAGGCCCCTGGCTGGGCGGGGCTTGCTGCTGAAATGTGTCAGTGGGCGGGGCCCCGGCAGAGAGCGCGCCGGGGTCCGCTCTCTCTTTGGTCCGGAGGCGTGAGCCACCTTACCGGAACCCGCGCGTCTCGCATTGCGGCTCCGGCCGGAATTAACCCGGAAGCACACGCAGACGGGGCCGCACAGGTTCCTGGGTTGCGCGGCAGCTAGTGGCCTTCGAGACGGGGAAAGAGCGACGTCAGGACTTGGCAAGGTCCAGTGATGGCAGCCTCTTGCCACCACCCTTCGGAAAACTTTTTTCAGCCTTTCCATTCTTTCCGCACCCTCCTCTGAAAATTTTCTGACTGTTCTTTGGAGACAGATCTACTGGTGACCAAGTCCCTCCGTTTTTGTCTGAGAAAGTACTTCCCCTTCACTTTTGAAGGATAATTTTGCCAAACACAAAATTCTATTTTTTTTAAAAGTACTTTAAATATCACTTCACTCTTTTTCTTACTTGCATATTTCCTGAAGAGAAGTCATGTTGTTGTCCAGTTGGTAAGTCGTGGCCCGCTCTTTGTAACCCCATGGACTGAATCCTGCCAGGCTTCCCTGCCCTTCACTATGTCCAGGAGTTTGCTCAAATTCATGTCCATTGAGTCCATGATGCTATCTAACCATCTCATCCTCTGCTGTCCTCGTCTCCTTTTGCCTTCAACCTTTCCCAGCATCAGGGTTTTCTCCAATGAGTTGGCTCTTCAAATCAGGTTGCCAAAGAAAGTATCCTGGCGTCAGGTTTTGCATGAATTCTTCCAATGAATAGTCAGAGTTGATTTCCTTTAGGATTGACTGGTTTGATCGCCTTCCAGTCCAAGGGACTCGCAAGAGTTTTTTCCAGCACCACAATTTGAAAGCATCAATTATGCGCTCAGCCCAACCTTCTTTATGGTCCAACTCTCGCATCCTACATAACTACTGGAAAAACCATAGCTTTGTCTGTACAGACCTTTGTCTGCAAATGATCTCTTTGCTTTTGTTTTTCCTGTAGTCATTTATGGGGCAAGCCCCTTTGCCAGGACAAGGCTGTGATACATTAAGGGGAGAGAAATCATAGATTTCCCCTTTCTTCTCCAGACCTTCATTATGAAACTGTATATGAAACAGTGAATAGTATGTTCCTAATTATCTCCCTTTCCATCCCTGATAGCTCAGTTGGTAAAGAATCCTCCTGCAATGCAGGAGACACCGGTTTGATTCCTGGGCTGGGAAGATCTACTGGAGAAGGGATGGGCTACCCACTCCAGTATCCTTGGGCTTCCCTTGTGACTCAGCTGGTAGTGAATCTGCCTGCAATGCGGGGGACCTGGGTTCAATCCCTGGGTTTGGAAGATCCCCTGGAGAAGGGAAAGGCTACCCATTCCAGTATTCTGGCCTGGAGAATGCCATGGACTGTATTGTCCATGGGGTCACAAAGAGTTGGACGACTGATCGGATTTCACTTCACTTAATTATGAAAACATTAGAATACATAGAATTGAAAAAGCAATTTGGTGAATACCTATATTCCCTCCGCCTAAATTTAATGTGTTAATATTTTTCTATATTTTGTATGTATTATTTTAGCATATACAAATTTTTACTAAATTATTAAACATTGTAGAAATCATGATATTTTACCAAGAAAGTCTGCATGTAGTTCTTTCTTTTCTTTTTTTTTATATGGAACGCTTCACAAATTTGCGTGTCATCCTTGCGCAGGGGCCATGCTAATCTTCTCTGTATCGTTCCAATTTTAGTATATGTGCTGCGGAAGCGAGCACTGCATGTAGTTCTTAAGAAAAAGATAGTCGTTAAATGAGCATAATACCATTATCATCCTGACGAAAATAATACACATCCATAATATCTAGTAACCAGAGTATTTCATTTTGACATTTGTTCAAAATGTTTCTAGGCAAAATCCAGCCAATGTTTACACATTATATTGTTATTAAATCTTTTTTCAGAATCAATTTCTCCATTATTTTCATTATATTCTTTTGGGGTGGGGGGGCCTCACTATGTGACTTGCAGAATCTTTGTTCCCCTACCAGGGATTGAACTGCTCTGGAGCAGTGAAAATGTGGGGTCCCAACCACTGTATTGCCAGTAAATTCCCAATTACAGTGTTTTTTGAAGAGTCTAGTCAGCTGTTTTGCAGAAGGACCTACTTTATTTTTTTAAAGTATAGTTGGTGTATAATATTTCAGGTATGCAGCAAAGTGGTTCAGTTATAGGTATACAGATTTGTTGTTGTTTAGTTGCTAAGTCATGTCCAACTCTTTTGTGACCCCAGAGACTAGAGCCCACCAGGCTCCTCTTTCCATGGGATTTCCCAGGCAAGAATACTGGAGTGGGTTGCCATTTCCTTCTCTAGGGAATCTTCCCAACCCAGGGATTGAACCCAGGTCTCCTGCTTGGCAGGTGGGTTCTTTTACCACTGAGCCACGGGGAAGCCCAGGTATACATATACATACACACATACATAGGTATACTTTTTCAGATTATTTTTCATTATATGTTATTACAAGATATAAAATATTCTTTGTGCTGTACAGTAGGCCTTTGTTTATCTGTTTTATATATAGTAGTGTGTACTTATTAATCCAAAATTCTCAGTTTATTCCTCCTTCCTATTCCTCTTTAGTAACCTTAAATTTGTTTTCTACTTCTGTGATTCTATTTCTGTTTAGTAAATAAGTTCATTTGTGTCATTTTTTTTTTAGATTCCACATATGAGTGATACAATATTTGCCTTTGTGTGATATATTTCATTTAGTATGATAATCTCTAGATTCATCTATGTTGCTGCAAATGCCATTATTTCATTATTTTTTATTGCTGAGTAATATTCCATTGGTGTGTATTCCAATGCACACACACCACATATTCTTTATCCATTCATCTGTTGATGGACATTTGGATTGCTTCCACATCTTGGCTATTGTAAATACTGCTACTATGAACATTGAGGTGTATGTATTTTTTCCAACTAGTTTTTGTCTTTTCTGGGTATATGCTCAGAAATAGGATTGCTGGACCATATGCCAACTCTGTTTTTAGTTTTCTCAACAACCTGAATACTGTTCTCCGTGGTGGTTGTACCAGTTTACGTTTCCACCAGTGATGTAAAGGGGTTCCCTTTTCTCCACACTGTCTCCAGCATTTATTATTTGTAGACTTTTTTCCCCACTGGGCTGCTGGCCTTGCAGGGTCTTAGTTCTCTGACTAGGAATCGAACTTGGGCACCCAGCAGTGAACTCACTGAGTTCTAACTACTGGACCCCTAGGGAATTCCCTGTTTATAGACTTTGATGATGGGCATTCTGACCACTGTGAGATGTTACCCCATTGTAGTTTTGATTGATATTTCTCTAATAATTAGTGATGTTGAACATCTTTTCATGTGCCTTTTGGCCATCTATATGTCTTCTTTGGAGAAGTATCAATATAATATACCCATTAATAGAATGAAGGAAGAAAAAAAACCACATCTCAACTGATGCAAAAAAAACATTTAGCAAAATTTAGGAAGATTCCCTGGAGGAGCACATGGCAACCAACTCCAGTATTCTTGCCTAGAGAATCCTGTGGACAGAGAAACCTGGCTGGCAGGCTGCAGTCGATAGGGTAGCAAAGAGTCTGACAAGACTGAGGCGGCTTCACATGCACACATGCACAGAACACTGTTTCATGATGAAAACATTGAATAATCAAAGATTAGAATGGAGCTTCCTCAATGTAGTAAAGGTCACATTTGAAGAACCCACAGCTAATCTCATACTCAGGGGTGAAAAGCTGAAAGTTTTCCTCCTAAAATCAGGAACAAGTCAAGAACGCCCATTTTTTACCACTCCTGTTCAACATGGTGCTGGAAGTTCTAACCAGAGAAGTTAGGTAAGAAAACGAAAACATTATCTTACTTGGAAAGGCAGAAATGAATTTATGTCTGTACACACATAACATGATATTACATATAGAAAACTCTAAATCATCCACCAAAAACTATCAGAGCTAATTAGATAAGTAGAGTGTAAGACTCAACACAGAAAAGTCAGTTGTATTGCTTTATACTAGCATTGATGATCTGAAAAGGAAATTAAAATGATTCAATTTACCATAGCATCAAAAATGACATAAAATACTAAACTAGGAAGGCATAAGATTTGTACATGAAAACTGTAAAGCATTACTGAAAGAAATTGCTTTTTCCCCTTAGTTAGTGTGATAAAAACAAAACAAAAACCCCAAACTGATCAATTTCAAATGTTGAAACACACTTGTATTTTTTATACTGCTAGCTTATCATGATTCATTTTGTTGTTATATTTTGTATGTTTTATTTGAAAAAAATTTGCACCAAAGAAAAGTTGAAAGAACAGAAATAACTTACCATTTGTTAACATTTTGGCCATATTTGATTAACCTCATTTTCTGTTTGTTGTTGGTTGGTACCCTGCCAGACAGAGTTAAGCAGACACATTCTTGGCCCCTCAATACATATTCTAAGAATAAGGACATTCTTCTCCATAATCATGCTATCATTATGAAACCTAAGAAATAAACAGCCATTCCATAATAGAATCTAACATCTAGTTCATATTCAAATATGCTTAATTGTCCTCAAAATATGTTCTGTAGTTTTCTTTTAAAAATCTAGGCTTGAATAGAGTCTTAGGCATTCTATTTGATTGTTATATCTTTTTAGTTCCTTTTAATGAAAAAAGATCTCGTGTTTCTTTTTGTTTTTAATGACACTGACTTTTTGAAGAGAAAAGGTCAGTTTTCTTGTACAGTATGCCATGTTCTGGTTTGTTTGTCTCCTTATAGTGTTCTTTGACTAATTTTCTATATTTTCTGTAAACTAGAAATTAAGCCTGGAAGCTTGATTGGACTCAGATAAAACATTTTTGGCAAGAATACTTCATGCATGAGATTGAGGACTTTATACTGCATTATGTGAGAAGGTACACAATTCAGATTGTCTCATCATTACATTAAAAATATTAACACTTTATTAAAGTAGTGACCACCAGATTTCTCCAAGGTCTAGATGTAGATTTCATTTTGAATTTGTAACTACTCTTTAAGGTGATACTTTGATACTATGTGACTGTCTTGCCTCTTCCCAACAAACCTTTCCTTAATGTGTTTTAGCAACCAATAGTCATGCATATCTGAATCAATAATTACACTGAAGGTTGCAAAATCTTATCAGTCTTTATTCAATTTTTAGCTGACATTCTACTGTAAAGAATTTTTCTTTCCCTCTTTCCCTTTTGAGTACCATTATGGCCTCATGATTAAAAACATTTTAAAAATTTATTTTTTTAATTAGAATTATTTTTATATTTAACTTTTGATTATGTGCTATGACCAATTAATATTACAATGCATTTTTAAAAATTCTTAGATTCAAATAGCTCAATTTTATTTGAAATTTTTGCTTTACATGAGTGATTAGCTTGATCGTGTTTTTTACATACCAATTTTTTAATAATGTAGATTATATAGGTTCATTTACAGAATTTGGAAATATTATCTCTTTCTAGTCTTTGAAACAATTTGTATAATAAGGGAATTGTTTAGTAGTTGAAAGCTTGTGATTCACATGTGAAAACATCTAGGCATGATTTGTATTGAGGGAAATAGGTGATGATCATTTCAGTTTCTTAAATCATTAATGGTTTGTTCAAGTTTTCTATTTTTATGCTACTTATTTCATATTTTTGCAGAAATTTGTTTCCTGTGGGTTTTCAAAGTTATCACTGTAGGGTTTTTTCCTGCTCTTTTGGTTGATTTCTGTTAGATTCTATGTTTTGTTTGATTTTTCTTTTGTTTTCTTATTCAGTCTTTTTAGAGGTTTATTCATGTTATTAATCTTTCCAAAGACCAATGTCCAGGTAGGGTTCTTCAGGAAGCAGACTCTGAAGAACCTCTGGGACCAGTTGTGGTGCTAAAATGTCAGTTAGCCCACCTTAGGTCAGGTGTTTCTGCCCTATATCCTAGCTAAGTTACTGGGTTGTGGGCTGCTCAGGGAAGGGTATGACCTTGGGCAAGGGCATTTGCCTGCAGCTAAGGGATTCTTCCAGGGGCTGACATTGGAGACTGTCTTCTGACAACACCCTCTTTCATTGAAGGGGAATCTGGGCAGCTCATGTCCAAGTCCATTATAGTTGATTTCTGCTTTTGATCACTCTCTGCCTACTGTCTTGTTGTCTATTTCCTTAATTTCTGTTATTATCTTTATTTTTTCCTTCCTCTATGGTTCCCTGATGGTTCTGTGGGTAAAAAGTCTGCCTGCAGTTCAGGAGACGTAGGAGACATGGGTTCAGTCCCTGGGTCAGGAAGACCCAGGAGGAAATGGCGAGCCATTCTCGTGTTCTCGCCTGGAAAAGCCCATGGCAGGGGAGCCTGGTGGGTTGCAGTCCATGGGGTCGCAGACTTGTATACAACTGCGTGACTAAGCACACATGTTTCTTTGAATTTATTCAATGGCTCTTTTTCTAGCTTGAGTTGTAATTTTCCTTGAGTTAAATCATTGGCTTATTTATATTCAGTCTGTTTTCTGATCAGTAGTATTACTTTTATCTTATAACCTTGAAATGGACAAACTGTTCTTCTGCCTACTGGGCCAACATAATGTCTTTTGCCAGGGACTGAACCTGGGCCACAGCAGTGAAAGTGTTGAATCCTAACCTTGGTAAGGCATCTGCCAGATGGAAGGAGTCTAGACCAAGGAGTTTCTAGATTCTTCCTTCTCTCTCTGTTTGCACAGAGTAAATTTATGCTACCGTAAAAGGCGGCAGATCTGCTCCTCAGCAAGCCAGCGAGATCCCCCCGCTTCCAGGGTCACCTCAGGGTCAGCGGGAGGAAAGCCTACCTATGCTTCTGTTGCTTGTGTCCCAGCCACAGTTGCCAGATGCTCTTCCTTCCTGTTAATGTTTATGTCTGATCCTTCACCCAGACAGTCAGCTTTTGGTTATTGTACTCTCTCCAAACGCTTCTATTTCATAACTGTGCTTTTAAAGCCATCTATAATTTGTCCTCTGCTCTGAGGGGATAGAAGGTAGGCAAAGAATGGTTAGTCTATGGTCTCAAGTACTTTCACCATTTACACTTTTACTGTTTACAGTTAGAACTCTGTAGTCTTGAGAATATGAATGTGTATGACCTGCAATGTATTTTGTAAGACTGAGGTGAGAGTAACTTGAGCTTAGGCTGTTGATAGCTAATGACAGTGTCTAATCATCTCTCTGTTTTAGAGGGAGCCCAAACCAGCAGGGAGACTAGAACAGAAAGACCAAATGTCACTTGGAAACCTTCCTAGTAGAGTGCTTTGTTGGACTCTCAGGGCAAAACAGGCTTGGAGTAAAGTGCTGTGAGGTCTGTCTTCTAAAAGCATTGTGAATGAACTGTCTGCTACTGTAAAAATTTTTTGCCTAAAGACTCTGACCTGGAGACAGACCTGGAGCACAGGATTAAAAAAAAAAAATGTGATGGCGTCAGTCTTTGAAATAACAGAAGGAGTCTAATTCAGTAACTCAAAGAAAATCAATTCTGGCTATTTGTTATTTATTTTCCACTATTTCAGTCTGTCATTCTTTCTTCATTAAAGGTTCTATTCATTCTACTTTTCCTTATTTTCAGAGCAGAAAAACCCTATCTTTCTTGTTTTCAAAATCAATGTGTATAGCTGGAAGCTTCTCTTGATTTTTATTTACGATTTCAGGTTTGCCTCGAGGTCCTAGAGAAAGAGGGGTGTACTTTCAGACCATGTAATCTAATATGAAGGAATAGAAGAGAGCATTTGAGTTAATCTGTTTGACCTGGAAAACGGAACTGCAGTGATTAGGACTCTACAGGGAAGGCTGTTGCTTGAGTGACACAACCCCATCTGAAGGAACCTTTTTAAGGGCTTGAAAAGCCAGTGAAATAAAAGCATTGCAATTAGTCTTTTATTTGTCCATTCACTGTGTATGAATGATCCCAGGGAACCTAACTCTGTTTTCTGTGATGGCTCAAACTGATGAAAGCACTGCTCGTGCTGACAGTCTGGCTGGGGATACGACAGGTGAGACTGTTACACACGGGACAAGTGCCTGACTCAGCCAGGAAGGCTCGGAGTAAATGGGGCTGTTCAGGCTGAATCCTGGAAACCAAGGCAAAAAGAATAAGAACGGCTTGTATCTGTTAGTGGGCTCTATGTGCCAAGGTTGTGTTAGGAGCTAAGTGAACTCTGGTGAAAAAAATAGTTGTGGTCCCTGCCCTTATATAGCTCAGAGTATGGTAGAGAAGACCCATATTATGCAGTGTATGAATGGAAATCCAACTTCTGTGAATATGGAGAGCAGGGCCAATAAGAGTCAGTACTAGAAGGCATCTTCTCTCATTTTTTTTTCTTCTCTTAATTTAAAAAATTAATAAAGAATTTTTTGATTGCACTGGTCTTTGTTGCTGCACTCGGGCTTTCTCTAGTTGCGAAGAGAGCAGGGGCCACTCTTCACCGTGGTGGGCGGGCTTCTCGTTGTGGTGGCCTCTCTGGTCGAGGAGCTCAGGCCCTAGGGCTTGAGGCCTCCAGTGTTTGCGGCTCGTGGGCTTCATTGCCTTGTGGCATGTGGAATCTCCCTGGACCGGGGATCAAACCTGTGTCCCCTGCATTGGCAGGTAGATTCTTCTTAACCACTGGACCGTCAAGGAAGTCCTGTCATGTGGTTTTAAATAAGTCACATCTGGACCCAAAGAAGGAAAAGGAGCTATTTGGAAAACTGAGACTCAAGGAGGCCAGTAGTTGGCCTATGGGAATAGAACTAATACTTTTTTTTTTTTTTTATGCTGCAAAAAGCTTTATTGTTTCCATTTGGTCCAAGGCTAAACTAATACTTTTTGAATCCAGAATTCAAATCAGGTTGGCCTGACTCCAAAATCATAGCTGCTATTTAATGACTCAATAGTTCCCCAGAGGGTGAACTTCTCAAGGGCAGGGGCTACATTTCTATCACTCTTTCTTAAATCTCACACATAGTTGACACTTAAATAAATTCACTTGAAATATTGAGCTGTTATAGGAAAAAGAGTAGAACATTAAAGGCACTATAACAGTCATTTTCAGAAGGAGGGAGAGGCTTGCTTTCAAATCTTTGACAAACAAACTAGACAACTTGGGTTACCAAGGAAATAAAGGAGTGTGTTGGTGAAAGAGAATTAGGAATAAATATTAACATCATTAGGGTTATGTTTGGAAAGAATGTATTACATAAAGCAACCCTAAAGATAAACAGTGAGAAAAGATCAAAGTAAAATTAATGATGAGAAATTTTTGTAATGAACTGCTTCTTTTAAATATTGGTCTCTTTTTTTATTTGAAATATAGTTGATGTACAATATTTTATGTTACAGGTGTACAATATGATTCATAGTTTTTGAGGGTTATACTCCATTTATAGTAATTTATAAATATTGGCTATATTCCTTATGTTGTACAATATATCATGGTAGCTTATTTTATACATAATAGTTTGTACCTCTTACCCGCCTATCCCTATGTTGCCTCTCCCCACTTCCCTCTCCTGATAACCACTAACTTATTCTCTGTATTTATGAGTCTGCTTCTTTTTTGTTACATTCACTAGTTTGTGGTATTTTTTAGGTGCCACACGTGAGTGAGATCATACAGTATTTGTCTTTCTCTCTCTGACTTATTTCATTAGCATAATACCCTCCACATCCATCCATGTTGCTTCAAATGGCAAAATCCCATGAGTCTTTTTTATGATAAATTCCTTGAAATGGACTTGCTAAGGGAAGAGATACTAACTGAAAATGTATTTTTTGCCAAATTGCCCTCCGTAGAGAAGTGTATGCTCCTACTCACCTCATAATGTATAAAAACACCTGTTTCTTTACACTTTTACCAACAAAGTATAAAATAAAATTTTAAGCATTGCCAATCTAATAACTGAAAATGGTGTATCTGGATAGAATGTTTTATTTTAAGATAAAATTTATTTTTTATTATAGTTTTAGATCTACAGAAAAATCGTGAAGATAGTTTTCTTATACCCCCTTCCCAATTTCCCTTATTATTAATTAATGTCTTACATTGGCACAGTACATTTATTACAATTAATGAAGCAGTGTCAATACATTATTATTAACTCAATTCCATACTTTATTCAGACATCCTTAGGTTTTTCTGAAGCCCTTTTCCTGTTCCTGGATTCCATCCAGGATACCACTTCATGTTTAATTTTCATATCTCCTTAGACTTATCTTGACTATGACAGTTTTTCAGACTTCCCTTATTTTTGATGATCTTGACTGTTTTGAGGAGTACTGGTTAGGTATTTTGTTTAAAATGTTCCTCTATTTGAATTTGTCTGTTTTTCTCATGATTAGATTGGTGTTGAAGACCCTTTAGGGAGGAAGAACACAGAGGTAAATTGCTGCTCTCATCACATCATATCAAGAGTACATGCTATCAATACACATACACGTGAGAGTCCATACTGTCAGCACCATGTAACTGTTGGCGCTGACCTTGGTCACCTGATTGAGTTCGTGTTTGTAAGGTCTCTGTGCTATTGAGTTTAGGTTCCCCCTGCCTCCTTTCCCAATGGTGCTGTTTGAGAGGAGTTAACCATGTGCGGTTACCATGTACAGCCCGTCCTTAAGGAATGGGGAAATCCTGCTCCACCTCCTTAAGGAATGAGTATCAGAATGCATTATTTGGAATTTTCTGCATGGGAGATTATCTGTACAGTTTTAATTTTTTTGGTTAATATTGAGACTGAGCATTTTTTCATAAAGAGTCATTTTTATTTCCTTTCTCCTTAAACTATTTGTTCAAATTTGTTGTCTGTTTTTTTCATCAGGTTACTTGGGCTTTTTGTTTTGTTTGCCATGCCAGACCATTTTGTTTTTACGTATATCAGTTTATCCATTTTTTTTCTGAATGATTTCTGGATTTCTTCTTACTTAGAAGAATGATTTTCCTCATTCTTAGATATTACATGTGTGCACATATAGACAAATTTTTGTGATTTATTCTGATTACATTTAGAGATTTGTTTCAAATATTTACGTTTTTATATCTACTTGGAACTATATATGGTGTAAGGTGTGAGCTATGGACTCACCTTTTTCACTCTGAATTGAAATGCTACCTTTATATTTGTTGAAATAAATGCATCTGTGTATTTGAGTCTATAGCTGGGCTTTGTGTTTTGTTCTGTTGATTTGTAAGAATATTCGTAGGTTTGCATTTAAAAACTAGGAATATATTTTATGTTTGGTTGCGTTGGGCCTGCACTGCTGTGCTCCGGCTTTCTCCTCTGTGGTGAGCAGGGCCTGCTCTCCATCACAGCCTCGTGGCGCACGGGCTTCTCACCGCAGTGGCCTTTCTGATTGCAGAGCTCAGGCTCTAGGTGCCTCTGTCTCGGTAGCTGGAGTGTGCGGGCCCTAGGGTGCACGGGCTTTGCTAGTTGTGGCACACGGGCTCAATTGCACCACGGCATGTGGAACCTTCCTGGACCAGGGATTGAACCCACATCCCCTGCATTGGCAGTTGGAGTCTTAACCAGTGGACCACCAGGGTGGTCATAGATTGGTATTTTTAAATGTAGATTTATAATTAATATTGTAGGAAAAAAAATCACTCTACCTTTCTGAGTTCCTGACTGAGACTTTTATAGTAAGGGATAGATTAAAAAGATAAAAACAAACAAGTTTATTAACATTATTTCATGTCTGCGTGCGTGCTAAGTCACTTCAGTTGTGTCTGACTCTCTGCGACTCTGTGGGCTGCCAGGCTTCTCTGCCGTGGGATCCTCCAGGCAAGAATACTGGAGTGGGTTGCTATTTCCTTCTCCAAGGGATTTTCCCAACTCAAGTATTGAACCTGAATCTCTTACATTTCCTGCATTGGCAGGCAGGTTCTTTACAACTAGCACCACCTGGGAAGTCCAATATTTCATGTATATGTGGGAGATATCCACAAACAAATGAGTAACTCAAAAAAGTGGCTTAGAATTTAGGTTTATATATCTTAAGAGGGAGAAGGGAGGGGAGATGTAGGCCTCTGAGGGGATAGCAAGTGATTTTTAGGAAAGACAGCCGGGCCCTTGGAAGAATAGATGAGAGGTTTTTCCAGTAGTCATGTATGGATGTGAGAGTTGGACTATAAAGAAAGCTGAGCGCCAAAGCATTGATGCTTTTAAACTGTGGTGTTGGAGAAGACTCTTGAGAGTCCCTTGGACTACAAGGAGATCCAACCAGTCCATCCTGAAGGAGATCAGTCCCGGGTGTTCATTGGAAGGACTGATGCTGAAGGTGAAACTCCAGCACTTTGGCCACCTGATACGGAGAGCTGACTCATTGGAAAAGACCCTGATGCTGGGAAAGATTGAAGGTGGGAGGAGAAGGGGAGGACAGAGGATGAGCTGGCTGGATGGCATCACCAACTCAATGGACATGAGTTTGAGTAAACTCCGGGAGTTGGTGATGGACAGGGAGGCCTGGCGTGCTGCAGCCCATGGGGTTGCAGAGAGGCGGACACGACTGAGCGACTGAACTGACTGAACTGATGACAGCTTATGACTGGGTTTGATGTTGGCGTCTAGTCTCCTCTCCTGTGATGAGTCAGTTTTCCCTGACTGATGAAATTCCTGGGTAGGGCCTTTATGACAACTGAGCTCCTTTTTCCTTTTGTCTTTAGGCAGATATTAGGAGTGCAGAGAAAGCCTCTCCCTGCATTTATTATTTTTCAGCAACAATGAAAAAGCTCAAAATCATATATCAAAGCTGCATATTTTGGAGTGGCATATTCTCATACCCTTATTTAATTTTTTTTCCCCTAAGCTATTACTTATTTTTATATATAAACTTTAAAATTGTTTAGCTCCTAGAAGAAAAAAAAAGTCTCTTAGAGTTTTTATTGGAATGATATCAAATTTATAGATAAATTAAACAAGGCTTGACTTTTTAAAAAATTTATTTTGTTGAAATATGTGTATGTGTGTGTGTGTCTGTTAGTTGCTCATTCATGTCTGACTCTTTGTTACCCCATAGACTATAAGCTGCCAGGTTTTTCTGTCCATGGGATTCTCCAGGCAAGAATACCGGAGTGGGTAGCCATTCCCTTCTCCAGGTTATCTTCCTGACCCTGGGATCAAACCTGCATCTCCTGTATTGCAAGAAGATTCTTTATCAAAGTATAGTTGGTTTAAATGTGTTAATTTCTGTTGTGCAGCAAAGCTATTCAGTTTTATATATATGTAAACATTCTTTCTCTTATTATTAGCAGAGGTCTTCTTATTCAATTAAAAAATTTGTCTAAAACAAAGAAACAAATCCTCAGACTCCCTCCCTTTAATGCACATCTGCCCTAATCCAATATCTTGATTCCTAAAGTCTTGTCATTCCTTATCCCCACCCATACCCCTTGCTAAAATCCCCTTTCAATGCTTTTCCATTGTTCTCAGCCAGTAAGAACTCCTTTATAAGGCACTTTTGGATCTTCCTCTTCCTGTATCTTCTGTATGTCACATCCTCTCTTCCTTGCTCTCTAGAGCCTTCAGTTAATCTGATTTTCTTCTCATTCCTTTATGAATGAAAAGCCACCTCCAATGGCTGAATACTCTTCCTGAACTTCTGACTCATTAAAAGCTGCTTATAGTTAAGATCCTAAATCAGTCATTATTACTTTCTCAGAGACAGGGCCACAGTCTACCACTTTTCCTAATTAATTCATTCTTCATATCCTCCTACCTCTTCCAAGAGGTCAAGAGGGCTCAGATAGATTGTTCTTGAAAGTGAAAGTGAAGTTGCTCAGTCGTGTCTGACTCTTAGCGACCCTATGGGCTGTAGCCTACCATGCTCCTCCATCCATGGGATTTTCCAGGCAAGAGTACTGGAGTGGGTTGCCATTTCCTTCTCCAGAGGATCTTCCTGACCCAGGGATCGAACCCGGGTCTCCCGCATTGTAGACAGATGCTTTACCATCTGAGCCAGGCATAAATAGTCAAGAGAGAGTATTTGATTAAATTACTAATCAATAGTGGCTACTTAGCTTAGGCATAAAATGAGTAACCAACATGGTCAGGACTTCAGCCACACTTAGCTCTAGAGAGAAATTCTTCTAGGAAAAGTTTATTTATTCTAAACTCAGTACTCTACTAGGATCTAGAATACACAGATTACCAAGTGCACCAGTTTCTTTTTATTTTATTGAAATATAATTAATTTACAATATTATGTTAGTTTCAGGTAAATAGCCTAGTGATTTGATATGTTTATACATTACAAAATGAGCAATACAGTCTAGTTATCATTTGTCACTGTACAATGTTATTACACTATGATGGAGTGTACGTTATCAAGTGTACTAGTATTTTTGTGCTACTGTCATTAATTACTGCAAATTTAGCAGCTTAGAACAAATTATCTTACAGTTCTAGAGTTCAGAAGTCTTAAAAATGAAGATGTCAGCAGGACTGCACCCTTCCTTTTTGAGGCTCTGAAAGGGAGTACGTCCTAGCCTGCCCCGAGGCTTTTTAGGCTGAGTGCGGGACTCTGTCTGCATGCCTTGGCTTATGAACCCCTTTCTCTGATTACTCCAGCCTCTGCTTCCGCGGCCACGTCTGCTTTTCTGACTCTGACCCACCTCTTTCTCTCATATAAGGACCACATGATTACATTGGGCCCACTAGGATGAACCAGGACAACTTCCCTACCTTAGAATCCCCAACTGAATCACTTTTGCTAAGTCCCTTTTGCCACGTAAGCTAGCATATTCACTGGTTTTAGAGAATAGGGTATCTTTGGGAATGTGTTATTCCACCTTTCACACCAGGATAAAATCCTTGTCTTCTAGCAACTCAGTCTCAAAGGACAGAATGTGTGTATATTCGTATATAATGTACATAATATGAGAGCCACAGATGCTATAATTCACAGAAGGTACCTAACTGTACATTTCTTTTTAGAGTAAGAAAGGATATCTCCGAGGAGGGAGGTTCAAACCAAGCAGTGTTTTGGATGGAAAGAGAAATGAAAGATATTCTGATGCAGGGAACAGTGCACAGAAGCAGGAATGTCAGGGAAATGCGATTTAAAGAATACCCTAAGTTTTTTTTCCAGTGGGCCAATTTTTAAATTATCTCTGGGACCTCAGCTCTTGATAATCTTGTGAAATATATACACCTTCTTGTCAGAAAAATGCAAATACACACTGTTGTATGAAATTTCAACTTCTAAATAGATATGTATATAACGTCTTCTTTATTTATTTGTTGACGAACACTTAGGTTGCTTCCATAGCTTGGCTATTGTAAATGAACATTGGGGTGCATATATCTTTTCAAAATGGTGTTTTGGTTTCCTTCAGATATATATGCAGTGGCAGAATTGCTAGATCATGTGGTAGTTCTATTTTTAGGTTTTTGAAGAACCTCTGTACTGGTTTCCGTAGTGGCTACAACAAATTACATTCCCACCACAGTGCGTAAGGGTTCTCTTTTCTCCACATCCTTGCCAACATTTTGTTATCTTCAGACTTTTTGATGGTAGCCATTTTGACAGTGTGAGGTGATCTGTCATTGTGGTTTTGATTTGCATTTCTCTGATGATTAGCAGTGTCGAAGGTTTTTTCATGTGTTTGTTGGTCATCTGTATATCTTCTTGGAAAAATGTCTATTCAGGCCTTCTGCCCAAAATGGGCTCCTTAAAATCAGGCAACTATACTTTATTTAGGTGGATTTCATATATGACTCTGTTTGAAGAGAATCTCTGCTACCTACTGGTTTGGAAAAACTAATCTAAACAAAATAAAATGCATTTATAAATATTTGGCTTTATTTTAATTAAATATAAAGTATAGAAGTGAAGCACCTAATTCTCTTCAATATATGTTATTTAAATTTCATACAAATAATTAAGTTATGGATCTTTTTAATATAAAGCAAGAGGAGATTAAAAAAATAAAATTTCTTTTCAACATAGGTGATCAACCTATAAATTCTGTCTCAAAACTAATAAACTTCACATCTTCAGCTGAAGAAGTTGTGACATGCAGATGAATCATCAGATATTGTCTTTCTTGCTTAACAAACAGGGAAACAAATTGATAACATTGGTGTGGGTGAATTTCTCAGGGAATAATACCTGTTTTAACTACTGTAGCTATCATAAGACACAGTGGCTAGAACTTGGCTATTTAATGGAATCCTGAGTCTTTTTAAGAATTTTTATTTATTTATCTGGGTGTGCTGGGTCTTAGTTGAAGCATGTGGAATCTTTAGTTGAGGCATGTGGAATCTAATTCTCTAACCAGGGATCGAACCTGATCCCCCAGCACTGGGAGAGTCAAATCTTAGCCACTAGACCACTGGGTAAGTCCTGGAATTCTGAGTCTTCAAGTCATCTTGAATGTATGTCTATTTCAGGAAAGATGGAGAGTAACTTTGGGGTGAAATGTATAATGAAAAGCGTAATGTTGAGATTTAAGAGGAAACAAATTTTAATACGTCAACCTAAGAGATAGAAGCTTTCCTGAGGAATGTGAGGAATACGTTGCTTGTGAATGTGATCCAAAAATTCAGACATAATTGATCCTACTGTAGAATTTGCAGTGAGTTAATCATTGTTAGCACCCCATTATTATCCTGGAAAGAATTTAATTTGGATTGTTGTCAGTTAAGGTGAATTTTATACACTATATATCAAGTAGTGAATGTTAAATCATGTTACCATGGAATATAATGGGGCTGTTAAAAATAATGATGTAATTTTACTGATATGAAAGCTATCTGACACATATTAAGTAAAAGAGAAACTTCTAAAATAGCTCCAAGATTTACTTCACTCTGTTTTCTAATTAAATCTTAATGTATATTGTAGACTTTATCAGTTAGCTTTTGGATTTAAATAAACCATCCCCCAAAACATAGACATTGAAAACAGTCCCTGGGTAGTTTTTTTGGTCTGGGCTGTATAGGTTCAGGACACCTCACTTGTGCTCTGGAGAGTATAGGCTGCTTGGTTTAGGGAGACTCCTACTTGTAAATGTGGAAGTCAGTTCCGTGGCAGCTGGGCGGTGACCACAGACATCTCACCATCTCAGACTGGCACAAGCTCCTTCCCATAATAGTTAGAGAGTTCCCTGTAGGAAGTCTCAATACATAAGCTCTTTTTAAGCCTTTGCCTAAGTCACATTTTCCATTTTCCAGCTGGCCAAAGCTAGTCACACAGTGAAGCACTATATCAGAGAGGGAGGGGTCTTCCCAAAGGAGGAGTGTAGAGAGATATAAGCTAGTCAGGGTGAGTCTCACTAATCCTGCCACAAAGTTGAAAATACCCCAGTTTTTGCTTCCATTGGTTAAAGTTTGAGGGGAAAAAAAAAACTTTTTTGAGAAACTGTGTTGCTGTGCACTACAGTTCTTCTGTATAATTAAAATTAGACTCTTTGAATCTCGGCAAAGGAAACTTAGAGCCACTGTGGTCCCAAGTCAAAGTCCATTTGAGCAGAAGTCCAGTCTGGAAGTGAGAGTAGGTACAACAGATGTAATTCTTTAACCTTCATTTAAATTTCTTGAATAGAAAATTCATTCACATAGTTCAGACTTCAAGATACCAGAGAGTGAAAAGCCTGTCTTCTATCCACTGGGTTCTTTTCCCAGAGAGAATCAATGTTTGAGTCTCTTAAATGACCTTATAGAGATGCCTTCTGTATATGTTTGGGAACATTTGTATATATTCCCTTTCAAATGTGATTTAGAATCCTTAGTCTAGCTCCCAGTCAGACTCTCAGGAAACCAGGAGAAAGAAGGCAAGGTGCCATGTGTTCTATCTTTTGTAAAGTGTTACAAGTGCATTAACAAGTAACTGACAATGAGTGTGGCATCAGAGTTTCGATGGTATTAATCTATTGTTTAGTCACTAAGCTGTGTCTGACTGTTTTGTGACCACATGAACGGTAGCCTGCCAAACTCCTCTGCCAATGGGTTCTCCAAGGCAAGAATACTGGAATCGGTTGCAGTTTCCTTCTCCAGGGAATCTTCCCGACTTAGGAACTGAACCCTCATCTCCTGTGTTGCCTTGAGGATTCTTTACCACTGAGCCACCAGGGAAGTCTGTTATTAATCTATAATACTAAGCATTCACTAGTTAGGGAAAGAGATTAGCAACTTGGTGCAAATACACCTGACATTCTGCTATTTATCATCTACTGTATGAAAGTATATTAGTGAATATATGACCAAAGTTAGAAATGATCTAACATTAAAGTGACCTTAAATTTAAAGAAAGAGGAGGCTTTCTAAAAAGCCCACACTTTCATGTTAGCAAAATGTACCTTCTGAAACTCTAGGTATATGCAGTAATTGTTCCATAGAGTTAAAGTTTATTCCTATTTTTTAAAAGTGATCTTGTCCTTCAAGTTAGATGGTGGTGTATGAGATAGTGAAATGCTCAGTTGTCTGTTTGTTGCACATAAATGTGTGTTACTGAGACAGCTTTTCCACCTTTGCTATTAGGTTATGATTCCCCATGCCTAGTAGATCACAGATATTAAATAATTATGTCTTTACTGTGTGAAGGAGTAGCTTATACATTAAAAAATCAAGTGACATTTCAGGGGGCTAGTTTTCTCAATCTTCAGTTTTTCCCCGCTAGATATGACTAACAGCAAACGAGGGAGGTATCATGAAGATGTTTAACCATGAAATGTAGTCATTCATAAAATTCCCACAGGTTGCTAATTTCAGAAAGACAAAGCACTTATCTGTAGTCTTCTTCAGCTTCCCTTAATTTTAAAGGCAGAGTAAAAAAGTCAGAACTCCTGGAGTGTGAAGTCAAGTGTCCTTTAAGAAGCATCACAACAAAAAAACCTAATGGAAATGATAGAATACCAGCTGGGCTATTTCAGATCCTAAAAGATGATGCTGTTAAAGTGCTGCACTCAGTATGTCAGTAAATTTGGAAAACTCAGCAGTGGCCATAGGACTGGAAGAGGTCAGTTCTCATTCCATACCAAAGAAGGGCAATGCCAAATAATGTTCAAACCACCATACAACTGCCCTCATTTCACATGCTAGCAAGGTATTGCTCAAAACCCTTCAAGCTAGGCTTCAGCAGTATATGAAACAAGAACTTCCAGATGTACAAGGTGGGTTTAAAAAAGGCAGAGGAACCAGAGATCAGATTGCCAACAGTCACTGGATCAAGGAGAAAACAAGGGAGTTCCAGAAAAGCTTCTACTTCTGCTCCATTGATTATGTTAAAGCCTTTGACTGTGTGGATCACTACAAACTGTGGGAAATTCTTAAAGAGTTGGGAATACCAGACCACTTTTCCAGTCTTCTGAGAAACCTGCATGCAGGTGAAGAAACAACAGTTAGAATTGGACATGGAACAACGGACTGGTTCCAGATTGGGAAAGGAGTGTGATAAGGCTGTATATTGTCACCCTGGTTATTTAACTTCTATACATCATGGGAAATGTGGGGCCAGATGAATCACAAGCTGGAATCAAGGTTGCTGGAAGAAATATCAAGAACCTCAGATATGCAGATGATAGCACTCTAATAGCAGAAAGTAAAGAGGAACTAAAGAGCCTCTTGATGAAGGTGAAAAGGTAGAGTGAAAAAGCTGGTTTGAAATTCAACATCCAAAAAATGAAGACTCTGGCATCTGGTCCCATCTCTTCATCGCAAATAGAAGGGGAGAAAGTGGAAACAATGACAGATTTTCTTTTCTTGGGCTCCAAAATCACTGTGGATGGTGACTGCAGCCATGAAATTAAAAGATGCTTGCTCCTTGGAAGGAAAGCTATGATAAACCTAGACAGTGTATTAGAAAGCAGAGACATCACCTTGCCAACAAAGGTCTGCATAGTCAAAGCTATGGTTTTTCCAGTGTTCAGATGTGAGAGTTGGACTGTAAAGAAGGCTGAGTGGGGAAGAATTGATGCTTTCAAATTGTGGTGCTGAAGAGGACTCTGAGAGTCCCTTGGAAGCAAGGAGATCAAACCAATTAAACCTGAAGGAAATAAACCCTGAATATCATTGGAAGGACTGATGCTGAAGCTGAAGCTTCAATACTTTGGCCACCTGATGTGAAGAGCCAGTCATTGGAAAAGACCCTGATGCTGGTAAAGATTGAAGGCAAAAGGAGAAGAGGGTGGCAGAGGATGAGATGGTTAGATAGCATCACCAACTTAATGGACTTGAATTTGAGCAAGTTCCAAGAGATAGTGGAGGATAGAGGAGCCTGACTTGCTGCAGTCTGTTAGGTTGCAAAGAATCAGACAGGACTTAGTGACTGAACAAGAAAAGAAAAGAATATTGATATTGAAGTTAGACAGTGCAGTGATCAGATTCTGGTTTCACCACTTAACAGCTGTGAAGAGATGGCGTGCTCCTCACCCTGCCTCATCAGGAAAGGACGCTGATGTTTCCTTTTTTTTTTCTTTAATTGGAGGATAATTACTAAACAGTGTTGTATTGGCTTCTGCCATACCGCAATGTGAATCAGTCACAAGTAGAACACTGATGTTTCTTACCAGGCTGGGTTTTCCTTTGTGAGAGAATGTCTGTAAAAAAATAGCTTGCAGAAAACAGATCCTTAATAGTAAATGTTAGCTATTATTGTTATTCTTAGTAGACAGGAGAGAAGGTGTGGAAAAGGAAGGAGAGCAGACACCAATATCAGGCAGGAACCTTGGAAAATGATGAAGAATTCATAGCAGGAACCGAGGTAGCACTTTGTTACCGCCAGTTGCCGTTTTCTCCACAATGTCCTGACTGTCAAATAAATAATTTTAAGCTTTTCCCCTAATTTCACTCTCCAGCTTGAAATCTCTTCATCTCCCTCTGCTAGTGTCTTAATAAGAAGCTCATGTCTGTTCATAATCTGTTATTTTTTTTCCCCAGATTTCCCAGGGTGAGGCCGCTACTGCTGCCGCCGGGCCCTGCAGATGGTCTTGTCTTTGCCACGTCTCAGCTGCAGGCCCACCCTGTCCTCTCATCTGTCCTCCCCCCGCCCCCCATCGAACAGCAGGGCCCTCCTCGTGAGAGTTGAGAGCTGCTTTTCATGTTTTCTGATATTCTTTTCTGTAATTTAAGTTTGCATTAGCAGTATCACTTGTCTTTTCAATAAGAGTGTTTCCTCAAGGTAGTGATTGTTCTATTTCTTGGTGTCCGACTGAGATGCTAATATCTGTAATTTATGTTTCTTAGAGAATTCTGCAAAAGAAGTCTGCAGGTCCAATTTACCCCTTTACTGATAATTTTGATTTGCATCTAGGGAATTAGGACTTTTTAAGTCTAAAAACCACATGGGTCTGAGGTTCCCTCACCTATTTTTGACTATTCCACTGTCATATTCTAGCAGTATTTCAGGAGCGCCCCCTACTGGGAAAATGGCTTTTGGATGACATCTGTTAACCTGAAATTTAGGGAGTCTAATTTCTCTGTACTGAAGTTTCAGTCTACAAGCAAAGACAGGATGCCTGAAGCAATGACACAGCTCCAGTGTAAATTAGTAGTGTTTTTTTCCTTCCTAATCCCACTGTCCCTTGGCTCTTGATGACTTTTTAAATGGAACAGTATTAAAATAATGTCTTTGAAGCACATGGATTCCTATCCTTGTTTAATTGTCTTGGCTTCAAAAGTTTACTCAAGTAAATCCAGGGTTCCATTTTTACATTGCACTTTTAGCCCCCTAGGATTATATAGTCAATTAAGCTATCCTTCCAAGAGTTGTAAATACTCATTAACATTAATCATTTTTAACATACCGAGTTCTCATATCCACTGGGAAATGCTGTGTACTGCATTAGAGAGTATCTTACGTCAGCTCTCCTACAGGGATGGGGCCATATACTTCAGCTTTGTTGTCAGATATGCCAAGGCTAAAACTTTGCTGTTGGTGGAATAATGACTTTGGGTTTTAGGTATACTTTCATGGCTTCATAAATTACTTAAGACCCACTCTGGATATGGTTCTCTTCTAAATGAAATTACTTTAATCATAACTGAGCATAAAAATGTTCAGTGACTAGAATCAGATTAAATTGGAAAATCAGATTAAATCATATACCACTGCTAATAGCAGCAAATACTCATATGGTCCTTCACACCACAGCCCTCCTCCCCCTCATTTACTGATAAGAAGCTGAAGCTCAGAAAAGTTAAGTATAATAATTTATCCTAGGTCACCCAACCGTAAATGGTAGAATCACAGTTCAAACCCCGGGAGGCTGTGAAACCAGTTATTTCTGTTAAAAACTGTTCTAGAAGAGAGCATATCTGTTTGTGTGATAAGTTACTGAAATTAAGATACCTCTACAGTTTCAAACGTGTTATACAAAGTTAATAGGGAGGCTGCTGGTCACCTTATCTTTTAAGCAGAGACCATAAGCAGTTATTCCTCTGATGAAATTAATTTAGTTAAAAATCTCTTTGTTCATGGGCTTGGTTATAAAATCTCTGCAGATAAACACATCTGGATATGCCAGCCGACGTGCTAGCTGTTAGGCCCCTGTTATGCACACTTAACTAGAGGTGAGGTCGGGCAGCTGTGCGGCTCTTCCACGCTCGGTGTCACGTGAGCACAGGCCTTCCTGCTGCTCACTCTAATGCTAATTCAGTCTGAGGACATGCAGAGCTGTGTAGATAACCTGCTTTTTGAAACACCCAGTTTCCGTGTTTCTTTCTTTTAGGAGATTATGGGAACTATAGTAACATTTTGTCATTCATGTCTTGTGTAAAGAGAATAGTTCAAAAATTGTATTTCCCTATTGTTTCGTAATATCATGCAGCCAGTAACAACGATCGAACTGTACGCGCTACCTGCCACCAGCACTACCCTCTGCGCCTCCACCGCGGCTGTTACTAGTAGCAAACGTTTGCTTGGCGCTCGGTGTGACTTAGGCAGCGTTCTGGCCTCCCTGGAGGCTCAGACGGTAAAGCGTCTGCCTGCAATGTGGGACACCTGGTGGGTTCAGTCCCTGGGTCAGAAAGATCCTCTGGAGAAGGAAATAGCAACCCACTCTGGTACTCTTGCCTGGAAAATTCCATGGATGGAGGAGCCTGGTAGGCTACAGTCCATGGGGTCGCAAAGAGTTGTACATGACTGAGCAACTTCACTTTTCATTTTAGGCAATGTTCTAAGTTCATCATGTATGTGAATTCATTTAATCTATCTCTGAAAGGATATGCAGAAAACTGATCATTGTGGTTCCTCTGGAAAGGGAGTCAGAGCAACTAGAGTCTGACCTAGAGATTTAGTATCCACTGAATCCCTTTTTATTGGTTTGAAATTAACATACTCATTGAATTGAACATTAATTTTAATGTAACGATAGCTTCATTAATATTAAAATAATATGAAAGTAAAAATTGAACATAAGTAAGTAGAAAAACAGCAAGTAGCTTATATTCACTATGGCTGCAAATTGTTGTTTTTTAAGGAATATTTTATTGTTGTTGTTCAGTTGCTCAGTTGGGTCTGACTCTTTGTGACCCCATAGACTGCAGCACACCAGGCTTCCCTGTCCTTCACTATCTCCTGGAGCTTGCTCAAACTATGTCCACTGAGTTGGTGATGCCATCCAACCATCTCATCCTCTGTCACTGCCTTCTCCTCCTGCCCCCAATCTTTCCCAGCATCAGGGTCTTTTCCAGTGAGTCGGCTCTTCACATCAGGTGGGCCAAAATATTGGAGCTTCAGCATCAGTCCTTCCAGTGAACACCCAGGGTTGATTTCCTTTAGGATGGACTGGTTTGATCTCCTTGCTATCCAAGGGACTCTCAAGAGTCTACTTCAGCACCACAGTTCGAAGGCATCAGTTCTTCAGTGCTCAGCCTTTTTTATTGTCCAGCTCTCAAATCCATATATGACTGCTGGAAAAACCGTAACTTTGACTAGACGGACCTTTGTAGGCAAAGTAATGCCTCTGCTTTTTAATACACTGTCTAGGTTTGTCATAGCTTTCCTTCCAAGGAGCAAGCATCTTTTAGTTTCAAGGCTGCAGTCACCATCCACAGTGATTTTGGAGCCCGAGAAAATAAAGCCTGTCACTCTTTCCATTTTTTCCCACCTAGATTTAGCTCTCCTCTTTCTTCCTGTTTCCACTGCGCATAAGCACCTCCCACATGCTCCAGTGTTTTTAATAACACTGTTATCACAACATCAGATCAATATTCACATTATTATGAATGTAAAAATGCCGTTCACAGCACAACCGTATAGAAAATTATAATTACTTTTCTTTATGCCATTTTCTGTTTTTTCCCGAAGTCGATTTTTCATGTTTTTTTAATTTATTTTTTAACTGGTGGCATTTCTGTACCCTTGGAAAACTAGTATGGAATAAGAGTTACACAATAAGTCTCTGGAGTCAGATTGCCTGGGATTCAGCCCCAGTGCTCCTCCTTACTGGCTGTGTTGACCTACCTAGTTAATTGACTTTGCCTTCTTTTTCTTATCTGTAAAAGAGGGGCAGTACGTCCATCCATTGCATAAGGTTCAGATACAGTGTGCTTGGAAGAGTGTCTGCCCATAGAGAGCGTTCCATAAATGTTATCTGTTATTAATTGCTAATTCAACCTCGACACTCTGGATTTGTATGTTTCTTAATGTACAGGCTCACAGTAGTGAGTCTGTCAGTTTCACCTTTGGCGAAATGTCTCCCAGATTCTTCCAACCTGCCCACAAAGGAGTATTCACCCAACCTGCTGCTAAGTCACTTCAGTCGTGTCCGACTCTGTGCAACCCCATAGACGGCAGCCCACTAGGCTTCCCCATCCCTGGGATTCTCCAGGCAAGAATACTGGAGTGGGTTGCCATTTCCTTCTCCAATGCATGAAAGTGAAACTCAACCTAGGACAGTGCAAATTCTTATTCAGGATTTCCTCTGATAAAATGAAATGCACATTTTATTGCAAGGCAAGACAGATTTAACATAGAGTTTTTCTTTGTTTGGTCCTCTTCCCTTCCCTTTAGTGTGTATTGTGTATCTGCATTAAGCAGACCTCCTTAGGAGATAACTTTCCTAAACTTCCTTTCTAATCTCATTAAGGGCCCCACCTCCTGGGGAGATAAACCTCTCTTCTTTAATCTTGGAAGGGGCCACGAGTGACCCATGAGCCACTCCTCACTTTCTACCTGTAGATCTGGATTGTATAAACTGTGCTTATGTACAGCACTCTGTCTCAGAAATGTAGGTAACTGTGCTTTGACTTCTAATGAGCGGAAGAGTTCTCAGAGGTTTCTGGGAGGTTGCTCCGAGGTTATAACCCTCAGTTTGAAGAGAATTAGATTTTCTGTTTCCTTCTTAAATCAGCTAGTTAGTTTTTTATCACCATCTTTTACCTTCATCTTGTTTTTTTTTTTAACTTGGAAATAATAATTTCTTTTCCTCCCAAAACTATGAAAAACAAAAAAAAATCAAAGTTTACACACTGCTCAGTTCAGACTGAGAGCGCAAAAGGTGGGAGCCTGGACCGCAGTGGCCCCCTGGGTTCACCTGCAGGTAAACACCTGAAAGACGCTCCCCCAGCTTTGTGTTCCTGCCTCCAGAGATGCTGCAGTTCTTCCCATGCCATCTCACACCACACTCTTGGGTCATTAGGTCACCAGAATGATACAGAGGTTTTTTGGGTTTGGGCATTGTGGATTTTTTCTTTTTCTTTTCTTTTTTTTTGCCCTCCTGCTAGAAAACGAAAGTTTCAGTTCATTTCTAAGAAATAAATTGGTCAATAAATTCATTTTGTTCTGCTTCTCCTTTCCACAAAGCTTCATGTTCAATCCGATACCCCTCAGGCTGCATTCTTTTCCACTGTTAGTGCCTGGAGTTGCTGCTATTGGCCTTCTATCTTGCTGTAGATCTCAGCAAGCTATGAGCACCAGGGGCCTTCGTCTTCTCATTTCCTGCTTCTTTTGCAAGTTGGTCAACAAGCTCAATTAAACCACCAGCTATTTTCTAAAATTGGCCGATTTTGTCCACAAAGTCCTTGCGCCCTTCCTTGAGCTCTCTGGTCTGCTGGGTAACCTCTGGGTCCAACACTTGCAGCTTGTCGAGCTCATCAAAGTGCAGCCCTGCTTCACCCAGGATGTCCGTGGCTCGCTCTCCGCTCAGGCAGCCAGCGCCCTACCGGGCAGCCTCAGCCCTGCTGTGGCTGCAGGACCTGCTGACCTCCCTGTTTTCCGCTTTGGTCCCTTGTGTTCTGGACTCCATTTCCTCCTCTATTGGCCTATGACTGTATTTTAATGAAGCATATCTTACAGCTTCTTGAGAAAGAGTTTTGGGGGAGTAATTTTTTTAAAGGAAATTGCATGTCAGAAAATGTCCATTTTCTATCCTTATGCTAAGTAATAGTTTCGTTGGATATGTAATTCTAAAAGAAAAATAATTTCTCTTCAGATTTGTGAAGGCATTTTTTCATTGTCTTGTTCCAGTATTGCTGTTGAGAGGCCTAAAGCTATTCTAATTCCTATATTTAAATATGACTCTCCCCCTCCTTTTCTAGAATATAGGTTCTTCACTTTGACGCCAGTTCTCAAAAATTTTACAGTGACATGTAATTTTTAAATTTTTTTCTGGAATATAGTTGCTTTAGTACAGTGATGTGTAATTAAATTTTAAAAGAAATCTGTGGATTCTTCTTTTTCATAAAGTATAACTCACTTTCTGTACCATTCTGCTCTGTGCTTTTTTTTCACTAAATATATCCTCAGATCTCAGAGTATCATCTTTCCAGTCCATACTGGAAAGCCTGTCTTATAAAGGATGGTAATGTACTCTTAGAGAAAGCTCTGGCCTGAGTGATGATGGGTTATATCAGTTAGTTCAGTTGCTCAGCCCTGTCCAACTCTTTGCGACCCCATGGACTGCAGCACGCCAGGCTTCCCTGTCCATCACCAACTCCCAAAGCTTGCTCAAACTCGTGTCCTTCAAGTCGGTGATGCCATCCAACCATCTCATCCTCTGTTGGCCCCTTCTCCTCCTGCCTTCAATCTTTCCAAGCATCAGGGTCTTTTCTTCTAATTCGATGGTCAAAGTATTGGAGCTTCAACCTCATCATCAGTCCTTCCAATGAAAATTCAGGACTGATCTCCTTTAAGATGGACGAGTTGGATCTCCTGGACAGTCTTCTCCAGCACCACAGTTCCAAAGCATCAGTTCTTCAGTGCTCAGCTTTCTTTATGGTCCAACTCTCACATCCATACATGACTACTGGAAAAACCATAGCTTTGATTAGGGGTTATAACTAGGGGTTATATTTAAATAATTTTTAAATGTTTAATATATTTAGTGGAAAAAAGGATGAACAAATTGTACACAATAAATATGTGCAGTTATTTGTCCATCAATAATAGCTCTATAAAGCTTTAAAAATAATGCAGGAATTTGAGGCTGACTTCAGGTCAGATTTTATTGCTGCTGCTTTTGCCTTGAATTTGACTAAGAGCCTGCATAAGGATATAAATGCCTGTGGTGGTTTAGTTGCTAAGTTGTGTCCAACTCTTGCGACCCCATGGACTGTAGCCTGCCAGGCTCCTCTTTCCATAGGATTCACCAGGCAAGAATACTGGAGTAATCAAACCTGAGTCTCCTGCCTTGCAAGCAGATTCTTTACTGACTGAGCTATGAGGGAAGCCCCATATAAATGCCTGTTCTGCCTTTTTAACTTTTTATTTTTTTGCCATTGCTTTCCTTGTGTATCCCTTGAAGGAATCTTTTAAAATTGTTTGTTCATTTAATTACAGTCGCTTAAAGGCACACATAAACTGCAGAACATTTCAGTAGACGGAGAGCACTGCTGCTGATCTCACAAACTGTCTGGCATTCTGAGCACAGGCAACAGTGCCAACCTGAATATTAAGGTGCTCGTGGTCAATAGTGGTAAAGGATCTGCCTGCCAGCGCAGGAGACACAAGAGACTCGCGTTCGATTCCTGGCTGGGGAAGATCCCCTGGAGGAGGGAATGGCAACCCCCTCCAGTATTCTTGCCTGGAGAATCCCATAGACAGAGGAGCCTGGCAGGCTATGTTCCACAGGGTCGCAAAGAGCTGGACATGACTGAAGCAATTTAGCATGGACACAGGGATAGCTCCTTTTAAAAATAAAAATTCTAAAATTTTATGCCTATACCCGGTTGGACTGTTTTGCACACATAAGAGGCAAATATATTCCTTTGAAGAAAGATCCTCTAGAATACCCTATTCTTCTGGCATATAATTATGGCAGGTTCCCCCCCAAAGTATAATATTCCTGGTATATGCATGCTTTTTCTCTTTCTATCTCAAACTGTTATCACATATTTTCTCCCTCAGACCTTCACACCTGGTATTTTTAACAGGTTATGAAGCCTTTGTTTTACGAGAATAATTAACACATGTATTAAATCTTAAGGTGTATGAGGCTAGTACTGTGGGTAGCGCTAAGTTGCTTCAGTCATGTCCGACTCTTTACAACCCTGTGGACTGTAGCCCGCCAGGCTCCTCTGACCATGGGGTCTCTCCATGAGCTCTTCCAGGGGACCTTCCCAACCCAGGGACTGAACCCGAGCTTCTTACGACTCTTCCCTTGAGAGGTGGAGTCTTAACCACTAGTGCCACTTGGGAAGCCCTATGGTAGTACCATAATGTTTCTTAAATTTTAATGTACATTGAAACCACCTGGAGTTTTTCTAATACTGATTCTGATTCAGTATGTCTGGGATGAGGGTTATGGTTCTGCATGTCAAATAAGCTCCCAAGTGATGGCAGTGATGTTGGTCTGTGAAGCACACAGAGTTCTACAGTTGGAATGTCAAGAGGTGCATAATCTCATCTCCACCTTTAAAGGATTTATGATGTAGCCAGGGATGAGTATGGGCATGAATAGAGCACCCCAGATTTATGTAGCTGTGATAGAGCTCTTCTTTTTTAGTGTCTTTTTTGTCCTGTTCCCAAGTCACCTAATTTTGCCTACTCCCTTGGATGGTGGCAGCATGTGCCCTGTGTTCAGAACTCACCTGCATTCTCTTAATGTACCCTCTCTGAGGTTTCCCTTTGAGAATTAACATAATATATTATTTAAAAATATGCTAGCGTATATTAATGTCTAATCCCTCTCGAATATTATATGGAAATTTGTACCAGGTTGTCTGATGACCTAAGCCAGAAGTTTATATGGTAGAAGATAGTGTGAGGACTATGCACATGCTGGAAAATAGACTGTGAGATAGTCCTTGGAGCTGGGAGAAATCTGTCATGTAGTTCTGTGATTAAATACTCAGGATCTGTGGGCTTCCCTGGCAGCTCAGCTGGTAAAGAATCCGCCTGCAGTTCGGGAGACCTGCATTCGATCCCTGGGTTGGGAAGATCTCCTGGAGAAGGGAATGGCTACCCACTCCAGTATTCTGGCCTGGAGAATTCCATGGACTATACAGTCCATGGGGTCACAAAGAGTCGGACATGACTGAGTGACTTTTCATTTCAGTTATATACATAGCAAGGTCCCAGAAAGTAAACATTTGCTGAATGAGTGGTATGGTGGGACTGATAGACAGGGAACAAAAATGCAATAAAGGAGCTCTGTTAACCTCGAAATGGACTCATGAAAGGATTAATCATCAGTGATAAATGTTCATGATCCCCACAGAGCTGAATGTGTTGTGCTATTCTGAGCAAATTTCATCTATCACTGTTGAGCCGTAATAGCTCTCCATCTATTATGCTGACTGGTGAAGCTCTGTTCCCGCCGAGGTCAGCTTTGTGACTTGCTCAGCTCCAGATTGCCACAGTGGCTGTTGCACCATCTCTATCACCAAGCACCCTTCTCTTCATCGTAATTGCCAACACGCAAACAAACGCACTCACTGCTTCTTCATACGAAATGAAAAAGAGGAATATGGTGGCATGGTTCTTTCTCTCCAGGTCTGTCTGCCAAATTTAACTGAGCAATTGAATATAGGCTTTCAAGTCTAATCAATTATTGAATACTGATTGAGTACCAACTTTTTGAAAGCACTTTGTTGGGTCTCTGGGAAACATGAAGATTAGTAAGACCTGGCTCCCACCTTCACAGAGCTTACATTACAGTTTTTTTGATAATACGCATAACTTTTTGAAAAATCTGTTGTGAGCAATTGACCAAGTTATTTTTTCACCTTTGTGTTTCCCTACCTAGGAAAAAGTGAAAGTTAGTTGCACAGTCATGTCCAACTCTTTGGGATCCCATGGACGGTAGCCTGCCCAGCTCCTCTGTCCATGGAATTCTCCAGGCAATAATACTGGAGTGGGTAGCCATTTCCTTCTCCAGGGGCTCTCCCCGAACCAGGGATCAAACCCGGGTCTCCTGGAGTGTAATCAGGTTCTTTACCAACTGAGCCACTGGGGAAGTCCAGGAAAAGTGACTGGTAAACAGAGATTACAAAAGTGTCACTGAAGAATGGTAATTAAACGATGAAATTAAACAACAGTTTTGGGCAAGAATGAAATACTGTCACGGGACATGATACAACTAACTTTAAAATGAGCTTTGTATGCAGTGATACGGGAATAGCATTTCTCAAACCGGGTCCACAACTTTGCTTCAAGAATGTTTTCTTTTCTGTAGACACATGAGAGATACACATGAGTAATTTATATTCAGTTTCATGTTTGTATGTATTTGACAATATAATTAAGTGATTTAAAGTAATGTTAGGGGTCCTCTGAAATGTTATTCTTTTAATCAAATATTATTCAATGCCATGTATGGATCTTATTTAATTCTCTTTCAAATAAGCTGTAAAGTATTTTAAAAATTATGGAAGTGTTGAAAGTGTTAGTTGCTCAGTCATATCTGACTCTTTGTACCTCAATTCAACTGTAACCCACCAGGCTCCTCTGTCCATGGGATTCTCCAGGTTGGAATACTGGAGTGGGTTGCCCTGCCCTTCTCCAGGGGAGCTTCCCAACCCAGGGATTGAATCCTGCTCTCCTGCACTGCAGGTGGATTCTTTACTGTCTGAGCCAGCAGGGAAGCCCAGTTTGAATAATGACTGGATAGTACATGATCCTAAGAAATCATGGTCATTATTTTTTAGGTGTGGTTGTTTTCTTTCTAAAAGTATTTACTTACTTGGCTGCGTCAGGTCTCTGGTTGCAGCATGCAGGTTTTCTCATTGCTGTGCAGATTCTCTACTTGTGGAGCTTGGGCTCCGTTGCCGCTCAGCGTGTGGGATCTTAGTTCCCCACCAGGGATCAAACCCATGTCCCCTGCATTGCAAGGAGAATTCTCAACCACTGGACTGCCAGGAAAGTTCTGATTGTTTCTTTTTAAAAAGGATTCTTATCTTTTAAAAATGCATACTGAAATAGCTATGAATGAGATGGTATAATATCTGGGCTCTTCTCTGAAATAATCCAGGGGGTAAGTTGATAGTGGGGCTTCCCTGGTGGCTCAGTGATAAAGAATTCGCCTGCCAAGCAGGAGATTTTGATTCCCCATGGATCAGAAAGATCACCTGGAGAAGGAAATAGCAACCCACTCCAATGTTCTTGCCTAGGAAATCCTGTTGACAGAGGAGCCCGACGGGTTACAGTCCAGGGGTCCCAAAGAGTCGAACGCGATCTGGCGACTAAACAGCAAGGGACAGTTGTTAGTCTGTGGAGGCACAGATGGTGGTAGGTAAAACGGTGCTTTCCCAAAGATGCCTACGTCCTAATCCCCAGAAGTTAAGGTAGTAGATGGAATTAAGGTTGCTAATCAGTTGACTTTAAGATTCTCCTGGGTTAACCATTTGGACTCAGTGTAATCACAAGAGTTCTTAGATGTGGAAGAGAGAGGTAGGGTCAGAGTGATGCAGTGTGAGGGAGAATTGACTGGTCATTGCTAACTTGAAGATGGGAGTCAGCCATACACCAAGGAAGGTGAGCAGCCTCTATTGTCTGGGACGGGTGAGTGAATAGATTCTCATACAGTCTCTTCAGGAAGGAACTCAGTCTGGTGACAGCACCATGATTTTAGACTCATTTTGGGCTTCTGACTTCCAGAACTGTAAGATAATGAATTTGTCATGTTTTAAGGCTGGCATAATCCTGATAGCAAAATTAGAGTCTTTCCTCCTGTCACCACTTTGCTTTGAGTTTTTGTTTTTGCTTTTTAGTCATAAATGGTTGCTGAATTTGGTCAACTGTTTGTTTTTTTTTCTGTATTTGCTGAGATGATAATTTTTATCTGTCTCTCTCTTTTTTGATTTTCAAGTGTTGAACCTTCCTTGTATTCTTAGAATAACTCCAATTAGATCATGATATAGAATCCTTTTTATATATTGCTGATTATAATTTGCTTTTCTTTTTTTTTAATTTGCTTTTCTTTTATTAAGGATTTTTGTATGTATGTTTGTGAGAGCAATATGGTGGTCTTGTAAAGTGACTTGGGACACATTCTGTCTTTCTCTGTTTTTCAGGAACAGTGTGTAATATTAGTATGTTTCTTACCATATAGTTGTTCAATATGGTTTTGGGGAGGGTATAAGTGCTAGAAATTCCTATGTGTTGTTGTTTAGTCACTAAGTCCTGTCTGACTCTTTGTGACCCCATGAACTGCAGCATGCCACGCACTGTCTCTAGGAATTTTCTCAAACTCACATCCATTAAATCGGGGATGCCATCCAACCATCTCATCCTCTGTCACCTCCTTCTCCTCCTGCCCTCAATCTTTCCCAGCATCAGGAGAAAGATTCCAATTTCTCATTTTTCCAATGAGAAAAGGACTTTGGCTCTTGCCATCAGATAGCCAAAGTATTGTAGCTTCAGTTTCAGCATCAGTCCTTCCCCTGAATATTCAGGATTGATTTCCTACAGGATTGACTGATTTGATTCCCTTGCTGTCGAAGGGACTCTCAGGAGTCTTCTCCAAAACCACGATTCAAAAGCATCAAATCTTCCGTGCTCCATCTTCTTTGTTGTCCAACTCTAACATCCACGCTGCTGCTGCTGCTACTAAGTCGCTTCAGTCGTGTCCGACTCTGTGCGACCCCATAGACTGCAGCCTACCAGGCTCCTCTGTCCACAGGATTCTCTAGGCAAGAACACTGGAGTGGGTTGCCATTTCCTCCTCCATCTAACATCCATAGCTTTGACTGTATGGACTTTTGTCGGCAAGTGATGTCTCTGCTTTTTAATATGCTGTCTAGGTATGTCATAGGTTTCTTTCCAAGGAGCAAGCATCTTTTGATTTCATGGCTGCAATCACCGTCTGCAGTGGTTTTGGAGCCCAAGAAAATAAAATCTGTCACTGTTTCCACTTTCCCCCCTTCTATTTGCCATGAAGTAATGGGACCAGATGCCATGATCTTTGCTTTTTTGATGTTGAATTTCAAGCCAACTTTTTCAGTCCCTTCTTTCATTCTCATCAAGAGGCTTTTTAGTTCCTCTTCTCTTTCTGCCATAAGATTGGTATTGTTTGCTTATCAGAGGTTGTTGATATTTCTCCTGGCAGTCTTGTTTCCAGCTTGTCACTTATCCAGTCCAGCATTTCACAGGTGTACTCTGCATATAAGCTAAGGAAAAGACTCTGGAGAGTCCCTTGGATAGCACGGAGATCAAACCAGTGAATCCTTAAGGAAATCAACCCTGAATATTATTAATTGGAAAGACTGATGCTAAAGCTGAAGCTCCAATACTTTGGCCATCTGATGCAAAGAGCTGACTCATTGGAGAAGACCCTGATGCTGGGAAAGATTGATGGCAGGAGGAGAAGGGGAGAAAGAGGGTGAGATGATTGGATGGCATCTCCGACTTAGTGGAGCAAACTCTGGGAGATAGTGAAGGACAGGGAAGCCTGGCATGCTGCAGTCCATGAAACTGCAAAGAGTCAGACTTGGCTGAGCAACTGAACAACAACAACAACAAAGGGAGGTGACAGCATACAGCCTGTCACACCCCTCTCCCGATTTGGGACCAGTCCATTGTTCCATGTCCGGTTCTAACTGTTGCTTCTTGACTTGCATCCAGGTTTCTCAGGAGACAGGTAAGACGGTTTGCTACTTCCATCTCTTTAAGAATTTTCCACAGTTTGTTGTGATCCATACAGTCAAAGGCTTTAGCATAATCAGTGAAGCAGAAGTAGATGTTTTCCTGGAACCCCCTTGCTTTCTCTATGATCCAGTGATGTTATCAATTTGATCTTTGGTTCCTCTGCCTTTTCTAAATCCAGCTTGTACATCTGGAAGTTCTTGGTTTACATACTATTCCTGTCCTTGACTCTTTGTGACCGCATGGACTGTAGCATGCCTGGCTCCTCTGTCCACGGGATTTCCCAGGGAAGAATACTGAAGTGGTTGCTATTTCCTACTCCGGGGGATCTTCTTGACCCGAGGATTGAACCTGCGTCTCCTGTGTCTCCTGCTTTGGCAGGAGGATTCCTTATCAACTGTGCCACTTGGGAAGCCCAGAAATCCCTATAGTTCCATCTTTTCACTACTGGCTTTTAAATACTTATTTATATTTTAGTCGTTAATTAGGGTTTACATTATGCATCTATAACTTGCCCCAGTCTACCTTGAATTAATGCATAACTTATCCTAACTCACGTGTAACATCAGAATCATATAACCCTATAGTACTGCTTACTTCACTTCTTCTTTGTAGTATTATTGTCACATATTTTAAAGCTATTTATGTTGTAATCCCCCAAATATAGTATTATAATATTTGTATTAAACTCTCCATCATCTTTGAAAAAATAGCATTTCCAGTGCTCTTCGTTTTTCTTCCTTCAGAACTGAGTTTCTGTCTGGCGTCATTGCCCTTTTGTCTGGAAAAGTTTCATCAGCACTTAAGGTGTAACAGTTCTGCTTATGATGAATTCTAGCTTTTTTTTTTGCTATTATTTATTCTCCAAGAATATACTGAGCACAAAATATGAGGAAGGCACTAAGTAATTGTCTAATGTATTCTACATAAGAAAATTCATTTGTTTTGATACTATTTTCAGATTCTTTGTTCAAATACTTTGCTTTTGGTATAGACTGAAAAATAGATACCAAAAACAAGTCAGGATCAACTAAAACTAAAAGCCAGTAAGAAAGTGAAATTCAAGTAATTTCATGGAAAAGAATGGTGATTCATTCAAAGAAATGTAACAGGAAAAAGCCTATTTAAGTTATTAACATTATCACTATCTTTATACTTACACTTTATGATTTGGATTTATGGCAGTCTTTTGTTTGTTTGTTTGTTTCGTGTTTTCCTTTTGTTTTGTTTGGGCTGCTCCTTGTGGCTTGCAGGATCTTAGTTCCCTGACCAGGGACTGAACCTGCGCCCTTGGCAGTGAAAGCTCCATGTCCTAACCACTAGATCAGCAGGAATTCCCATATAATAGTTGTTTTACCAAAGTTATTTACAAAAGGAAGCAGTAAGTAGCTACATGTTTAAAGCCATAGTGGCAATTAAAAAATTTCTAAAATAGGTTCATGTAAATAAAGGATAAGCTGACATTTCAAATTGTGTGTATGTGTAAGTGTGTCTGTGTATGTAAGAGAGAGAGAAGAGAGACTTCTCAAAAATGGGTGGGTCAGAAAATATTCCTATGGCCCCTTATTTCTAGGTTAAGAAAGTCATGCTGTTGTTTCTAGTAAATGGATTTTTGCAAATGTCTCGCTTTTGTCCCCACCTAGTCACTGTAGGCTTCCCCTGTGGCTCAGCTGGTAAAGAATCCACCTGCAATGCGGGAGACCTGGGTTCGATCCCTGGGTTGGGAAGATCCCCTGGAGAAGGGAAAGGCGGCCCACAGGCTGCCCACTCCAGTGTTCCGGCCTGGAGAATCCCATGGACTGTGGGGTCCATGTCAGAGTCAGACACGGCTGCGTGACTTTCCCTTTCACTCTCAGTCCCTGTAGAAATGAAGAGGCATGTAAGAACTACGGCAACCGCTATCAGTCTTTTTGTCCTAATTAATTCTTCCTTAGGCATAAAGCTAAGGCTGACACTATTCGTTATTTTTATCTTGTCATGTATATTCCAGTTTGAGGTGAAATGCAAAGATTTACGAGGCAAAAGTTTTATAATGCGTCATCCCAAGAATGCTGGCTGCTTGCCATTACAGAAAATATTAGGGGTGAGAAGAAGCCGGCCTAAAATTATGGCTAATGAAATTATAACCTCAATTTGTCAGCATCCAAAAGTTATAGACACGTTTATTCATTTATTTATAGGAGAGTCTGTGTTTTTAGAAGTATCTTTGACATTTCTTTCTTCTCTACTTTTATGATTTATCCAAAATTATCCATTCCAATATTATATTTAGGGTAACTATGTTAAAATACTAGTTTAATTTATGTTTAAAGACTGCTCCTAAGTATGCAGATGGAAGTGCCCTTTGACATGGGGATACATTTTATACCACATAGTACCTGAAAATAGAAGTAACCCAGAAAGTGATTTTGACATAAGACCTCATTGTTTTCCAAAGGTTATTTCAGTCCCAGACTTTGGGGATGAGTCAAAACAACTCAGAATGGGAGAGGTAAGGAGCAATTTCATCCTGAGTAAATTCTGCAATATCCAGGCAGATCAGTTGTTGGCAAGAACTTCTGCAAAATCAGGTCATGTTTATCAATCAACAGAACTTAATGAGCATGTCCTTTTTGCCTGACACGGTTATAAATACTGTGGGAAATATAAAAATATCTGAAGACAAATAGAAGATCTACAGTTATGCTGGAGAAATTATGCAATTGTTAAGAAAAAGTAAATGCTAAATTGTATGTGCTCAGTTGCTTTGTTGTGTCCGATTCCCTGTGACCCCATAGACTGTAGCCCCTCAGGCTCCTCTGTCCACGGGGTTCTCCAGGTAGGAACACTGCCGGTACTCCTGTGGGTGGTCTGCCCTCCTCCGGGGACCTTCCTGACTCAGGGATCAGACCCGCATCGCTGACATCTCCTGCATTGGCAAGTGGATTCTTTACTGGTGCCACACTGGGAAGCTGATGAATTTTATAGTAGTATACAAAAGTAGGTTCAATAAAAATTGAACAAAAATTCTCTCTGTATTGAACCTACTTTTGTACATTGCTAAATTTTATAGTAATATACAGAAGAAGGTTGTATAAAGAGAAAATTTTTGTGGATTTGAATAATTAATAAGGTTTTACCAAAGGAAATGGGGAATCAGCTGGATGTTTATTCATCTTGTTTCTGTTCTGGGTAGGATGACTGTAAAGCGAAATAAATAAACCACCAAACAGCCATATTTGTTGGAAGAAATGACTTACAGTGATCTAAGTAGGGTCAGTTTAAGCGTTCCAGGAGTTGACTAAAAGAGTTACAAGATAAATTTCAGGAAGACTTGATTTCTATCTCATTGAGATAAAAAAGAAGAGGTGTTCAATAGATGAAATTCTGGGATGTGCTAAGCTGTTGTATTAGTCTGTTACTAGTAACAAATCACCAAAAATGTAGCGGCTTAAGATAGCACATATGTATTACCTTACAGTTTCTCTGGGTCAAGAGAAACTATGGGCACAGCTCAACTGGGGCCTTTGCTTAGAGCTTTGAAAGGTGGCAACCAAAGTGGCAAGCCGTGTTCGTGTTGACCAGGCTGCATCTGGAGGCACAAGGCGGGGAAATGTGCTTCCAGGCTCATTTAGGTTATTGGCAGAATTCTGATCCTTTGGCTACAGGACTGAGGACCCCAGCTTTTTACTGGATGTTGGCTGGAGGCTGCCCTTTGTCCCTAGAGGACATTCATAAATTCCTACCACAGGAACCTTTCCACAGACAGTTACAGTGTGACAGTTTGTTTTTTCCAGATCAGCAGGTGTCGAACATGATCTACCAAGAGTCATGTATATATGATTTCAGGTGATATATTCGTCTATCTAATCTATACGTATGCCGTGGGTTTCCTAAAATATAGATAGAAAGAGTAACCTAATTATGAGTGTGACATCCTATAATCTCTGGCATATTAATTTGGTTAAAACCAAGTCACAGTTTCTTCCTGCAAAGAGAGGAGACTAACTCATTAGGTGTCACCTGAGGGTGTGTCCACCTGACTGTCAAATATTAAATAATGTCTTTCTACCATATTTTCTTGTACTGATTAACAACTCAGCACTTTAGTGGGTGATTTTAAATAATCTCTTTCTTCTCACTAAATCTCAGTATTGGGATACAATTGTCTATGTGTCTTTCACATTTTTGCGCATCTTCTGAGCAAGAGGCATTAACTTCTTTGTTATGTTTGTATAGACAATGTCTCCCTCCAGGGCAGATGACAGATTTATTTCCAGATCATAGCCATAAAGATAGGTTTTCCTTCCTGGAAAACATTAGGCGGGTTTGCTAGCATCCTCCTTCTAAAATTGAGGGTTTCCTAAACTCAGAATTCCTCAGCTGTGACACAGACACTCTGCATGCCCAGCATCCACCTGGGCTCATGTCTTCATACCCCCTTGGAACTTGGGGAGCAATGGGAATCGACTTGAACATGAAGTTCACGTTGCCTGCTGAGTCCTGGGCACTAATGTCCTTTGTCTCTGACTTGGGTCTCCTGTCTTCTGCCACGTCTATGAAACTGTGAGCTGGCTAAGCAGGGCTACATCTCAGGCCCTCCACAGTTGCGTGATGCTCAGTTTTCCTCCATGTAATTTAAGAGATTAGAGTGGGATTATTATTTTTTTTTTATTAGTTGGAGGCTAATTACTTTACAGTATTGTAGTGGGTTTTGTCATACATTGACATGAACCAGCCATGGGTTTACATGTGTTCCCCATCCCGATCCCCCCTCCCACCTCCCTCTCTACCCGATCCCTCTGGGTCTTCCCAGTGCACCAGGCCCGAGCACTTGTCTCATGCATCCAACCTGGGCTGGTGATCTGTTTCACCATAGATAATATACATGTTTCGATGCTGTTCTCTCGAAACATCCCACCCTCGCCTTCTCCCACAGAGTCCAAAAGTCTGTTCTGTACATCTGTGTCTCTTTTTCTGTTTTGCATATAGGGTTATCATTACCATCTTTCTAAATTCCATATATATGTGTTAGTATGCTGTAATGGTCTTTATCTTTCTGGCTTACTTCACTCTGTATAATGGGCTCCAGTTTCATCCATCTCATTAGAACTGATTCAAATGAATTCTTTTCAATGGCTGAGTAATATTCCATGGTGTATATGTACCACAGCTTCCTTATCCATTCGTCTGCTGATGGGCATCTAGGTTGCTTCCATGTCCTGGCTATTATAAACAGTGCTGCGATGAACATTGGGGTGCACGTGTCTCTTTCAGATCTGGTTTCCTTGGTGTGCATGCCCAGAAGTGGTATTACATTCATTTAATGTTTCATCATTGGTATTCTGATACTCTAACTGGCTTTGTCATTTTCATCATTGGTATAGAAGAACGCAACCATTTTTTGTACTCTTCTTTAAAGGCTGTTTAAAGACTCCACAATAGTCTAGAGATAGCAAACATTATTTAAAACCACCTTTTGCAAATAAGTAAACTAAAGGTATTTTAATTTGCTTGTTATGCTAATGTGAGGCATTTGACGTTTGGAAAACAAAGCTGTTAGGATGCTGGTTTGACTGGAGGTCAGGTGCCCGTCCCTTAGCTCATGCTTTTGCTGTAGTTTTATGGTTTATGGCAACATTGTAAAAACCCCATTCTTTGAACTTCTTTGAGTTTAAGTATCAGTCTGATATATTCTACATCCTGTGTTTTGTTCAAACTATTCCTTTCCCACCTTTGCAAACATTAACTTGTCTGTGACTGTTAATTAGCATTTCTTAATTGATCTTTTTGTTTATTGTGAAAAAGTAAAGTGCTTTGAAAGGGGATAAAATTGCCCTGAGCCACTGAATGGGGCTGGTGCCTGAGACGGAATCCTGAAACAAATGCACACAGGCAGGCAGAGAGCCCAGATACAATGAGTAGGTTTTCTACAAAGTCAGCGAAGGACCCACAACTGCAGGTGAGATTAACCTGGTTTTTGCTGTTTTGCTATTTTGTTATTTTCTTCAGCTATGATTGAAAGTAATGAACTCACAGTTTAATTTTTTACTGCATATGCAAACTTTATAGAGACTTCTCTAAAAATAGAAGTAGCTAAAAATAGAAATGGCTAATACATATTTTTCATTATATTTAGCTTTTGTTGTTGTTTAGTTGCTTAGTCGTGTCCAACTCTTTTGCGACCCCATGGACTGTAGCCTGCCAGTCTCCTCTGTCCATGGGACTTCCCAGGCAGGAATACTGGAGTGAGTTGCCATCTCCTTCTCTGAGGGATCATTCCGACCCAGGGCTTGAACCTGTCTCTCCTGCATTGGCAGGCAGGTTCTTTACCACCGAGCCACCTGGAAAGTTCCCATTTGGCTTAATACTTTGAAACAAAAACCTCAACATAAAAAAAGCTAGCATTCTCACACCGGAGTTTGTACCACACATGAGCATCCTATGCATGTGAGTGTGAGCGTGTATGTGCATGCATGTATGGATTTGTGTTTGTACGGAGGTCAAACGAAAGTGACAGTGTTATCCTTACCTCCACCTCCTTTTCTGTGTAACACACCCTTGATTGGCCTTTCTCATGTGTCTTTCTTTCTCAGTTTCTTTTCTTGGCCTCTCCTGCGTGAACAGACTTGATTTAAATTCTCTTAAATGAATGTTTGAAATGAATGAATGAATGAAATGAAGCTGTTCTCTTCATCTTTGGCCTATCCCAGAACCTGGCTCATGAGAGCACTCAATCAGTATTTGCTGGATGTGTGAATAAAGAATGAATGGAATAATAAATGAATAAATTAATAGATGAAGTGCTATGGAAATGCGTAGGTAGGAGAGCTTCATTTTACTGGAGTCAGTCAGAAAATTTTTTTCTAAAGAAGGTGAAAATTGACCTGTGTTGAGAGATGTGTCAAGACTTATTCAGTGAACAAATAAAGTGTTCATTTCTAGAAATGAGTGTTTCTACGAAATTAGCTTACAGTGTACCATTTCTTAGGAAGCTGTGGGGAAATGTTTCATTCCAAAAGGAGGAACTGAGCTAAGGAAGAGAAAAATGTGAGCTCCAGGAGAGCCAACCCAAGTGAGAACAAGCGGAAGCCTCTTGGAAGATGAATAAGGGAGATGCTGTGACGATGACTAGGCAGTGGGTCCAGAGGTGAGCAGGCCAGCGTGGGTGAGGAGGGCAGAGCGCCGCAAGGAGGGTAATCTGGCGGCATGGACTCCTGCCAAGGAAAGCGAGTGACCGGTACACAGGAAGTGCAAGGAGGGTAATCTGACGGCATGGACTCCTGCCAAGGAAAACGAGTGACCGGTACACAGGAAGTGCAAGGAGGGTAATCTGACGGCATGGACTCCTGCCAAGGAAAACGAGTGATCGGTACACAGGAAGTGCAAGCGACAATGTTAGTCACTCAGCGGTCTCCAACTCTTGTGACTCCGTGGACTGCAGGCCGCCAGGCTCCTCTGTCCTTGGAATTCTCCAGGCAAGGATACTGATGAGGGTAGCCATTTCCTTCTCCAGGGGATCTTCCCAACGCAGGAACTGAACCCTCGTCTTCCGCATTGCAGGCAGATTCTTTACTGTCTGAGACACCAGGGAAGCCTGCACACAGAAATCCAGGTTAATTAAAAAGGGATAGTTATTAAATATTGATAAAATTAAAAGTTATTTTAAAAAGAGCTTCATGGCTCAGCTATAGATGTTGTTAACACAGTCATAATAATACAAATACTGCTTGTTTAATTAAAATTATGGTTAACTCTCCCGGAAGGATTAAAGAGAGGAAAAAGTCTGCACTTTGGGAAGGGATAAGTATGAAAGGGAACTAAATTCTTATGTTCTACACAGCCATGAAAAATGGCTGAAACTGAAAATATTATTAAGTGACATTATAAATATACTATTTAGAGATAAGAAAAAATGCTAAAAGAAAAAGCCTAAATAGTTGGGAATGGTTGCCTCTATGGAAGATAATGGAGGGGTCAAGTGATTACTTATTTTCATAATAAACCGTATAGAAGTATTTGGAATCAGAATGTACGTAAAAAAAATTAGGCAGAAGAGAGGTTAAACAATGTCAGTAAAATAAACAATTTAGTCCTCAACACTGGTTTCTCAGTGTTGATGCAAAAAACCCTTGCTTCAATGTGGGAAAGCTTTCAAAAGAATTGGTGAGAAGTTTGAGAGTTTTGTATTTAATTAATCTTTATAAAAATAAGTGTCTGTCAGTTGATGTAGTCTCAGAGGATGCTTATGTGACTGTAGGCAGACCTAACTGGAAGAATATGTTACCTGGGCCATGAGAAAATGCAGCTGGTAAATATTATAGCTTTCAGGGCTATTTGCAGCTGTGTCATGGTGGTAAACTCAGAGACCAGTCAGTGACTGCATTCTTTTTTTTTTTTTGGCGGCCCAGAATGGCTTGTACGATCTTAGTTTCCTGACCAGGGATTGAACATGGTCCTGGCATAAAAGCGCCCAGTCCTAACCACTGGACTGCCAGGGAATTCCCCAGAGATCAGATTCTTAATCTATCTTCTTCCTAATAAATATGCATTGTGGGTTATAGTCAGGCTTGTAGGAAAATGTGTTCTGTTCTACAAAAAGCCTTTTGAGGAAAATCATTCTTTCTCTGAAGAACTCTGTAGTTTCATAGCTTTTAAGTTACAGAATTTAATTTTAATAAGGAACAGAAAAGTCACACAGCAGAGGTGACCTATTAAATAAAGTTATAACATACCTAGAAAACTGTGTCTGGTGGTATTACAGAAGTGTTGTCACAAGATGATAGTAACACAGATCCAAGACTGTCAGCCCACAGACTTAGGTTTAAGCAATTGCCCCCAGATTCAGGTTTGAGAACTTTGGTGTAAAAAATTCCTTCTGTTAAAAGACGAAAGAGTGACATCAGACAGTTTGCACTTGGGCAGAGGATAATTTTCTTATAGCCCATTTATGTCTGTGGGGCTTAGCTGTGGAGGTGAAATAAATTTGGAAGTTATTCTGTGGAATAGAGAATCCTGCCTGGTTGAGTTTCTGCAGAAAAGAACCTGAGAGGGGCTAGGGCATCCTTTTCCGAAATGGTTCTATTTCTTTGTCACATCCTAGGAGCCTTCTAGTTTTTCCCTTAAGAGCCTTAAGACATGATTTTTTTAAAAGAGAAATTTAAACTTTTAATTTTGTGTTGGGGTATAGCCAAGTAGCAATGTTGTGATAGTTTCAGGTGAGCAGCAAAGGGGCTCAGCCATACATCTATATGTATCCGTATCCATTCCCCCCACCACTAAACTCCCCTCCCATCCAGGTCACCACGTAACATTGAGCAGACTTCCATGTGCTATAGAGTAGGCCCTTGTTGGTTATCTATTTTAAGTATAGCAGAGTGTACATGTCCATCCCTAAGTGTCCCTTCCCCCTACAGCCGTAAGTTTGTTCTCTAAGTCTGTTAAAACATCATTTTTGAAGAAAAGCCCTTGCTTCCCAGCCAGTCTTATTAATTCTTTCTAGTGGGGAGGGAAAGCAACAAAAGAAGTTGTGGTGGGTTGAATCATGTACCTCTGAAAGATATGTCCACTTGGGACCTGTCAATGTGACCTTATTTGGGGGGCAGGGGGAAGCATCTTTGGAGCTGTAACTTAGTTAAGGAACTTGAGACGAGATCATCTTGGGTTTTAGTGGGCCTTACGTTCAATGATGAGCGTCCTTAGAAGAGAAGAGAGGGGGACGAGACACTAAAGGGAGGTCATGTGAAGACAGAGGCAGCAACTGGAGCTATCAATGCACTTACAAGCCAAGAAACCGAGATTGTCAGCAACCGTCGGAAGCTAGAGGAGAGTCATGGCCCGGTTCTCCCAAGTGCTTCCAGAAGGAATGAGCCCCGCTGAGACATTGATTTCAGACTTCAGCCTTCCTGAACTGTGAAAAAAAAAAAAAATCTGTTATTTTAGACACCCAGTCTGTGATAATTTCTTACAGTAGTCGAAGAAAAAGATGCACCGCTGTTCCGATACGACTTTTCCGCAGAGCCCTCACCCAGCTGGGTCTGCCCTCTTGTTGCCCCCAATCCAGTTCTCTTCAGGAGAGAGTTTGTGTCATCAGTTGATTGGCAACATTTTTCTAAGTATATTTGCTGCAAAAATACTTTATATTTTCTTAACCTTTTCTCCCAGTTTAACAGGTTTATCAATTTAACAGATGTCTGTTAGAAGACTTCATCCAAGGAAAAAGCCAAATCTCAAGGAAGTTGCAGCAAAGGCACTGGAAGTCTAAAGTCATAGGAAGATCAATGTCATTCAACTAATATTTACCTTGGATCTAAGATGAACCAGACACTATGGGAGATCAAGAGGTTGAGTCAGATGTTAGCCCCTGGCTTTAGGGATATTAAATCCTATAAAGGATGAAAGACACAATCTTAAACGACCTTTAGGGAAGAAAGGAATTGGTGTTATCAAAGCTGAATAAGGTCCCATGCTCCCTGTAGCAAGGTGTCAATTTCTGCCTTAGGATGTGCTCAGGGCTCATCCTAGAATGGAGTTTTCTATACAGTTCTCTAAAGGTAAATTTAGAGAAATGTACATGGGAAGCAGGAAATAGGAGTCAGTTAATGAGTTAGTTGAAGTCCAAGATTGAATGAGGTCAAGCACATGATTCTTGCCTTCAAAGTTGGAGACAAGATTTAGGCACCCATATCATTTAAGAGTGTTTTCACTTAAAAATATCAGAACACGGAGTGGCTTAGCCAGTTACCATCTTTTGTAATCAGCAATCTACAATCTTACGTAATCAGCAATCTGCAGATAGGGAGTTTCCAGTGAGGAGAAAGCCACAGGTAAGGAACCATCTGTAAATTAACACCAGAAATCAAATTGGCCAGCAAAACTCTGAGAAAATAAATTTTTGTTGTTCAGGCCACCTAGTCTATGGGTTTTGTTATGGCAGCCCAAACTATTACAGGAAGAAAATTTTTCTTAAAAGCCTCCTTGTGAATTTTGCTTTACATTTAATTGCTGGGAAAAAGTCACATGGCCACTGCTTGCTTCATGAGAACTTGCAAAAGTATATGAAAAAATGCAATGAGACCAGCACTATTGCCTTCCATCAGTCACAGCTGACCACATGTGACTGGATGCATCATCAACCCTAACAAGACAGATGTTCTGTTAATGGGAGGAGGGCAAAGGCTTCAGATGGGCAAATGACCTTTCTGCCATAGAGCCTGGGACAGTTAGAGAACTGTGCACAGGAATTATATCCAAGTAGATATTACTCCCAATTCTATCAGTTGAATGTCTACTTGGCTATAATTCCATTGCCCTCCTCCTCTGTCAATAGAACGTCTGTTTTGTTAGGGATGACTTCAATACAGTTCGTGTGCTATAGCCAGTGCATAACATGGAGCTGGTCTTTCCTACTTACCATCTTTCCCCATCATTCCTGAATAAGGCCCATTGCTCCTTATGTTCTGATTCAGTCTGTTTTCCTTGTCTCGTATCCTGTTCCATCACTCTGTCTAGCCACGCGAATGTGCCGACACATTCGTGAGAATATCCAGTATTCTCACATTCTATCCTTAGCTCAAGCAGCTCTCTCTCCACACTGAATGCAGTCATCCAGTTTCTCTACTTGGTAGACATAGAAAAGCAAAATACAAACTATTTTCTCCAGGCTTAGCAAGGCTTGTCCTAAGCAAACAGTGGTTTTCCCATCTTTGCTTTGAGGTTTTAGATCAGTCTCATTTAATCCACACAACCTGCACTGTAAGAAGTATTGCAGACAAATTCCATTTAGTAGAGAGCTATTCCATTTCACGGAAGGATAACTGAATCTGGACTATATGAGGGATGTATAGCAAAGGGTCATAGGAATGTTTTTCCTTATCTACTGGCAATCACCATTTGCTTCTTTTCAAATCAGAAATTGTAACATATACTCACTCATACTTTCTGCAAACTACTATACAAACAACAGTTGGTCACTTCCCCCTAAGCCATTTAAATTGACCTTCATGTGTCAAAGGGCCTCCATCGATCCCTGACTGACTTCTGAACTCTCCCATTACTTAGTTCCTTCCATCAGTTTTTTGACTGCTCATTTATCATAAAATGTGCGTTTCCACATCTGTTGTGAATTCTGCCACGGCGTCTTGCAACGTCTCCAACACTATCAATTTGTTTGCTATTCATCAGCCATTAAGAGGTCACACTGATCAACAAAACATGAAATAATGGAAGAAAAAAGATCATATCAGAGTAAACAAATTGGGAGCATATGATATTGCTTACTCTATATGTTGGTTGATGGGTCACGAGAAAAATATGTATTTTAACTGCTCAGTAGAGTAATAAAAAATCCATTCTTCTCTTAAAAAATATAAAACTATTCCTGAGGCAGTCTAGAACAAGCGAGTACCATATAGGTCAAAACTAAATGAGGAATGTTATGCTTACAGGAGATGTAAGTGGGGCAGAGATGGTGAAATGACTCAAGGCCACTTTCCTAAGATTAGAGCCAAGATTGGAATCCAAGTCTGGTGGCTAAGATGATAAAGAATCTGCTTGCAATGCAGGAGACCCAGAATTTGATTCCTGAGTCAGGAAGGTGCCCTAGAGAAGGGAATGACAACCCACTCCAGCATTCTTGCCTGGAGAATCTCATGGACAGAGGAGCCTGGTAGGTTATAGTCCATGGAGTTGCAAAGAGTCAGACATGACCGAGTGACTAATACTTTCACTTTCACTGCCTTGCTCTGTGATAAATGTTCTTTTCACCATACCACTCTCTCTTTCTATAGCTCTTGACACATGGTGTTGTAATCATTACTTTTCCCACCCGCCCCAAATTGTCTCCCTCTTTAAAGTGGATTGAACAAGAGAATGTTATGGCTGGTTTGGTCTTCCATGCAGACCACTAACATTTTCTCTGTATCAGCAATAAGGCTGTTTCTCTTACCATTCATGTATTCTTACCTGAGTACCAGTTTTTACCTTTTATGTGAGAAGGTTGGGAATGTATATATATATACAGACTTTATTCCAAATTCTAGAGGCTGGCTTGTTTCACAACTGTTTTTGTGTATCATGTCACTTGTCTTAAAGTCTCAACAGAAAATTTTACCTTAACATTCCCTTATATATTCAAAGCTTGGGTTGAATAAAATTGTATCTTCACTTTTCAGTTCTATACATTAAAATAACAAAATTTGAAGATTGATAAATTTTACATTCTCTTAAATTTTACCTTCTTCAATTTATGGTGTGAATTTTATGAGCTGGAAAGAAAATACCCAGCGTACATTAGAGTCCCTGTTAGATGGTTTTACACTTGATTTTGCTAATCAGGCAAACTTTTCTTCTTTAATTGAGCTCAGAGCCTGGCTGCAGTTTGCCCAGAGGCATGGGAACTTCAATTGCTCAGTCATTCCACACCTTACACATTGGGTTTCTGATCTCAGTTTGATAGTTTTCAATTTGGGTAAGAGGGGGCCCTCATATTACACCTTCTTCCAACCAAATATAAATATTTTATTTGAATAAGGTTATGATTACTTTGTACAAACGTAACTCATGAATGCATTGGTGACTATGAATTTTAGATATATGTGAGGCCTCCATGTTGACAGGCTAAGTCACTGGTGGTTTTACTTTCTTGTACTGTAGAGTTTACAGTTTCCACAGTATATCATCACAAGTGCTTATTAGCAATAATAGCAGCTTTCTTTTCCATTCACAGAGACACTCTAAAATTTGCATATTCTGTAATGAGAATTAGTGTTGCTTAGAAGAATTTTTGCCTTTGAGGAAAAGCTTTTAAGAGATTACCCATAGGCTAGAGATAACTGCATAGAAAAAGAACTAGACCAAGACTCCAGAGACCTGGATTAAAGTTCAGGAATGCTTGAGAGAAACTAGGAAACTATGCTATTATCCTAATTTTTAATGGTACTTTTAATGGTTTTAAAATCTTTTTTTTCCTGTGTAAATATATTCTCTTTTAGAGTGCCTCAAAATAATGTCTAATATTATTTAGTATATAAATAGATAATCCCATAATTTATTTAAGCTTTTACAGTTTTCAAGGAACTTTAATAAATATAAACCTAGGAATATCAATTTTTTTTGCAAGATACAGTGTTTATAAATCACATCAATTTAGTCAAACACACTTTTTATTTAGAAAAAATCATCCAGCATTACAAAATGATAAAGTAAAAGATAGAAATTATCTGTAGGCATTGTATTAACCACTGTTTGTAGTTTAGTATACATTTCCCTGATATTTACTTTTCTAAACATTTACTTGTGGTGATTTTTTCCTTTTTAAACAAAGATAGAACGTCATTATCAGGCAGTTTTTTCATATATCGATAGCTCTTGAATAACCTCTTGTGTTTACGTTTTGTTGAATCTATTTCATCTTTTAAATTGCTACACAGTGTTCTAGAGTTCATTCAGTCAGTCAATTATTGATAGACATTTAGATTGTTCCCAGTGTTTCCTTAATATGATCGAAACGGCATAGATTTTCTCAAATACTTATGTTTGGAATTTCTGCAAGTACATCTGAAGGATAAATTTCTGTTTAGAATATCTGTTTTAGAATAAGAGCATTTGCAAATTTAAAAGGCATTCCCAAATTGTCTTCCAAAAAAGGTATATAAGTTTCCACTCCCATCAACAGTGCATAATCAGAGTTTGACAAACTACTTCTTTTCTTATCCTTTTTTCAACATGTGTAAAATGAGTTGGCTGGAGCAAATGCTTTTATATTCTTGCCTGACTGTCTCCCACCATGGTTGGCAAACTCCTAAGGTCAGGCAGTGTGGCTTGCTCAACTGTAATTAGTGTATAGCACATTGCCCAGCACATAGTACATCAGTGATTAGAAAGTGTGAGATAACAAAATACATGTGTGTGTGTGTGTGTGTGTGTGTGTGTGTGTGTGTTCTAATGAGGTAACTCTTGGCAGGCTCCTGGATGGGTGCTGGTCACCAGAAAGGTGAAGCCATGATTAGAAACTTGGAATTTTCAACCCTACTCCGCATTCTCCAGAGAAAGGAGAGGAGCTGGAAATGAAGTTAATGATCCATCATGCCTAGGTGATGGTGCTTCCATACAAACCCCTGAAGTGAGTCTGAAGAGCTTCTGGGTTGGTGGTTGCTTAGAGGAGCTAGGACTCTAGTGCTCTGGGGGAGAGCATGGAAGCTCTGTGCCACTTCCGTACACGTCTCGTTCATCTGAATGTTCATCTGTATCTTTTATCATATCCTTTTACAGTAAACCAGTCATCAGCAAGTATTCTGCTTTCCTTAATTCTGTGAGCTGCTCTAGCAAATTAATTGAACCCAAGGTGAGGGTTTTGGGAATCTGATTTGTAGCTAATGGCTCAGAAACACTGACAAACTGGACTTGCTGTTGAAGTTAGGCTGGGGAGCAGTCTAGTGGGGCAGAGCACTGCTGAAGCTATGTGTCTACTGATTCTTCAGACTGGATAGTGTGAGAGATGAGTTAAGTTGGAGGACACCCAGCCGGTGTCACAGGACTGCTTGGTATGGGAACAATTCCCACACGTTTAGTGACCGGCGGCCTCAGAAGGGACGTGTTCTGTGTGAGTGGCAGAGGGGAGACTCACAGGAGGATGAGTTTTCCCAGCTCAGGAAGGCTCTTGAATTCCTACAGCTCTTACATAGGGTCTTTCAATTGGTAATGACAGTAGGCTGAAAATAAAACAATCCCCTTTTATAAAGGTAGGCAAAAGATCAAGAAAATTTTAGTGTGTCCCATCATGAGGAGAGCTAAGTCAGCTCCTTTTTCTAGATGGTCTTAAGACTACTGCCTCCCTCTGATTGAATCTGAGACTATTTGATCAATTAAAGGAAATGTTTTCAGATGTTTATTATAAGGTTTTAATAGGGCTTCCATTTTTCCCAGTGACAGTTTTAGATTTTTATATCTATTCTTCTCTGTGATGACAGTAATATTTTGGGTTTTCATGAGAATTTCTAACAGTATACGGCAGAAATACAAGCCTGCAATTACTACATATTCTTTTAGTTCAGCATAATGCGAATTAGGAAGCATAGGGCTTCCCTCATAGCTCAGTCGGTAAAGAATCTGCCTGAAATACAGGAGACTGGGGTTCGATTCCTGGGTTGGGAAGATCCCCTGGAGAAGGAAATGGCAACCCTCTCCGATATTCTTGCCTGGAGAATCCCATGGACAGAGGAGCCTGGCAGGCTACAGTCCATGGGGTCGCAAGAGTCGAACATGACTTAGCAACTAAAGAGAGAGAAAGAGAGAATGTAAATGCAAGAAAGGAATGTTATATTGGAATCCCTAAATGGGATAAGCAATGGTGAAAAAAGTTTTTGACTTGGAGAGACATACAGAGTATTTTTCTTGGCCCTCAAAGGCAATGGAAAATGTGTGATACTGGGATCAGGTAGACTTGGTCCTACCAGTTATTATCTCTGAGTCAGAATACGTCTGTTTCCCTCATCTATAAGATAGGAATAAATATATTACCTACATATGAGAGTTATTAGAGATAATTCTGAAAATCAGCCAATCTTCATCTCTGAGGTGCCAGTCCTCCTCTGAAAAGTATTCTTGCCTCTCTTCTCCCATAAGATAGGGTAAAATTACCTTGTCTCTGGGCATTCCCCCACCCCCACTCTACACCAGGACCCTCACCTATCATTGCATTTCTTATTGTATTGAAATTGAATCTACATATACCTGTCACTTGCCACTAGACTGTGATATCCTTATAACCTTTATGTCTTCAGCACGTAAATAGAGAACCTACTCATCAAAGAGTATGAGTTCAGTAAATGTTAAATGAATGAATGACGTATTTCAGGTACTTGCTTGGCACTTAAAATATTTTGTTCTTGACTTCTTTTGTAAATTTGCATCTCCAACAATTTCTATCAAGGAAAAGATTTATCTTTTGTTTATGATGCTTTATTAAAATGCAGGATTAGTACTGTTTTTGGATCCATTCTAGGTAATTAGATATGCTGTGAGAGATGTGGTTCATGGAAGGTTAGGATTTATCAAACTACATGAATAACAGGATGACCTTTAGTCATAGCCTATGCACATACATCCAGAAAAAATTAATTATTTGACCTTTTTGTCCATATTTTTTGTAAATATATAACTTGATAGTGCCAATTTAGATCCTCAAAGCTATGTTTTGGAGACTTTTTTTCCATTTGTCTCAACTGCCTTATTTCTCTGTATTACAAATGCAGTGAAATGATGTTAATTCTGTGCTTAATTATGCTTAGCATAATATATATGCAGCCCAGTGTTTATCAGTTGGATATAACAAAAATGCTGTGGTTTCATCCCACCTTCCTTCTGCTTATCATCTATTGATTTTTTAAAACAGCTGGGTTTGTTCCATGTGAATGGAAACAATTTCAAGGCCGTACAATAAATGCTTTCTCTCTCGATATGATCTTATATCAACAGTAACCTTTGCTTTTTAAAGTTTTCATGCAAACTTTTAACCCGGTTTTTGCTATCCTTTCAAATCAGAAGAAATCTATTAGATAAAAAAATGTTCACATTTGAATTTTTCAAAGACATGCATTTTCATCCATTGAAGCAAGAACTTCCACAACATCTCAAAATTGACTATTGAAGTCTGTCTGGCATGTGTTGATTCATGTTGACATAAAAGACCATCTTAATATGATGACTGGGTTTTTATGGCTTCAGTTCGGTTGAGTCGCTCAGTCGTGTCCGACTCTTTGCGACCCGATGAACCGCAGCACGCCAGGCCTCCCTGTCCATCACCAACTCCAGGGGTCCACCCAAACTCATGTCCATTGAGTCAGTGATGCCATCCAGCCATCTCATCCTCTGTCGTCCCCTTATCCTCCTGCCCCCAATCCCTCCCAACATTAGGATCTTTTCAAATGAGTCAGCTCTCCGCACCAGGTGGCCAAAGTACTGGAGTTTCAGCTTCAGCATCAGTCCTTCCAATGAATATTCAGGGCTGATTTCCTTTAGGATGGACTGGTTGGATCTCCTTGCTGTCCAAGGGACTCCCAAGAGTCTTCTCCAACACCACAGTTCAAAAGCGTCAATTCTTCGGTGCTCAGCTTTCTTTATAGCCCAACTCTCATGTCCATACATGACCACTGGAAAAACCATAGCTTTGACTAGACCGATCTTTGTTGGCAAAGTAATGTCTCTGCTTTTTAATATGCTGTCTAGGTTGGTCATAACTTTCCTTCCAAGGAGTAAGCGTCTTTTAATTTCATGGCTGCAGTCACCATCTGCAGTGATTTTCGAGCCCAAAAATATAAAGTCTGACACTATTTCCATTGTTTCCCCATCTATTTCCCATGAAGTGATGGGACCAGATGCCATGATCTTAGTTTTCTGAATGTTGAGCTTTAAGCCAACTTTTTCCCTCTCCTCTTTCACTTTCATCAAGAGGCTCTTTAGTTCTTCTTGACTCTCTGCCATAAGGGTGGTGTCATCTGCTTATCTGAGGTTATTGATATTTCTCCCAGCAATCTAGATTCCAGCTTGGGCTTCCTCCAGCCCAGCATTTCTCATGATGTACTCTGCATATAAGTTAAAAAAGCAGGGTGACAATGTACAGCCTTGACGGACTCCTTTTCCCATTTGGAACCAGTCTGTTGTTCCATGTCCAGTTCTAACTGTTGCTTCCTGACCTGTATACAGGTTTCTCAAGAGGCAGGTCAGGTGGTCTGGTATTCCCATCTCTTTCAGAATTTTCCACAATTTATTGTGATCCACACAGTCAAAGGCTTTGGCATAGTCAATAAAGCAGAAATAGATGTTTTTCTGGAACTCTCTTGCTTTTCCGATGATTCAGTGGATGTTGGCAATTTGATCTCTGGTTCCTCCGCCTTTTCTAAAACCAGCTTGAACATCTGGAAGTTCATCGTTCACGTATTGCTGAAGCCTGGCTTGGAAAATTTTGAGCATTACTTTACTAGCATGTAAGATGAGTGCAATTGTGTGGTAGTTTGAGCATTCTTTGGCATTACCTTTCTTTGGGATTGGAATGAAAACTGACCTTTTCCAGTCCTGTGGCCACTGCTGAGTTTTCCAAATTTGCTGATGTACTGAGTGCAGCACTTTCACAGCATCATCTTTTAGGATTTGAAATAACTCAACTGGAATTCCATCACCTCCACTAGCTTTGTTCATAGTGATGCTTCCTAAGGTCCACCTGACTTCACATTCCAGGATTCTCATGTTTTTAAATGTTATTAATACATTTAACTTAGGAGTTGGGTAGTGAGTAGGTTTTGGATAATGTTTATTTTAAAAGGATCCTTTCAGGTAGTTTGTCCATGAGATGATTTTACTAAAAAAAAAAAAAAAAAGTTCCTTTAAATTTTTTTCAGTGCAAGGTCAAAACTGCAATTAGAACATCAAAGTCATTATTGAAAATCATTGTAGCTGATGTGGTTTTTCCTGAAAGTTCTAAGATTAAAATTCATGAAAAATATTCTTGGTGGCAGTCAATATTTGTTAAAGGTTAACGTATATTTTTATTTTTGTGCCCATCATGTGGCATGTGGGATTCTTATTCCCTGATCAGGAATTGAACCTGTGCTCTCTGCAGGGGAAAGAGTGGAGTCCTAACCACTGGATTGCCTAGGAATTCCCAAATTAACATCATTTTTGAGAGTAGTTTTATAAGTAAAACTTAGGTCATTATAAAACATATGAGTTATGCTTTAATAATAATGCTGCTGCTAAGTCGCTTCAGCCGTGTCCGACTCTGTGCGACCCCATAGACGGCAGCCCACCAGGCTACCCCGTCCCTGGGATTCTCCAGGCAAGAACACTGGAGTGGGTTGCCATTTCCTTCTCCAGTGCATGAAAGTGGAAAGTGAAAGTGAAGTTGCTCAGTCGTGTCCGACTCTTAGTGATCCCATGGACTGCAGCCCACCAGGCCCCTCCGTCCATGGGATTTTCCAGGCAAGAGTACTGGAGTGGGGTGCCATTGCCTTCTCCGTTAATAATAATAGCCATACTTATTAAACAACTATTCTATGTCAAGTGTTTTACATAAATTCTATATTATTATCTTATTTATTCCTCAGAGCAATCCCTTTTAAGGATGAGGACCAGAAAGTTAAGGATTTTGTTCAGATTTGGTAAGTGGAAGATGCAGGATCAGAAGCCCTGATTGCATGTGCTGAATTCTTGCTCTGTATCTGTTGATATTGTTCATTTTCCTTCACTCGTCCTGCCACCAGGGGGACCCAGATGATAGAGAGCCAAATGAAGGCTCCAGCCAAGGGCCTACTCTATTCTGAACGTTGTGTGTGTTTACTTAGTCAGTCCAACTCTTTGAGACCCCAAGGTGCAGCCCTCCAGGCTCCTCTGTCCATGAACTTTTTCCAAACAAGAATACTGGAGTGAGTTGCCTTTTCCTACTCCAGGGGATGTTTCCGACCCAGGAATTGAACCCTGCATCTCCTGCATTGGCAGGCGGATTCTTTACCACTGAGCCACCTGGGAAGCTATTGCTGATACCCTAAATCCTTTCTATCTTTCCTTCTCAGTAAACTTAACACATCCAGAAAGGAATTTTTAGGCTCACTTTTCTTCTTCCTTATAAGTCTTTCTTTTTGTTCTAGAAAATTCTAAATGCTAGAGAGCCTCTTCCTGTAGTATAGGTTGCCCGAGGTGGTAACATTGACTCGTGCCACGATTTCTTCCTTTTCTTTATTTCCTTCTGAGCCTCTGTCTTTGTCAACACTGACTGGGTGTAATAAGTGCTCAATAAATGGCAGCTATTGTGCAGTGGTGAGGATTCCGCCTGCCTATGCAGGAGATGCAGGAGACTTGGGTTTGATCCCTGGATTGGGAAGATCCCCGAGAGTAGGAAATGACAACCCACTGCAGGATTCCTGCCTGGAAAATCCCATGGACAGAGAAACCTGGTGAGCTACAGTCCATGGAGTCACAAAGAGTCAGACATGACTGAGCGACTGAGCACCTCGCTACTATCCAGGTTCTGGGGCTCCGCCCTGAAGGGATTTTTGGTACTAACAGTAATCACAGCTAATATTTACTACACCCTGTGTGCTAGAATCTCTTTCAGGCACTTTAAATGCGTGTGCTGTTATTGTGTCTGTCTTTGTCAAGCAAGGAGAAGGTGAGGCTCAGCAAGTCCGTTACCTAGGGTAACCCTGATGACTGGTTGGCAGTGATGGCCCCGGAGCTCACGCTTTCTGACTTCCAGTCTTCTACTGACTCACGTGATGGTTGTGGAAATGTGTTGCCTAAATTTCCTTCAAGAGAATCTGCTGTGAGGACCATAGTTGATGACAGACTCCAGCTTCCAAACCCTATAAAACCCCCATGGTATTCATACCAAACCATTCTTCCTTCCCCTTGATTGCACTCAGACACTGATTGAGCATGGTAGGGATCATAATACTGGCTTATGCCAGAAATGGAAAAATAATTCAACATTAGCAACTCTGTTAATATAATTCACCTAGAAGAAAACAAATAAAAGAAATAACATAATCATACCAATCAAGGATTGGGGGGAAAACTCAATAAACTAGGAACTATATGGTAACGTTTTAAACTAATAACTACCATCTAAAAGTTAGTATGATGTGTTAATGAAAACACAGTGAGAAAATCCCCATAATGTCAAGAATAAAGCCAGAGCATCACTACTTTTTTACTTGAAAAACTTGCTCCAAGTTTTTTATTTCAAGCAAGGACGCTTGCTCCTTAGAAGAAAAGCTATGACAAACCTAGACAGCATATTAAAAAGCAGAGACATTACTTTGCCAATAAGTCCATATAGTCAAAGCTATGGTTTCTCCAGTAGTCATGTATGGATGTGAGAGTTGGGCCATAAAGAAAGCTGAGCACTGAAGAATTGATGCTTTTGATCTGTGGTATAAGAAAAGACTCTTGAGAGTCCCTTGGACTGCAAGGAGATCAAACTGGTTAATCCTAAAGGAAATCAGTCCTGAATATTCATTGGAGGGACTAATGCTGAGGCTGAAACTCCAGTACTTTGGCCACCTGATGCGAAGAACCAACTCTTTGGAAAAGGCCCTGATGCTGGGAAAGATTGAAGGCAGGAGGATAAGGGGGTGACAGAGGATGAGGTGGTTGGATGGCATCACCAACTCAGCGGACATGAGTGTGAGCAAGCTCTGGGAGATGGTGAAGGACAGGGAGTCCTGCGTGCTGCAGTCCATGGGGCCACAAAGAGTTGGACACGACTGAGCGACTGAACAGCAACAATTGAAACGTAGTTGATGTAGAGTAATATTTTAGTTACAGGTGTGCTGCATTGTGATCTGACATTTGCATACGTTATGAAATGATCATCATGACGAATCTAGTAACCATCTGTTCCTATACAAAATAATTAAGATATTATTGACCATATTCATTATGATGTGTATTACATCCTCATGGGTGATTTATTTTTCAATGGAGGTTTGTGCCTATTAATCTCTTTTATTTACTTTGTCTCCCACCTCCTAGCAACCATAAGTTTGTTCTGAGTCTGTTTTTATTTTATTTGTTTTGTTTTGTGTTTTAGCTTCCATACGTAAGTCAAGTCATCCAGTGTCTGTCTTTTTCTATCTGGCTTATTTCACTTAACATAATATTCTTTAGATCCATTAATGTTGTCACAAATGGCAAATTTCATTGTTTTTTATGACAGAATAATATTCCATTGTGTGTGTATATGTGTATATATACATATATGCATGCCATATTTTCTTTATTCATTCAGCTATTGATGGACATTTAGATTGTTTCAATGTCTTGTCTACTTAATGCTACAGTGAACAATAGGGTGAATATATCTTTTTAAATTACTGATTTTGTTTTCTTTGGGTAAATACCCAGATGTGAAGTTGATAGATTATATGGCAGTTCTATTTTTAACTTTTTGAGGAACTCCATACTGTTTTCCACCAATTTATGATCCCACAAACAAGGGTTCCCTCTTTTCCACATCCTCGCCAACACTTGTTTCTTATTTTTTTGATAATTGCCATTCTCATAGGTGTGATGTGATAGCTTACTGTAGTTTTGACTTGCATTTCCCGGATGATTAGTGATGTTGGGCATTTTTTCAGGGATCTGTTGGCCATTTGTACAAAAATTTCTATTCATTGCCTCTGCCCATTTTTTAATTGAGGTTGTTTTTGTGGTATTGAGTTGCATGAGTTCTTCATGTATTTTAAATATCAACCTCATTGCATATATCTGGTATTGCAAATATCTTCACTCATTCAGTAGGCTGACCTTTGTTTTCTTGATAGTTTCCTTTGCTGTGCAAAGCTGTTTAGTTGATATAGTCCCATTTGTTTATTTTTGCTTTTGTGTCCCATGCCCAAGGAGATAAAATACAGAATGTATCACAAATTTCTGTGCCTTCCTTACTCAGAGGCCATGCTGATCCTCTTGGGACTGCTCCAGTTTTAGCATTTGTGTTGCCCACGCAAGCCCTCACTACTGATTTTTTTAACATGGTTCTGAAGGTACATGCCAGTACAATTAGAGAGGAGATTACTGGTTTATATATACACATACATACATATATGAAAAACGTTGTAATATTATAAATTTTATACTTGCTTACATGAATACACAAAAGAATTTTTAGATGGCTGAGTAAAATAGTAAAGAGCAAACAGCTTTTATAAGTACATACAATAACCAATTGGAAGTTATAATGAAACAAAATACCATATTTACAATAGAAAAAAAAATAAATTTGACAAGAAATATGCAAAATCAGTACAAATTAGGAAAACATACATTTTCTTTAATATGAAAATTCAATATTATAAAGATGTCAGCTCTTCCTAATGTAAGTCACAAACTTAATTCTCTATCAACAACTAGAGTAGAGTGTTACTTATTTGTTCATTTTTTGAACTGGAAAGACTGATTCACATGGAAAATAGGAAAAACGTTCAAGAAAATTCTGGTCTAAGAAGAGTAACAAGTTACAGTCTCTCCCATATTTTAAATATTGAGTTGCCTGGACTCAGCAATGAGGACCAAGCAAATAGAGTTACAGTGATGTAATAACAATGTATGACTAGACATGCAGATATAAACAGCACAGACAAGAAAGTCTGCTCAGTAGACCTAATATGTGTTGGATATTAGTGTATGGCAAGAACGGCATAACGAATCAGTAGGTAAGTGATGAATTATTTAAGAAGCAACAGTTAGCACCCGGTATGGAACAACTGATTGTTTCAGGATTGAGAAAGGATTGCAACACGGGCTGTCTGCTGTCACTGTTTGTTCAGTCTATACACTGAGCACAGCATGAGAAATGCTGGGCTGGTTGGGTTGCAAGTTGCAATCAAGACAGACGGGAGAAACATCAACAACCTCAGATGTGTGGATGATACCACCCTCATGGCAGAAAGCGAAGAGGAGCTGAAGAGCCTCTTCATGAGGATGAAGGAGAAGAGTGGAAGAGCCAGCTTAAAACTAAATATTGAAAAAACTAAGATCATGGCATCTGGCCCCATTACTTCATGGCAATTAGAGGGGAAAAGGTGGAAGTAGTGACGGATTTCTGCTTCTTGGGTTCTAAAATCACTGCAGATGGTGACTGCAGCCATCTAATCAGAAGATGTTTGCTTCTCGGCAGGAAAGCTATGACAAACCTAGACAGTGTGTTAAAAAGCAGAGACATTACTCTGCCAACAAAGGTCCGTATACTCAAGGCTACGGTCTTCTCAGTGGTCACGTAAAGTTGTAAGGGCTGGACCATAAAGAAGGCAGAGCACAGAAGAATCGATGCCTGTGAACTGTGGTGCTGGAGAAGACTCCTGAGAGTCCCTTGGACAGCAAGGAGATCCAGCCAGTCAAAATTAAGGGAAATCAACCCTGAATACTTGTTGGAAGGACTGATGCTAAAGCTGAAACTCCAGTAGTATGGTCATCTGATGCGAACGGCTGCCTCGTTGGAAAAGTGCCTGATGCTGGGAAAGATTGAGGGCAGAAGGAGAAGAGGGTGTCAGAGCATGAGATGGCTGGATGTCATCACCAATGCAGTGGACATGAACTTGGGCAAACTTCGGGAGATGGTGAGGGACAGGGAGGTCTGGTGTGCTGCAGTCCATGGGGTCGCAAAGAGTTGGACAGTACTGGGTGACTGAACAACAACAACATTGGAATAACTGGATAATAATCTGGAAAATAAAAATATTTTGGGGCTCTGACCTCATTTCTTATCCCCAGGTTCCAAATATTTCAAATATTTAAATAGAAAAATATAAGTATACTATGGAAGTACTTTGTGTGTATACACACAGGTGTGTGTGTGTATGTATGTGTGTGTGTGTGTGTGTGTGTAAAATGTTTCAAGGTTCAGAAGACATTCCTAGGGTTGATCCAAAACTAAGAAATATTAAGTTAAAAGATAGATTAAGTTGACCATATAAAACTAAAATTAGATTATCTTGTCATTAAAATCCATTGAAAAATGCAAATGACAAGCCAGGGGAAAATATTTTCTCTGCAACTGATGACATAGACCAAAGGCTATGTTTCTTAGCATATATAAATAAATATATGAGAAAAAGCCCAATAATCCTACAAGAAATGGATAAAGGATAAAATGGTTGGTATCAAAGGAAATGTAAATGGGTCTTAAAATATGAAAAGTTATTCATTTAATACATAACATAAATTAAACATTAATTTAAAAATTAAAACTACAGTGAAATGCCATTTTCCTTTGTTAATTTGGCGAAGATAAAAGAATTTTGGTAGCATACTATATTGAAAAGGGTGTGAGAAAATAGGTATTTAATACACTACTATTAGGTATGTAATTTGGTATAAACTGTCTAAAAACTATTTAACAATATCTTATCAAGATTGCAAATGCATATATTCTTTGATCCTGCAGTACTGCTCTGAGAATTTATGCACAGATATGCTTGCCACATCTTAAGTGACAAACATACAAGGATATTCCTTATCGGGTTGTTTGAAATAACAAAAAGATTGGAAGCAGCGTAAATATCTATGTCAGGACACAGGTTAAGTAAATTATGTACCTGTATGGCATGGGATTCTATGCAACCTTTTAAAGAATGGACCTATTTATTTGTATTTATTTTAGACAATTTCCAGTATATAATATATATATATATATATGTTAAAAGACTAAAGTGAAGAATACAGTATATAGCACATTTTTGTTGTTGTTGTTGTTTTATACCTGTATGTTCTCATATGCATTGTACACCTGTGAAGTGACCAGTCTACCTCCAGGGAATGAAGCTAGGAAACTAAGGGGCAGGAAAGATGAAATACGCTAAGTTTTTAATCTACAAATTTTCATTTTTTGCCATGTGAGGTATTCATGCATGTAATAGTGACAACACTAAGCACGTTCTTCAATTCACTTGATATTTTCTAGGTGCTAAGACTTTCTAGTTAGAGAATGAAATGTTCAGTTCACATATGGAACAGGCCTCTTGTCAAAGACTGCGCTTGCTGACTGGCTACTGCTCTAGTCTCTTTTTGAAGCAAGAAATGCACGCCTGTACTTAACAGGGCTTTGGTGACTTGACCTATGTTTTGAGCCAGAGATGAAAACCCAGAGAGAGAGAAATAGAAGGGTGAGACTAGGAATTACAGTGAGCAGGGTGGGCAGACTTTGGGATAAGGAAGGAAAACTTGCTAGCAACTTTCACCCCTTTTATTAAGGTGTTTATCTTAGATGGATATCTCCTTTGTACTCTGTGAAAGTAGAAAATCATGCCATGAAGTTAACCAGAGCCTGGAGTTCTTTCTAGGGGAGCAAAATGGCTAAGAAAGCACAGCAGTAATTTAATGTTTATAAAGAGTGGGCTGAGAGAGCTACAGTATATCAAAAGCAAATAACTGCAGAGGAAATTGGCGTATTTTAGGTCGGTTCAGACTATATTTTACATGTTCTGGCTGTGCTGTGATGTACTAGTTTGCATGTAGAGCTTAAATGTATAATTAATACAGCTTTGAAGCTAGTTCTATCCACATGATTAAAATTTATCACGGAATTAGCTTTCAAATGGAGACTTTTTAACGTGCTATAGTCAATGCTATAAATTAGGTCTTCTCTGATGAGCTCTGAGTAAAGGGCTGTGATTTATCTCAATGGTATTTCATTAGAGACGTCTTAATTGCCGTGGCAGGTGAAAAGCACCATCCAGTATCTTGGCCAAACATTTCAGTTAATGAAATAATTTTTCCTCTTAGCACTATTGGTTTAAAGAATGTTCTGTTTTATTGAAGATGAACTAAAAGTCTTTTATATTATATGCATGATTCAGCCTCACAATGAATGCCAGGCAAATCTACTTTATGGGATATTTACTCCATAAGAGCAAAAAAGAATCCTTTAACATTAGTGAAGGAAATGATAGACTATCCATTGTGAAAAGTCAAAAGGAAGAAACCTCAAATTTCCTTTCCAGTGATCTAAAAGTAAAAATCTGGGAAATGATTGCTGATGAATGGATTATGGGTGTGGCATTTTTTATTATTTTCCAATTATTTGTATTATTTCCCTGTACATTTTTTTTAAAAAATCAAAATTATAGAAATAAACACTTTAAATTTTTCTAATAATCCTTTCTCTAAAAGATAGCTACTATTACTGGTTTGGCATATATTCTTCCAGAAATTTTCCACACAAAATATTTTTTTCCTCCTTAAAACCCTGGATCTGTTGCCAACAATGTCTGAATTCTTCCGGCTCTGCCTGCTTCATTTGATCAAATTTGCCCACCCCATGTAGCTTCAATCACTTTGTTGGAATGAAGTATTATGTAACTATAGCCAACGTTCCCAGTTTCTGGGCCTAAGGACAGATTTTGTGCCAGTGCATCTGTGCCTCAGAGCAGATTTTAGATTGCGTGCCCGTGCCCAAGTAGGGACTCAGTGCCAGCTTGTTCAAAGCGTAGCGGACCACAGATCCTCACGTGTGGTGAGGGTGCTGCTGGTGGCCCCGCTTCCGCAACCCCAGACACGCGTGTCTGGTGGAGCACCATGCTGAAGGACAGTGTCTCTGTCCTGCTTCCTCCCATTTTGTGCTGTGGATTAAGCAAGGCCTCTTACTGCAGTTTCACCCTTGTCAAAATGATTACCAAGTTTATTCCATCTTGGGTTGTATGTTTCCTAGCTTCTCATGGATAAATTTTATGGTTTAATACTTGACCACTAATACAGTAAACACTAGTGAGAATCTTTAAAAAAAAGTCTTAGAAAACAATTTTGTTTGATATGATAGGTTATTTGAAATAATATCCACTATTTAAAGAGGCCCTGAAATTAACAGTCTCAGCGCCATGCTGCATGTAGTGTGTGACTGAATTTTAACATGTCAAATATATTTACTAAAGCCTAATACAAAATTCCATGGATGCTAGAATATTTGTTCTGAGAAGCCGTGGGTCAGAATGCATCAGAAGCTGTTAAATGTCTTATTGAATTTTGTCAGCTTGCCCACCCTCCTTAATATGCCTTTTTCAGAGTAGCGTAACAGAAAGTGTGCATACTTAGGAAGGCCAAGTCTGTGCTTTCAAGTTATTTTTTTAAAGCTGTCGTGACGTTTCTTCTTCAGACAGAATTGGGTCAGAAGATTTAAAATACCAGATTTTCCTGTTTTAATGTTGGAAAGTTCTCCTGTGTCTTAGACCATGTGAATTTTGTGTATGTGTCAATATGTTTAGAAAATTTATATATACTGTCACTTATTGAAAACTTACTTTGTAATAAGTATTCATGTGGATCATAGTATGACCTGTAAATACCTTTCAGTCTTATCAGTCTATATAAGGTACTGGTGAATTTCATATTGAGATCAAGCACCCCCATTTTCTTACAAAGTAGACAATGAAATATTACTCAGTTTTTCCAAACAGAATGAAGACAGGAAGATGGCATTGTACTGAATGCCTGATAATCCCTCAATAGCACTTTAAGGACTAAACCTGATAGGACGCTTCCAGAAGCAGCATTCAGACTTGTGACTAGTTTGTCTGATGAGACTTTCATGGGTCTTGAAATTAGAGCTTGAAGGAACTTAAATATTATTGCCCTCATTTTATTTATTGGGAAGCAAAAGACCAGATTCACTTCGCACATTCATCCATTCCATTGTCATTCACTAAAAACGGTCTACAGGCTTGACTGTTAGATCCCATGATCAAAAGCGAATAAGTCGTGGCTCAGTGAAGTGTCCAGAATTTCAGAGTTGTTTCTTTCAGTGGGAGAGAGAGTGAAAGAAGCACTGGGTCTACTGTCACTGAATTAGGCTGACCTTTCATTCCACTTAAGGGTGGAACCCGTAATTCACCGTTAATTTTTTGATCCTTCTATTATCTGTCAGACATAGGAGAATCCAGAGTAAAGAAAACAGGCTTCTGTTCTCACTCACTTTACAGTCTAAGTAAGATAGAAAGGATGCAAACAAACTAAAAAATTACAAACTGTGATAACAAATAGGGCAAAGTGATCGAAAACCAGAGAGAAGATTCTAATTACATGATCTCTTTGAGAGGGTGTTGCTGAAGACTGCTGAGACCAGCTGACGGGAAGGATCAAGCCACGGCTGGATTGTGATCCGATCTCAAGGTGTGGTTGCAAAATATATAGTGACCGGATCGGGCAGGGCCCAAAAACCTGACATGGGATTGAAATTCTATTTGAAGAGCAATGAGAAACCATTGAGGGAGTAACATTTTGTGTTTTTAAAGGACATTCTGCCTGTTGAGTGGAGAATGTATTAGAAGGGAGTAAGCATCGTGTGAAACATACAGTAAGACGTTTTCTCGTAACAGTTGGGCTGACAGGGCTTAGGTGGGTAATAGCGGCAGAGGTAGAGAACAGAGCAGGGCTGAGTTATTTGGGGAGCTTAACCCAGGACTCAACCCAGGACTTGTTTCTGGCTTGAGTGTGGGAAATGAGGGAAGTTATCAAGGATGAAATCCAGGTTTCTGACTTTGAAACCAAATGAATGACAATGCCGATGCATTTACTGATACGTGGAAAACTGGGCATGGATGGGGGCAGATAAGGATCTTTAGAGGTCTCATATTAAAAAAATAATGAATTGCTTCTATAAGCATAATACAAAACAAAAATAACACTAAGTTATTACATAAATGAAAGTTGTCTAATCAAGCCTCAACCCTGATGACTACCTCTATAGTTTTATTTTAACATATTAAACATTAATTTTGTTCCTTAAAAAACTGGGGAGTTCCCCATATTTTGTTGGTGCTTTGTTTGCAAGCTTAGTTTCTCATTCAATTACCAAGCCCTGGGAAAAATCATGAGTTTTATTTTGGCATATTGAAGTGCATGTAAAATTGCTAAGAGATGTGAAGTAGGTAGCTGGACGTACAACTGTGGGGGTCAGAGCGTGAAAGAGATACATAAATTTGGGAGTTGTCAGCATAGATGGTTTTAAAAGCTATGGAAATAAATGAGATCACCCGAAGAAAATGCGTAGGGAGAAAAATGATACAGGTGAATTTGTAACATTTAGATGAGAAGCAGGCAGAAGAGACTGAAGTAAAGTAGCCAGACTAAAAGATGATGTCAGGGAAGCTAAGAGGAGAGTCGTTCAAGAATGAGACAGTATACAATGGTGTCAGTGCTTCTGCATGGTCAAGATGATATCAGAGGACTGGATGTTTTTGGTAACCTTAGCATGAAGGATTTTTAGGTTATTATTGAGAGTGAAGTAGATTGAGAAGGTAATGGAAGGTGAAGAAGCAGAAATGATGTGTGTAGAGAGTTTCTTTAATGTTTTACTGTAAGGGAGAAAAAAGAATTGTTACGGTAACTGGAGGGAATTGTAAGGTCAAGGATGTTTTATTTGGTTTTGCCTTTTTAACCAACCCTTCTGAGTAGATCCTCAACAAGGGTCCTTTTGCCCATTTGAGTCAATAGAATAAGACTGAGTTTCTCAGAAACAAAAGAAAAGCTTTGTTCTTGAATCAGAGGATGGAGCGATGTGATCTAGTGCTCTTCCCAACAGGATGTGGGTGGGGCTGCCTCAAGGCGGAGAGTGGTTCACACTAGTAGTCAGAGGAGTCCATTACCCCAGGTTGTCTCTGGAAGGTTTGGTCTCTGTAGCCTCCTTCACTCCAGTGTGGTATACTCATGGAGTGATCCCCACAACTTCAGGGCAGAATGGGTGGTTAGGATCACCAAGTGGCATCTTTCCACTTACGATTGAGTTGGTTTTGTTGTCTACCAGCTTTCCATGCCCTTAGGTTCATCCAGTCTCCTGACTGGAAGAGGTACAGGCTAGATTAGTGGGTACCGGCAGCACCCGGTTACCATATTCCATGGCTGCTGTCATGGTGTCTCCTACCTGGAGGGCACACTTGAGTTGTCCTATCTCAAGGGGGTTAAACTGTCCCTTTTTTTGGGTTTGGAAATGAGTCTACCACATATAAGTTCAAATGCACTTAACTTTAACTTACCCCCTAGAGCTAACCATATGCAGAGCAGGGCAATCAGAAGCAACTCAATCCAATTTTCTTAAGTTTCCTGACATCCATTGGCCCTTTTCAAAGTCTGATTGAACTTCTCTACTTTCCTCAATGATGGAGTCTCTGGGCTGAGTGCAATATACATTTTATGTCCAAGGCTCACGTAATCCCCTTCTTCACTAGGGACAAAATGCTGGACCATTATTGCTTTGTAGGAATCCTGGTTGGCCAAATCTGAGCATTATTTCTTTAATAATGCCCTAGTCACTTCAACTAAGTGAGGAATGATAGAAGGGGACTTGCCCCAAAACTGGGACTAGTGGGAAATGCTTCTATCTGACCAGAAAGTGTCTACTAATACAAAGAGATACCTAAAATTGCCTGGTACTCTGGGCCTGACAGTGAAATCAGTCTACAAGTCTTCTCCAGGATATGTCCCTCTGGTCAGAATGAGCCTTATCTGGGGGCCTCTGGGAATACGGTGCTGGAGTTGTTAATGGTATAGGTGAGACATGTCTCAAATATTCTGGTGATTATACTTTTCATGCCAGGAGTTACCATGACCTCAACTAATTATACAAGGCTTCTCTCCCACAGTAAGTCCTTGATAAGCCTCTCTGATGGCTTGACAAGCTGCAGTTGGGGGAAAGAAGTGTTGTTGATGAAAAGTGACTAATTTTCATCAATTAGGGTTTGGGTGGACTCCAGGAATTGGTGATGGACAGGGAGGCCTGGCGTGCTGCAGTTCATGGGGTCACAAAGAGTCGGACACAACTGAGTGACTGAACTGAACTGAACCACTCATGGCTTCCTAGATCTCTACTGAAGCCCTATTTGGGGGCTTTGTCTAATTTTTCCTTTTTGTAGATTGGGAGATAATTGTCTGGTTCTGGGCTCCGAGGTTGTAGTTGCCAATTACCTGGTTCTAGGGCCACCTTTTTGGCAGTTGCATCTGCCTTGTTTTCCTTTGTTACCTCTGCAGTCCCCTTTTGGTGACACCTACAAGGAATCACTGACACCTCTTTTGGAAGCTGTACTGCTTCTAAGAGCTTCAATGTGCTTAAGCCATGTTTCACTTGTTTATTGTCTGCAGTAAGCATGCCCTTTTCCTTCCAGATATCCCATGTACATGTAAGATGGCATATGCATACCAGGAACTTGTATAAACATTTAAGATCCTCTCTGTCCCAAGCTATAAGGCTCAGGTGAGGACTGTCAGTTTTATCTTTGGGACAGAAGTCCATAGAGATAGGTTTTGTGCTTCTTTGACTTGGGTCTAGGAGGTCATTGAATACCCTGCTAGCCTTTTCCTGTCTGTCATAAACCTGTACCCATCTGTGATTTGTTCCTCGTTGACATTTGGGAAAGGATCATTTAAATAGGTTGGGGCAACTGGAGTCGATTGTGTCTGTGGTCTCTGTGAGCCTGCCTGGTAGCTCAGCTGGTGAAGAATCCTCCTGCAGTGCAGGAGACCCTGGTTCGGTCCCTGGGTCGGGAAGATCCCCTGGAGAAGGGCATGGCAACCCACTCCAGTATTCTTGGGTTTCCCTGTTGGCTCAGACAGTAAAGAATCCTCCTGCAATGCGGGAGACCTGAGTTCAGTCCCTGAGTTGGGAAGATCCCCTGGAGGAGGGCATGGCAACCCACTCTAGTATTCTGGCCTGGAGAATCCCCGTGGGCAGAGGAGCCAGGCGAGCTACAGTCACGGGATCGCAAAGAGTCGGACATGACTGAGCGGCTCAGCACGTTCATACGGTTTCTATAGAGTCATGCCCCAGGGCCCTGTTTCTGTGGGAAGCAAGGTGGCAGGGTCTAGAGTGTGATGGGTTTTTATGGTAGCCCCTGTGTTGCGTGGAAGCATAGGTTGAACTTGAATTGACCTTCCAGGGAACAGCCATTCTGTTCCCTTAGAACTTACTAAGGCCTGAATATGGTGTGGAGTCCATATAGTGACTGGCTGACCAAACGTTAACTTTCAGCCTCCTTTAGTGGGGTTGGAGTAGCTGTTATTACCTGTAGGCAGGAGGACCATCCCTTAGCAGTTTGATCTAATTGGTTAGAGAAATGAGCAACCACTGGAATAAGGGCCTCTAGTTTTTGAGCTAATATCCCAAGGGTGGTTCCCTTTCTCTCATGAACATAAAGGTCAAAGTGAAAAGTGTTAGTTGCTCAGTCATGTCTGACACTTTGCAACCCCAAAGACTGCAGCCCGCCTGGCTCCTCTGTCTATGGAATTCTCCAGGCAAGAATACTGGGGTGGCTAGACTTCCCTGGTGGCTCAGATGGTAAGTGAAGCGAAGTCGCTCAGTCATGTCTGACCCTTTGCAACCCTGTGGACTGTAGCCTATCAGGTTCCCCCGTCCATGGGATTTTCCAAAAAGAGTACCTGAGTGGGTTGCCATTTCCTTCTCCAGGGGATCTTCCCGACCCAGGGATTGAACCCAGGTCTCCCGAATTGTAGGCAGATGCTTTACGATCTGAGCCCCAGCGTCTGCCTACAGTTCAGGAGACCTGGGTTCAATCCCTGGGTCAGGAAGATCTCCTGGAGAAGGAAATGGCAACCCACTCCAGTATTCTTGCCTGGAGAATCCCATGGACAGAGAGGAGCCTGGTGGACTATAGCCCATGGGGTCACAAAGAGTCGGACATGACGGAAGCGATTTAGCATACAAATATAGCCAATGAACAATGTTGTGATAGTTTCAGGTGAAGAGCAAAGGAACTCAGCCATACAGCTAATCTTCAGCATGCATCCGTTCTCCCCCAGTAGCTTTGTACTTCTTGAAGACACCTTTTCATATTCTAAATTCCATTCAAAAGGATCATTATCCTTTCCTTTCAGCTTTTTGTATAGAAGTCTAGCTATTAGACTATAGTTAAGGATCCAGGTGAGCAAAACCTGGCCACTCTCAGGTTTTAGAAGGGATGAGGCAGCAAGTGGCTTTTCTCCTCTCCTAGAATAGGCTTCTCCAGCCTTCCAGAAGAATGAAGCCTACGTAAGTCACCCTAGTTTATAATATTTGAGCCTTTTTCTTGAACAGCTTGTATCCTTCATGGACTAGGTATTTCGGAGCGGTTGCAGCATTTTTGTAGAGGCTTCCATAGTCAGGCTGGCCATGATGTCATTTACATTCCGATTCCATCTGCTCCCTCCTCCACATGCAGATCTTTTGGGTCAAAGTTCCCCAGAGATGATGGGGAAACTTCTGACCCCTTGGGGAAGGGGAATCCAGCACTGTTTTGCTTTGTTTTGTTGCATGTTTGGGTCCTGTCATTCAAAAGCAAACATTTCTTGAGACTCTGGGGCTAATGGAATATAGAATAAGGCATTATTAAGTCTAACACAGAATGCCGAATCCTGGTGGCTGGTAGAGTGACCAACAGGGTGGAAGATTAGGGACGACAGGATGTATACCCTGGACGGCTTCACCGAGTACCCTGAGGACCTGTACCATCTGGCATTCCTCACTGGGAATTCTCCTCTTTACAGGGGGAACGGGTACTGCAGGCTGACTGGCAACGTCCAGTAGGGCCTGTCAATCAGGCTCTGTAAAATGGCAGCCATGCCCAAAAAGGCCTCCTGTGGAGAGGATACTGTCTTCTCTTGGGTCATGGATGTCCAGACTTTAGATGAACTATCACAGGATGGCGCCTACAGCTCATCCCACCTGCTCCTGATACGCTAGATATTCTCTCCAGGGAGATCAACTTGCTCTGCCTAGGGAGGTTTTTTCCCTCAGCCATTCACATTATCACCTTGTGCCCTTGTCTCAGGGGACACCTGTCTTCATTTTTTCTCCCATTAGGTGGATAGTAGCCTCCACTTCAAGTAAGATATCTCTTCCTAACAGAAATATAGAGTATTCAGGGACATATAGGAAGGAGTGGATGAGTGACTGTTCCTCCAATTTATGTTCTAATGGCTCTATAAATGCCTGTTCTTGGCCTTCCCTTGTACCCCCATCATTTTGAGCCTCTTATGACTGAGTTTACTTGATCTGGTATTCAGAACTGAGTAAGTGGCACTGGGGTCAACTGAGAATTTGACAGTCTAATCCCTATGTCCAGTGTCAACCGGGGCTCCTTGGGGATCAATTGGAGTGCTGGCTTAGTCCTCTGGTCCCATCGTTCTTCATCTGTTTGGACCATCTGCCTTGGAGGGTCGTGGCCAGAATCTGCCACTTGCATTCCTCTTTGTGGTTGGTGAGAACATTGTCCTTTTCGGTGTTTTTCTTGTTTGCAAATGGTGCATTGATTAGGTCCTAGTTTTTTTGGCTTGCTATCACTCAGTGGGGTGGGTGCCGCTCATTGGAGTTGAGTGTCTCCAAGGGCAGTTAGTTCAGATTCCCTTGCCCATCAGTTGACATTGGAGGCCAACAACTTGCCTCTGGGCCTATTTATCCTCTGTTTTTTCCCCCTCTATATCTCAATTATTAAACACCCTCAACCTTCAGTAGGCAACTTTGACCAGGCAACAGGTAGTGGCATTTTGTCTGTTTCCATTTTCTGAAGTTTATGCCTAGTGTCAAGGGCACTTTGGGAAATAAAATATGACCTCAGGACTGCATTCCCTTCCAGTGACTCAGGGTCAGTGGAAGTAGATTTGAAGGCATTCCCTGAGGTGCTCTAGGAATCTTGGAGGGTTTTCTGTAGGCTCCTGATCGATTTCCTTTATCTTATACCAGTTGATAGGCTTCTGTCTGGCTCCTTGGATTCCCTTTAGGATTGTATTTTTTTAATAGGCCAGCCTCTGTATTCTATCCCCTTCTCCATTGACTTGATGGACCTGGTGGGTTTGGTATCTGAGACCACTTTTTCCCTAGTGTGAAAATGGCATGATTTACCCTGCTTCTGTCCTCTTTGTCTGGTCTTATTCCCTCATTGGGAGTACTTTGAGGAGGTTTTTGGTGTCAGTCCAGGTGGGGTCATGTGTCTGAAAGGTCCCCCTAATTGTATTCTGGACCCCTCTGGGTTTTCCCTCAACCCTTTACTCTGACATTTCCAGTTATACAGATCAGAAGTGGTAAATGGAATGTGTACCCTGGCTGTGCCCTTCGTCTCCATTGGGACCTGCTTCAAAAGGAGTACTTCTCCTGTGTTGCTTAGACCCTGGCTGATAATTAGTCGTGCAAATACTACAAGATTTGACCCAAATAAGATTTCCAGTTCAGGAAATTTGGAACCAGCCCCAAACTGTTAATGGATTCCTCAAAAGACCAAAATAGAAGGCATCCAAATGGTGTGGACTCTGATATAACTGGTGGTCCCCCTTGAATCTGTAGTTAGTCCCTCCTCAGTCAGAATGTCCCACCGGAGTTTAGATGGGACTGCCTCTGGGCAACAGCAGCTTAGCCATGTTAGTTTCTGAACAGACTGGTCCGTTAGGGAGTGGCACAGTTGTCTGAGGTGACGGCCTTTTCTTTCTTCCTTTCTGCAGAAAAGGAGGAGTTTGCAGACCTCCTGCTGGATGAGAGCTAAGAGTACGTGGGGTTCCCACAGGATAGTCTCCAGACTGCAGATGTAGCTGGAATTCTGTGCTGATACTGGGGGGGGAGCCTGCAGCACCTCAGTTGGTAAAGAATAACCCAAGGTCCCGCGCAGCAGAGAGGAGAGGAGAGGTGGCCGGGGCTCCTTCCTGTCCCTGCCAGCCTGCTGTTCAGCTCTTTTGTGGCCCCATGGACTGGAGCCCACCAGGCTGCTCTGTCCATGGGACGTCCCAGGCAAGAATACTGGGGGTATTTCCTCCTCCAGGAGATCTTCCCGACCCGGGGATCAAACCCAAATCTCCTGCACTGGGAGGTGGATTGTTTATCACTGAGCCACCAGGGAAGCCCCAGCAGCTCATAGGACTCTCAGTAAAGTGGGTGCCTGGTCTTGTGAGGGCTCCCCTGCCCACTTGAGAAAATCTAGCACTGACGGAAGAGGTTCAGCCACTGCCTTGTACCAACCTTGACACTCAGGCATCCTCAATGCCATTTCTCGAGCTCAGATTAAACGTCTTTGCTCTGGTTTGTCTGGCGGTCCTTAATAAACTGGGCTGTTTCCTGGTCTTGCCTCTTGGCTCACAGGGCTGGCAGCTTTTCTTTCCCAATCAGAACTTTACCATGGAGAATACTACTGCTGACCCTACAGGTTGGCGAGCCTAGTGGGTAGGTGTAGCCAAAAAGGCCAGGGTCTGTCCCTTTGTGGTCGCCAAAATTTTGTTACTGAACCTCCTACAGTCACCCAGCAAGGCTGCTTCTGCCTGGTATCATTCAAACCAATAGAACAATACCAAATCAGTTCAGAGGCAAAGGAAAGCTTCATTCTTTGATCAAAGAATTGAGCGGTGTAGGCTCACACTCTGGAGTACATGTTCTCCCTGAAAGACCATGGGGAACATGGCTGTTTCATAGAGCTCCTGTCTGCAGGGAGGGGAGGGAGGTGGAGTTCTACAGACGGGGCGCAGCTCTGCTGCTCCCGACACTCCAGGTTGAAGTGCCAGATGTACCATCTCTGCACACAACCTGATGAGGTGAAGTGTCAGTTGCACCATTTTGCATCAGGAACACTGGTCTAAATTGCTGGGTGCAAGGCCTCTGCACGCATACCCTGTGAACAAGTGAAACTGGACTAAAACCAAAAAACGGTTAGACTTCATTTTGTCTTCCAGATTCTATACTTATGTCCTGGGAATTGTTAATAGACTTTTAGGGTGACACTTTTAAGGATGGATGATAATAGCACATCTTTGCATAAGAAGAATGATCCAGCAGGGAGGAATTGTCTAAGCAAGGAGGGATAACTGAAGGAGTAAAATTCTTAGAGAAGATGAGTTACTTCCTGTTTGATGCTCAAGGATAGGAAGAACGTATTGTAAAATATTCATCTTTGTGCTCCCTGGCCAACATCCTTGTATGAAATCTTGTATAGATAATTTTGTATTCTTTCTGTTAAAGAGAGATCCGAAATTTGAAGACCCTAAAAGCCTGGATCCAGCCCTAATGGGGAATGCTGATGCCATCCCACAATGCAGAGGTAGATGGTTTTGAGCCTGCGTGTTTTACATTCAGACAATTGTGCTTATCTTTTGTCTATTTATTTTTAATTTTAGGCTAGAATTTCAGTGACTTTGGGATCATTTAGCAGGTAGATAATCTAGCTTTATATGCACCAATTTGGGAGGCTTGTGGAGTGTGTCATTACTTACAAGAATGAATTCCAGTGTTCTGAGTTCAGCAGCATCAGCAAGGGCAGACCTTCGTATTTAGATGTGCTTTTCTCCTCATTTTTCTTGCTGCTGCCTCAAAAAGAGAGAGAATGGGCATATTGATCAAACAGATTTGCGCCATAAAACCCTTGCTTTTCTAGTTAGAGTTGCATTTGTAGTCTTTTCCAGATTAAAGTTAAAATTTTGGGATTTTAAAGATATCTCAGTTCCTAATGAAGGAGCAAGAGACCAGGAGGGAAACTTTTTAAGACACCAGTAAATTTTTCTTCTCTTAAGAATGAGAAATACGTTCAGAGAGACAACAAATAATAGAATAAAACTGACCCACTCACTTTTCTGAAGCATTCTAGATAGATTTCAAGGTCTGAAATTAAACATGTATGTGAGCATGTGTGTGTGTTTGTCATGTCCAACTCTTTGTGACCCCATGGACTGTAGCTTGCCAGGCTCCTCTGTCCCTGGACTTCTCTAGGTTAGAACACTGGAGTGGATTGCTATGCCCTTCTCCAGGATATGTAAACATACCAAAGAGTTATTCATCAGCAGGACTACATCCGAGTCCCAGAGCCTTAGGTGTGGTCCAGCGTGGTGGCGTGAAAGCAGCCTGACCAAGCGTGATTCCATGGACTGTAGCTTGCCAGGCTCCTCTGTCCATGGACTTCTCTAGGAAAGAACACTGGAGTGGATTGCTATGCCCTTCTCCAGGATATGTAAACATACCAAAGAGTTATTCATCAGCAGGACTACATCCGAGTCCCAGAGCCTTAGGTGTGGTCCGGCATGGTGGCGTGAAAGCAACCTGACCAAGTGTGATTCCACGGACTGTGACTTTCTGAGTAACTGTGCACTAAAATAAACGAACGTCCTGTCCCTGGAGTTTGAGCCGCCTTGTACTGTCTGCTGGGGAGATACTGGATGGAGGTCATACCTGCACTTGAAGAGTCAGAAAGATCAAGTACCAATTTGGTCTACGGAGGAACAAGAAAAAAACCTACTTCATCTGCCCTGTGTGTCGAATGGGAATAGAGTGTTAATTTGAAAGGGTGCCCAAAAGTGTTTCCAGGTCCTCTGCCAGTTTTCAGTGTTTAATGGAGGAGGTAATTGAGGGATATAAATTACCTAGAGGCATTTATCTATTTAGATGACATAATCATTTTTGGCAGGATTCTGGAAAAGCTAGAGCAAAGACTTCTTAAAGTTAGGAAGGGCAAGGCTTTTGATGTTCCCCGATATGTATTAATGCTGACAAATCTTTATTAATTATGATAGGCAAGTAAAGACACAGCATAAAGTACACTGCTCCTGAAAAAAATACCTGATAGCCTCAGTAACATCACATTAAAAACTTTCTTTGAGGTTAGTGATGACCAGAGGACACTGTGAAGAGTTTTCCCTAATTGCTAAACCATTAACAATTTGACAGATTACCCTATCAAGGGAGGTTCAAGGCAAGGAAGGTCACAGGGCACACAGCATGTGGCCATATGGCCGTGTTTTTTACTCCGACTTTTCAGGGATTACTGGTTGAAAGCCTGGGACCAGGCAGTCGTGGAAAGCCATTCTGGCTCCTTACCTGAAGGCATTCAAAGCAGGAAGCCACTGAAATCAGGGTACATGGGTTTTTCTGACCTTGGACCTTGGGACTTGTAATCTGATCCAGTTTGTTTTACAGGCTGTCTTACTTGGCAACAGGTATTATAGACATAAATGTTTAAAGTCCAAGAGAATTCAACTTCCCTTCTTAAAAACTAACTCATTTGTTTTCCAGCCTCTAGACAAGGTGAGATTTAGAATACTTGTTTGGAAAGAAAAAGGAAGGACAAATTTACTTTGGACAGTGAAGGAAGGAAGGAAGGGAGATGAAATATTTTTTAAAAAGATACAAAATGTGTATATATATTTTTTTTTTTTTCCAATTTTTCTTAAATCAGTTTTTACAGTGTGGCTTTGTTTTCTGATTTCAAGAACTGTGACTTCCCCAGAAGTCAGTTTCACAAACATAAATTAATAATTCTCAACCCAAATGAAAATGACTTTTGATTATCTGTACTCCCATTCATTTCTGATAGCACCGATAATCAGAAGCTCAGAATGAAAGTGGTCTCAGACTCTCCAACTACAGAAAATAAAACCAAGGAAAATGCAGCATGTCAGTTCAGGTCTCGTGGTAAATCAGTGATAAAGCTAGGAATAAAATGTTCATGTTCTAACTTCCAGTGATAGGGTCACTAATTTACACTATTCTGCTTCTAATGAGCTCTGATTATTTTGAAGATATAAAAGTTCAGTTCTTGCATAGTGCTGGGCTCTCTGCCTGCTGCACTGTATTCATGCTATCACTGGAGATGGAAATGAAGGTCATCTGGTCCCCTTCCTGGAGACACAACTGTCTCCATTCCACTGCAATGGCTCAGCTGATGAAAATTTCATTGTGAGTTGAAAACTGATTGGAGAACACCACCAGCAGTAGGAATCAGGGTGAGTGGGATGATAGAAAGGATGATAGAATGGGTTTATTTAAAAAAAGGCAGAAGCCCATTGGGGAAACGCTAGACGGTATATCTCTTGCAGGACCACACACGGGGAGTGACTCTTGGAGGTCATAATTCATCTGTGGATGAGGGTATTGAGTTTATTCTAAATAAAAATGAAAAATAGTACGTTTTTCTTAGGAAGACAGTTCAACAGAACTGAATTCCTAGCAGTCCCTGAAGTCAGTTCTTTTCTGTTCTATACGCATAAGCTAAATTTCAGATCAGGAGGAGATAAGAAGACCTGGTAGAAAGTGGCTGTTTCTTTAACACATAAAATTTAGCTCGCTCCTGTTCGTTCAGCTCTCATGATACCTCGTCCTCTGCTTTTGTAACCCAGTGAGCCCTCAGAAAAGACACTTAACAAGTCACCTTACTAGTCGCCTTGACAAGTCCAGGGAAGCCCCTGAGGCTTCAGTTCCCGTCTTTATCTCACCACAGTGCCCGTTTTGTTACCTCTTTGGCTTTGACTCCTGGAGGTTAACTGACTTGCCCGATATCACAAGGCAAATAGTGTATAGGGGAGCTTGACTACAACCTGCCCCTGATCTGTTTCTCCTGCTGCATCCCTGTTCCAGCTAACGCCATGACCGTTCTCCGGGATGGAATGGTCAGCCCCACCCTCCTTATCCACTTTTAAGGAGGGCATGTCTTTTAATTCCGTCAGAACTGACTTTTGAAGGGATCGGGTTTTTTCCACCCTTATTCTCCCACCTTCCCCTTTTCCCATCTCTCACCTGAGCTCCAGCAACAGTCTTCTAAGTAATTTTCTTGCCACAGATTTATTTAACCTTTTTAATCCACCGTCATTTCGTACGGTTTCCAAAGAAATAATTGTGACTATGTCCCTTCTGTATGCAGAGACATCCAAATTATTCCTTCAAATGATATCCTAAATCTAATCAAGCTGCTTCCAGAATACCTATGTGTGCATGCGTGTGTGTGTGTATACATATGTATCTGTATTTACTACTTACCCACTCTGGCTTTTTTAAATTATGTCATTTCAAAAAACACAACTTGCCCTGTAAGTCTCTACATCATTAGGGTTAAATCTGGACTTAGGAGACAGGGAAAAAATGTTATAATTGGTTCACACAAGAAATAAAATTTGAATTTCTTTCACATAAAATAAGTCGCGAGATAGGCAGGCCGAGGCTGGCGTGGCAGCCCCGCAGTTGTCTCAGCCCTGGATTCCTCTCTTTCTCTCTCCATTGTCAGCACTTCCTTCTGCACTTCTTAAATATGCTCATAACCCGAGGTGGCTTTCAGAGCTCTAATGGCCACATTTGAGTTCCAAACTGACATCAAGAAGAAATATTCATTTCTTTCGCTGTAAGGTAACTTCTTGGACATCTCACATCATATTCTTATATCTCACTGTGTAGAACTTTGTCACATAACCATGCAGAGTTACTTGAGAAGCTGCAAAATGTAGATTTTGAACTGGATTTGTTCCCAACCCCTTGTAAATGCAAGATTTCTGATAGAAAGGCAAAGTCTAACCCATAGCTTTAAAAACCAGCTAAAATGCCTTTATTTTTCCCTTAACTTCCACACACAGAAGTTTTTTCTCCCATGCTTATCAGATATTTGTTATGTATCTCAAATGTGTGAGATATATATGTATGATTATACATATATGTGTCTATGTATTTAAATTTTTTAAAATTTCTATTTCCCTTATCACAAGGAAGACTTTGTAGGTAGAGATCATAGCTCACTCAACATTGTATCTTGATGTCTAGTAACAGGAAGTCTTTGATAACTGTTTGTTGCATAAGTGAATACATGCCTGCATGCATGCACATTAAATCATGGGTTTCGAGGCCCCTGAGTGAATTGCAGTTTATGCTGATGATAGACTTTAGGCTCTGTTTTTGTGTTGGTGATGGACATAGGCTGGCTAACTCCCCGAAGGCAGGGTTTCTGCCTATGGTTGTGCTGGTTGGTCTCTGCATTAATACAATCATCCTGGAGAGAGTACTTTTTCTCTTTGCCCAGAGTCCCTATGTGAACTTACACCTGGCTGTCCATGGTGGTGTCAAGAGGCTCGAGAGGCCTCTGACCAGGGAGTGGTGTCTACCTGGCCGTCTGTGGACGGCAGAGGTGCAAGAAAAAGCACACGGAAGGAACAGCTCGATGACCCTCAGAAGCAGGAGACTCTCTCACCTCTTTCTCTTTTTCCCTCTGGCCCTCACTTGAGCATCCCTTTAGTTGCATTTCAACCTCCAGAACACAGGTATTCCCACCATTAAAAATATTGTGGATTATAGCCTCCATGTGGGGAGCCAGACGTATACTTGGAGTGTTCTGAGGCGGCAGATGTTTCCTTGCTGAACCTACTCTACGTCAGCGGCAATGGAGGGCATTTGGAGAACCTGAAGACTCAGAGGCAAATGCAGGGGGTTGGAGGATCCCACACTGTGTGGTCGTTGTCCAGGCTGCATTCCCAGGAGGAGAAAGAACTTTCTGCATTCTCCTGTCTGCTTGGCTGGCACTCACAGCCACTGTGAGTCACTGCCTTAGTAGGGTTGTGGAGCCTTGTGGGCTCTTGGCCCGCAGAAAGCTGCCCCCCCCAGTAAGGTTGCCGTATATATCCTGTGGAGCTTCCCTGGTAGCCCAGCTGGTAAAGAATCTGCCTGCAATGCAGGAGACCCCGGTTCAATTCCTGGGTAGGGGGGGATCCACTGGAGAAGGGATAGGCTACCCACTCCACTATTCTTCGGCTTCCCTGGTGACTCAGATGGTAAAGAGTCCACCTGCAATGCAGGAGATCTGCCTTCGATCCCTGGGTCGGGAAGATCCCCTGGAGGAGGGCATGGCAACCCACTCCAGTATTCTTGCCTGGAGAATCCCCATGGACAGAGGATCCTGGCGGACTATGGCTCATAGGGTCACAAAGAGTTGGACACAACTGAACGACAAAGCACACACACATATATCCTATGAGCTGTGATGCTTGGGATTGTTTTCCCATCAGCTCCTGAAGCAGATACCTGGGTTCTTCCTTGGACATTGTACACTGTAAAATGTGAGGATCAGAGGTATTTATTACCAGTGCCTTCCTCTCCAGGCGGCAGATCAATTTCCTTTTTTCCAGATGGCTCACTGGCCAGCAAAAGAAGGGACTGCTGGCCGTCTGCTTCCTGTTGCCTTTTCAAGCTGGCTAGCCATTCAGCAGGGCTGGCAAAGCCCAGGGCACCAGCTGTGAGTCTAGGCTGCCCTGCTGGCCCTGCACCTTGCCACGCTAGGCGTGATAGGGCAGGGGCCATGCTGAAATCAGCGTCTGACACTCACGAGGCGGGAAAGCTTCCTTCTAGACCCAGGCCAGCCAGCTTCCCTGATGAGAAACATAACAAGATTGCCTGCCCTGGGACTTCCTCTGACAGTGGTATTCTGCTGACTTAATATGGGGTGAAAAGGGATGACTTTGGGTAGAAGAAATGCAGTGTTTATGATAGGACAAAATTTAATATAATTCTGAATCCCATATAAGTGAGATAATTCAGTCATAATTTCCAATTTATCCTTTTGTTTTCTGTTTTTTTTCTAATATTTATTGTTTACAATGACAAAATAAACATCTTCTCATTGCAGAAAATCTGTAAAGTGCTATTGGAGATTTAGAAAGTCACTCATAATTCTGTGAACTACAGAGATAACTAAATTTATTTTATTGTTCAATTGTTGTCTTTTTTTTTTTCCTTCTTAGTATCTTTGAGGTCACATTCTTTTTTTTTTTTTTTTTGGAACCTGTTTTTTATCTTTCTGATACATTCTTTTGAAAAGTTTCTGCTAAGATCTCAGAAAGCAAGGCTCTTCATATTTCTGAAGGCAGTATTCGTTATGTAAGTTTTCCCCCAAAAGATTTATTTGTTGCATTTAAAATACAAAAACAAATGCACAGATCCAGATATTGAACCACACATACTTATCTACACATATATTATTTAGACCTACTTAAACCCATCTGTATATTCTAGTGTATCTACCTATAACATCTCTTGAATAAAAAAAGCAACATATCTTTTAAGAAACAAACTTGGTTATTAGTAACACTGCCATTTGGAAGGATATTTCGCAAGAACAGGAGAATTAACCAAGTATAAATCCAGTATGTTTACCTGAACTTCTTAAAGACATCTATAGGAATAGATGAACCTACCAATCAAAGTCTTTGGGCCTAACAACTCTAAAAGAAAGGAATTATGAGAAGATATTTTTATAAAGTTAATTACATCCTAAGAGATTATTCTCATTTGGTTTTTAAAGTAGAGACTTTATCTTATCAAACAGCATAGTATTTCTAAGTCTTATTTTCTATGATATTGTAATAGGCAACTGTATCTGTTAAAACTGGTCACAAAAAAAAAGTATACTAAACTGATGACTAACAAAGATAACCAACTTTTAACACTTTGTTAAAAGCAGTTTAAGAAAAAACAGTTCTTCAGGAGAAAAGCAGAGATTTTAGACTTGCCAGATACAGAATACATGATGTCTCTGAACAAACAGACATCCTCCTGATTGTGGAGACAAAGTTATAACAGCTTCTTTGTTCTAGAATGTCACCTACCTCACATGAAGACCATAGGATACTAGGGCTCAGATGCCCAAACATCGCTATTCCAGGCACAGAACTTTCTCAGTGCCTAGTCCCATAATTGGGAACACACACACATACACAAGAGAGATATGGGTCATTATCAAAATCAGATTTATATTAATGGTGTCACAGTAGCAACACAAAATGTACTGTCTCATTTCCATAGGAAAGATTATATGTACACTATACACTTAAGTCTTGAAATGTGAATCCCCAAAACATTCAATTCAATAATCAATGAGGTTGCTGAGGGTCCCACACCATCAAATCCTAATTCAGCAGAACAAAAGCCCCTCCTTGGCTGCCAAGCGCTGGCGATGGACTTTGTCTTGCTGCAGCTCTTCGTGATTTGGATGCCAGAGTTTCATAATGATCCTTTCAATGTTGACAGCATATACGGTATGGGTAGGAATGACTTCCCTGTGTACCTGCAAAGCTTCAAAAAGGTCGTACATGTTCACTGGAGGCAGAGACGCGGGCAGTGTGTCCCCAGAACACGCCAGCAGGAGGGCCGCCTGCTGCTCAGCATCATCAGGGGGCGGGTGGGACGCTGGGTTCTGACCGGCGCAAGGAGCAGAGAAGGCTGGAGGGCTTTCTATTAAGCTGTTATAAGCTACTACACTATTCTTCAGGTATGGCTGTGGAGTCACATTACTACCAAAGGCATATTTAAAATGACCATCACGTAATCGGTAAGCTTTCCTTCTTGACACAACTGATGTCAGTATATCTTTAAGGTGATTCTCCACCGCGTAGACCACAGCTGAGACAGCCTCCTCGGTGACATTGTCCAGCCCGTGTTCGTAAGCAGTCACTATCATTCTCCCTTCAAGCTGACCCCGAGTAGGAAGCATCATTGTGTGGGAACAAAGTTTCAAGTCATCGTCATCCTGGGGATCCTTTGCCACAAACTGCTGGGCTCCTGAGAGGGGATTTTGAGGCTGGAATCTATGATCAAATTTCTGACGAACAGAAGAAAGCTTTTTCTTTCCCTTTGGTTTTCCAGGTTTGGCTGCAGAACCCCCTGTCCAGGGTAAAGATCCAGCACCCTCTGGTGTAGACACCAAAATCTGACAACGCGTGAGAATAGCCAGGAGGAAATCGTTGTGAGAATGGACATTATCCTGTGTGAGAAGTCTATGAGCTTCAAGGTCAAACTCTTCTTTGCTGATCTTCTGCTTGAACCACAACTTTAAGTTAGCCCAGTATTGTTTCACGTTGTCCCCCAGGGCCTCGCTCAAGTTCTTCTTCGCCGCCTCCAGCTCGCTCACAAAGGTCGCCATTGAGGTCACATTCTATATACAGTTTTTTCTGTTTTTGTTTTCTGGCTTAACACTACATATAAACATTTTTAGCAAATAAAAATAATCTTTATAAAAATATTTTTGGTGACTAGTATTATAATGCATGGTAATGCCTTAATTCACTTAACTGCTCCCTAGTTGTTGAACGTTGTGATTTTTCCAACTTTTTACTATTTTGAATAATTGTATAATAGAACATCATTGTGCCTAAAGCTTATATTTGTATTTTAGATTATTTCTTGAGGATCATTTCTTGGAATAGAATGTCTGTGCTAATTTTAAGGAAAATTTACTATACTGCCAAATTGCTTACAAATATATATACATATATATATATATATACACACACACACACACATTTCATATATATATATACACACATACATACATATACGAAACCATGAAACCAGCACTCTTTTTTGTTGTTGTTGTTTTGGTTTTTTTTTGTTTTATTTTATTTTTTTTTTTTATTAGTTGGAGGCTAACCACTTCACAACATTTCAGTGGGTTTTGTCATACATTGACATGAATCAGCCATGGAGTTACATGTATTCCCCATCCCGATGCCCCTCCCACCTCCCTCTCCACCCGATTCCTCTGGGTCTTCCCAGTGCACCAGGCCCGAGCACTTGTCTCATGCATCCCACCTGGGCTGGTGATCTGTTTCACCATAGATAATATACATGATGTTCTCTCGAAACATCCCACCCTCGCCTTCTCCCCACAGAGTCCAAAAGTCTGTTCTGTACATCTGTGTCTCTTTTTCTGTTTTGCATATAGGGTTATCGTTACCATCTTTCTAAATTCCATATATATGCGTTAGTATACTGTATTGGTCTTTATCTTTCTGGCTTACTTCACTCTGTATAATGGGCTCCAGTTTCATCCATCTCATTAGAACTGATTCAAATGAATTCTTTTCAATGGCTGAGTAATATTCCATGGTGTATATGTACCACAGCTTCCTTATCCATTCATCTGCTGATGGGCATCTAGGTTGCTTCCATGTCCTGGCTATTATAAATAGTGCTGCGATAAACAATGGGGTGCATGTGTCTCTTTCAGATCTGGTTTCCTCGGTGTGTATGCCCAGAAGTGGGATTGGAAACCAGCACTCTTTCTATAAAGTTTCTTCAACAATAGGTGTTTTCTTCCTTTTTGAAATTTCAGCTGATTTGGTGCTTATTCCCACCTCAAAACCATGTCTCAATTGGTAGGTGTGGATGGAGGCCTTAAACCTGTTACACTGCACCAGGCTTTCTTTATGCCAGGTTCTGTGCAGTGAACATAAGACTATAACCCGAACACCGACTCAGAAGTGGGGTGTATTATGAGTCACTGTGTCTGAAAGGGATTCACGTGCCCCAAGCCCCAGTCTGATGCTCCTCTTTGAATACTGCTTCCTCATCGTCTCGCCTCCCTTAGCTGACTCTGTGGCAGCCATTGATAGGCCTGGGTCTTTAATGGCTCCTTCCCAAGGCCAGGTGGCCATCTACAGGAAACAGCAAGAATGCTCTGCGGAGTGGTGAGGCTTTTAGCGCCAAGTTGGGCATGATGGTTGGCTCCCAGCACAGAGGTTCAGCAGGAAAGCAGGAGTCCTGCTAGGAGGCCAGGCTGCTTCAAAGGCACTCGGGTGAGAGGCCAGCACACCTGGCCTTCTCTGGACTTAAGTCCATGGTCTGAAGTGCCCAGTGAATGGTGATGTATAACTGTTATACCATCTGTCATAGTCCCAGTTGTTTCCTTAGCTTTATCTTTGCTGAGCCTTTTACATCTCTTACTAATTAGTGTAGCTTTTCCACCACTGGCTGTGTTGCAATTTCTGCCTTCTCTCTGATAAACTAAATCTTGTGTCTCTTCCCAGGGTACCAATAATTTTATCCTTCAAGCAATATATAATTCTGGACTGCATTTGTCTCTCTCTTTTCTGTATCTCCAAAGTTTTAAAAAATTATTGGATATCAAACATTTTGACAGTTTTTAGAAGAGAGATTCAAATCTTTGTTTTATATCTCTAGTGTACACATTTCCATTGAATTCCAGACTCATATGGCAAGCTGTCTACTTGATATCACTCCATGGACGTCACACAGCCTATCATACTCAAAGTTGGACTTACTCCAGTGGTCTCTAGACTGACATCTTTATTACCTCCCTACCCCTCACTTAATCACCAAGCCAAAATTTATACAGATAGGAAATAAAATTTGTATATCTCAATTCTGTCTATCACCATTGCAAATCTAGCTGATGTCCTCACATACATCTTGGAACTCATTCCATCCTTCTTCTGTGCTAAAGCCAAAGTGATCCTTGCAAAACCTAAATTTGATCAAGTCATGCCTCACACTCCTACAGTCTACTTTAAACCTGTTAATGGCTTCTCTTCATTTTTTTGAAATATGGTTAATGGTAAATATGGTAATATGGTAAAAATACATACAACATAAAATTTGCCACTTTAACCATTTTAAGTGTACAGTTCTGTGAAATTAAGTGCATTCATACTGTGCAGCTATCCTTACCATCTGCTCCTAAAACTTCATCATCCCCAATAGAAACTCTGTAGTCAATAAGCAGTAACTTCTCATTTCTCCTTGTGACTCAGCTGGTAAAAAATCTGCCTGAAATGCAGGAGACCTGGGTTCGATCCCTGGGTTGGGAAGATCCCCTGGAGAAGGGAAAGGCTGCCCACTCTAGTATTCTGGCCTGGAAAATACTAGACATGCGGCTGCAATGAGTTGGACGTGACTGAGCAACTTTCACTTCACTTCACTTCAATTCTCATTTCCCCTCTGCACAGGGCATGCTAACATTTCATCCACCTTCTTTCTCTATGAATTTATCTACTCTAGATGTTTCATACAAATGGAATCATACAATATTTGTCCTTTTCCGGGCTGGCTTTTTTCATTTTTCCAAGGTTTATCCCTGTTGTTGATGTCTATATATCAGAATTTCATTTCTTTTTGTGGCTAAATAATATTCCCTTGTAAGAATATGCCACATGTCCTGTGATAGCCTAGAATGGTGGGAGGGGGAGGGGGAGGCACAGGAGGGAGGGGGTGTATATGTGTGCATATCACTGAGTCACTTCATTAGAAACTAGAAACTAACAGCATTAGAAACAGTAGAAACTAACAGCATTTAAAGCAATTATACTCCAATTTTTAAAAATATGAATAAATAAAAATAACATGAATGGGTGGAAAAATTAATATATCACAAGTTGTATATTCATTCATCTCTTACAGGACATGTGGTTCATTTCCACATTCTGACTATTGTGAATAATGCTGATGTGAACATTCACATATACCTGAGTCCCTGTTTTCAATTGTTTTGCCTCCTCTTGCTGAATATTAAAAATAAATATCTTAACCAAGCCTGTAAGTCTCTGTGTGATCTGGTTCCTCTGTTCTCATCCCCAGCACCTTCTGCTCTCCTAGCTCTCTTTTCTTTGGAGTCCTCACACCTGTGTGGCTTCTTACTGTATCAGTTGAAGGACAACTGAGTTATTTCTGTTTTTGTCTATCATGAGTCACACTGCTGTGAACATTTATGTACAAGTTTTTGTGGGGACATGTATTGATATTTTCATTTTGTGGGGGTATATGCCTAGGAATGGAATTGCTGGGTCATATGTTAATCATATGTTGAGCTTCTTCAGGAATCCATGTTTTTTTGTTTTTTTGTACTAAATGTACAATTATTATGTAAGTTACAAGTATATAATGAACTTAGTGATTCATAATTTTTAAAAATTATGCTCCATTTATGGGGCTCCCTTGGGGGCTCAGTGGTAAAGAATCTGTGTGCCAATTCAGGAGATGTGGGCTTGATCCTTGGGTTGGGAAGATCCCCTGGAAAAAGAAATTGCAACCTACTCCAGTATTCTTGCCTGGGAAATCCCATGGACAGAGGAGCCTGGTGGGCTACAGTCTATGGGTGGCACAAAAGAGTTAGACGTGACTTAGTGACTAAACAGTGATAACCAATCTAATCACATGGACCACAGCCTTGTCTAACTCAATGAAACTATGAGCCATGCCACGTAGGGCCACCCAAGACGGAGGGGTCATGGCCGAGAGGTCTGACAAAGCGTGGTCCACTGGAGAAGGGAATGGCAAACCACTTCAGTATTCTTGCCTTGAAAACCCCATGAACAGTATGAAGAGGCAAAAAGATAAGACACTGAAAGGTGAAATCCCTAGGTTGGTAGGTGCCCAATATGCTACTGGAGATCAGTGGAGAAATAACTCCAGAAAGAATGAAGGGATGGAGCCAAAGCAAAAACAATACCCAGTTGAGGATGTGACTGGTGAGGGAAGCAAGGTCCAATGCTGTAAAGAGCAATATTGCATAGGAACCTGGAATTTTAGGTCCATGAATCAAGACCAATTGGAAGTGGTCAAATAGGAGATGGCAAGAGTGACTGTCAACATTTCAGGAATCAGCTAACTAAAATGGGCTGGAATGGGTGAATTTAACTCAGATGATCATTATATCTACTACTGTGGGCAAGAATCCCTTAGAAGAAATGGAGTAGCCATCATAGTCAACAATAGAGTCCAAAATACAGTACTTGGATGCAATCTCAAAAACAAAAGAATGATCTCTATTCGTTTCCAAGGTAAACCATTCAATATCAGGGTAATCCAAGTCTATGCCCTGACCAGTAATGCTGAAGAAGCTGAAGTTGAACGGTTCTATGAAGACCTACAAGACCTTTTAGAACTAACACCCCAAAAAGATGTCCTTTTCATTATAGGGGACTGGAATGCAAAAGTAGGAAGTCAAGAAACACCTGGAATAACAGGCAAATTTGGCCTTGGAGTACAGAATGAAGCAGGGCAAAGGCTAATAAAGTTTTGCCAAGAGAATACATTGGTCATAGCAAACATGCTCTTACAACAACACAAGAGAAGACTACACAAGGACATCACCAGATGGTCAACACTGAAAACAGATTGATTATATTCTTTGCAGCCAAAGATGGAGAAGCTCTATACAGTTAGCAAAAACAAGACCGGAAGTTGACTGTGGCTCAGACCATGACCTCCTTATTGCCAAATTCAGGCTTAAATTGAAGAAAGTAGGGGAAACCACTGGACTATTCAGGTATGACCTAAATCAAATCCCTTATGATTATACAGTGGAAGTGAGAAATAGATTTAAGGGACTAGATCTGATAGAGTGCCTGATGTACTATGGACGGAGGTTAGTGACATTGTACCGCAGACAGGGATCAAGACCATCCCCAGGAAAAAGAAATACAAAAAAGCGAAATGGCACTCTGAGGAGGCCTTACAAATAGCTGTGAAAAGAGAAGCGAAAAGCAAAGGAGAAAAGGAAAGATATAAGCATCTGAAAGCAGAGTTCAAAAGAATGGCAAGAAGAGATAAGAAAGCCTTCCTCAGTGATCAGTGCAAAGAAATAGAGGAAAAAAATAGAATGGAAAAGACTAGAGATCTCTTCAAGAAAATTAAAGATACTAAGGGAACATTTCATGCAAAGGTGGGCTCAATAAAGGACAGAAATGGTATGGCCCTAACAGAAGCAGAAGAGATTAAGAAGAGGTGGCAAGAATACACAGAAGAACTGTACAAAAAAGATCTTCACGACCCAGATAACCATGATGGTGTGATCACTCACCTAGAGCTGGATATCCTGGAATATGAAGTCAAGTGGGCCTTAGGAAGCATCACTGTGAACAAAGCTGGGAGGTGATGGAATTCCAGTTGAGTTATTTCAAATCCAAAAAGATGATGCTGTGAAAGTGCTCCACTCAACATGCAGGGAATTTGGAAAATTCAGCAGTGGCCACAGGACTGGAAAAGTTCAGTTTTCATTCCAATCCCAAAGAAAGGTAATGCCAAAGAATGTTCAAACTACCCACACAATTGCATTCATCTCACACACTAGTAAAGTAACGCTCAAAATTCTCTAAAGCAGGCTTCAGCAATACGTGAACCACGAATGTCCAGATATTCAAGCTGGTTTTAGAAAAGGCAGAGGAACCAGAGATCAAATTGCCAACATCTGTTGGATCATCAAAAAAGCCGGAGAGTTCCAAGAAAACATCTATTTCTGCTTTATTGACTATGCCAAAGCCTTTGTGTGGATCACAACAAACTGTGGAAAATTCTGAAAGAGATGGGAATACCAGACCACGTGACCTGCCTCTTGCGAAACCTGTATGCAGGTCAGAAAGCAACACTTGGAACTGGACATGGAACAACAGACTGGTTCCAAATAGGAAAAGGAGTACATCAAGGCTGTACATTGTCACCCTGCTTATTTAACTTATATGCAGAGTACATCATGAGAAACGCTGGGCTGGAAGAAGCACAAGCTGTAATCAAGATTGCTGGGAGAAATATCAATAACCTCAGATAAGCAGATGACACCACCCTTATGGCAGACAGTGAAGAGGAACTAAAAAGCCTCTTGATGAAAGTGAAAGAGGAGAGTGAAAACATTGGCTTAAAGCTCAACATTCAGAAAACTAAGATCATGGCATCTGGTCCCATCACTTCATGGCTAATAGATGGGGAAACAGTGGAAACAGTGGCTGACTTTATTTTTGAGGGCTCCAAAATCACTGCAGATGGTGATTGCAGCAATGAAGTTAAAAGATGCTTACTCCTTGGAAGGAAAGTTATGACCAACCTAGATACCACATTAAAAAGCAGAGACATTACTTTGTCAACAAAGGTCCATCTAGTCAAGGCTATGGTTTTTCCAGTGGTCATGTATGGATGTGACAGTTGGACTATAAAGAAAGCTGAGCACTGAAGAATTGATGCTTTTGAACTGTGGTGTTGGAGAAGACTCTTGAGAGTCCCTTGGACTGCTAGGAGATCCAACCAGTCCATCCTAAAGGAGATCAGTCCTGGGTGTTCATTGGAAGGACTGATGCTGAAGCTGAAACTCCAATACTTTGGCCACTTGATGTGAAGAGCTGACTCATTTGAAAAGACCCCGATGCTGAGAAAGATTGAAGGCAGAAGGAGAAGTGGACAACAGGGGATTAGATGATTATATGGCATCACAGCGACTCAATGGACATGAGTTTGGGTAAACTCCAGGAGCTGGTGATGGGCAGGGAGGCCTGGCGTGCCGCAGTCCATGGGGTCACAGAGTCAGACACGACTGAGCGACTGAACTGACTGACCTGAACTGTGGCAGTGCTATTTTTAGCTTTTTGAGAAACCTCTATTCTGCTTTCAGCAGTGGTTGCACCAGTTTACATTTTCATCAACAGTGTACAAGGGTTCCATTTTCTCCACATCCTTGCCAATACATGTTGTGTTCTTTTAGATGATAGCCATTCTGACAGATGTGAGGTTATATCTTGTAGTTTTGATATGCATTTCTCTGGTGATTAATAATATTTAGCATCTTTTCATATATCTGTTAGCCATCTGCATTTCCTCTTTGGAAAATGTCTAGTCAGTTCTTCTGCCCATTTTTAATTGAGTTGTTTTTTTTTTTTTTATGTGTTGTATGAACTGCTTGAATATGTTGTATGTTAACCACTTATTGGTCTTACCATTTGAAAATATTTTCTCCCATTCAGTCAGTTGTCTTTTTGGTTTTTTGTTTATTTATTTTTTTTTAATTTTATTTTTATTTTTTTTATTTTTTTATTTTTATTTTTATTTTTATTTTTTTTTGTCTTTTTGTTTTGCTGATGGTTTCCTTTGCTGTGCAAAAGGCTTTAAGTTTAATTAGGTTCTATTTGTTTCTTTTCTGCTTCAATTTCCTTTGCTTTAGGAGACAGAGCCAAAAAAATTTTGCTTTGAGTTTTTTCAAAGAGTCTTCTGCCTATGTTGTCCTCTAGGAGTTTTAAAGTTTCTGGTCTTATATTTAGATCTTTAACCCACTTTGAAATTATTTTTGTGTATGATGTTATGTAATGTTCTAATTTCATTGTTTTATATGGAGCTATCCAGTTTTCCCAGTGCTATTTCTTTCTTTATTTCAGTTTTTAAAAGTAACTTTATGTGGCATGTAACTATAGAAATATCAAACCACTATGTTATATACTTGAAACTAATATATTATTTTAAGTAATCTTTCTTCAATAAAAAATCTAAAAAGAATTGTTTTAGTAATGGATTTTTTATGAAACAGTTTGAACCTTCCAAGCCCCAGCACTAATTTCTGAAGAGACTGTCTTTTCTCTGTTGTATATTCTTGCCCGCTTTGTTATAGATTAATTGATCATAACTATGTGGGTTTATTTCTAGGCTGTCTATTCTGTTCCATTGATCTATATGTCAATATTCATTCTTCCAATCCAAGAGCATGAAATATCTTTCCGTTTCTTTAAATCACCTTCAGTTTCCTTTATCGGTGTTTAATAATTCTCATCATATACATCTGTCACCTCTCTGGTGATGTTTATTCATAAGTTTTTATTTTTTTGTTTGATGTGATTTTAAAGGGATTAGCTTTTTTTTACTTTCCCGGTCTAAAATTTCGTTGTTAGTATGAAGAAATGCACCAAGTTTCTGTTTGTTAATCTTGTATCCTGGTACCTTGCTGAGTTTGTTTATCAGTTCTAATAGTTTTGGTGTGGAGTCTTGTTAGGGTTTTCATACACACACACACATACACATGCACATAGTGTAATGTCCTTGACGTATAATGACATTTTATCTGTTCCCTTCCAATTTGGATACCTTGTATTTCTTTTTCATGTCTGATTTCTGTATCTAGGACTTCCAGTGTTATGTTGAATTAACAGTGGTAAGAATGGATATTTTTGTCTTGTTTCAGATTTTAGTGGGAAGGCTTTCAGCTTTTCACCATTGAGTGTTGTGTTGGCTTGGGTTTGTTATAAATAACTTCTATTATGCTGAGGTATATTCCCTCTATACTTACTTTGGTAAAAGGTGTTTTTTTTAAATAATGAATGGATATTGAATTGTATCAAAACCTTTTTCTGTATCTATTGATATAATCATGTGGTTTTTGTCTTTTTCTTTTATTGATCTGGTGTATCACATTGATTGATTTTATGTGTGTTGAACCATCTGTGACCCATGGATAAATCCAACCTGTTCGTGGTGTATGATCCTTTTTATGTGTTGTTGGATTTGGTTTGCTAATATTCTGTTGAGAATGTTGAAGGTGTTTACATTTATGTTCATCAGTGATATTGACCTGTAAGTGAGATCTTTGTCTGGTTTGGGTTTCGGGGTGATTCTGGCCTCATAGAATGAGTCTAGAAGTGTTCCTTCCTCTGCAGTTTTTCGAAATAGTTTGAGAAGGATAGGTGTTAAGTCTTTTCTAAATGTTTGGTATAATTCGCCTTTGAAGCCACATGCTCCTGAACATTTGTTGGGAGTTTTAAAATTACTGACTCAATTTCGTTACTAGTAATTGGCCTGTTCATATTTTCTCTTTCTTCCTGGTGCAGTCTTGTGAGATGGTACCTTTCTAAGAATTTTTCCATTTCTTCTAGGTTGTCCATTTTGTTGGCCTGCAGTTGTTCACAGTAGTTTCTTATCACCCTCTGTATTTATGTAGTGTTTCTGATTTTAATGATTTGGGCCCTCTTCCTTTTTTTTTACTGATGAGGCTGGCTAAAGGTTTATCACTTTTGTTTATCTTTTTAAATAACCAGCTCTTAGTTTCATTGATATTTTCTATTGTGCTTTTAGTGTCTATTTCAATTATTTTTGCTCTACTCTTTATGATTTTTTCCTTGTAAATTTGGGGATTTGTTCATTCTTTTTTCTTTAGTTCGTTTAGTTGTGAGGTTAGGTTGTATATTTGAGATTTTTTTGTTTGTTTGTTCTTTATTGCTATAAATTTCCCTCTTGGAACTGCTTTTCCTGTTGTTCAAATCGCATCATGCTTTGGATCATCATGTTTTCATTTTCATTTGTCTCTCAGTCTCAGTTCAGTTCAGTCGCTCAGTCGTGTCTGATTCTTTGCGACCCCATGGACTCCAGCACACCAGGCCTCCCTGTCCATCACCAATCCCCAGAGCTTAGTCAAGCTCATGTCCATCAAGTTTGTGATGTCACCCAACCATCTCATCCTCTGCCGTCCCCTTCTCCTCCTGCCCCCAATCCCTCCCAGCATCAGGGTCTTTTCCAAGGAGTCAGTTCTTCCTATCAGGTGGCCAAAGTATTGGTGTTTCAGCTTCAACATCAGTCCTTCCAATGAACACCCAGGACTGATCTCCTTTAGGATGGACTGGTTGGATCTCCTTGCAGTCCAAGGGACTCTCAAGAGTCTTCTCCAACACCACAGTTCAAAAGCGTCAGTTCTTCTGTGCTCAACTTTCTTTATGGTCCAACTTTCACATCCATATGTGACCACTCTAGGTATTTTTTACTTCCTCTCATTTCTTCAGTGATCCACTGGTTGTTTAGTAGCATATCGTTCAGCCTCCATGTGTTTATGGGTGTCTATTATTTTTGCTGTTTTTTTTTTTTTTCTTTCTTCCTCTTTTGCCCACACTGTGTGGCATGAAGGATCTTAATTCCCTAACCAGGGATTGAACATGCGTCCCCTGCAGTGGAAGCATGGAATCTTAATCAGTGCAGGGCCAAGAAAGTCCCTGCAGTTTTGTGTTTTTTTTCTCTCTTTTTTCTTGTAGTTGATTTCTAGTCTCAGCATTGTGACAGGAAAAGGAGAGAGGTAATTACATGTAAACTAGTTATCAGTATGTATGTTCTTATTGCCATTTTATTAACTGTTTTGGATTTGTTTTTATAGGTCTTTTTACTCTTTTTCTTTTATTCTTCTATTGTGATCTGATGACTATCTTTAGTGTTATGTTTGGATTCCTTTTTCTTTTTTGTGTGTAGATGTGTTATATAGATTTTTGGTTTGCAGTTTCCATGAGGTTTTAGTATGTATATATATGTATATATTAGTATATTCATATATATTATTTCAAGTTGCTGATCTCTTAATTTCAAATGCATTTTTGATTCCCTGATTTTGTATTCTCCTTCCTTAATGATAACTGTTTTTGATATCATATTTTATATCTAATTATTTTGTGTACCCATTAGTCACTTATATTGACTATAAATGATTTCACTACTTTTGTTTTCTAACCTCCCTATCTTTATGTGTGGATGACTTCCTACTTTTACTGTATGTTTGCCTTTATTAGTGAAATTTTTCATTTCATAATTTTCTTGTTTCTAGTCATAGCATTTTCTTTTTTGCCTAGAAGAATGAAAATAAAGTGGGAGAAATAAGTCAGGTTTATAGGCTGATGGCAAAGAACCACAGAAGGAGTAAAAATGGATAATTCAGGGAAAAGAAAAGAATGGTTGCAGTGATATCCTTGAATGGACGTGAGGAGGATGGAGTCTAGTGGCAAGTGGAGGACCATCCTTAAGTCGGGGTCCGGACAATTTACACCGTGTTTAACAGGAGGAGTGTGGATGCATAGGGCACAGGTGCAGGCAGGCAGGTAGACGTGGTCAGGAGCATGTCGTCTTCTCCTCGCCAGTTCTGTTGTCTTAGAGAAATAGAAACCAAGCCTTTGGCCAAGAGTGGGGAAGAGTAGGAAGAGGGGAAGAGTAGGAAGAGGGGAAGAGTGGGGAAGAGTGGCCAAGAGTAGGAGCTATGCGAGGTTTGTGAAAGGGGAGAGCATTCAATGCCTCTCCAGAAGAGTGGTAGAAGGAAAGGATTAGAGAAATATAGTTGACCTTGGCAAAGCCACAGGCCCGTGTGTGAGATTACTGGTTTTGCAACATTTAAACTGGGACATGTCACCACAGTTGTCTGCATGTGTTTTTTTTTTTTTTTTTTCCACCTACAAAATAAGAACAGGTATTGAGTAAGCAAAGTTGGATTAATAAGTTTGGATTTTTTTTTTCAGATGACTAGACCAGGAAAATATGTAAAGCGTTATGGGTATATACACAAATGTTACCATAACGAGCCATGACCCTTAAGCCCAGTAAAGAAGGGAAGGCCCTCTAACGGCTTCACCCCCAGACACCTAAATCCAGCAGCACAGACGGCCTACCGAGAGGTCAGTGCTCAGTGAGATGGTCTCAATGTGAACTCGGGTGATGACATGCAAAGCTGTGAATACAACTCCCTTTACTCGTCTTCTTAGAGGGAACAACAATCGGATGTGTGTTATCATTGCACAGAGGCCAGAAAAGAGCAATAGCCTGTTCATGACTGAATGTGTCGGTGCTTAGAAATATTCCAAGAGTCAATATTTAATTAACAAGTTGCCATGCTCATTTCAGAGATGGCACAGTATGAGAGTGTTAGTGATACAATAAAGAATTAATGAATTCCTGTCAGGTAAATATGGAAGTTAAATATATATATGTATCTATATCTCTCACATGATCATTAAAACCATAGAGGAAATTAAAAAGACTGAAAAGTAGTCACTGGACATATCCTTGCATCAGAACACCTAAAGAAGGCAGCTTATGTGGAACGCAGACTTTCCTTCTGTGGTCTAAATCCTGAGCACCATAAAATGGTTTATACACAGTTTATAAAATGGCTTATGCATAAAACAAGTATTTCTTCGATGTACTGACTAAATAAATAAAGGACAAGGAGTCATTTCTTGAACACGACATTTATGTGTGACAAAACCTTTCCTGTTTCACCAGCCCCATGTCAGTTCAGTTTCTGGTTGGGGATTAGTGACGGTAGCCTGGCTCTTCAGGGTGAAGAAGCTTCTGGTTGTTCATGCACCACCATTCCCCAAGCAGGTGATGCTCGCCATTCGTTCCACTGATAATCTGCTATTACACCTAATGCCTTTGCAAACATGATTCTCTCAGTCTGAAAACTGCTTGTTGCCAAGCCCCTCGACCTCTCGCTCACCTCTAACTTGTATACAGGACATTCCTTCTTTCTTCCCAGCAGCAGTTCAGACATCACCTACCTCCTCTCTTTTCTCAGGCTTCTCGGGTGAGGACTGGCTGTGACATGGGTCCATCGTGCCCACCACAGGGGCACTGCAGAGACCCTGGTTCCTGAGGCTGACCCACTGCGCCCTGTTTATTTCGTCTACCCCAGCCATTTCCGAGTCAGATGAAATACTTTGCAGTGGGGTCTGAGTCCTGACCAGCCCTGAGGTGAGGTCATAGATCCAGAAACGCAAGGAAGGGCACTCCTTTTACGGTATGAACGTCAAGCAACGATGGACCGGGCTTATTCCTATCTCCCTCCCTGCGCCCTAACCCCATTCAGTCCCAAAGCACAGAGGCATCCACACAGCCTTGGGGAAGTCTAGTGTGACCAAGATTTTAGCTGTTTCTTCAGACCTTTGTTTTCCTTTCTTTTCTCCTTGCTCCTCAATAAAATGCTAGCCCAGGAACTTTGGCCTGGGTTCTGATGTCTATGGAAGGACCTGTCCTCCAAAATCCTGTGGCAATCTCTATCCTAACTTTAAATAGCCCATGCCATAATTATTAGTTTACTTTTAGAGAGATTCTTAAGAGGCTGTCTTTCGGCAGCTTCATTACTCAGCATCATGTTTGGAACATGGTGGGTGATCTGATAAACAATGGCTAATTAATTAACGGCTTGTGCTGCACTAAGCTGCATCAGTCATGTCCGACTCTTTTTGACTCTATGGACCGTCGCCCACCAGGCTCCTCTGTCCATGGGACTCTCCAAGCAAGAATACTGGAGTGGGTTGCCATTTCCTTCTCCAGGGCATCTTCCCGACCCAGGGATCTAACCCAAGTCTCGTGTGTCTCCTGCATTGGCAGGCAGGTTCTTCACCATTAGTGCCACCTGGGAAGCCCTTAATTAATATTAACGACTTAATATTAAGCTATTACATAACGCACTGAAAACGAGAAGATTCCTTAGATATTTTTGTTTTAACCTCTTACTATATGGGGGAACAAACACAAGGTCAGGAGAAATAAAGGGGTTTTCCCAAAGTTATGTAGTGATTGAGTAGCGTGACTGGATCAGCACATTGGTTTCCTGCTCACACAACACTATTCTTATTTTAAAATGACTGCTTCCATTTCTGTGGGAGGAAACAATACCAGGACCATTCTGACAAACTCGTGTTTCTCCAGGCCAATTAAAATATAAAATTGGTTAACACTAACCATAGCAAAGTGGAGAAAGAAATGGCAACCCACTCCAGTATTCTTGCCTGGAGAATCCCAGGGACAGAGGAGCCTAGTGGGCTGCTGTCTATGGGGTCGCACAGAGTCGGACACGACTGAAGTGACTTAGCAGCAGCAGCAACCATAGGAAAGAGTGTTTCTTTGGGTCTCACTCCACCCTCCTATAAAGTTCCTGCTGCCATTTTCCCTGGATGTTGCCAGGTGGTGTCTTGCATGCGACTGCAGACACAGTTCTGCCAGCTCCCACGTGACACCCGTCTTTGCATTGCTTTCTTATTTTAATTGCTGGCATGAGCTCTGTAGCCACGGCTTGCCGGGTGCACACCTACAGGCTTGGCGCCCCTGCGGAGCCGCGGCTGTCTCTTCCTTTCTTCTGCAGGATTCTGGTTGTCGGTCAGCTCACTGCTAAGAGCCCCTGTTTGGTGTTCATGTGTCCATATTCCCCTGAAATGGAGAGAATCTCCTGCACCTCCTCAAATTTAGCACCATGTTCTGGACCTTGGAGAGCAGGGCGTCGCCTCCTAAGTCTCCAGTAAAGCAGAATTACCTGTTTAGTCCTTATCCCCAGGCCAGTGTTTCAGATATGGCTCTGCGGGATTGGTGAAATGCACATGAATGACTTGACCAGGAGTCCTAACTGTGGAAGAGGCAGGAGGTAAGGTGGAACAGAGGCACACCAAACCCCCAGGCTTTCACAGCATGCTCCACAAGTGTCCACTTCCCAGAGCAAGGGCCAGTCCATCGCCTGTTCTTGTTTGATCAGTAAGCTAAGAACGATTTCAATGCTTTTAAAAGATTGTAAACACAAAAAGCCAAGCAGAATATGCTACAGACACATGTGACACAGAAAGCCTGAAATATTTACTGCCGTTTACAGAGAAAGATTTGTGTACTCTTGTCCTGGAGGGAAAACAAAATGCACCAATTAGAAATGGGAAACAAAGCAATATGCAGTATGAACTATGTAACTGTAAACTATAAATCAATTCCATTTGCTCTGCAACCTTATTAAAATCTTGCATTTTTCATCATGATGGGAACCAAAGCGTAGAGAAATGAGTTTCATCGGGTGGGGATTCATCACTGCCGCAGCTGATGACGGCTCTGCTTCCAGCCACTGACCCTCTGCTGCCTCTGGGCCGAGTGCCCGACTTGCCGTTGGAGGGAGACGCCGTCCTCTCACATCCTGTCCCGTTGTTCTTGAATCAAGAGGGAGAACTTTGCACGGGCCCTTCCTTAGGATAAGGGGCCCCTTCCTCCCGGAACAGAGGTCTTCAGGCTTGTCTGTGGGTAGACTCTTGGGATTCTTGAACCACAGTCTTCAGTTCTGCCAAGAGAAGTGAATCTGAAGACAGGTACAATTTAGATTCATGCTGAGGCTCCTGCTACACATGAAGATAGATTTGATTTCTGTTTAATTGTATCTCAATTTGGTTTTGAATAGACCACAAGTATAAATATTTGCTTCCTCCTTGCCGCAGATTTCCTTCAAGACCTGACCTAAGTGTAAAATTTAATTAAAAAAATCTTAGAAATGGCAGGATGATTATTTTTCATTTCTATTTCCTTTGCCTTTGGAATTTAAATTCCTGTGTCCTTTCTGGCTGGTTGTTTGCTAGCTCATCATTGGTTGATGAAGGTTCCATGTGCCAAGAAATATCCTAGGGTGCTAAAACATAAGAAAAATAAAAACCTTGCCATTGGCCATGTGCTACTGGTTTATTTATTCATTTTCACTTCATCACTCCATTTCTGTTTTCCAAGTGTCAATTAAAAACAGCAGCAAAGTGATGTCTTCTTTTACATTAGGAGTAAAAGAGGCTTCAACATTAATTCAATAAATACCACTTAGATCAGTCATGTTAGATTAAAACAATAAGGATTATAATACCAGTGTCACAAACATGGTTGACTTTATCCATGTGTGTGTTGCCCTTTGCTTTTTGTTACTTGGAATGAGAAGAGGAGTTTCCACAAAAAGTGGCCCCAAGCTATTGTCAGTCAACTCCTGTCACCTTTGGGGTGGGATCTCTGAATACCATCATCTGAGCCTCAGTTTCCTTTAAAGTAAAACAGAGCATCAGTTTGTCATTTATCTATCCCTTGTGGAAGACATTGGAAGAGAGGATGAGATAATGTCCATAGAATCTTTTATATTTCTTAGAGGAGAGATCCTCGGTAGCATTTTAAGGACAAGTCTTCTGGAAGAACATAAATATTCACCTGAGATAACTGATGCTGAAGCTGAAACTCCAGTATTTTGTCATCTGATGCAAGAAGCTGACTCATTGGGAAAAAGTCCCTGATGCTGGGAAGGCTTGAGGGCAGAAGGAGAAGAGGGCATCAGAGGATGAGATGGCTGGATGGCATCATTGATGCAGTGGACAGGAACTTGGGCAAACTGCAGGTGATGGTGAGGGACAGGGAGGCCTGGCGTGGGACGTTGAAGAACTGGATGTGACTGGGCAACTGAACAACAACTGAGATAATACTGGGACTGACGCTGAGAGAACAGGCTGGGAAATGAACCTGCCCGGGTGGCCGATGATCAGAAACCACCGAGAGGCTGGCATTAGTTGTTTTCCAGCTCAGACATCTCTTTGGTTGGTCTCCAACCATGCTCTCATTTTATTTATTTATTTATTTATTTATTTATTTTTCATTTTGTTTCGGGCTGCCTATATGGCATATAGGACCTTAAAGTTTCCCAACCAGGGATTAAACCTGTACCCCCTGCAGTGGAACTGTGCAGAGACTTAACCAATGGACTGCCGAGGAAGTCACCCATGATCCCATTTTAAATCCTGGGTAAAAGATGAGATTTGATTTGTTGGAAATTGGATACTGCTTATTTGGAATAAATAATCTCACAACAGTACCTATGGCTACCTTTCAGCTTTTGAGACGTCTACGTTTAAGTTGTTTGCATTTTGTCCTGTTGTGAAGCTGCTTACTTAAGCACAATAGAACCTAAATAAATTAAACAAAAAGGAGTTAACTAGACATGGTGCTTTCAAAAACAAGCAGACCAATGGAACCTATAGTATTAGAAATTTTCTTAGACCACTCTTTGTTAACTAATGTTTATGTTCATTGTAAAATATCCCAACTGATGCCAGCAGCCTATTGAATGAATACTCCATATTCTCTACTATGCTGACATACAGTTCCCTTGAGTTGAATAGTATATTTATCAATATTCTGTGTGTTTACACTCAAACTGGATTAGGCTAGTTGTGTTCATTACTGCAATGATCTAATCTGATTACATTTTGCCAATACTTAATAAAATATGATTTGAAAGAAAATTATTTTCTCAACAAGAACTCTTCAGGAAAGTAATTTTTAAAAAGAATCTCAAAAATAATTAGTCCTGGATTAGATGTTAGTTAGCAAGTGAGAAAATCAGATAATTTCTCACTTGAATTGTTTAAAAAATATCTTCAAGTTCTTGCTCCATTAAAAAAAAAAAGACTAAATTTGGAAATTGTAGAGTGAAATATAGAAATATTTTTATTTAAGAAATAAAAATAATATGGAACTTTAATTGGTAGAACTATGAGTAAAGCAATTACTGAAAACTAAATAAGAAAAGGTATAAATCATTACATATAAACACAGTAATGGTTGAACCTTAAAAGCATTATGCAGGAAAAAAGGCAAGAAAACTGAATAAGAACTATAGCACAATACCATATGTATGAGCTTAAATTCATATCAGTTCAGTTCAGTTCAGTCGCTCAGTCGTGTCCAACTCTTTGCGACCCCATGAATCGTAGCACGCCAGGCCTCCCTGTCCATCACCAACTCCCGGAGTTTACTCAAACTCATGCCCATCGAGTCGGTGATGCCATCCAGCCATCTCATCCTCTGTCATCCCCTTCTCCTCCTGCCCCCAATCCCTCCCAGCATCAGGGTCTTTTCCAATGAGTCAGCTCTTCGCATGAGGTGGCCAAAGTATTGGAGTTTCAGCTTCAGCATCAGTCCTTCCAATGAACACCCAGGACTGATCTCCTTTAGGATGGA